>NC_056002.1:9364667-10050282 GCF_018446385.1 Zingiber officinale
CGACCGGGTGTTCACAGAGAACTTGTATATTCGTTCGGCCTTCGTTCGACCGATCGTATATTAAAGATATGTCGAAGTTAAGTATTTCTGGACCCGCACGAGCTTTTCCCGGTTGGATATTCACATAGAACTTGTATGTTCATTAGACCTTCGTCCGACCGATTGTATATTAAAGATATACATAAGGTTAAGTATCTCTGAGTCCGCCTGGACTTTGCCCGACCGGGTATTCATTCGGCCTTCGTTCGACCGATCGTATATTAAATATATGGTTGAAGTTAAGTATCTCTGGACCTGCATGGGCTTTTCCCGGTTGGATATTCGCATAGAACTTGTATGTTCGTTCGATTTTCGTCCGACCGATCGTATATTAAAGATATACACAAGGTTAAGTATCTTTGAGTCCGCTTGGACTTTTCTGGCCGGGTATTCACAGAGAATTTGTATGTTCATTCGACCTTTGTCTGACCGATCGTATATTAAAGATATATATGAGGTTAAGTATCTCTGAACCTGTTTGGATTTTACTCGGATGAATGTTCATAGAGAACTGTCCGATCGTTAACTAATCGAGCATCCTACCTTTTTTATTTTTAGAGAACAATCCTAAAATTTTTATATTCAACTAAGTTCACACCCGATTTTTTTTACCCACGTTTTGTTGTAGAGTTATACGGACAAGATCTAAGAATTTTAAAGTTAGCCGATCAATACACCATTACCCGTATGGGGGGAGCTATACGATCCTCATGTCAATCAATGAACCTCGCGACTATTTAGCTGCTCAAGACAAGATGATAAAAATGCATTTATCTCGTAGATTCCAAGCAATTGAATTACTCGTATTTTTTAGAAATCTTCGGGGCAGTTTCCCCTTCTTCAGAAATTATGAAAATCTGTCCTGCGAGATTGGATACCGACGAAGTGATGGGACGCATTTCAATTAATTTCCCACCTTCCACCTCTTCTCCCTGGCAATGTATCAAAAGCAGATGCTTTGCAATTATTCCGGCCCCATTCTTCCTGGTTTATAGTCGCTCCTGTCCATTCCATCATTGTTCGTGATACAAAACTCGAAAATGCGTTAGATAGGAGCAATTTGGCGTCTTCTCTCGTCCCTTCTCCCTTCTTATTTCCTCTGCTTTTGTTCGGCTGGTCTCTCATACCAGTTCTTGGCTGTAAAAAAAATCACTTTTTGGGGCATCTTGCACGATGAGGTTGGCCAGAATTCTCCCGGCATGCTTTCTCGTCGCCATTTTGGCCACCGTCACGCTTCCGACCTCGGCGGACGGCCTTTTCAGGATCAGATTGACCAAGAGGCCGCTGGACCGGACCGACCGGCTCGCCGCCCGTCTCTCTCGTGGCGCTGAGGGGTCGGTGCTCTGGAATTGCACGTACGACCGTCTGCGAGGGAGTCTCGGGCTCAAGCACGGGCCGGATGGTCCGGACGGGCCTGTGGGGCCTGACAGTGGCAACATTGTCTCCCTCAAGAACTACATGAACGCTCAGTACTTTGGCGAGATCGGCATCGGCTCTCCGTCGCAGAACTTTACGGTGATCTTTGACACAGGGAGCTCCAATTTGTGGGTGCCTTCTGCCAAGTGCTATTTCTCAGTGAGCCATCAACTTCCTAGTCTTTGTAATGCTCACTTGTTAACGTAGGAGGAGGAAATGATTTTGATTTTGGTTGAACAGGTTGCCTGCTATTTCCATCCCAAATACAAGTCAAGCCAATCTAGCACCTATCGGAAGGATGGTTAGTCCCTGTTTAGCGTTTCTTTCATTTTTCTGGTTAGTTTTGCAAGAAACTGCAAGTACTCTTTGTAAAATGTCAGTAACTACTTGAATGATAACAGGTTGCTACTCAATTCACTTTAAACCAGTCTTCTAAGCCCAAACACTTCATCATGATGGTTTCTGGCAGAAATCTGAAAACCCAGTGAAGCACCTTTTTTTATTTTTTGCGCGTTTTATCTCATACTCCTGATCTGAAGTTTGGCTTAAGTGAATGACTAATTAACTTAGTATTCTTAATTTAGCAAAAAAAAATTAGTGTTTAAGTTGTAACTTCTTGCGAATTTTGTCATCTTATAGACTGTTTGCTAATTTTGTCATCTTACAGAAAAACTTATTTGTAATTTTATCTCTCCTTTTGATATTTTTTGAAAATGGGACACCCTTAAACGATAATGAAAATAAGGGGTGTCCTTTTGATTTTTGCCTAAAATGTATCTAACCTATGGAATGTTTTTTTTATAAGTAATATGGTTCGCTAAATATTTTAAAGATTGGTTAGGAAAGAATATATATATATATATATATATAGACTTCTAATATCTCTTCAAAATGCCTCTTGTAGTTTTACTATTATCGGGTTACCCTCAGACTTTCATAAGTATTATCGAAATGAATACTAACAATCGGGTGGGGGCAAAACAACAAAAGAACTACAAGGGCATTTTGACAATCCTTGTGAAAGTGTGAGAAATAAAATGACAATAATGAAATGAGGCTATTTTCAGAAGTAATAAAAATCATAGGGTAAGATAAAATTTTCTCAAAGAGTAGAGCTAAGTTTTCCTTTTGTAGGAACATTTTATTTTATTTTTCTATATGATAATCAAGTTATATCCTGACTTTAGTAGTGCATCATCTACATTGTACGATAATGAAGATGATGTCATTTCTTGAGGTCTGTATTAGAGTTATGATAATATTAATTTATTCCATCCATTACCCATTTTTTGGATGCTTAGTAGATAGCTTTCCTTCTCCTCCTCCTCCTCCTCATTATTTTTCTTTTTTCTTTCAGTTAACACCTAAACCAATTATTTAAAATCTTTTTTCCAGGAAGTCTGCAAGTATTCACTATGGTAGTGGATCAATATCAGGTTTCTTTAGTCAAGATCATGTCACAGTTGGTGACATTGTCATCATGGATCAGGTCTATAGTGATTAAAATTTCAATCTTGAGTTGTTATGCATTTTCTAGTAAATTTCCAATTTTGGTCTGACTGATATGTCCTCAATAATCAGATTGGTGCATAGATTCCAATCTGATCTGTTTCCATCTTCTAAAATTACAAACTCCTGCATAGAAACTGAGAATGCTGTTCTTTGCTCTTTCAGGCATTTATTGAAGCCACTAAAGAGCCGAGCACAACCTTTTTGATGGCAAAATTTGATGGAATACTAGGGCTTGGATTCCAAGAAATCTCAGTTGACAATGCAGCGCCTTTATGGTATTCATGGCATACTTAACCATGCTTTGATTATTGAGGATGGTCAAGTTTTTCTTTTGACATATTCCTTTACTTATTTCTTTCTTAACAAGTCACTCTGAAGGTTTTTCTTATGCTTTATTTATTGCTTAACAGTTGTGTTTTCTCAATCAGCTTAAGATTCTAAGATAAGTAGTATCCCATATTGTTCTGTTGGCTTTTCATATTTCTCCCTGTTGGTTTGATCTTTCCCAACTTAACTTCTACCAAGGTTATCTGGAAGGACATAAACTTTTATCCATCTTTAACTCAGAACCATGTCAATGATGTGTCAAGCTTGGTCCTTTACCCGGCTTGCATGTGGGGGTTGTGATAGTCACAGTTTTTTCAAGGGAATTGATACATATTTCACTTAAAATGCAAGTAAACAACACAAAAGGATATAGTACATGAAGTTTCATAAACATAATAGCACACGTATTACTTGAATAACAATAAAGTGAGAACAAGCTCCCAAGTGGCACAAGAATTCCAACTCTACTAGCAAATGTCTTAGATTAGCAATAGTAGTGCAATTAGAATCTCCAGCTGTAGTAGCTCTAGTAACAGCAATGCTTAGAGACCACTAGTGCAAGACCTCAGAAACAATTATAAAATATTGGCAAATGTTGCACTAAAACAAAATTAGTCATGCATTTAAAAGCAAAAGATTTTATTTTTGACCTTATTGCCCATTTGTTTCAGATACATTTGTTCATCAATAAGATTTTAATTGGTAGATGACCAAAGAAATTCTCTTATATCATTTTCGTCTACTACACTCACGTACCTAGAGAAGGCACAATTCCAAACCATAAATCTTTCTACAAAATTGAACATTAAAATACTTCAACACAAAGTTGTTATTGTTATTGTTTTCTTGTATCAAATACCAGTTTAGGTGAATGGGCAACTTGTGTATTATGACTTTTGCTTTCATGTGAACAAGAAGATGATGTCTACCAATACATTTAACACTAATCCAATGTTTGTGAAGGTTTCTTGAGTGTCACATACCTGGCCTTATGAATCACGTGCCCAGAAAATGACCAGCTAATTTTCATAAATAAACTTCAATTATGCTTTAACAGGTATAACATAGTCAATCAAAGTCTTGTAAAAGAGCCAATTTTCTCGTTCTGGTTCAACCGTGATGCAACTGAAGGAGTGGGAGGTGAAGTTGTTTTTGGAGGGACTGACCGACGGCATTACAAAGGCGAACACGCATATGTTCCTATAACTCAGAAGGGGTATTGGCAGGTTGATTCCATTTCTTTTTTTAGCAAACAAATTCAGGATATAAGATTCTATCCTTTATTTAAATCCTGAATTTCAAAGTCTTTTGCAGTTTGACATGGAAGATGTCCTTCTTGGTGGTCAAACAACTGGTTGGTCATAAAGTTCTATACACTCTGTTTGTTTATTTACTTATATAGTATAGATGTGTCTATTTTTATGCCCTTTGGTTTTTTTTTTTGGATCTATTTGGGTCAGGATTCTGTTCTGGAGGTTGTTCTGCAATTGTTGATTCTGGTACTTCACTGATTGCTGGTCCAACAGTAAGTTTGTAAAGAAACCCTTTTAACAATTTCATACAAAATTTCTTGGTATCACATGTGAAATGATGTACCTTTACGAGGGTATGGCAGCCAAGTGTCTTGACTCCTGTTTTAATGCATTTGCAAATTTGACATTCATATGCCAATATTTGTTTCAATCCTGAAAAGCACTATTTCTCATGGTACTTCATATTTTGGATTTCAAAACCCCTGGATTTCAATCATGACTGTTAATCTAGAAGTTAGAAAAAGGTAGAATACATTTTACTGTCAGGTTGGCACCACTTTAGAACAAACCTTTCAGATTAGGATCCAAACATTATGCAGAAAAGGTACCAATTATTATCTTACTAGAAAATGAAATAGTTGGTTCACATAACTGAGTAAATCCATTTATTATTTGTTTATCTGAAGGTAGAGAAGCTGCAAACCTTTTTGTTTTAGTTGGCTCTCAATGCACTTGTAGTACATGAGTTCAACTTAGTTTGTGTTGGTCTTTCCTTTCTCAATTTGAAAGTCATAATCCTTTTAATATTTAGTTTTTAAATTGGTGCAGTAGTTAACATTCCCTTTAACAATTTCTCTGCAGACTGTTATTACACAAATTAACCAGAAAATTGGAGCTGATGGCGTTGTTAACCAACAGTGCAAAACAGTAGTTACACAATATGGTGAAAAGATTATGGATTTGTTGGTGAACAAGGTTCTTAAATTACCCTTCATGATTAAATCTTTAAATAATTATCAATAAATGCTGAAGAGTGAAGCCATGGTTTGTGTTATAGGAACAACCAGCAAAGATTTGTTCACAGATTGGTCTCTGTGCTTTTGATGGAAGTCAAGGGGTTAGGTCAGCAATTAGCCAAATGTTATCTGACTTTCATAATATGCTCTGACTAATTTGTTCTCATGTTGTTACTTATAAAAAATTCACTAATTTTTCTTTCATTAGTTTGCAAATCAAGAGCGTCGTTGACAAGAGAGTTGAGAAATTAGTTACTTCTTCTAGAGACAATATGTGTGCCTATTGTGAAATGGCAGTCATATGGATGCAAAATCAGCTCAAACTGAACCAGTCACTGGAGCAGATGTTGGACTATCTCAATGAGGTGAAGTTGCACATCACAATTCCTTATCTAGCTTCTTTGTTGTTGTTATAACTTTCAGAATTGGTTTCAGTTATGCGAGCGAATACCTAATCCAATGGGAGAATCAGCTGTTGACTGTGACAGTCTGTCCTCCATGCCTGTTATTTCATTCAACATCGGTGGAAGGAGTTTTGACCTCAAACCTGAACAGGTACATAATGTTCATGACCATTATCTTTTTATGCAATGATTTCGAAATCCTATAAATATAGTTCCTGCAATTAATTCAAAAATATTTCCACATCTTTCATTCAAAATTGTAGGAGATTTGTAAGATTGCAAATTGGATGATAACCAACTTTCTTGTTGTACACAATAGCCCCTGTGGCCTTTAGCATGTCCTTGATTTTCTCTTCTTATTCTCTCAAAATTCTCTCTTGTTGCAGTATATCCTTGAAGTTTCAACTGGAGATTCTAAGCAATGTATCAGTGGATTTCAGGCGATTGATGTATCTCAAGGTCCACTTTGGTACGCCACCGTTCCTATGATACCATGCGATACTAATGCTACACTGCAGCTCCTCTCTTCTAATGTAGCTTCCCATGACTGCAGGATACTTGGTGATATCTTCATGGGAGTGTATCATACTGTGTTCGATTACGGAAAACTCCAAATTGGATTTGCAGAAGCAGCTTGAGGGTAGTTTACAGACTTTCCATATATCTGCCACTAGATCATAGATATTTAAGTATGACTTTCTGCCCATCTGCGTAAGTTAGCTGGTTTGAATGTATATAGGTGTGTTTCCATTTATCTTGCTTATTGTAATATCACAGCACGCCAGTCTATGCCACCTTGCATGAATTTGGTGAGAGCTATGCTATTATTATGGATATTTTGTTCTTGAGGAATTAATGAACTAATAACTAAGAGAATGGTCTAATTAATGATACAATGCTGATACTATTGCTCATACTTCTGCATACTTAACCAAAATATATCATCACATATATTTATCAAGATTTAAAAAAAAGTACAAAATGCATAATGTTTTCCTTAGTCTCAAAGTTTAGCTAATTGTTGAGTGATTTGGAACGTGATTTCTCAAGCATTTTAAGAACTTTGATCATGGTGGGTCTCTTTGAAGGGTCTGCTTCTAGGCATTGATTTGCAATGTGAAAGACTGCCTTGGCTTCTTCAACGGAGAAGTTGCTCCCAAGGCTACTGTCCACTGCGTGCTCTTCTCTTTGGTCTTGAACAACATCTCTAACCTATTGCCACCATTGCTCATACGTTAAAGTAATAAAAAAAGAAATGAGGTAATGTCGAAGGTCATTCAAACACAAAAATCAACTGTGATATTAAACTTATTGAGAAGTAAAATAAATTTAGTGTGCAGTTTTTTAGGAGAGTTGGCATCAAAGAGTTAAACTATACAAGAGTCAAAGTGATGAGTGAAATTCTTTAGGGGAGAATGAAGATGTAACTCACGTTGGATGCAACAATGATACAGAGAGGCAAACAAGATGAGAGGTGAGCAATTGGTTTAAAATCGAATTCATCTAACAGATTTAATTAAAAATCAAATAAATTGAAATATTTTTGAATTAACTGAACCGATTGAACTTTTAAAAGAAATTAAGTCAACTATAAAACATCGATTAATTTAATTTTTATTCGAATTAATTGAGTTTCTAAAGAAAATTAATGAAAGCAAGAGAAATTTGGAGTCCAAAAGAGAACATGAGTTAGTCGTGCCATCTCGATCATGTCCCATGTTCCAACACCTGACATGGTCATGACGTGATTCAATTCGACTCAACTAAAAAAAATTTATTTATTCCGTTTAATAGAATTAGAAATTTAAAAATCAAAATCAAATTATCCGAAATCATCGATATTTTTAAAAAATGAATTTTTGAAATAATTAAACGGATTAGGTTTAACCGAATCTCCCTAGATATGATATAGAAAAATATTGAAATTATAATATTTCTCTTTCATCTCTTTTCAAGATTGTGTCCACTATATAGGCCGTGAGTCCTGTCAAAATAAGTAAAATCCCCTTGTGAAGTAAAGGACGAGGATTGAGAGCAAGGCTCTTTCTTTATTTATAAGGCTTAAAAGGTAACGACACTTTTAAGAAGGCCACTAAGAGCATTCGTATCAGTTTCTTTATTACTATATCTAAAATTTAAGATAAATGACCCACTTTATTAAATTTAGATAATCACTTTTCACTACACACTACATCAAATATCCTAAAATTTATATCATCTTTAATTTTTTATTATTTTCTTTTCTTTCTTCTATTTTTTATTATTATATTTATGGAATGAATTGAAGGAGAGAGATTGAGTGGAAGGAGAGAGATTAAAAAAAATATTATTTTATTTTTAGGGTAGAGGTTTCATTCCCTAAATTTAGAGAATTACTATTCATCAAATCTAAATTAAGGAATGAATAGGGTAACTGATGCAGAAGATTTTTAGTTAACCTATCCAAAATTTAAGGTAAAATTTTTTAATAGGGTAATTATTGTGGATGTTCTAACACCATTAATTCTAAGCATTGGAATTTTTTTTTAAAAAAAAATCATATAAAGAATATAAGAGGTTAAAAAGATTTCTCCTCCAAATGGTTGAGAAGGAAATTTAAAACTTCAAAGATGGGGTTTAAACTTGTGTCTGATTATTGTATAAGGAGGGTGTTAGCCATTGCAAACGGGAGAAATGACAAAGGACTTGAAGAAAGTAAGATGGTGGAGAAGAAGAACCTTCATTTGTTACAACACCCTTTGAATTTTTTTTATAATGATTTTTAGATTCTAAATTTGACTATGTTAAACAGCTGATTTATTGAAAACTTAGTATAAAAAATATGCGCGTGCTTTTCTTGGAGAAATGGAAGGCCTTTCAAGGATTCAAAGGTTTCCTTTGGAAAATCTACCGAAAAACATTGGTAAGTGTAAGTAAAAGATAACGAGGAAGAATTTACCCAGGTGACCAACTTCGTGCCTTCCTCTACGAATGATTCATCTGAGGGTCTTTTCCCTGTGAGCAGCTCAAGCAACACCACGCCAAAGCTATAAACATCCCCTTTCGTCGATGCTCTTCCCGTATCGAAATATTCTGAGCAAACAACGACGGCTCATCAGAGCAGTTCGACCTTCAAAAATGTTTTTGTGCCAGGATAACAAATTCCCAATTGAACTAAACCAAAGTACCAGGAGCGAGATACCCAAACGTCCCAGCAACGACCGTGGACACGTGAGTCTGATCCGCATGCATCAGCGTCGCCAGTCCGAAGTCCGAAACCCTGGCCTCCATGTTTTGGTCGAGCAGTATGTTGCTCGACTTGATGTCTCTGTGAATTATGTGAGGCAGGCAATCGTGGTGCAGGTACGATAGGCCTCTTGCAGCGCCGACAGCAATTCTGTGCCTCGTGGCCCAGTCAAGAGGACTCTGTTTGCTCAATTTGCCTGCAATCGCCACAGTTAAACTAACTCCATCAGACAGATCGAGCAAATCACATGAATTAATTACCGTGGAGAAAAGAGTCCAAGTTTCCGTTGGGCATCAGCTCGTATATGAGTAGATTAAACTGCGGCGCAATGTAGTATCCGTGGAGACAGACGATGTTCCTGTGCTTGATGTCTCCCATGGCGTCCAGCTCCCTTTCGAATCCGCTGTCGATGTCTTTGCTCCCCTTGTTTAGCCTCTTCACCGCGAAGGCGGTGTTCTCGTCGACGGTCAGACGGTAGACGGTACCGAAGCCACCGGAACCTATGATGTCCTTGTTCGACAGCTTCATCGTCTTCTTCATGAAAGCTTTTGAGCTCAGAGACTGTGTCGCAGGGGACCTGAAGATCACCATTCTTCCGCCTGTTACAGAATTTTGCTACGTTATTGAGCTCCACGCAAGGCTCCATGGCTAGTAATAGTGACATATATATTGTTTACTAACTCGAGAGAGTGTCGTCGATGATGGTACGCTTGCGCGCCCATCGTTTGTAGAGGAGAAAAGAGATGGTGATCTTCGACATCACGAATGCGAGACAGCAGATGGTAATGTAGAGTGCAATGATAGGAGAGGAAGCCATGGCCCGAGGACGAAGCTAGCAATAGGCTGGAACCTGACGATGGTGCGATAAGAACAAGGAGAAGGGGGAATTATTTTGGAGATGCATGGCACTATGGCAGTTGCTACCAAGCAATTAATTGGTGGAGGTACAAAAGTGCATTGACAAGCCTGTTGAATCATGTGAAGGCTGAACTAATTTCTTGCCACTGTTTACGTGGTGATCTCCAGAGGTGTGATCCGTGATCGGTGTGGAACAATTTGGAATATACTCAATCAAACTTCATAGGCGCTGGTTTCTTATCGATCGAGTCAGCATTAGGCTATAGAAAGCAGAGATATTCATAGAAAGAAGCTGCGATATATAGGAAAAATGATAACGATGGATAACCAACAAATGTGTCTGTTCGAAAGTCAATAAGCTTTAACTTTCTGAGTTTCCTAGACATGGAAGTATTAAATCCTGATTTCGGTGAATTAATAGATGATTTTTTAAAATGAATTGTTAACCTAAGAATAATGTGTAGATAGGTCAATCCGCTATGAGTACTTTTTAATTTATCACAGTAATGATAGAAATTTTTATAGGACTAAATCAGTGACCTTCAAAATTAATCAGAGTAAATTAATGAGACTGAACTAGCCACCTCAAATTAATCAACGTAAATTGAATAGTTGATGCCAAAAAACTTCAGCTTTCAAGTAAAATAACATAAATATGGATATGATTCCCAGTGAAAAATTAAAGAGATTACAATCAGAGAGCATGCATACAACACAATTATAGAGACAAAATTTATAAATGTTATCTTTTTCTTATCCACTTGTATAAATTCATGCCGACGGTTATAAGCTGATTTTATAGTTTATCTTATAAATTTATGCCGAATAAATGTTACACTCAGCTAATTTAACGGTCAATTATAAGTTGATTTTGTTGGTATAGTGAGTATCAGATAATCGAATCTGAGTTTTGATTATGGTAAAGGGTTCAAAGTTAAGCTATGGTGTTATCTAATAAGATTCATGGAGCTTGCAAGAAAGTCCTAAGTGGTACTTAGGCAAAAGTCCTAGCTACGGTTAGGCAGGTGGAAAACCCTAGGTCATAGGGGGTGATAACCTTATACGGAAAGTCTTGGCGGGTTGAGAGCTTCAGGCAAAAGTCCTGGGGGGTAACCTTAGGTGGAAAGTCCTGATGTCGCAAACCAGGTGGAAGATTGGACGGGTCGGGAAGCGGGCGTCCAGCAGAAAGTCCGAAGGCATCAAGCGCCGAGCAAAAGTCCAGTCGATCTGGAGGATCTCACTGGCAACAAGTAAATCTCCTGAGTGGAGTAGGTGAGGATGCGCTCCCCGTAGAGGGAACAGTAGGCGTCGGGTCGACCTAGGGTTTCTGGTCGGAAACCCGAAGTCAGACCCGGACAGTCTGAAGGCTGTAAGTTTATTTGTTTATATATTCTATTGTGTTCTAACTCTGTTTTGCAGGAGACTAACGCTTTTGTGCAGAGTTAGAAGTGACCGGGATCGGTCGACCAAACCTTGGGATCAGTCGACCGAACCCACAAGCCAGCAGATCAGATCTTCAGAGGTTGGACCGGGCTCGACCAGGGGATCGGTCGACCGAACCTTGGGATCGGTCGACCGAACCTTGGGATCGGTCGACCGAACCTGGGTTGGGTGTCGACTGGATCAGGCTGAGTCAGAGCTTATCGGTCTACCGAACCTGTTTATCGGGGGTGGTAACCTTATACGGAAAGTCTTGGCGGGTCGAGAGCTTCAGGCAAAAGTCCTGGGGGGTAACCTTAGGTCGAAAGTCCTGGTGTCGCGAACCAGGTGGAAGACTGGACGGGTCGGGAAGCGGGCGTCCAGCAGAAAGTCCGGAGGCATCGAGCGCCGAGAAAAAGTCCAGTCGATCTGGAAGATTGCACTGGCAACAGGTAAATCTCCTGAGTGGAGTAGGTGAGGACGCGTTCCCCGTAGAGGGAACAGTAAACGTAGGGTCGACCTAGGGTTTCCGGTCGGAAACCCGAAGTCAGACCCGGACAGTCCGAAGACTGTCAGTGTATTTGTTTATATATTCTATTGTGTTCTAACTCTGTTTTGCAGGAGACTAACACTTTTGTGCAGAGTTAGAAGTGACCTGGATCGGTCGACCAAACCCTGGGATCAGTCGACCGAACCCACAAGCCAGCAGATCAGATCTCCAGAGTTTGGACCGGGCTCGACCAGGGGATCGGTCGACCGAACCTTGGGATCGGTCGACCGAACCTGGGTTGGGTGTCGACTGGATCAGGCTGAGTCAGAGCTTATCGGTCGACCGAACCTGTTTATCGATCGACTGAACCTCGGATGGAGTTTGACCGGATCGAAGCAGAGCGAGAAGATCGGGCGGATCAGATAGGAGGGATTGCCTGATCGGTCGACCGAACATTGGGATCGGTCGACTGATCCGCCTCGGGTCAAACTTGATCCCGAAGCTTGGGGATCTGGATCAGACTTTGCAGAGCTATAAAAGGAGGCCTCGAGGTGCAGCTTGAAACAACAATTCGAATAGAAGAACGTGTGATATTGTATGCTGCTCCGAAAGCTTCAACTAGACTCTGCTACTCCGACAATCGACAACCACTTCATTCATCTTTGTATTTGTCGGTATAATCTTTTAAAGTTTAATACTTGTACTTATTCACTTGTAAAAGATTTTCGATATTATAGTTGTTGCCTAACGTAAACGCTCAACGAGCGTGGGCCTTGGAGTAAGAGTCGTCACAAGCTCCGAACCAAGTAAACGACTGTGTCTTCTGTGTTTGTTATTTCCTTTCTTTTCCGCTGCGTTTACACGAACGATTTCCAAAAACGACAGAGTGAAAGCCACGAGCACTATTCATCCCCCCTCTAGCGCTTTCGATCCAACAGATTTTATGATTGACCTCTCTTTATATAATATAAAGACGGACGGTAGAATATCTAGAATGAGTATAATTATCTTTTTACTATAATATATGAAAATTCATGATAAGATTTATTCGAGATTGAGTATTAAAACTACAAAAATAAATAAAATAAAAAGGAAACTCTCAAGGACGGTATAAGCCATATGAAAGAGCATACAAATGAAGATAATTGAGATGCAACATTGACGAAAAAGACAAACTATAATGGTGAATGTAAAAGATGACACGTGAAACAAATTGAGGGTTTAGGGTTCAATGTATTTGAGAGACGTGTAACCTAACAGATAATGACTTTGATAGTGGGGTCAAGTTGCGGAAGATAAGCTTTCATATGTGAGCTATGAGAGTTAAAAGATATATACATATATTATTAGAAGAGAACACTTCTCAACTTAGGTGAGACTTAGTACTTAAGGATGATCGTAATCAAAGTTTCAATTGATTTTTGTAGCTAAGTCTAATTGAATGGTGAGCTAAATTCACTACGGAGTCAATTCAATCAAATTAGTCAGTGAATAAAATAATTTTATTTATGATTAAGTCAATCTCAAATATAGTTAATTTATATGTGGTACTAATTGAGTTGATAAAATTGTGTTGCAACGACCAAATCACCTAAAGAATATAGTGGAGCAGTTTTTAAACTGATGGTGGAATTTAATCGACTCAAGTAGTCATTAGCAAACTCAGATTGAGGTAATCAAAAAACAAATGGACTGATGGTGTATCTAGTCGTCAATTAGACGATAAATTAGTAGACCAACAAGTAAAGTTTGAAGGATTTGAAAGTCATCTAAAGGGGAGGAATGTGAACTCTCAAAAGCTAATAATTAATATAGAGATTAGATATATCTTATTGAGCATTTCCTTGTAAACTTAATCTTCCTCTTTAACCTCAATTATATAAAGAGAAAGATAGTAAATTTTTAGGAGTGATATATCAATGATTTATAGACTATAAAAGAGAAACCAAGACTATGGAATAATTATTTTATTTTAATTTTTAAAAAATTCTTCTTATACTTACAATTCATAATTATCAAAATCAAAATTTTAAACATTGGAGGGATGAAAATCAAAGGTATAAATCGATGTTTCATAAAAGATGATCTGAACCATTTTGAAAAAAGAAAAAAAAACAGAATTTGATGTACAAATTAGGAGAAAATTAAAAATTACTTATGCCGGTCCAAAAGTTTGCCTTTCATCTGAAGAAGCCATTGACTCTAGCTGCCGTGATGTATGCTTACGTCCTTGGGATCGACCACATAATTAATGGAGATTGAAAAAAAGAAATCATTTAGCTGCAATGCCAAACACGTGAATGAATTTAAATATCTCTCCAAGATCAAAGGAATGCACCATACTCTTCATAATGGCCGTCGGATGGGCATGCCCCCTCATCTTTCCGTTGGTTTACACAGCGTGGTCGCAGGCCATCCAAAACCTTATCTTCAGTCAAAATCACAATGATTCGTTTAGTTGGATCCAAATAAGCAGCGTCGGTAGCCGATTCCGACGCAGGAGGAAGAGGGAGAAGAAGAAAAAGGCAAATTAGTAGTTATAATGTGGGCATCTGCTATGTCGTCGGCGGCGCCGCCGGTGCCGACGAAGACAATTCCGGGGAGCTACGGCCTGCCGGTGTTGGGCCCTCTGAAGGATCGGCTGGATTACTTCTGGTTCCAAGGCCCAGAGACCTACTTCCGGAGCCGCGTGGCGTCGCACAAAAGCACGGTGTTCCGTACCAACATGCCGCCCACCTTCCCCTTCTTTGTCGGCGTCGATCCTCGAGTAGTGGCCGTGCTCGACTGCTCCTCCTTCTCCGTCCTCTTCGACCGATCCCTCGTCGACAAGCGCAATGTTCTCGTCGGCGACTATATGCCTAGCATTAGCTTCACCGGCGACACCCGCGTCGTCGTCTACCTCGACCCCTCTGAGCCTGATCACGCCAGGGTCAAGAGCTTCTGCCTCGACATCCTCAAGCGGAGCGCCGCCACTTGGGCCTCTTCCTTCCACTCGAACTTCGACATCATGTTTGATACCCTTGAGCGCGAGATCGCCAAGGGCGGATCCGCCTCCGGCCTCGTCCCCGTCCAACAGTGCATCTTCAACTTCCTCTGCCGGAGCATCGTCGGTGCCGATCCATCAGCGTCGCCTGAGATCGGATCCAACGGTTTCGCCATGCTCGATACGTGGCTTGCTCTACAGCTGATGCCCGTCACCGCCGTCCCAAACTTCCCGCAACCGCTGCAAGAGATCCTGCTCCACTCCATCCCCTACCCCTCCTTCTTCATCAGCGGCGTCTACCGCAAGCTCTACGAGTTCGTGGAGAAGCACGGGGAGGAGGTGGTGCTACGCGCGGAAACAGAGTTTGGCATCGACAAGAAGGATGCCATCAACAACATCCTATTCGTGCTGGGGTTCAACGCCTTCGGTGGCTTCTCCATCTTCCTGCCGGCGCTGCTAACCACCGTCGGAACCGACAAGACAGGGCTGCGGGAGCGGCTGCGGGAGGAGGTGAGGAGGGTGATGCAGGGGAGGCCAGGGGAGGCGAGACCAGGTTTCGAGGCGGTGCGGGAGATGGAGCTAGTGCGGGCAACGGTGTACGAGACGCTACGTCTGAACCCGCCGGTGCCACTGCAGTACGGGCGTGCGAGGGACGACTTCACACTGAGATCACACGACGCGGCGTTCCAGGTGCGCAAGGGCGAGCTACTGTGCGGGTACCAGCCGCTGGTGATGCGGGATCCGGAGGTGTTCGAGGACCCAGAGACATTCTCGCCGGAGCGGTTCAAAGGCGCCGCAGGGAAGGAGATGCTCAAGTACCTATTCTGGTCGAACGGGCCGCAGACAGGGGCGCCGACGGCGGAGAACAAACAATGCGCCGCAAAGGACTATGTGGTGGAGACGGCGTGTCTGCTGCTGGCGAACATCTTCCTCCGCTACGACGAGTTCGTCTGCGCCGACGACGGCTTCACGGTGACAAAGCTACAGAAGGCGGCTGCCGCCGTGCCTGTAGAGTAGGGCTGTAGGGCTGTAGGGCTGTAGGGCGGGCGGATCGGATCAGGAACAGAAAACGACACACAATGGAGAGGCGTTTAATTTGCTTCGATAAAAGTTAATTGCTAGTATTTCAATTTCAGCTTTAGCCGAGGACGGCGGAATAAATTGGGTTTTCCAACAAATGATATTTTGCACTTTAAAAACAAATTGATTTATTATATACTTAAAGAATTATTTTGCACATTGTGCAAGTGCGAACAATAAGCTCCACAAATTATTTTTAAAATCTTGTGCAATTTTTTTAATGGAAAAGGACAATTTATGCCAACTCCTTTCTGATTACAAGTGGGCCTAGGGCATTTTCAATGAAAATATTAAAATTAAAGAGAGTTTTTTTTTTCATTTGCTAGGTGCCATATCATTACCCATCAAAATAAAGAATCTCACTTTTCTCTTTACTATTAAAAAAAAATCCATATAAATTTTTTATAGGTTCCTACATTCAACAATTCATATATATTTAAAAAAAACTTATTTATTTGTTAACGAGTTACTCTTATATCACCGAACTTGTTAAAAAAATATTATTAAAAATTTATAAATTTAAAAATATGAAATACAACATTAAATAATAATTATTATAAATAATTTATTATTTATAATATGCTTAAATATGCTCAATCAAGTCGGCATGAAATTAATGATGTATTTAATTATCACCAATTTCTCTAAAGATATTCTTCAAATTTTTGGATAGATCTCTAAAATATTTGTGTCGGAAGATCTTCATCATTCAACCAATTACTTACTGTATCTTTCTTATCTTCAATAATCATATTTTGTAAAATAATATACGTATACATAATATCCTTTAAATTATTCTTATATCAAAATTATCTTGGACCTCTTATCATTGCCCAACGAGATTGGAGCACTCCAAATACTCGCTCGACGTTTTTTCTTGTAGCTTCTTGTCTTTGTTTGAACATTTTTCTCTTGGAATCTTGGGGACACAAAAAGCTCTTAACGAAAGTAGTTCATCTTGTTAGATCGTTACGCAAGTGAGAGGAGGAGGAGTGAATCGCGTGGTTTTAAAAACTTGACTTTTCTTCGATTTTGAAAAACAAGCCGCGGAAAAGATGAAAAGAAATAAGAAGGACAACTAGAGCACAAGGCCTAGGTTCCTCGGGCTCAACACTTGTAATTTCTAGGATCGAGCTCAGTGTTGGACGACTTCTCAGCAGCAGTCAGGCATAGCAGTTTCGTACCAAAGTAGTAGCGCAAAGTCGGAACAGTCGGAATATCACACGATTGCGTAGAAGCTTGTAATAGAGGTGTGTTTAACTGCATGGTCGAGTAGACCTTTTAAAAGGGATGGAAGACACCTTCAACACTACTGAAGGCACTTTCAATTGCAACCTCAATCCCTTAAAAGCCGACTCTTATCGTCGACAACGCTTTCTGCCTTATCTGACCGAAGGTGCCTTCCAAGCCATCCAAGGCAATTTCCATCACCCAGCTCAAGGCGCCTTCCTTCGCATGGAAGGCGCCTCGGGTACTATTCGCCCGAGAAATTTTGTACAATTCAATCCTGCAAGTTCATGTTAGTCCAAAATAAATAATAACCTACAAAACAGAGTTAACACAATAAAAATAGTATTGATTAGATCATGTCCTCTATACCCAGATTTAGTTATGGTTTCAGTTTAGGTTTTCTAAAATGAACCTAAATTGGACTGACACCTACTGTCCCCTCAAATGGGACGCGTTTTCATTGAGTTATTCTCCTCTAGTAACTTATCTCCACTTACCAAATGTCAAGTTACCTTCTCGACATCCAATCTGACCCACCAGGTCTTTCTGCTAGAATCGCACATTCGAATTTCGCCAATCAAGAATTAAACATCCCGACCTCCTATCGGAATTGTACTTCCGGTCTTCAACCTATCGAGAATCAAACATTCTGACCTTCTACCAGAATCCCACTTCTAGACTTTGTTAATCGAGAATCGCATATCTCGACTGGACTTCCTATCTTGTGTTTGGTCCTCTTGACTCGTCAAGTTAATCAACCTTACACACTTGATAACACGGTTCGATCACAAGCACATCTAACTTTAATTCATTTATCATTTATCAAAACCTGAGTTTGATCATTGGTGTCAATTGCACTAATAATCTCCTCCTTTTAATGCAATGACAACATAGATTAAAGTTAAAAAAATATGCAAACACATATAATAAAAGAAATGAGTTTAAGAGAAAAATAAAATAGGTAAATTTTATTCTCTTGATCATTTTTAGGGTTAAGTTTTTCAGATTTTCTTTGATTTTTGTTACTTAAACCCTAACTCTTCCCATTTGACATTCATAAAAAAATATGCATATAAGTATACCAAAATATGAAAATGTAAATAAAATAACAAAATTTTCAATGGTAAAGTTTTTAATAAAGACTTGCAAGTCTATTTTAGAGTGGAGTTAGTGATAAGAAAATTTTTCAAAGTAATTTGAAAGGAATTTTTTAAATTTACAAAAGGTTTTGAAAGCTAAATTTTATAACAATTCTGTAACCCAATTTTTTAAGACAAATTTTTAAACAGTTTTCAAAAATACTTTTCAAGGTGGTATTCCAAAGAAATTTTAAAGTTTAATTTTTTCAAAGCAATTTTTGAAAAGATTTTTTCCAAAATATTTTCAAAATAATTTTCAAACAGAATAAGTTTTTAAAATATTTTAAAAGTGATTTTCAAAGTACTTTTCAAAATAATTTTCAAAGGGATAAAATAATTTTCAAAAGATATTTCAAAATATTTTTACACCACATTTGGAAAGAAACTATCAAAGAAGTTTTTAAAGTTTTTTTCAAAACGCTTTTCTTTTTAGTTTTCAAAACATACATTTGAAAAAGGTATAAGAGTATTTTTCAAAGTAAGTTTTGCAAAATATATTTTTACAAAGATTAAGCAAAGTATGATTTTCAGTACAACTTTTGAAAGTAACTGTTTGAAAGCAAATTTAAAAAAAAGTTTTTCAAACTAATTAAGTAAATTAATTTTGAAAACATTTTAAAAATATTTTTCAGAACAAAATGAAAACAATTTCGAAGTATCTATTCAAAATATTTTTCAAACAAACAAAAAATTTAAGTATGTTTAAAAATATTTTTGAAATAAGAAATTTTGAAAGTAATTTTCAAATATACTTCCCCTAAATCATAGATTTTCCTTTTAAGTTTTTGTTTAAGTTTATAGTTATAGTAAACTTGATTATAGTTTTGTTTGTGGGTTTTGTAATTTTGGTTGGATTTATGTTTTAATTTTGTAAATTTTCTTGATTGATTTAAATTATTTTGTATTTTATTTTTATAATATGAATTTTATCTTTAGGTACATAATATTAATTTTGCCTTACATTGTTAGTTAAATAAGTTTTAGGAATCCAAGTTTTAGTTAGTTTTATATTTGGGGTTAGGGTTAGAAATGATTTAAGGGTAGAGTTAGACTTATATCCGAGTCTAGATTTATTGTACACGACTTTTTAGGATCCAAGTGTCATGTTTAAATATTTGGTTCCCGAGGTAAACTTTTCCAACTGATGTTTTAGTTCTTTGACTTGACTTTTCAAGACAAAGTTTTCTTCCTCAAGTCTTGTAACTTGAGTGGAATTTCGGTCTTGAACTTGATCAATTAAAGAGATTAAGTTCAGTTGTTCCTCAAGAGTATTATTTTCCTTAAGGAAGAGTTTATTGTGTTCCTTAGTTTTTATTAATTTTTTGTTAGTTTTTGTTAATTTTTTGTTTAAGTAAGAAATTATTTTGAAAAACTTTGTAGTATAATTAACATTTACCCTATTTGGTTCGTCTGAACCGGATGCGGATCCGTTGCTCGACTTATATTCGAACTCGTCTTCTTGATCCGATTCACCTCCGATTGCCATCAGTGCGAGGTAACTTGCTTGATTTGGTTCGCCAACTTCCGATCCGTCTGAGGAGGACATGTCTCACGTCGCTTAAAGAGCCTTCTTCCACTTTGTCTTCTTTGTCTTGTTTTCATTCGGGCATTCGTATTTGAAGTGCCCCTTCTTGTTGCAACCGTAGCACATGACGTGCACCTTTGGGTTGTTGAATGTGGACTTGGACATCTTCTTCATGTCATGCTTGGAGAAGTTTCTCTTGCATCTAGTGAACATTTATTTTACCATGTTCACTAGCTGCTCTTCTTCGTCAGACTCCGAGTTGGACTCCGTCTCCGACTCGGGTTTGGCTCGGGTTCGTGCTTTGTCTTCCTTTGAAATACCTGCAAGAAAAGCGATCTCTTTCTCAACTTTTGTGGTGTTAGTTTGTTCATTCAGTTTCAATTCACAAAATAATTCATCTAGTTTTAACTTTGAAAGATTTCTTCAAACTTTATAGGCATCTACGATCGATGCCCACAGCGCGTTTCATGGAAATGAATTCAGAGCATACTTGATAATATCGCGGTTCTTGAGTTGATGTCAGATCATGTATAGGCCATTGAGGATATCCTTGATTCTCACGTGTAGTTGGCTTGCGATTTCTCCGTCCTGCATTTTGATATTAAATAAAGAATTTAATAGGAGGTCACGTTTCGTTACCCTTGAGTAGGTCGTTCCCTTGTGTAGTTCAACCAGTTTGTCCCACAATTCTTTTGCATTGTTGAATGTTTGACTCAGTTCAGCTCTTCCTTGGTCAGCCCACATTGCAGAGTGTTCAATGCCTTATTGTTAGTTTGGGCTTTCTTCTTCATCTCCGGGTTCCATTCTTCTGGGTCCAGTGGATCTTCAGATGCATTGTCCACTGGAGCAGTGTATCCTCGTAGTACAGAGAACCACTGCTAGATGTTGGTCTTCAAGTAGACCTTCATTATCTTCTTCCAATATGAAAAATTGTTTTCATTGAAGCAAGGAGGGCGAGAGCGGTATTGTGTCATTCGAGTTGGGCCATTTGAATTATCTTGCAAAAAAAATGAAAAAAAATGCCCCAAGATTAGGTCTTCGATTAGCAGAGTTTGAAGTAAAAAGAAATATTGATGACTCGAGTAATATTGCACCAACTTCGAGAAAAAACTGAACTAGAAAGAGTTATTTGAAAAAATAAATTTTACCAATTCAAATAAAATATAAAAAACTGAAATCTAAAAAAAACTAGAATAATTTCCCGTCTTGATTGGTGGTTGCACCAATTTAGAGCTAATAGGGCTCTGATATCACTTGTTAAATCATTACGCACGTGAGAGGGGGGTGAATCACATGGTTTTAAAAACTTGACTTTTCTTCGATTTTGAAAAACAAGTATGCAACAAAAAAGACAAAAAAAAAAAAGAAGGAAAATCAGAACACAAGCGGTTTTACTTGGTTGGGAGCCTTCGGTGACTCCCACTCCAAGGCCCAGGTCCCTCGGACCCAACACTTGTAATTTCTAGGATTGAGCTCGGTGTTGGACAGCTTCTCACTAGCAGTTGGGCACAACAACATTGTAGCTGAGCAGCAATGCAAAGTTGGAGTAGTTGGAATGTCACACAATTGAATAGAAGCTTGTAATAGAGGTGCGTTTAATTGCATGGTCGAGTAGCCCTTTTAAAGGGGATGAAAGGTGCCTTCAACACCACTGAAGGTGCCTTCAAGTACAACCTCTATCCCTTAAAAGACAACTCTTATCGTCGACGAAGCCTTCTGCCTTATCCGACCGAAGCCGCCTTCCAAGCCATCCCAAGCGGCTTCCATTGCCCAGCAAGTTTATGTTAGCCCAAAATAAATAATAACCTGTAAAATAGAGTTAGCATAATAAAAATAGTATTGATTAGATCATATCCTTCAGACCCGGATCTAGTCATAGTCTCAGTTTAGATTTTTTGAAATGGACCTAAATTGGACCGATGTCTATTATCTCCTCAAACGGAACACGTCTTCACTGAGTCACTCTCCTCCAGTGACTTACCTCTACTTACCAAATGTCAAGTTACCTCCTCGACATCCAATCTGACCTACCAGGTCTTTCTGCTAGAGTCACACATCCGGACTTCACCAATAGGGAAATCCTGCCAAAATCACACTTCCGGTCTTCAACCTATCAGGAATTGAACACCTCGACCTCCTACCAGAATCCCACATCTAGACTTTGCCAATCGGAAATCACACATCCCGACTAGACTTCATGCCTAGTATTTGATCCTCTTAACCCGTCAAGTTAGTCAACCCTGCACATTCAGTAACACGATTAGATTACAAGTACATCTCCATTTATCATTCATAAAAACATGAGTTTGATCATTGGTATCAACTGCACTAACAACTCATTCTGGATAAATCCCATGATCAGTTAAATAGTACCCTTTTGTATATTATGTATCATTTATTGTAAAATTAATCTCCGGTGCATTTCCTTGTAGAACTTCATTGAATAAAAGTGATTCGTTAAACACGTTGATATCATTACGTGATCCTGTGATTTTAAAAAAAGCCTATCATATCTACAAGTCTGTAGGAGCAACCACTTTAAGCATAATTGTTGAGATTCATGATCGCCTCAAGTAAACTAGCCTTTCCAAGTGACGGGGTAATTTCTCCATTCCCAATGCATACAATTAAGGTTACCCATCATATCAGGAAAGTCGTGTCTCTATTTATACATTTCAAGCAAACATTGGATGTCAGAAACATTAGGCATTCTTAAATATTGTGATCCAAATACTTTAATCACACGTTGATAGAAGTTAACTAAGTAATCTAGAGAAGTTGTTTCACCCATTCATAGGTATTCATCACAAATGTTGGCAGGGGATCCATACGTCAATTGACGGATAGCGGTCGTACATTTCTGAAGGGGTGACAAACCACATCTTCCCACTACATCAACCCTTCATTTAAAATATTCTCAATGATCTCGCAACGCATTGACTATGCTAAGGAATAACTCTATTCACATTCAAAATTATCGTCAGAATACTTCATCAGGATATACCGACTAATCAAAAAAGTAATCATTCAAGAGGCGATAATGTTCAACTTCACGATCTCGATTTAAATACCTTCTATGAGTTCTACTGGGAGAACTTTGAGGTGCTAGAACTTTCATTTCTTCATGTTCTAGTAGCATCAACATCATTTGATCCAAGTCATCATCTGAATCTGCCAAAAAAATTCTCCACTGGTCGCGGAGAATAGAGTGCCTAGAGCGATTAGGATCCTGAGGCATTTGAAATAAATGATGGCATTAAGGCGAATACGCTCGCCCCCAGCGCCCCTGCCAACCTGTCCCAGGGCCAACACGACATTTGAAATAAATGAATATTATCAATGTGGTTTGACAAAATAATGTTAGTAGAATCAAGGATTCTAACTTCCATACATGAATATATAAAGGTATTTGTAACGACTAATTTAATAATGGCTAGTTTGTAAGGTTTATATTTTTTTAACGACTAGTTTCTAAGGATTATTTGTAATGACTACTTTTATAACGGTCAAGTTTATCCACCTCTAGTCTATTAACGATTATTTTTAAACCGACTCTTTAGTTATAACAAACAATTATTTCTTCTAGTTTTACGAAACTCATTTTAATACAAATAACATTAATATAAATAAAAATAAATTACATGGATAAAATAAAAAAACAAATTTTATAAAGATAATCGTAAAAACATCTACTACATATCATATTTCTTTTTAATATTTTCACAAAATTTAGAATGTAACTTGAGCTGATCTTCTATCATCCCACTAGTATCCTTCATAAAGATTTCATACTCCTTCATTGTCATCTCGTGTTTTTGCATCTTAATTCGTTCTCTTTATAATTCTTCCATTTTTTACCATTTATTATCGAATTTCATGTCATCAATATCTCTAGTTTTAGATTTTTCTCTTCTTTTTTGCTGTCTTTTGCACCATTGGACGAGTATGAACTTCACAATCATCTACGTTGATAGGAGCATCCGGATTGGATGACGATATGTGTCCTCTTGATTCTGGGGTCTTGGATTGTTTGTTAGCATGATGACCAACTTTTTGTGGAGCATATTTCTCATAATCTTTGAGAACTCGCCAAACATGTTCATAGTTAAAAGACTTGTTGCAATGATTTTTATGCCACATTGTATGTGCTCCTCGTCGCTCCACCCGCTTTTACAAATCCATCAGGCCAATGCTTGTTGTAAGGTGTATTGATCCATGATTCGTTTACAGAAAGTTTGTTCCTTTTGATCATTACCGATGATTGGGTCGGTGCTAATATTGATCCATGTCTTTGCAAGGTGTATCTCTCCGTCCATTGACCACTTAGCTCATTTGATGTTATGCACACTCAAACTCCCTTCATTGCTCAACTCTGGAATCTTAGATGGTGTTACTGATTCTTTGTCGGTCCTGGATACGTTTATGCTAGCCCTTCTTGATTCATCTGAGAACATGAATGAGGATTGTGAAGAAGAAATTCCATAAGAAAGGGGTGACATTACGAATTAGCTTGCCATAGACTGTCAATATTTAGGAGGATATATATAAAATAGAGGTTGAGAGGTATTATTCAGAGAAGCCGATAAATTTTGAGAACTTTGAAAATTTGAAGGTAATTATGGAATATATGGAACATTTGAAAAATTTTAAGATAATGTGTGGAAGTGAAAAACTGAGAATATTGAATATCAAGATGATTATGTGAACTTTATGAAATCATATTTTCAGAATTGAAAATTTTTCTAAAACCTTCATTATAATTTAGATCCATTGCGAAAGAACAAAGGATGAAATGGATTAAAAAAAATAAATATGGAATGACTTTTGGGGTAGAATAAATGAGAAAAATTTGAAAGAGGTGATGGATATATAACCCCAAATTAACCTAACCGTTGGAAAAAATTGATTAGAAAACTAATAGAAAAAGAATATTTAAAAAAAATGATTTGAGAAAAGGCAGAAATAACGATAAAAAAATGACAAAAAAATGTTTGAAAATAATCAATAGAAAAAACAGAAAAAATGGCAAAAATCAATTAAATCATATTATAAAATTATTAATCTTTTGTACTATGATCCACTAACATTTAAAAATCTGGGTTCAATAAATTGAACCAGCTAAAAGTTTTCAAAATAAAAAATCTGGCCACAATGGTGGACAAATTTTTGGCACAAATTTCAAAAAACAAAAACTCTTAAAAAAATTATTCGTTGGAGATGCCTTTAGCGCACATGTAGGACACCCATATGCACATGGCTTTTTTTGTTAACTCGAATATAAAAATATCAGACAGCTTATCTAAACTCTTCATTAACATGGATCCCAAGATAAAATATAAATAGATAAATTATGAATCAAATCATCTAATGTTATCAGCCTTATAATAATCCTATAAAATATAAATAGATAAATTTGGAACCTTTTGCACCTATTAGATTAAATATTTTTTTTTAATATCAACTACGTCAAGGCCATATTAACCATACTATAATTTTTATATACATGGTGTTTAAATACATTTTTATGTATTTAAATCTTGCACCATAAAATTAAGGAAAAATTAGAAAAGTTTACTTTGTCAAACATCAATCATGAAATAAATGAGTTTTCATTCATCAATTCAAAAGGAAAAACACCTTTGTATATTTAGAGAAAATAACCGTCTTTTTTTTTTAAAAAATAGAAAATAAAAATAGAAATACCAAAGGCATGAATGTTTTATTGATACGGTGATGAATGATGACACGGGGAGAAAAGTAGGTTGGTCATTACATTTGGAGGGCTAGGACTTTTGAGAGTGAGATAGTGTTCATAAGAGGAGGGGTTTTTTCTTTAACCGGAGAAAAAATGCCGCAGCCGCTTCCTCCCTTCTCTATGCTCTATGCTGACGCCGCCAAGCTGGGTTAGAAAATTAGAGGTTCTAGGTTAATTAGAGACTATCAATATCGAATTAGTGGACTGATAGGATTTAAAATTAGAGACTTGAAGCCGAAGATCAAAGATTGTCGAATTACCGATCTCTCTAGAAAATTTCTCTATTGCGATTTGAAGTCGACACAGCGATGAGACAAAAGATAAGGTAGAAAATTAGAGATCATGTTGTATAAGAGAGAATCAAAGAATTGAAAAGGAAAAAGTGAATCAATTTTTTTTCACTCAAATTGATTTTTAATAGTGTAATATAATGAATTGTGGATGCAAAAAATTTAGTCAAGATGTGTCTCATGATTCATGCGCAATTATAAAATAGGTGAAATATTATAAATAACAAGGTAAAGATAAATATAAGATACGAAGTAAAAATATTATGTTAAAAAATAGGATAAATTTGAACCATTTCAAATCGTAAATTGATTAAAATTAATAAAAAGAGATATTAATAATTAAAAAAAGACTTGTTTAAGGTTTTTTTTGCCAGGCCGATTAAAAATAAAATATTTTTTGGTCTGGCAATAAAATTGATCCATTATTAAATTTAATAAAATCTTCCAATATAAATATAAAATCTTAATAATTTGGAGGCCCCTAGAATAGGGAGGCCCTAGGCAGCTGCCTAGGCTGCCTCCCCCTAAAGTCGGCCCTGCCGCCAAGCAGCATTGTCGCCTCCTCATGCCATTACTGTCGCACGGACTCACGCGAGGACGTCGTTGCCTCTTCTTCTCTTGACGACCACGCTACTGCCTCCCCCTCCTCTCGCGCACATCGCCACGCGCCGGCAGGCCCATCTCCCTCTCCTCTCGTCGATAGCTCCTCTCGTCAACAGCCACAGCCGCCCATCAGCAGCCTTCCCTCCTCTGCCCACAACTGGCCATTGCCGGGATAGCGCTGCCACAACATACTCCTCCATCTCTAGGTTCACACCACCTCCCCATCTGGCGTCGCCTCATCGGTGACCCTGTCCCGCCTCCTCATAGGCACACCAACAGGTCATGTGCCACCCTTGGCGCCGTCTCCCTCTCCCTCCTTACCGGTGCCCTTCCCTACACCGGCCACAGCTAGCTGGCGCTGCCCTGCAGGGTTGCTGTCCACCTTATTATTGCTGCCTTATCACTAGTCGACCACGCCAGCGCAAGATCAACCCCAAGCTGCATTCGGTTCCCATCATCGCAGCCAGCCCCATCATCATAGATGACCTCTAATCCACGTCGTCGTACACTTCATATGTCGATCCAATATCCAATCCACATTGACGTATGTTTTCAACACTGATCCAACCTTCGAGCCACCTTTGTGTTCTGGCCATCGAGCATCTATTCCGTTCCAAATCCATGTCGTTGTTGTTCTTCGACCTTCGTACCACTTGTTAGAGTGTATACTGAAAGCCTAAGCTTTTGTAAATATTTATTTTGAATAAAGAATCACATTTGGTCAAATTATCTACATTTGTTTGTAGTTGTTCAATTAATTTATATTGTAAATAATATAGTATGTGGTGTCACATACAGAAGATGATGTTATCAGTACCTTATAAATTATAAAC
The DNA here is from genome assembly GCF_018446385.1 of Zingiber officinale. Classification (NCBI taxonomy): domain Eukaryota; kingdom Viridiplantae; phylum Streptophyta; class Magnoliopsida; order Zingiberales; family Zingiberaceae; genus Zingiber; species Zingiber officinale. Next base: position 9,392,066 of record NC_056002.1, read on the forward strand.
AGTAGCTCACGACCAAAATGGAAAGGAACAAACCATTGAAAGGTCGTAGTGTAATTAGGAATTAGTTTATCTTAACTATATAATTATACTAGTACACTTAGAGTGTATTGAGTAGGACCATTAGAGGTCGTTTCTTTTATACTGACTTTATAAAGGAACAAAGACCTCAGTTATTATGGAAGTGTGTGCTCTTAATCGAAATATAATAACAAGCACATATATTTGATATTTATTTCTTTAATTTATCAATGGGTGAGATTTAGTTCGATAAATCAATAAGCCCGATAAGTTGGGAAATGATATCACTTATAGTGTGTGTTGTTGATTATAAAAGGAAACTGTGTCCTAGTGATCTAGGTTGATAATGTCCCCAAGATGAGCTCATAAGGATTGTCATGTTAAACCCTGCAGGTGGACTTAGTCCGACATGACGGTAAGGTTGAGTGGTACTATTCTTGGACTAAGATACTAATTAAATGAGTTGTCAGTAACTCACTTAATTAGTGGACATTTGACATCTTAAACACAGGGAGACTAACACACTCATAATAAGAAGGAGCCCAAAAATGTAATTTGGGATTGGTGCGGTAGTTCAATAATAGTTCTCTAGTGGAATGAATTATTATTGATAAAATTAAGTTGTGTGTTCGGGGCGAACACGGGATACTTAATTTTATCGGGAGACCAAAACCAATTCCTCTTCTCGGTCTCTATCGTAACCTCTTATTTATAGAGTACTATATCCACCTATACCCACCTTCATACCCATGATGTAGGGGCCGGCCAAGCTAGCTTGTGGATCAAGCTAGGGTCGGCCAAGCCTTGGTTCATGGGTGGCCGACCCTAGCTTGAACCCAAGCTTAGGTGGCCGGCCCTCATTAAATTTAAAAGAATTTTAATTTTAAAATTTTCTTATGTGAAAGATATAATTTATTGGAGAGGTTAAAAATTAAAATATCTCTTTTAAAAGGATCTACAAAAGATTAAAGAAAGAGATTAGATCTCTTTCCTTATTTATAGATTGGAAAGATATTTTATTTTTCTCCTTTGTAAATTATTCACATGTTGAAAAATTAAAATTATAGAGATTTCTTTTTATCAACCATGAAGGGATTTTAAAGGGAAATTTTATTTTTTAAAATTTTTCGAAGACAAATAAGGAATTTTAATTGTTGATTGAAATTGCCTTGTTTGCTCTTATTGATGTGGTCGGCCATGACATGTCTAATTGAGAAATTTTATTTTATTTTTCTTAATTAATTCATGTCAAGGAAAGTTAAGGAAATTTTATTGTAATTAAATTTCCTTATTTACCAAAGCTAAGGCATATAAAAGAGGGGGGGTTGGAGTGCCTTCATGACACACAACTTTATTATTCTTCTCCCTCTTTTCTTCTTTGGTGTGGCCGACCCCTTCAAGCTCTCTCTTCTCCTTGTTGTGGCCGAACCTCTTCTTCCTCTTGGAGATCAAGTGGTGGCCGGTTTTCTAGCTTGGAGAAGAAGGAGAGAAAGCTTTCATCCCTTAGAGCATTGGTGGCGGTTTCTCTTCTTCCTTGGAGGTGCACTTGATTTGGCCGAACCTTGCAAGGAGGAGAAGAAGGTGCTTCGGTGGTTTCTCATCTCGGAAGATCATTGCCCACACAACGTCCGAGGTTACAAGAGGAATACGGTAGAAGACCTAGAAGTTTTTTGCTTGCAAAAGAAAAGGTATACTAGTATTTTATTTCCGCATCATACTAGTTTCATCTTCATGTAAAAATACTAAATACAAGAGGCATGCGATTCTAGTATTTCGAATTTATTTTCGATGTTGTGTTCTTTACTTTTCTTTTCCTTGTGATTTGATTGTTCTTTTCGGTTGACCTAAAGTTATTTAAGGAAATTAAATATTAACTTTCCTTAAAAGGCTTTGTCTAGGCGGTAGTGGTTGTTCCCATATCCAAGAAGGCCATGTGTCTCGCCATGCAGTCCTGGAAGCCAATTTTGGAAACTAATATTTAATGAAATTAATAACCTAGGTGATTTGGATCGAACGTGTTAAGTTCCGCAGGAGATCCAAGTCTTAACCTAAAAGAACAAGTAGATTAAACTTTGGATCAAACGTGTTAAGTTCCGCAGGCGATCCAAGTTTAATTTAAAAGAACACATGGTAGCTAGGAAAAGGTTCAGACCTTTGTACAAAATTTTTGTACAGTGGAATCATTAGGTTTTCCGAGTAGCAACCAACACCACTATTATGATTGTAAGCTGTTGGTATTATTCGGTCTGTGAGTCGTTATTACGATCCAACCTTTGTGTCGCTTTAGCACTCTGGCTTGCAAGCCACTATTATGGTCTAGCATACGAGCCATTGTTATGCTCCGTGCTGCCAGATCCAGCTCCTCATTCGGCTCACATTCATCTACTCTTCTTGGTCACGATGATTCGATCAGCTTTACAACCAGCTCACCAGTCCGCCATAGGGTGCCCCTGGGTCAAAGTACATCACCATACTCATTCTTTATTCATTTCAATATTCTACTATTATTCTGCTTATTATATATTCATAGAATCAGCCTCAAGCATTAGGGTATTAGGGACCGAGACAACCCGGTCGTTATATGCAGGTGGTGTTGGCCAGAGACCTTCTGATGATTTTGTCAACATAGAAGATAGGTCATCATACTCTCTCCCCCTCCGAGACATGGCGACTCAATCAACATTCCAGCCATATCATTCCGATCGTTTCGTCTTCTCAGCTTTCAGATGGGATCATATTTGACATCGTCTATAGAAATTTCTGCCTGATTTGGAACGTGAAGATGGATGATGTCGGGAAACTCTCTACCATCGTCATGGTTTCGGAGGCTTTCGACGAACATATTATATTCTCCCCTCACTCCTGATATGCGTAAATATTATGATCGTTTATGCATGTTTTAACGCACATTCACTTGCTTTATACGTACATATTCTTTGCATGATCCTCTCTTTTATCATGTACTCATCATATATACTCTTTTGTTCGGATATCTGCTCTTTGTTTGGTTTTGTGTTGACAGGGATAACTTTTTGAGCAAAAACAGTGATTGTCGACGTACCGGAACGAGTCAGAGAACACAGTCGTGCAACCTCGCATGGTCGTGTGGCCAAATAGAAGAGGAGCAGTGCACGATCGTGCAACTCCTGCACGACCGTATGGCCAACCAGAGGCAGATCAGAGCATGGTCGTGCAATCCTGCATGGTCGTGCCCCCCCTCCCATGACCGCAGCCAAGCAGTACACAACCATGCATGTTGGAACACCAAGGTTGTTTTGGTGTGATCAACAAGTTAAGTTAGGTCCTGTGTATTTCTAACCTTGTGTCTAAGTGTGCAGGAACTTAGGAGCACATGTACTCGAGCGGAAGACGCAGCTAGCGAAAAGGACGACATGCGGTACGTCCGAGGGATGAGGCGCTGCGGAAGAGTACACCGGCGGACGAGAAGGAAGCGTTCGGTGGTTCCGAGGGACGAAAGCCGGTGCGGAAGATTGCTCGGTGAGCAAGAGACACAGCTAGCGAGAAGCTCGGTACGGGGTGCGACCGAGGGATGAAGACTGCGGATGAGTACGCTGGTGGACGAGAAGGAAACACGCGGCGATTCCGAGGGACGAGAAGCCAGGGCGGAAGGTTGCTCGAGAAGACCGGAACTTGGGTTCGGGTGAGCCATTTTCCGGATGGCAGAAATCACCCAAGCGAGCGGATCCATAGCGGAGTACCTGGACCAGAGGCGAGTTGAACCGGAGCAGAGAGTCCATACCAAAAAGTCAACCTGAGTTGACTTTTAGGTTGGGGCGCCCGGATCCATTCCGGGCGCTCGGAGGTTCATCTTTGACCAGATCAAGTCTTTCGCGATCTGAACGTTAGGGGATAAAGTTTTATCTCCCCCAGGACGCCCGGAACCCTTCCAGGTGCCCCGACCAAGGCTATAAATATAGCCTTAGTCCAGAAGCTTCTTAACGAACTCAGAAATTCACTTCCAACGCTTGTGTGCTGTAATTTAGAGTTAAGTTTCTGTTTTCTGCGCTTCAACGTTGTAAGAGGCTTCTCCGTCTGAAGGAGTATTTAGTACTTCAACTTTCTTGGATTAACAACCACATCGATTGTAACCAAGTAAATACTTGTGCCTCTTCTTTTAATGTTCTATTTACTTTCTACTTATTCTTTATGCAAGTATTAGTTTAAGAGTTCGAGAAGGGTTAGTTTTATTTTTGTGTTTGCAGGCTATCCAACCCCCCCTTCTAGCCGGCCGCAACGGTCCAACAAGTAGTATCAGAGCCAAGACGCCTCAGAAGGACTAACCGCCGTCTGAAGTAACAAAATGATGGCCGGAGATAGTATCTATCCACCAACATTCGAGGGAAAGTTTTCTTTATGGAAAAAACAAATGGAAGTATATCTAAACACTAATTTTGGTATTTTTTTTAATAATGAAATTTGGTTATGAAGCACCAAAGGCAACGAATGGAGAAGAACTCGAGAAATATCTCTGGAACGAGAAGTAACGTAACGAATATATGACAAACGCTCGAGCAGAATTTCACATTCTGAGCGTAATACCATATGAAGATTTCGACAGAATTGGAGACTACAAAAGCGCAAAAGAACTTTGGAAAAAGTTCTTAAAACTATACGAAGAACAAGTCGAAGTTGAATCCAACACCGATCCATCGTCAAAAGAGTCCAAGAATGAGGAAACTGCTGAGACAGCCGAACTCCATCCCGAAGCTACAGAAAGCTCATCCCAGATGAGCATTGATGAAGGGGGAGAGACTTCGGAAGAAAACAACTCGACAGGGGGAGAATCAATTGCTAACAAGGTAAGTCAGGTATGGTCTCCACCTTCTGAACAATTAGTTAAATTAATCGAAAAGTCGCCGAAAGAATTATAAAATATTTTTTCGAACGAATTATGTAAAGTAGAAACATTGCAGAAAGATGTTTTATAAATTATATTGTCGAAAAATTTTATCAAGTTAAATTTTATATTATTAAAATATTTTTGTGAATTAGAAATTCAAAATATAACAAAAAATATTAAGTTAAAAGAAATAGTTTGTCGATTAAAGAATCTCGATAAACTAATAATAGAAATTAACATGATACAATTTTTTGCATGTTTAATATTGGTCGTTTTAAATCTGAAAAAGTGTGATTTGAGAAATTATAATAAATTAAAATAGAAATTTAAAACTTTTTGATAAAAACATTTGAATTAAAAAATAATAATAATAAATGCTTAGAAAGTTTTTTATTCTCTTCTAAATTATCTCAAAAATATTTTTCATGCATAAAATTTTCTGCTTAAAAAGTTCTTAATTTTGATTGCAAAAACATAGAAATTTTTCAAAAGTTATTTTTAACTTAAAAATTTTCCTTGACTTAGAAATGTTTTTCAGAAAATCATTGAAATATATTTTTATAATTTTTCTAAGTGTCAACCCTTAGATTTTTCTTGCAATCCCAATTTTTTTTATGTGATCAAAGGGAGAGAAGAAAAAGTATAAGTCTAGGGGGAGGTAGAAATTAAAAATTAAAAATTTCTTAAAATTTAATTTTTCTATCTTGCTGCACGTAATTGTAATATAAATTGTTTATTTTTATGTTTATTTTAACCCTAACTTAACTTGGGTTGATCACATCAAAAAGGGGGAGATTGTTGGAACCCTAAGGTTGTTTTGGTGTGATCAACAAGTTAAGTTAGGTCCTGTGTGTTTCTAACATTGTGTCTAAGTGTGCAGGAGCTTAGGAGCACAGGTACTTTAGCGGAAGATGCAGCTAGCGAGAAGGACGGCACGCGATACGTCCGAGGGACAAGGCATTACGGAAGAGTACACCGGTGGATGAGAAGGAAGCGTGCGGTGGTTTCGAGGGGCGAAAGCCGGAGCGAAAGATTACTCGGGGAGCAAGAGACGCAGCTAGAGAGAAGGTCGGCACAGGGTGCGACCGAGGGACGAAGACTGCGGATGAGTACGCTGGTAGACGAGAAGGAAACACGCGGCAATTCCGAGGGACGAGAAGCCGGGGCGGAAGGCTGCTCGAGAAGACCGAAACGTGGGTTCGGGTGAGCCCTTTTCTGGATGGCAGAAATCACCCAAGCGAGCGGATCCGGAGCGGAATACCCGGACCAGAGGGGAGCTAAACCGGAGCAGAGAGCCCAAACCAAAAAGTCAACTTGAGTTGACTTTCAGGTCCGGGCGCCCGGAACCATTCCGAGCGCCCGGAGGTTCATCTTTGACCAGATTGAGTCTTTCGCGATCTGAACGTTGGGGGATAAAGTTTTATCCCCCCAGGGCGCCCGGAACCCTTCTAGGTGCCCCGACCAAGGCTATAAATATAACCTTGATCCAGAAGTTTTTTAACAAACTCAGAAATTCACTTCCAACGCTTGTGTGTTGTAATTTAGAGTTAAGCTTCTGTTTTTTGCGCTTCAACGTTGTAAGAGGCTTCTCCGCCTGAAGGAGTTTTTAGTGCTTCAACTTTCTTGGATTAACAACCACATCGGTTGTAACCAAGTAAATACTTGTGCCTCTTCTTTTAATGTTCTATTTACTTTCTGCTTATTCTTTATGCAAGTATTAGTTTAAGAGTTCGAGAAAGGTTGGTTTTGTTTTTGTGTTTGCAGGCTATCCAATCCCCCCCCTCTAGCCGGCCGCAACGGTCCAACAATGCAATCCTACATGACCGTGTCCCCAGAGCCAAGCCCCAGGTTCACACGGCCGTGCCAATTAGCACGACCGTGCAACGCAGCAGAGACAAGAAAGGGCTTGGCTGTGCCATACTAGCACAGTCGTGCCGCCGCAGCCGCGTCCTAGCCTATAAAAGGGCTTTAACCCTTTCTCTCAACGGGGAAGGGAGCCGGTGGCGAGCCGTCAGAGAGAGAATCGACTTGGTGTCGTTCCACGTCGTTCAGGACCTCCGTCCAATGATCCTTCATCACCATATCAACTCCAGAAGCAAAGGATTTGATCCGAAAATCACTCGTCGTCGTTGGATAAGCGTCTTTTCTCTCCCTCTCTTCTTGTTTGAGAATTGTATACTTAACATTATGTCTTCAGATTTTTCTCCAACGTCTATGGAGTAGATTCCTTGTTCTAGGAATAGGGAGTAGTTGTGGATCAGTTTTGATGTAAGACTCAAATTTATGCCTTTATTTATTAGATGATTTCGCTTGCTTCGTTTCAACTATTATGTCTGTTTGTTGCGTATTAATTGATTGTATAGGAATTGCTAACCTCATAGAGAGAATATCCTAGATTGTACACCTGAGGGGCCCTAGTGACAGTGGTAACCCGTTCACGGACATCTAGGGTACTTCCTTGAAAGGAGAGGTAACTCCTCACAAGGAAGTGAGAGACTAAACTAAGCTTCTTATCTCTATTCTAGTGACACCAATTAGAATAGTGTTCTTATGATCTACCGAGGCGCCCTAGTGACAGGGGTTAACCATAACAGGATTTTATAGAGATCTTCTTTATTTGGTACCTAAAAATAGATACTTTAGCTTCCGATGAATACATGTTGATGGACAATGAGTAAATGACAGAATGTGATACATCAATACCACCACAATGAAACTGAACTCCTAGGACTCTTCATAAACCAAGTCTATTACCTCTTCTTTGCTAGTTCTCGTTTCCATTTCTCATTCTCTTTTCTTTAGATTACTTACAACCATCGATAGTTTAACTAATCTTAAGTGAACAATTGCTAGTGCTTATAATCAGTCCTCGTGGGATCGATAATCTTTATTACTGACAACGATTCCGTGCACTTGCGGAATCGTAACAAGTTTTTGGCGTCGTTACCGGGGACTGCGTCTATAACATTAGTGATAATCATATTAGATTAGACTAGACTTTGTTTTCTTTTCCTTTATTTTTCCTCTTTCTAATATTTTGCATTTAGAGACAAATAATTTTATTCTTGTTTTTCTTTATTTTATGTATTTTTTTAAAAAAATGTTAAAAAAAATATATTATTATTTCAACTCTCTTCTTTAATATACTCCATATCTTGTTTTTGCATGCGAAGAGCTAACTTTCAGGACAACTTCTATCGTTCAATCTAGAGATCGATATGACTTTCTTGAGAAGAAGAAACCTTTAAAAAGCAGTTCAAGAAGTACAAAAATCTTCAGAGATGGCTGACAAACTGTTGAAGGACTACGCGGCACCTTATGCACGAGGGGTTCGGTCTAGCATCACTCGACCGCCAATCGAAGCCAACAATTTTGAAATCAAGTCTGCAGTAATTCATATGGTTCAGCAAAATCAATTTGGAGGAGGACTGCACGATGATCCAAACCACCACTTAGAGCTTTTCTACGAGATTTGTGGTACCATGAAAGTGAATGGAGTCCCTCCAGAATCAGTAAGGTTATTGCTCTTTGGATTCTCCCTGAAAGACAGAGCCAAGCAATGGCTAAATTCCCTTCCAGCAAACAGCATATCATCCTGGGAGCAGTGTGAGCAGAAATTTCTGGACAAGTTCTACCCACCAAACAAAACTGCCCACATGAGGAACTTGATCGCAAGCTTCAAACAGATAGACTCATAATCATTATTTGAAACCTTGGATATATTCAAAAGTATGCTGAGACAATACCCCCATCATGGCCTTGAGAAATGGTTGGTTCTACACATATTCTACAATGGAATCAATTATCACACGAAGGTGTCCCTCGATTCTGCGTCAGGAGGAACACTAATGAACAAGAGCCTTGATGAAGCTGAAGAGATCATAGAGAATGTGGCACAGAACCATCATCAGTGGGCAATCGAAAGATCTGGTAGTTCTTTCTCAGGGAATCCAATAAAGGCACTAGAAAAATTCGACGTAGATGCAGTCACACTCATGTCTGCAAAGCTGGACGCTCTGACCAAGAAGTTTGAGGCCATGGGAAACAACACAGCCAATGCAATAGTTTGTGTTTGCGAAACCTGCGGAAGTACAGATCACGCTCAAGATACTTGCCCCTTAGGGCCAATACAAGCATAGATAAATCAACTTGAGCAATGTGATGCGATAGTGAGCTACAACCAAAAGCAAAACAATTCGTACTCCAACACATACAACCCTGGATGGAGGAATCATCCAAATTTCTCATACCAGAATAATCAGGACCAAGGACCAGCAAAACAAAGTTATCAACCTGGGCAACAGAGCTACCTATCTGGATAGCAGACTTATCAACAACAACAACCTTCATAGCTGTCCCGAATCGAAAAGATGCTTGAAGAAGCTCTCTCAGAGAAAAAGGAGATGAAGAATGAGATCAAGCAGTTGACTCAAAGAATGGAAAATTCTAAGAAACATCAAAAGATGCAAGACAACCGGATAGCCCAGATAGCTCAGTCTTTCTCAAGAGCACAGGGAACATTTCCAGGAAAGCTAGATATAAACCCATTGGAACATTGCAACCGCATTGAGCTGAGGAACGGACGAACTTTGGGAGACCCCCAGATCACTACTCAGAAAGGACTTGACTCAGAGGTAGATCCCTCTCCCCTAATGCCTAATCAGATCTAAAACAGGGAAGGAGAGGAGATCACCAAGAAAGTTGAAGGAGCTCTTCAAATTCCCCCCACAAAGTCAGACGATTCCTTACCCTCAGAAACTGATAACATCCCAAAAGGATGAAGAGTTCAACCAATTTCTGAAGAAGATCAAGGAAATTTGCATAGAAGTACCACTGATAGATGTACTACACCAAATGCTGAAGTTCGCAAAATTCTTAAAGGGTATTTTATCTAACAGGAGGTAGAAGGGCGACTTCGAGACTGTAGCATTAATAGAAAATTGCAGTGCTCTACTTATGGTAAATATTCCACCAAAACTTCAGGATCCAGGGAGTTTTTCCATACCTTGCAAAATTGGGTCTGAACTAATACAGAAAGCTTTCTGCGACTTGGGAGCCAGCGTTAGCCTACTTCCATACTCATTATGCAAGAAGCTAGGACTTCAGAACATCAAACTGACTACTATGGCATTACAATTAGCTGATCATTCATGTAGATACCCAATAGGAATAGTGGAGGGCATGCCAGTAGAAGTAGGCGGATGCATCATCCCTACAGATTTCATTATCCTGGGTATAGAGGTGGATCCCAAGATTCCGATCATCCTTGGAAGACCATTCCTTGCCACAGCTAGAGCCCTCATTGATGGAAAAAGTCACAAGTTATCCTTGGAGATCGGCAAAGAAAAGTTAGAATTTGACTTATCTAATTCTTCTAACTGCATCTCCTCTTCTCAGGGAAATTCGAGCAAGATGAACATACACAAAGTCGTGAAGTGTAGTTTTCAAGAGAGACCCCCTCCAGCAAGCAATAAGAAGTACATTTGTCCTGCACGAGCGAAACTAAAGGTGCAGACTGGAGCATTAACCCTAGGAGGAGAGCTGTGCTTCCATGGGTTTAGTCCACACTGACCGAAACGGGGTCGAGCTAAAGATCTAAAATAAGCGCTTCTTGGGAGGCAACCCAAGGGTTTTTCATTTTAGGTTATCATTCCTTTTATAGTTTTATTTCTCTAGTAAGTTCAAGTTGGGTACTTTTATTATTTCTTTATTTTTGGGTATTCGCTTTCAGGATATACAGAGCCTCCATGAGCTGGCCATGAGCATTTTATGGGCGTGGAGGTGTTAGAGGCACCAGAATAGCGAAAGGCGAGTCACCATGAGCTTAAAGGAGTCGGTCATGTGACCCCACACGATCGTGCAAAGCCGACAGAGGGACAAAGGCCACGGGTTGTGCAACCTTGCACGACTGTGTGGCCTATGCAGAGAAGAGGAGAACACAGGTCGTGCCAATTGGCATAGTCGTGCTAGAAGAACAGTGGAGGAAGAGACACAGGTCGTGCCAATTGGCACGGCCATGCGATCAAAGCCGAGAAGAAGAAGAAAGGGGTCGTGCCAATTGGCACGCCCGTGCGACTTTGACCGAGGGGAGAAAAGAGGAGGTCGTTCCAATCGGCATGGCCATGCAGAACCCCACCTAACCCGGCCGTGTCTATAAGACACGGTTGTGCCTCTACCCGTGTGCGCTGCTTACTCCTTCAAAAGCCCTAGTTTCCATCTCCTTCTCTTCCAAAAGTTTTCTCCTCTCCACTACTCCTTATCAAACCCCAAATTCCTACCTCTAGAGTTCATTTTGCCTTAGATCTACATCTAGATCTAACATTTCTTCAAGCCTTCTCCTCTTCCCTCCTTAAGATCCATCCCCAGTTACACCTTGCACATCATGTCGTAAATTTTGAAGAGACTTCATCGAGGAAGCGATGGATTTGGCGAAGGAGATGCGCCGGAAGGCGACAAAGGCAAAGGGAAGGCTTCTTCTTCAAAACGCAAGAGAAAAAGAGTGGCACGCGACAAAGGTAATGAAAACGAGTTCAATATTATTTTTAAAAATCATGAACATAAAGCTTGATATGATATCCTTGTCGCTAGAAAAATTATATGCACTAGATATATGGATCCCACTACTTTGGATATGCTAGGAATCAGGGATGACGTAGATTGGATGATTAGTTCTTTGGATTGGAATAATATTATGTATGCTCATTTACCGACTTACCCCGCCTAGTCCTTGAATTTTTTAGCTCAATTGATATTAAATTTTCGTCTGAGGATGATTACGTAAAGGTAATAACTTTTAGGATGATGAATAAAGAAGTTCGATGGACTTTTAGTTATTTTAATAATTATTTTGATTTACCTATTGGTGGTGCCCATGGATTTGATGATGAGATTAGATGGAATGAGTTTTGGACGACAATAACCGGATCAAAGGACCCTTACGAACCTTCTAGAGCTAAGGCATCCCGCATGCAAAATCTGACCTTTAGATACCTCCACCGAGTGATGAGCAAAACGATCTTTGGTCGAGGAGAGAGTAATGAGGTGGTTAGAAAGGTAGAGCTCTATTCTCTTTGGGCAATGTTGAATAACGTGGATTTTGATTCCGGATTTCATTTCTTGCAAAATTTATTGAAGGCAGCTAAGACATCTTCGGGGATGATAGTGTTTGGTGGATGATCACCCAAATTACATTCAATATGGGTTGTGAGCTTGATGGATTAGAGGTTATTCGTGGTAATGACAAGATCGACATCGATTCTTGTCTTGCTATGAAGATGATTTGTCGGGATGAGAATGAGTTTGCTTTCCCTAGGAACAATGATTTTCCATTACCCCTTCCTTACCCCGAGCGCACTTCGATTCGTAATCCTGTAAACTGGGTGATTACTGATTTACATCCCGAAACTGTCCCGTCCATTATAAAAGAAACCGAGCACCACCAAGAGTCCTTGTCATCAGGATTTCCGCACCCTTCCAGATATCTAGAACCTCCTAGGCACTCTTTTGCCTACGGTACGAGATCTTCTAGATTTGATTTTTCTGACTTCCATGCCTCCTTAGACTCCCTTCATGAGAAGAAAAATACCCAACAACGATTGTTGGAGGGTCGCTTTAAGTTATCTGACGACCAATTTAAGGAGGTACAGGATCATTTTCAGTTTACTAGGAACTTCCATAGTCAGGTGACAGGGTTCGTTCAGGACTATGAGGTAGACTAGGAAAGAATGAGGAATTTTATGGATGATATGGATATTACTAGACAACAAGTAGATGCCCTTTATCAATATCATCAACACCTTGGCCATCTTTCTAGTATGTCTAGATTTCCCCCTGGCACATATCAGGGACCCCCTTATCCCCCATCTCCACCACCGTATTGATTTCATCGGGACGATGAAAAGTTTAAGTCCAGAGGGTGTTGTGTTTACACAATCTGAGTCGAGTCAAATTTTTTTCTGCATATTTTATTTTTCTGTTTTGCATATTTTACTACTTTGCTTTGTTTATTTGCATTTTATTAGTTTCATATTTCTATTTGCATCTCATTTGCACTTTCTTTCTTCTAAAAAAAATAAAAAAAAATAGTTTTGAGGTATATTTGAGAACATCAAACCTTATACTTTTTTTACTACTTGTCTGATAGCAAAATGTCTAGCATTTTCTTAGTTCATGTGTTGTCTGTTGGTGCGGGAAGCATCCGAAAATCGAACTAGTATTTTGATAATGGCAAACGATTCAAAGTTAAGGTTATGTTGTGATTTAACAGTTTGAATGAGCTTGCAGGAAAGTCCTAAGTGTACTTAGGCAAAAGTCCTAACTGAGGTTAGGCAGGTGGAAAACCCTAAGGGGTGGTAACCCTAGGTATAGGGGGTGGTAACCCTATGTGGAAAGTCTTGGTGGGTCAAGGGCTTCAGGCAAAAGTCCTAGGGGGTGGTAATCCTAGGTGGAAAGTCCTGGTGTCGCGAACCAAGTGGAAGACTGGACGGGTCGAGGAGTGGGCGTCCAGTAGAAAGTCCGGAAGCATCGAGCGCTGAGCAAAAGTCCAGTCGATCTGGAGGATCACACTGGCAACAGGTAACTCTCCTGAGTGGAGTAGGTGAGGACGCGTTCCCCGCAGAGGGAACAGTAGGCGTCGGGTCGACCTAGGGTTTCCGGTTGGAAATCCGAAGTCAGACCCGGACATTCCAGAGACTGTCAACATTTTATTTACTATTATGTGCTAACTTTGTTTTGCAGGGTATGTGTTTGGGACTAACACATTTTGCAGGAATAAAGGAGCATTTTTACACCTTGGATAAACAGTACCCGAGGCGTCTCCATGGAGCTTGGAGGCGTCTCAGGTACAAGGTGGAAGCTGTCTGTGAGAAGGAGCTGGAGGCGCCTTCATGGGGACTGAAGGCGCCTTGGACTGCTGCTTGAAGGCACCTTGGAGTGGCGTTGAAGGCGCCTTCAGGTGGATAACGAGCAGCGGTCAAAGCCTGATCGACAGCAGCTGAATCAGGATAAAATCTTGGGTTGGAGGCGCCTTGGAGCTTAATGGAGGTGCCTTAAACACCCTTTATAATGATGTCTCGAGGTAGCAATAAGGGCATCTTCTTCCAAGCAATCTTTCTGCATCCAGCTGCTAACGAGACAATCCGACAAAGCTACAACTCGACGCCGACAACCCGGAGCTTCAGATTTAGCATTTTAGTTGTCGGTATAAAATTTATTTATAGCTTTTTATGTACTTAGCTTGTAAACACTTTAACGAAATTATAGTTGTTGCCCAACGTAAACGCTCAATGAGCGTGGGCCTTGGAGTAAGACTCGACACAAGCTCCGAACCAAGTAAACGACCTGTGTTCTTCTGTGTTTGCTTTGTCTTTCCACCGCGTATTTACTCGACACGTTTTAAATCAAACGAAATAGCCATGAGCGCTATTCACCCCCCCTCTAGCGTTTCTTGATCCAACAATGTCAAGATAGTGTTAGTATGTTTGGTGTATCTCCTTTCTCTATCTTTAGTAGCATGAAATAAGCTAAGTATTGTATGGAATTTGGTATAAGTTTTAGCCTAACCTTAAGGATCTTATTTTCACTATACTTAAGTACTTAAGCTTGAATAGTAGAAATATTTTTGGAATAGTTATGATTCATTCAACTTGTTAGTACTTTTATTCCCGTGGTGATTTCTTATTTACATTTTGGTTACTGGATGACCTCGGATCATGGAAGCTCATTTGGAAAAATATAAATCCCAACATATGCATTCCGCATGTGTGATTAATGCTATAACACCAAAAAAAATATAAAAAAATGAATGAATAAGGGATAAAAAACAATTGTCGTGAGTGGAAACTAACAATTCACCCCTTTGAGACTGAGTTAGGTTATTGGGGAAAATGAATGTTATGTTTCTCTTGATTCCGAGTAGTATCCTTTGAGACCTTGTGTAATTTAAGGAAGACGAACCAAGTGTGTGGCAGGTAAGTGCCTATCACCGGGAACATTAGGAACTCAATTGTATGACGACTTAATTAAGACGGAGAATTAAAACTTGAAGAATTTGAGTTACTTATTGCACCGAGTACAAAGAACTTATGATTAGGCCATACTTAGGTTACTCCACAATCATGCTTATCAATGAAACTAGTTGATAGAGTTAGGCGAATGCACTAGGGATTATGAAACACTGCTAGGAGCTCATGAATATAGTTTGCAGTGTTTTGCTTGAGGACAAGTAAAGGTTCAAGTCTAGGGGTGTGATATGCGTAAATATTATGATCGTTTATGCATGTTTTAACGTACATTCACTTGCTTTATACGTACATATTCTTTGCATGATCGCCTCTTTTATCATGTACTCATCATATATACTCTCTTGTTCGGATATCTGCTCTTTGTTTGATTTTGTGTTGACAGGGACAACTTTCGGAGCAAAAACAGCAATTGTCGACGTACCAGAACGAGCAAGAGAACACGACCGTGCAACCTCACACGACCGTGTGGCCAAACTGCTCGACCATGCAACTCCTGCATGGTCGTGCGGCCAACCAGAGGCAGATCAGAGCATGGTCGTGCAATCCTACACGACCGTGCCCCCCCAATGGCGGCAACCAAGTAGTACACGACCGTGCAATCCTGCACGGCCGTGTCCCTAGAGCCGAGCCCCAGGTTCACACGGTCGTGCCAATTGGCACAGCCGTGCAGCGTAGCCAGAGACAAGAAAGGGCACGGTTGTGCCATACTGGCACGACCGTGCTGCCGCAGCCGTGCCCTAGCCTATAAAAGGGTTTTAACCCTTTCTCTCAAGGGGGAAGGGAGTCGGTGGCGAGCCGTCAGAGAGAGAATCGACTTGGTGACGTTCCACGCCTTCCAGGACCTCCGTCCAGCGATCCTTCATCACCATATCAACTCCAGAAGCAAAGGATTGGATCCGAAGATCACTCGCCGTCGTTGGATAAGCGTCCTTTCTCTCCCTCTCTTCTTGTTTGAGAATTGTATGCTTAATATTATGTCTTTGGGTTTTTCTCCGACGTCTATGGAGTAGATTCCTTGTTCTAGGATTAGGGAGTAGTTGTGGATCGATTTTGATGTAAGACTCAGATTTATGCCTTTATTTATTGGATGATTTCGCTTGCTTCGTTTCAACTATTATGCTTGTTTGTTGAGTATTAATTGATTGTATAGGAATTGCTAACCTCATAGAGAGAATATCCTTGATTGTACACCCCGAGAGGCCCTAGTGACAGGGGTAACCCGTTCACGGACATCTAGGGTATTTCCTTGAAAGGAGAGACAACTCCTCACAAGGAAGTGAGAGCCCAAACTAAGCTTCTTATCTCTATTCTAGTGACACCAATTAGAGTAGTGTTCTTGTGATCTACCGAGGCGCCCTAGTGATAGGGGTTAACTGTAACTGGATTTCATAGGGATCTTCTTTATTTGGTACCTAAGAATAGACACTTTAGCTTCCGGCGAATGCATGTTGATGGATAATGAGTAAAGGACAGAATGTGATACATCAATACCACCACAATGAAACCAAACTCCTAGGACTCTTCATAAACCAAGTCTATTATCTCTTCTTTGCTAGTTCTCGTTTCCGTTTCTCATTCTCTTTTCTTTAGATTACTTACAACCATTGATAGTTTAGCTAATCTTAAGTGAACCATTGCTAGTGCTTATAACCAGTCCTCGTGGAATCGATAATCTTTATTACTGACGACGAATCCGTGTACTTGCATAATTGTAACAGCTCCATGAGTATTTGGGAGTTGAGGGATTGACTCGAAGCCTC
Source organism: Zingiber officinale (assembly GCF_018446385.1). NCBI lineage: Eukaryota > Viridiplantae > Streptophyta > Magnoliopsida > Zingiberales > Zingiberaceae > Zingiber > Zingiber officinale. The sequence continues at coordinate 9,408,727 of NC_056002.1, forward strand.
AGATGGTCGATAGATTAGTTTTTCTATTATATTTTTCCCCGACTCCACTAGTATTCGGGAGTCTAGGGACCGAGGCAGATCCTCAGTCGGTCGACACGACTCCTCGATCAGATATGCTACAGGCTCTGCTCCCTTTTTACGGTCACAAGATCTACTATAGTTCCATAATAAGAGAGTAAGAGTTTAGTTCCATGATCAGAGACTAGGAACACAACTCTCAGATCTGAGACAAGGGGCACAGCTCCCCGATCAGATACTAGGGACACAACTCCCCAACCAGATACTCACGGTACAACTTCCCAATTCGGATCTAGGGGCCTCGATCTTTGATTATGGGCTAGGAGCCTTACTCTTCGATCAAGTACTAGGGGCTCAGCTCCTCGATTAGACTTTGTACCCTCCACCCATGGGGCTTTGTTTTCTCCTATTGTTACGGGTTCTGATCTCTCGTATTACTATGAGCTTTACTCCCTTTGACGGCCAAGGCTCAGTTTACTCTCTCCTTGATTTCGTGGACATTTGAGAATCAAGGGATCAATACTATTTATCTCTCCAACTTTATGGGCATTCGGGAGTCGAGAGACTGAATCAGATCACAGTCGAGCGACGACTATAAATCCTGAAGCAGTGAAGATTATAGTCGAGCAGCGACTATAAACCCTTGAGCAGCGAAGATTACAATTAAGCGGTGACTATAAACCCTTAAAAAGTAAATATCACAGTCGAACGACAACTATAAACCCTTGAACAGTGAAGATTACAATCGAACAACGACTATAAACCCTTGAGAAGTGAAGATTATAGTTGAACGACAACTATAAACCATTGAGCAGTGAATATCACAGTTGAGTGGCGACTATAAACCCTTGACCAGTGAATATTACAGTCAAGTAGCGACTATAAACCCTTGAGCAGTGAAGATTATAGTCGAGCAGCAACTATAAATCCTTCAGCAGTGAAGATTATAGTTGAACGACGACTATAAACTTTTAAGCAATAAGTGAAGATTACAATCAAGCAGCGACTTAAACCCTTGAGCAGTGAAAATTACAGTTGAACGACGATTATAAAATCTTGAGCAGTAAATATCACATCCGAGGGGCGACTATAAACCGTTGAGTAGTGAATATCACAGTTGAGCGGCGACTATAAACCCTTGAGCGGTGAAGATTACAATCGAGCGACGACTATAAACCCTTGAGCAGTGAATATTACAGTTGAGCGACGGCTATAAATCCTTGAGCAGTAAATATCACAGTCAATCGATAACTATAAACCCTTAAGCAGTGAAGATTACAGTCGAGCGGCGACTATAAACCATTGAGCATTGAAGATTATAGCTGAGCAGTGGCTATAAACCATTGAACAGTAAATATCACAGTCGAGCGGTGGCTATAAATCCTTGAGCAGTGAAGAATACAGCTGAGCGACGACTCTAAACCCTAGCATAGTGAGAAGAAAAGTCGAACAGCGGCTCTAAACCCCAGTTTAGTGAGAAGCAAAGCCGAGCGTCGACTCTAAACCCCAACATAGTAAGAAGCAAAGCCGAGCGCCTTAAGATTATAGCTCCAGGGTTTCAAACCAGGCATGTCTCAAACTCTCAAGTCACCGGCTGGGTTATAAGTAAGTATACTCTCGCGCCTCAAAATTGTAGCTCTCAAATTTCAGACTAGATCTGTCCCAGACTCTCGAGTCACCGGTCGGGTTATAAGCGAGCATGCTCTCGCACCTCAAAATTATAGCCCCCGATTTTTAGATTGGGTATGTCCTAGACTCCCGAGTCGTTTGGCCAGGTTATATGTCTGCTCTCAGACCAGAGAATCTTTATCGATATATCTTCTTCAGGGCTCAACCTCCCTCATTCGGAGTCGAGCTATCTTCACAGGTCTTAGACCAGAGTATCTCTAGCAATATTGGACTAGTGTATCGCACCTGTCTTGGACTGGAACATCATCACTGGTCTAACCAAAGTATCCCACGGGCTCTGCGCCCTTCGATTTCACGGGCCATGCTCCCGCTCAGTTCTCAGGTTCCATACCCACTCGACTCACGGGTTTCACTCATGTTTGCCTTCGATTTCACGGGCTACGCTCCCGCTCAATTCTCAAGCTCCATACCCGCTTGGCTCACGAGTTTCGCTCCCATTCGCCTTTGATTTCATGGGCTATGCTCTCGCTCAGTTCTTGGGTTCCATACCCACTCGGCTCATGGATTTTGTTCCCGTTCACCATCGATTTCACGAGCTATGCTCCAGCTCAATTCTCGGGTTCCATGCTCGCTCGACTCATGGGTTTCATTCCCGTTCATCTTTAATTTTACGAGATACACTCCCGCAAAGTTCTCGGGTTCCATGCTCGCTCAGCTCACAGGTTTCGCTCGGCTCATAGAGGAGAAGGGCAAGTTGATCATTACACATTTGGAGGGCTAGGACTTTCGAGGAGTGAGGTACTATTCACAAGAGAAGAGGGGTTTTTTTCTTTCACTATAGAAAAAAGGCATCGCCTCCTCCCTCCTCTACCCTAACGCCGCTGAGCAGCACCATCGCCTCCTTCGCCATCGCCGTCGCACGGACTCACGCGAGCACGCCGCTGCCTCTTCTTTTCTCTTCTCCTGACGACAACGCTACCGCCTCCCCCTCCTCCCGCGCACACCACCACGCGCCAGCAGCCCCCTCTCCCTCTCCTCTCGTCGACAGCCACAACCGCTTGTCCACAGCCTTCCCTCCTCCACTCGCAGCTGGCCATCACCGACACAGCGCTGCCACAGCATACTCCTCCATCTCGAGGCGAGGCTCACGCCACCTCTCCGTCCGGCGCCACCTCATCGGTGGCCATGTCCTGCCTCCTCATAGGAAGGCCACGTGCCACCCCTAGCGCTGCCTCCCTCTCCCTCCTTACCAGCGCCCTTCTCTCCACCGGCCATAGCTAGCCGACGTTGCCCTCCAGGGTCGGCGCCGACCTTATTGTCGTTGCCTTGTCGCGAGCCGACCACGCCAGTGCAAGATCAGCCCCGAGAAACATCTGGTTCCTATCATCGCAGCCAACCTCTGAGCCAAAGTCGGTCCCATCATTGTAGGTCGTCTCAGATCTACGCTGTCGTACACTTCCGACGCCGATCGAGTATCTGATCCACGTGAACGTGAGTTTTCGACACTGATCTGTCCTTCAAGTCACCGTTGTGTTCTGGCCATCGAGCCACTATTCCGTTCCAACTCCGTGTCATGGTTGTGCTTCAGCCTTCGCACCACTATTATGATTATGAGCTATTGGTATTATCTGACCTATGAGCCGTTATTCGTGCCGCTGTAGCATTTTGGCCCACGAGTTATTATTATGGTCCAGCCTACGAGCCACTGTTATGATCCATGCCGCTAGATTCAGCTCCTCATCCGGTTCACATTTATCTACTCTTTCGGGTCACGACAACTCGATCAACATCATGACCAGCTCACCAGTTCATCAAAGAGCGCTCCCCTAAGTCAGGGTATGTCACCGTACTCATTATTTATTTATTTTATTATTCTACTATTATTTTGTTCCTTATATATTTATTATATCTGTCTCGAATATCAGAATGTCAACAATAGGGACAACCTGATCATTATCTACAAATAATATTGACTAGAGACCTTTTGACGAATTCATCAATATAGAAAATAGCTTCTCATACTCTTTTCTTTAAGAGAATGATAACTCAATTAGCATTTTAATCATATTATTCTGGTCATTTTATCTTCTTTGCTTTGAGACGAAATCATTGAATTTAGTAATGTTCTAGATATATTCTGAGAAGAAGCAATTGGGGCCAAAAAAAAAAATGTTAAAATTATTAATTGTTCTATAGATATTTTATTATTGGTCGGAAGACATGATTGTGACCATGAAAATTGCCAAAACAATATCTCATGTGATGCTTCTATCAGAATGATGTCGAATTAAATTTACTAGACCGACCATGGAATTAATTTAACGTGCGCGTTTGAATAAACTTATGTAATACTTTAGATAAAATATTATTATTCGAGTTGTAGATTATATATATATTGGAAAAAATAAAAATATTATGAATTCTGACATAAATTTTCTAAAAGTTATTATATGGGTTATATTTTTAAAAATTATAAATTCAGACTAGCTTGGTTCTAATTGGTTTATAATGTTTGAATAATAGATTTGTTGATTGCCTATGTTAAGTAAATTAACATTGATTAGATATTTGAAATTGAATAAAATCCAAATAGATTGAGGTCCATAGAGTATTTGATATTAGAAAATAGGTTGACCCAAAACTAGAGAGATAACGTACTGGGTAAATAATTATGAGGTTGAATGAATGAAGACTTTAGATTAGAATATAGGCTACAAACGAGAGCGAAAATTCTTTTTGCGTATACTCAAGAGAGCAGACAAACGTCAGTACCAAGAATCAAGGAAGGGATCCTTGGTGAAAACTCTCCGACACTCAAGTCAGTGTAATACACGAGTGAAAAATTGAACATGAGATGTGTAGCAGAGCATGTGCATAGTAAAAATATGTTCCAAAGCATACCTTGCTATCGGAAAAGACTCCTTTTTATATACCACACTAATAATCTCCATAATCATGAGGTGAAAGAGAATATCGGATGTCAGAAGTTATCGAGTAAAAGAATATATATTCTGGGAGGTATACAGTCACCGTCCGAGCAATCTTTTGTTACTCATGTGTATCCTTTTTGTAACTGACGCAATTAATGAGGCAGTTGAAGGAATATGTTCTCATAATGTGTCGGCGAATGAAAAATGTAGTCACTTTCGAGGAAGATTCTATTGAATGTCTATATAATAACAGAATAATATTCTCTGACAAGTGGTTGTTATTCTTTGACAGACTGATACGATTCTCTAATAATGTAGTCTCCAAGAGATATCCCGATCGCGCATTGATTCTTACAGGTTAGCATTAAAAAAGTATCAATGTGCTATTTTGAAATATATACATCTAACCAGCCACTTAGACCATAAGACGGTAGTTAAAACTATTAGGAGATTTCATCTTGACAGCAAATCTCCTTCCCTCAACGTGGCATACTTATGCATCTTCTAAACATTTGTATCTTTTTATCTTCAGATGATGTAATTGGTTATGTCTAACAAATTAACAAACTAGTCTAGATGCATATTAGAATAGATACGTATTGATCCAGCTGGAATGGATTGACGGGGTACTGAGATAAACGTATTCGTTTTTTACCACAATATTAGAATAGATGCAACATTTACTAACAAGTGACTCAAAGTATGGAATTGTTTATGCAATTCTATAGAAGTTAGTTTTGCAGCAATGGTTGTTCATATACTATGTTATATGGTTGATTATCCTTTCTAAGAAAATGACTTGATTGCTTGTCTTAAAGGTATTAGCGCTACTTGGTGTTAGGTGTTGTGAGTCTAGTACTACATTGATATTTTAAGTTTAGGAATTCTATTATGGAGTCAATACATACACATATAATTATCCCTTTATAACAAGAAAAATAGAATTTCTCCTTTTTCTCCAAACTCATCATGGTATTAGAGCACCCTTTTAGCATTACAGTGTTCCAATAGAGGTATTCTATTCCTTAGAAGGTCATCCGTCTCCCCTCAATTCATCCACCTTCTCTCTCTTCTTCTTCTCTAATAACATGTGATTTCCTCTGCAACTATGTCCTCCTACTCAGCTTTGATATATATTTTTCTTGTATGACAAGATAGCTTACAAATCTATTGTTCCAGGCAGCGGGCAGCCGGGGCCAGGCATCTTTAAGTTTAAATTAAGTAAGGATTTTTTTAAAATGTAAAAATAAGTTTTAAAGAATTTTTAAAAAGATTTTAAAAGAATTTTTTTAATTTAATTTACTGTTATTTATTTTATTTTATTTTTATTTTAATTGAACTTAATTTGAATTAATTTTACATTATTTGATTTAATTTGATTTAATTTAACTTAATTTTAATTTAACTTAATTTGAGTTAATTTAACTTGATTTAATTTAATTTAATTTAATTTAATTTAGAGTTATGTTAACTTGATTTAATTTAATTTAATTTAATTTAATTTTAATTTAACTTAATTTGAGTTAATTTAACTTGATTTTATTTAATTTAACTTGATTTTAATTTAACTTAATTTTAATCTTAATTTAATTTTCACTTAGATTTAATTTAAATTTACTCTTAATTTAAATTTAATTTAAAATAAATATTTTACTTTAGTCATCTCACTTGATCTATATTTTCAATCAGGAAATCCTATGATTCAAGTTCAATTTCAATGTTGGATTTAACTTTGTGTTAGATTCAAGTTTAACTTTGGACTCAACAAATAGGTATTTTTTGGATAAACTTTTGAGTTATGGTGAGTCACTTAGAAATCATTAGAGTAACCATGCCTTCGAGGTTTTCCAAATAGTTCTATCCATTGAGCTTAATACAAAATCTTGGTCTAACTAGTTAGGATCTGTAAGAGATAGCTTCAATTTGTTCCACTAAGCCAAATGCATCAGGTTAAAGTCATATCTTCCTAGACATGCATAGACAGAGTTTTCCTAATTTATTATTATCCAAAACTTCACCAGTACCGTTGGTCGAGTTAAACTTTTATCCCTTTTTAGATTAGTCCTAATTACCCATTCGAGTAAGTTGTTATTTTTAGAGGTGTCAACTATTTTGGAGTCTCCCCCTGAAATATTGGACTTAGATTTTAAATTTTGGTTTGTGTCGTTTTATTTTATAGTTATAATAGACTTGATTATAGTTTGAATTTGGATTAATTTTATTTTTACTTGATCTAGGCTTAGTTCGATTTGTTTTATGTGGCTTTATTGGATTTATTTTAGAGGGAGTAGTTGCATTTGAGTTATTTGGTTTTAGATAATGTATTTTATCTTTAGGTACGTAGTATTGGTTGAGTCCTACTTGCATGGTTAGACACGCTTTTGGAACCCAAACTTTAATTTGATTTTTTTACTTTGGTTTACTAAAGATATAAAGGTTTGTTGGTTGAGCTGGACTTGTATCCGAGTTCGAACTTATTGTACACAACTCTTTGTGATCGAAGTATCATGTCAAGGTACTTGGATCTAGCTAGTTGTGAATTTCTCTAGTAATTCTTTTAGTTTGACTATTTCGCTTTTCAATCTGAAATTATCCTCCGCAAGTTTTACAACTTGAGTTGGGATTTCAGGTTGAATCGGCTCAGCTGTTGAATTTGATTTTAATTGTTCATTAAGTGTTTTATTTTCTTTTATTAGTTCATTTATTTTATTTTCAGAGTTAGTTAATTTCCTATTTAAGCATGCAATGATCTTAAAAAACTTTCTGCTTAAATTAAAATGTACCTCATCAGAACCTTCGGAAACGACGAACTCGTAGCTTGACTCGGATTCGGACCCGTCTTCCAATTCGCACTCCGATTCTGGTCCGTAGGCCATCAAAACGAGGTAGTTGGTGTGCTTTGGTTCTTCGCAGTCTGATTCCTTCGCGGACGATTCGTCCCAAGTCGCTTTAAGGGCTTTCTTCTTTTTCATACTCGGGCAGTCGTTCTTGTAGTGCTCTTCTTATTGCATCCAAAGCATGTCACGTTCTTGTTGTTAAAGTTGGAGGTGGAGTTGATCTTCTACAGGTCCTTGTTGGTAAAGTTCTTCTTTTTCTGATGAACATTTTTCTTACTAAGTTCACCAGGTATTTTTCATCATCTGAGTCTAGATCAGACTCAACTTCTGGTTCCGGCTTAGTTCTAGATTTTCCTTTTGATATTCCTGCAACAAGAGCAATAGCTTTCTCGATTTTGGTGTTAGTCTGTTCGTGTAGCTCTAATTCATAGAAAAGTTCGTCCAATTTCAATTTAGATAAATTCCTTGAGATTTTATAAGCATTCACGATGGATGCCCACAGTGCATTTCGAGGGAAGACTTTTAAGATATACCTGATCAAGTCTCGATTTTTAATCTGATGGTCGATTGTGTGAAGCCCGTTGAGAATATCTTTTATCCTCGCATGAAGCTAACTAACAGTCTCACCTTCCTACATTTTAACATTAAATAATTTATTTAAAAATAAATTCCTCTTCGTTATCTTTGCGTCGTTGGTTCCCTCGTGCAGTTCTATGAGCTTGTCTCATAGTTCTTTTGCATTTTTGTGTGGGCCAACGCGATTCAGCTCTTCCTTCGTTAGCCCACACTGGATTGCGTTAAGGGTCTTGAAGTCGATCTGAGCCTTCTTCTTCTTTTCTGGATTCCAATTTTCTTGATCTATTGGAATTTTGGAGTTGTCGATGGGTGCCTTGTATCCTTTGATAACGTTAAACCATTGGTCAAAATCCGTTTTCAGGTACACCTCCATATGCTTCTTCCCGTATGGAAAGTCATCCCCGTTGAAGAGTGGGGGACGAACGGTGACGTATCCTTCATTTTGTACCATTTTAGAGCTGTAAAACAAAACTACAGAGAGGTACCAACACTTGGTCTTAGATTAGTAGAGTTAAAAAAATATTTCAAAGTACTTGAGTGGTGTTGTACCAGCTTCAAGTTAAAATCGAATGAGAAAATATTATCTAGAAAAAAAATTGAAATAAAAAAAATCCCCCTGGCTTGATTGGTGGTTGCACCAATTCAGAGTAGAACCCGCTCTGATACCACTTGTTGAATCAATACGCACGTGAGAGGGGGGTGAATCACGTGATTTTTAAAAACTCGTCTTTTCGTTTTTAAGAACTCAGTATGCTGCGAAAAACTATGAGAAAAGACAGAAATAGAAAAACAAGTAAAATAACACGCGTTCAGTTTTACTTGGCTCGGAATATTTGGCGACTCCTACTCCAAGACCCAGATCCCGTGGACCTATGGATGAACAATCCACTAAAATACCTTTTCCGGTACCTTCGGAAAAAGGAATTGAGTACACAAAAAGATGAAACAAGTGCAACACTCTATACTTGTCCTATTGCAAATAATTAAATACACAAATTACAGCTCGTTACGCAACACCTTTGAAAATTGTCAGCTTAGGCTCAGTGTCGGTCGGTTCCTCGATAGTAGTCAAGCGCAACAACATTGCAGCAAAGTCACAGCAGTAGACCGGAGCAGTCGGAATCTCAATCGAATGTGTAGAAACTTATATGTGAGTTCTTGTAGAAGCTTTGGGCGAGCGGCCTTAAATAAAGCATGGAAGGCGCCTTCCATATGCATTGAAGGCGTCTCTAATGAGATAAAGTTTATCCCGTAAATGTTGTACCTTATCTACTCTGATCGCTAAACTTAATCTTTTGGAAGGCGCCTTCGATGAACAGTACGAAGGAGCCTTCAGGTGCTTGAAGGCGCATTCAAATACTATTCATCTGAAGGCAAATATACTCTTTTGTCCTGCAAAATAACGTTAGTCTAATAAACCAAGTAATGACCTGCAAGACAAGTATTAGTAAAATAATAATGAGGAGTAGTAATTAGTTTCTGTCCTCGCAGGACCAGGAACTAGTCAAGGTCTCATATTAGGAATTCGAAATGGACCTTACCTGGACCGATGTCTACCATCCCCTCAACTGAGATATGTCCTCATTTAGTCACACTCCTCCAGTGACTTACATTTATTTACCAATTTGCCAGATATCCGGTCAACCCGTCAACCTATTTAGACTTTCCGTGAGATATCCGGCCAGCCCGTCGACCTATCTGGACTTCTCGCTAGATATCCGGTTGCCCCGTCGACCTATCTAGACTTCTCGCTAGATATCCGATCGGCCCGTCGACTTATCTGGACTTCTCACTAGATATTAGGTCGGTCCGTTGACCTATCTGGACTTCGCACCAGATATCCGGTTGGCCCATTGACCTATCTGGTTACTCCTACACACTTAGTAAAGTGGTTAGATCACAATTATACTAACTTAACTTATTTGTTATTCATCAAAACCTGAGTTAGACCGTTAGTGCAAACTGCACCAACATATCAGTGACATACTTTTGCTGAAATAAGAGAAGATCATTTGAGGCTAGGCGAACCTCAACACCATAGAAGAGGGAAAGAGCCCCAAGATCCTTAATCGCAAATTTTGTATGAAGTTTACATACTATGACATCAACAGAAGAAGAATCACTCCCTGTAATGATTAGATCATCAACATATACAAGGAGCTCAACTCCCCGATCAAACATTAGGGGCACAACTCCCCCATCAGACACTAAGGACACAACTTCCCGATCAGTGACTCGTTGTACAGCTTCCCGATCAGGATCTAAGGGTCTCTCTATTTGATTACAAGCTAGGGGCCTTACTCTCTGATCAAGGACTCGGGGCCCAACTCCTCGATCAGGTGTGCTACAGGTTTTGCACCCTTCATCCATAGGGCTCTGCACCCTATTACTACTGATCCGGTAGTAAGAATGGGGAACCCCATTTAGCAGAGTCAACGCCGCGGAGGGCCAAAGGCCTTGGCCGAGCGGATAAGGAGGGCGACGACCAGCTGAAGCTTCCGAGCGGAAGCAATACACCCCGCCGGAGTCGGGGTTCCGACGCTCATGATGAACAGTAGGAAAGGCCGAGCAGAGGGCCTGCTCGGCCTAAGGAATAAAACATCAACGCTGCGAACAGTCCAGAGAGCACATGACCAGGAAGCTCCCGCGTGGATCAGAACACCCGATCGGCCGGACGCGAGGAAACTGCCGACCGGTCGAATGATCGACGGGGAGTAAGAAAAGGCAAGGATAGAAACATCTTCTGACAGCAGATGATATGCAGGATCTTAGGACATGCGCTCACTGTCTCATCAAAGACGTGCTCACTGTCCCATCAAAGACGTGCTCGTACTGTAGCAGTAAGGAGTCAGGCAAGCTCCTCTGACAAGCCCATACTGGGTATGGGTTGAGGACACGTGTGTGTGCCTCAGTATATGTACATCAGCCTCCTCAGAAGTCTATATAAGGCCTCCACTTCTTCAACCGGAGGTACGCGAGTCTTCATCCGGCAACCACTTTCATCTATTCCTTCGCCTGACTTGAGCGTCGGAGGGCCGTCGCCGGGACACCCCTCCCGGCTCGGTTTTGTTGCAGGTTCGCTGGAGCACTCGAGGATCCAGCAGGGAGCGCCACGTCCCCAGCGTTCGTTGACCCCTGGTTCGGACAGGATCAACTACTATATGCTCTGCACTCTCCACCTATAGGATTTTGCATCCTCTTACGTCTACAAGCTCTGCTCCCTTATATAGATATGGGCTCACTCCTTTTGACGGTCAGGGCTCAGATTATTTTCTCCCTGACTCCGCGGAGCCAAAGGATCGACACTATTCCTCTCCTCGACTTCACAGGTATTTGTGAGTCGAGGGATTAAGTTAGATCCTCAGCCGGTCGACACCACTTCGCGATCAGGTATGATAAAGGCTCTGGTCCCTCATATTGCTACGGGCTCCGCTTCTATGGACTTCAGGACTTCATCTCCCCCGTTTGGGGTTGAGCTATCGCCACTGGTCTCAGACCAGAGTATCGCCACCTGTCTCGAACCGGAGTATCTCCGCTAGTCTCGGACCATAGTATCGCCATCGGTCTCGGACTATATTATCAACATTCCAGACTCTCACCCTAGCGTGAGTTATAAGTGAACATGCTCTCACAACCAACGACCTCCTAGTCGACTTTCCAGACTCTCACCCCAGCGCGAGTTATAAGTAAACATGTTCTCGCGACCAACGACCTCCCGGTCGGGTTCAAGACTCTCGCCCCAGTGCGAGCTATAAGTGGGCATGGTTTCACGACTAATGACCTCCCGATCGGCTTTCCAGACTCTCGCCCTAGCGCAAGTTATAAGAAAGCTTACTCTCGCGACTAACAACTTCCCGGTCGGGTTTTCAGACTCTCGCCCTAGCGCGAGTTATAAGCGAGCATGCTCTCGCGACCAACGACCTCCCGGTCAGATTCCAGACTCTCGCTCGGGCGAGAGTCTTAAGCAAGCATGCTCTCGAGACCAATAACTTCTCGGTCAAATTCCAGACTTTCGCCCCAGCGTGAGTTATAAGTGAGCATGCTCTCGCGATAAACGACCTCCCGGTCAGATTCCAGACTCTCGTCTCAGCGCGAGTTATAAGTGAGCATGCTCTCACGACCAATGACCTCCCGATCGGCTTTCCAGACTCTCGCCCCAGCGCGAGTTATAAGCGAGCATGCTCTCGCAACCAACGACCTCCCGGTTAGGTTTCAGACTCCCGCCCTAATGTGAGTTATAAGTAAACATGCTCTTACGACCAACGACCTCTCGGTCAACTTTCCAGACTCTCGCCCTAACGCGAGTTATAAGCGAGCATGCTCTCGCGACCAACGACCTCCTGGTCAGATTCCAGACTCTCACCCCAGTGCGAGTTATAAGCTAGCATACTCTCGCGACCAACGACCACCCGGTCGGGTTCCAAACTCTCACCCCAGTGCGAGTTATAAGCGAGCATACTCTCGCGACCAAGGACCACCCAGTCAGGTTCCAGACTCTCGCCCTAGTGCGAGTTATAAGCGAGCATGCTCTCACGACCAACGACCTCTTGGTCTGTGTTCTAGACTCTCACCCCAGTGCGAGTTATAAGCACGCTGTCCACACGTACACCTACTAGCCAGTCATGTTTCCTCCCTGGCCGAGTACTTTTCTCACTCGTCGCTCGGTCGACACTCGCCGCTCAATCAGCACTCGTCCCACTCGCCACTAGAGGGTCGCCTCGCGCCATCATAACTCCCTTTTTCTCATCTCTATTTATCTATCTCGACGCCTGGAGTCACTTTCTTCCTCCTCTACGCCAACATTGCTTGAGCTCGCCAACACGCCGACAGTCCACTGCCCTCCTCGTTGCTCGCCCGACTCTCTGCCATCGACCGTCTCCTTTTCTTCTTCTCCTCCTCACGCTACCGCTGCCATCGAACGAACTCAACACAACCTTCATCACGCAGCCGCCTCCCTTATCGCCGATCTCTAACGCTAGCTGCCTCCATTGCCGGACAGCCTCTTCTCTGCTTTTCACGGCTGAACAACGACGTTGTCTCCCCCTCTGTGCGCCGGTAGCACACGCTCCACCTCCCTCCATCTCTGAGTTCGTCGGTACACCGACAGCCCTTCAGCGGCTGCCGCCTGCCACTCTTGACCCATTCTAGAGCCGAGGGTGCCAGCATCCCGCTATAACCGGCTGCCACCTCCGTGCCATGGCTGGCAAGCGCCATCTTTAGGGATTCGATGCTTAGCCGGTGCAGATTCATCGTCGTCATATGCCTCTGGTCCGGATGTCGCGATCACGTTCTGACCTTCAAGCCTATGTGTCATTATCTCCGACCTTTGTGTCATTGTTGTGTTACTGTCTTTGTGCTGATTTGATGTTTAGTTTGTACACCGTTATTACTACCCTCGCCTGCATGTCAATATCATAGTCCGGCCTGTGTGCCGAGGTCGAATCCGGTTTCATGTCATCGCGTTCGACTCCACATCATCAGATCCAGCTCTCCAGCCTGTTCAGAGTTATCTACTCTTTTGGATCACGACAATTCGAGCAACATCCCGACCAGTTCACCGATCCACCCGAGGGCGCCCCCTGGGCCAGGGTACGTTCTTCGTTCATATTCTATACACATTTTATTATTTTATGTCTTAGTATGTTACTTGTATATTCGTTGGATCAACCTCGAGCATCAAGTACCAGGGACTGAGTTAACCCGGTCGCTGGCTGCAGGTAGTGTTGACCAGAGGACTTCTGACGACTTGGTTAACATAGAAGTCATTTCAACATACCCCCTCCCCCTCCGGGATATTGCGATTCAATCAACATTCCATCCACCTCACTCGAGGGTCCGTCTGACTCAAATTCCGGACAGGATCAAGTACCATCCCAAAAATAAATAAATAAGGAAGTGTCAGCCCAAGATGCGACAGAGCCAAGAAAGACTAAGAAGGCATGGAGCTCCAAATACCAGGCACGCAGAGCATGCTTCAAGCCTAAAGCACCTTATGCAAACAACACATATGATCTAAAAACTCAGCACTATACATACCCAAAGATTGCGCCATATAAACCTGTTTTGTAAGATGATCATTAAGAAACGCATTGTTGACATCAAGTTAGCGAATGCACCACCCCTAATTCACAGCCAGACTAAGAACAATGTGCATTGTTACTGGATTAATAACAGAACTAAATGTATCATGAAAGTCAACACAAAAATGCTGATAAAAATCCTTGGAAATAAGGCGAGTCTTATACCAATAAATGTAGGCATCAGAATTATGCTTAATGTGACACACCCACCTGTTACCTACAACATTTTGGTCTGACGAAGGCGGAACAAGAGTCTAAATCTGATTACGGAGAAAAGCATCATACTCTTCATGCATAACATGTACCCAATTCAGATCTTTAAGCGTCTGCGTGACAAAGGAGGGTTCACAGGGTTGTGGAAGGCTAGTATGAAGATGATACTTTAGATTGGATTTGTAAATGGCATTTTTGGAGTGAGTTTGCATGGGATGTTGGTTTAGAGAAGCGAGAGGAGGATAGAGAGGTGATGGGCTAGAGGTTCGATCGCCACTAGGTAGCGTGGACGGCCCGACAACAGGAGGCGATGATGGCGGCAGAGATGACAACGGTGAAGAAGTCAGTTGCGGGTGGATACAGCTAGTGGTAGGTTGCGACACTAGTGTCGGAGGGTCCCACGAGAAGACTGGTGTGACAGAGAGCTGAGAGTCAGTATCTATAACTATGGAATCCAAGGAGAAGGTGACGGTAAATAGAAAAACATGCTCCATAAACTCTTTGAGGGCTCCTTCGTTGCCACATCCGTATTACGTCAAAAGTAAAAAAAAAAAACCCTATATATCTCTTCACTATCAAAAAAAAAAAAAAAACCTCTCAACAACTCCTTCATATCCATACTTTTATATATATATATATATATATATATATATATATATATATATATATATGATTCTGTCCGAGCGCTGAGTCGACAGACGTTGAGGACATGGCGCTCTCGGTGACGGTGTACAATCCTCCGACTGGTGTGAGCCTCCGGCGAAAACCTGTAAGCACAAAACCGGGTCGGGAAGGGATTCCCGGTGACGACCCTCCGACGCTCAAGTCAACTTCGACGAAAAGAGATCGAGGTAGAATGACGAAAATGAAAACTGTAGCTACAGTGATGTAGAATGCATACCTCCGTCGAAGTCTGGGGTCCTTATATAGGACTCCCAGGGGATGCGTGCACGCATCTCAAAGCGTGCACGCCCCTCAAAGCATACCTGGAATGACCTTGTCAGAAAAAACGTGTCTGACGCAATGCCGCAATCGTCCGGGCATATTTCTGACGTGACAGTGGAAACTTCCACCGTACGATTCTCTGTCCGGTCCAGCCGCCAACCACGCTGCCTGTCGGCGACGTACGTCTCGAGAAGGATATTCCCAACCGCTCCCTTTGTCCCCTTCTATGCATTGTACGTTTTGGGCCGAGCGGAAGAGCTGTTCGTGCCGTAAGGCTTGGGCCTGAAGGCATGCCGGACCGAGTGAGAATGATTCCTTGGTTGAGTTGTAGTTCAGCTGAGCGGACGGGACTAACAACTTATGAGCGTCGGAAGCCCGACCCCATGATCGAGTTGTCGTCACACCAGCCCTAGCGCTATCCTGGCCGAGCGGTCATAAGACTTCTCCAGGTTGGGCGGTCATGAGACTTCTCCGATCGACCAAACCCGTAGTTGACCCCACTAACCTTAGCCTCCACGTGACGTTGATCCTTTTATATATATATATATATATATATATATATATATATATATATATATATATAATTTAAATATATATATAAGTATTTTATTAATTAACTAAAAAAATTTAAATACATAAAATTTTTATAATTAATATTTTATTATTTTTATTTTTTAAAGAGAAATTATTTTTTAAAAAAAATAATATAAAGAAAAAACACAAGAGCGGCTCCGTGAATTAAACCGAGGAGCTCCCTCTCCCATATGCCACGTGGGCAAAGAGCTATAACTCCCCAACTAATTAGGTTATTTTTCCAAAATTAGTAATGAACCCGTTGACCAAGGTTTTTTTTTTCCGATCATCCTCTAGACTATAAAACACATCCACTGGGGTTTTCCCTCGACATCAATGGCGGCTTCAGCTGGCCTCGCCCCTGCCCTCCCTCTTTTGGTGGCCGTCTGCTGTTTTCTCTTTCCGATCTTCGTCGGCGGCGAAATCGAGTACATTTCAGCAGTGGGAGACCCCGGGATGAGAAGAGACGGTCTGAGGCTTGCTCTGGAGGCCTGGAACTTCTGCAATGAGGTCGGCGCAGAGGCCCCCGGAATGGGAAGCCCCCGCGTGGCCGATTGCTTCGACATCGGTCGGCCCCCATTGCTTCCCATTTTCCCCCCTACTTCTCCTGAACAATCCATTCCGGTCTTCACCTAATTGCAGAATTCGTGTTGCAGACGCTGGCGGAAACGTGTCGCACAAGGTGACCGAGAAAGACAACAAGCTCAGCGTCGGCGATCCCTTCCACGGAGCTTCGCTCCAATGCATCAAGAACGTCGACCTCTACGCCGCAGAGAAGGAGATCTTCCTGGGGTCGAAGTGCGAGGTGGACGACGTCCCCGCGCCGTGGCAGTTCTGGATGGTCATGCTCAAGAACGGAAATTTGGACACCTCTGCGGGCCTCTGCCCGGACAACGGCAAGAAGATCGGACCTTTCCCGCCTGAGAAAAGGTTTCCGTGCTTTGGCAAAGGGTGCATGAACCAGCCGCTGGTGTTCCACAACTACACTTCCTTGCAAGGGACCAAGCTCTGGGGCAGATTCTTCGGGACCTATGATCTCGACGGAGCTTCCAAATTGGGGAAGCACGGCATATCGTTCTTCTCCGTTACATGGGAGAAAGAAATGGGGAAGGGCGGCTGGACCTTTCACCATGTTCTCAGAACCACCAAGAAGTACCCATGGCTCATGCTCTACCAGCGATCTGATGCCACAAGGGGATTCTCTGGCGGTTATCACTATGACACCAGAGGCATGACCAAAATCGTAAGCAATCGAATCGAATCGACTCACCCCTCCCGTCGTCTCCTAAATCCGCAATGACTTTTGCTGCTACATTCGTAGATCCCAGAATCTCCTGACTTCAAGGTGAGGCTCACGCTGGAGATCAAAAAAGGTGGAGGTCCGAGCAGCCAGTTTTATCTGATGGACATGGGCAGCTGCTGGAAGAACAATGGCGACCCCTGCGACGGCGATGTGACGTCCGACGTCACTCGATACAGCGAGATGATCCTGAACCCGAAAACCCAAGCCTGGTGCCGGCCCGACACCCTCTACGAGTGCCCACCATACCACACCTTCGCCAACGGCACTCGAGTTCACCGGACTGATACTGCTCGTTTCCCATACAGCGCCTATCACGTCTATTGCTTTCCGGGGAACGCCGAGCACCCGGAGAATCCATACCGGTTCTGCGATCCTTACAGCAATCCCCAGCCACAGGAGATACTGCAGATACTACCTCATCCCGTATGGGGGGAGTATGGGTACCCTACAAAGAAGGGAGACGGTTGGGTGGGCGATCCCAGGACTTGGGAGCTTGATGTTGGCAGGATGTCCCAGGCTCTCTATTTTTATCAGGTCCGTGAAGTCTCTCGGTTTTGGCCTCTTTGGGTCTCGTTGCTTGTTGGATATTAGGCTGAATGTTCAGTGATTTGGTGTAGGAGCCAGGCACACCTCCAGCAACGAGGAAGTGGACTTCGCTGGATGTTGGAACAGAGATCTATGTCTATGATCATGCAGAGGCTGAGTGGGTTCTGAGCGATTTTGATATAATTGTTCCTAAAACTGGGAAACTTGGAGCATCATAGGCATTGCAGCTGCGTTTGAGGTTCTCGATCCAGTGGCAATCTGTTCGCACCTAGTCATTTTATCTATTATTTGGAGTTTCAGAGCGAACATCGCTATTCATTTAGACTTGATAATGTTACTAGACAGTTTTTGTTTGTCGAAGAACATGCCTAATAATGTTGTTATGGGTTGTCATGTGTACTAATACTACACAAGACTGATGTAATAGGAATACAGTGAGCCACAATGAAAAGAAGGAAATGACTTCTTTTCACAAGAGTATCCCGGAGGCTATTATAAACGTAGCCCAAAGATTGTCATAGTTGGATCTCAGACTGTTAGTAAATACTACAGCATATAACGTTGTTATAATGCCTAGGGGTTGTTGTAGGATATCTAATCCATAAGCCGTTATAGTTTGCCTAGAGGTTGTGAGTATATATCCAACTCATTAATGATGATAACCTACAACACACATCTTGAAACAACCTTAGAATAATTGAAAAACTAAGATAGTTAATAGCAACATTTCGGCTACAATCCTATAAAAAATATATTTTGCCTTTGAGAGCATCATAATACAAATAAAGTGCTAGAATGCCTAGAATGTTCTTTGAGTTTGTTTGCTCAAGCTAATAGCCAAGAAATAGATGTTTATTATGAAAGGAAGAGCAATAACAACTCAGCAAATATTTGATAAACAAAACCACTTATGAAAAATCCTAATAATATGTTCTTTGAACACCAAGGTGAGAGGCAAAATGACAATGATCCAATAAGTAAATTGACAATATGAAAAGCTTATAAAAAGAGTTAAGAAGGAGAGCTCGATTATTTGAAAATGTCAAAGATGTACCATGATAGTAAAAATCATACTAGAGACCAATGACAAAACCGTGAGATCCATACAGGTTTCCTAATGATGGAAAACAAATCCAACTAAAGGAGGGTCAGAAAGCTATCATCACTATTGATTATGATATTAAGGGTGATGAAAACATGATATCACTATAGCTATATTGTAGCAATGTATAACCAGAAGCTCGGGGAATCCTGTTTCGATGATCAAGAGAAATAGATTGAGCATCATAACTTCGTCTTATTGTAGCTATATTGTAGCAATGTATTTTGGAGCATCCGGGAATGTGAATGCTCAATAAGACTATATTGTAGCAATGTATTTTGGAGCATCCGGGAATGTGAATGCTCGGGCAATTAATCTAATTTATGGAGCAATGTATAATACTGTAGCACCGAGAATGAGGATATTTGGGAGAGCAATATGGTTTGCGGAGCAAAAGTACTGTAGTAGTATTGTAACGCCAAGAATGAGGATGCTCGGCAAAACAATTTGGTTTATGGAGCAAGGAATTGTAGCACGATTACTCGAAATTAATTTGATTTTCTAGAACAGTATAGCAATGACTATCATGTAGTGTAGCAGTGATGCTACTGTAGAATGTGATTGTTCGGGAGAATATACTGATTTCATAGTAGCATGTGGATACTGTAGCAGTGTCGTAGCCTTTACCACAGTAGTGTTATTACTATAACTATGAGGATGTGATTTGCTCAGGTCTACTATAACAATTACTGTAACAGTACTATAGCTGTAACAGTACTATAGTTATGATACTCGGAAGAGTAGATGGGCCCTTTGACTTCATAATACTATAGTATTACTATACAAATGTTGTCAATGTAGCATCCGAAAATGTGATTGTTCGGGAGGAAATTCTACAAATTTGGGATGCTCGGAATAAATCTGGATATCATCATATGCCCCTATTTTAAGTCGGACTTAAGAGTGAAGTCAGTCCAATTAAAAGTGTCGAGCCGAAGAGGATTAATTGAGGATAAATCTGGATACCATCAAATATCCCTCTTTCATGTTGGACTAAAGAGCGAAATCGAATAAAGTCCGATTAAAATTGCTAAGTTCAACGAAATCAATCTGAAGAGAAACCTGGATGTCATCATACACCAAGACTAAGAACATGTATTAATATTCCAATAAGAGTAAAAAAAAACTTCATGCACATGCCACACTTGATTCTTTTCTTTTGACAAGGAGAAATACTTCCTCTCTATATAATGAAAACTTTTTGAACGAATGAAGGTTATGTTTAGTATCTAACAAAGGAATGACATAGGAATAAAATAAGCATGATAGCAATACCAAATAGAAACACTATTATGGAACATAAAAAACCAAAAATAATTCCAAAGTCTGATAGCCCCAACTGGGAAGAATAAGAATGCCAAGAATAACTGAACCCAATCCGAGATCATAAAAAATCAATCCTGCCTGGGGATAATAACGAGAATATCATGAAAATCAAAAGACTAATGTCCGGATTAGGGAGAGGTGTTCAATCTCTTGGTTATGATGTAAGTAGCAAGACTGAGAAAAACAAAAATCTAATCTCACCCAAGGTAATATTAAGAAGTTCTTATAAAATAAAAGGAGCAAATTCCGCCTAGAGATGTGATCCTGTCCGAGTGCTGAGTCGATGGTCGTTGGGGACGTGGCGCTCTCATTGACTCCGCGTGGCCCTCCGAGTGACGTAGACCTCCGGCGAGAGCCTGCAAGTACAAAACCGGGTCGGGAGAGGATTCCCAGCGACGGCCCTCCGACGCTCAAATCAACTTCTGGCGGCAAGAAATCGAAAGAGAGTGGCGAGAACTGTAGCTACAGTAATGAATAGCGCATACCTCCGTTGGAGTTTGGGGGTCCTTATATAGGGCTCCCTAAAGGCGCATGCACGCTTACTGAGACGTGCACGCTTCTCAAAGCATACATATAATGAGTGTGTCAGAAAAGCATGTCTAACGCCCTACCTCAATAGCGCGAGCATATCCCTGACGTGACAATGGAAACTTCCGTCATACAATTCTCTGTCTGATCCGACCGCCTACCATACTGCCTGTCGGTGATGCTTGTCTCGAGGAAGATAGAGTTACCTGCCTCTTTTGTCTCGTACCAAGCCGGACGGAAGAACCGTTCGGCTAATGTCGCGATTGGCCAAGCGGGACATTTGCTCAGCCAATCATAAGGCGGCCCCGGCACTGCTGGGGCGAACGGGAGAACCTCGGTGGCCATGGTTCCCGTTCGGCCGAGACGAAAAAATCGCTCAGCCTTCGTCCCCTGCTGTTAAGCCGTGCTAGTCACTCGTCGGGCGCCAGGAGCTCGGACCCGAGCCGAGCTGTCGCGATGTTGGGTCGGCTCTCCCTCCCGCCAATCGGGGAGGTGATTCGCCCGGTCGGGCGCCTACAGGGTATTGACCACCTTGACCTCCTGCTGGATGGACCCCCCCCCCCCCTTTACCACCGGATCAAGATGGAACCAAGAGGTTCTAAGAAGACTAAAAATCAAGTTCTGCTTGGGGATATTTATGAATTGAATCATGAGATCAGAAAACTGATTCCACTAGAGAGACTGGAAATCTTACCCCGCCATGGGATATTACTGAACATATTGATAAGATAAGAAATCCGATCCCGCTAGGGGATCTGTTAATGGTAACAGAAAATTAAATACTACAAAGTCAAATAAGAAAAGAATTTCAATCTCGCTTGGGGGATACTACTAAGAAATCTAAGATGACCAAAAATCTAGTTCCACTTAAGAATATTGAGTGATGTTGATAGAAATAATATTGACTCCTATCTGGGAAGGTAATTGAAGAAATTTGATGAAACTAATCATCATTTTGATATATGATTCAATAATACAACCTGGACTGTGATTTCAAAAGATAATATGAGATAGGTGTGTGTGTTTGATGTATTGACCATTATTATGGTCGAGAGGCAATAGCTACCTGACATTTACGTCGTTATACTGATCCCCAGAGGTTGTCACAAGAGTAGCCCAGAGACTATTAGAGTAATAATACATGACATATTGATCCTTATTATGGTCTGAAGGCACTAGTTATCTGACACTTAGGTCGTTAAACTGATACTTGAAGGTTGTCACAAGAGTAGCCTCTAGAAGCTGTCAGAGTAATAATACATGACACATTGGTAGTTATTATGGCTCGGAGGTACTAGCTACCTTACACTTAGGCCGTTATACTGATACTCGGAGATTGTCACAAGAGTAGCCTGGAGGTTGTCCTAGAGAGTAGCCCGGAGGCTGTCATAGTAAGTAGCCCAGAGGCTGTCATAGTTGGCACGGAGGTTGTTAGCAAATACTATAGCATATATCGTTGTTATAGTGCCCATGGGTTGTTGTAGGATATCTAGCCCATAAGCCGTTATAGTTTGCCCAGAGACTATTAGTATATATCTAGCTCATTAATGATAATAACCTGCAACACACATTTTGAAACAACGTTAGATAGAATAATTGAAAAAGTAAGTTAATAGCAATATTTCGGCGACAATCCGATAAAAAATATATTCGGCCTTTAAGAGCGCCATAATATTAATAGAGTGTCAAAATGCCTAGAATGCCATAAATAAGGGAAGTCCCATTATTATCCAATTATTTCATTTCACGAGGCTCAATGAATTTGTTTGCTCAAGCCAATAGCCAAGAAATAAATGTTGATTATGAAAGGAAGAGCAATAACAACTCAAGCCAATATTTGATAAACATAACCACTTGTCAAAAACCCAATAATATGTTCTTTGAACACCAAGGTGAGAGGTGAAATGACAATGATTACATAAGTAAATTGACAATATGAAAGGCTTATAAAAAGAGTTAAGAAGGAGAGCTCGATTATCTGAAAATGTCAAAGGCGCACCATGATAGTAAAAATCATACTAGAAACCATAAGACAAAACCGTGAGATTCATACAAGTTTCCTGAAGAATGGAAAACCAATCCAACTAAAGGAGGGTCAGGAAGTTATTATCACTACTAATTATGGCATTAAGGGTGATGAAATCATGATATCTATGAATTACAAAAAACTTCCTATTGATCTAAAACCCGAGAATGTTACCTTATTACATCTCTACAGAATGATACCATGGACTATATGGGAACTCAACTATATAATAAGTTAGGATTCACGTTTGAGGTGTGCCACCAATCTCATTGTTCCCCATTTATAAGTCTTTTATTATTTGTCTACTAAATTTCATTGATGAATATGATTAGTTTAGTGGAAATTTATATCTCCTAATTTCATGTGACGTTAGTAATTATTTAGCACTAAATGATTAGTTTCTAAGTTATTGTTGTTTCTTATGATAATTAAAAGCGTAGATGTTGCCTAGTAGGACATATGTCTGGAGGTGTATTTATATAGTGTTCATTAGGTTCCTTGTTCTGTGAACTCCTCGAGCATCGGAGGGTCCTTAAAATTGATGCTAATGATGCTTTAAGTAGGAATAAATAAGTGCAGCAAACAAATGTATAAATTACTAGGTGATATGACTATTGACTTAAGTTAGGAAGACAAAATAACTATAAAAGATAAATATGGTAGTGAGAGGTGGGAGACTTATCTTGTGAGTGAAAAACCCCCTTGAGATTACTAGCGGAAGCTCCAAGTTGTTAGATAGGAACTAAGTTCTGGTCAACAATGTGGTCCGGCTTATCTAACCTTAGCTTGTATATTGAAAGCAGGATGTAATTACCTCTACTTCAGGTCAGAAATTGCAAAAGATGTATCTACATTTCCATAGGAAGAAGATGAATGGCCATTTTCAGTAATATGACATGAGTGAGCTTCCAGATATAAATTGGTAGGGGCAGCAAGAGATTTTTCAAGATTTAATTAACCCATTTTAAACCTGAAATTGAAGTTCTCAAGTCCATTTGACCTCCAGACCTTCTAGGGAAGGAAGGTAAGCAGTCTTTCTAGATTTTGAAATACCCTGAACATCCAAACATTCTTGATCAGAACACTTGTGTATTGGGTTAGAGGCCTTCTGTGTTGTAACTGAGACCATAACCATGTGAAGTCATATGGAACATCAAAATTTTCAAGCAGAATTTTGCTTCCGTAGAATGTATTGTGGAATAGGAGAGGGGTCAAAGTTCTGTTGTTGAAGCAGGATTGGAACGAATTCCAAACATAAGTGATTGAAGGTTTTTTCCAGCATGATGTATCATGCTAGAGACAACAGTATGATTAACTTTTAGCACTTCAACAATCAGGTCAATATCCTGATAGCACATTAGATCTGCTGCACATTTGTTAAACATTGAACCAGTAGTTGCAGCATGGTCAGGATCTTGAATATCTCCTGGCACTTGGTCGAACACCTTCCGTGCTTGCAACAGAAAACCACACTGGGTAGAAACTCACGAGGACCTCGAAGAGAAGCAGATGCGAGCATTCCCTCCTATGTGTCTTATAATTATCAAGTAGTCGTTCAATTCCCGGTCGAGTCAGACGGCGCCGAGGGAGGTGCAGTTGTTGAAGAGGGTAGAAAAGGGAAGGTCCTGGAGTTTACAGAGGCCCTTATCAGAGACGGCAACATCGCCAAAGAGGAGGATGCTGCCTTCATATCGCAGCTCGTCCGGAGGAGAGATCGCTGAACGAAGATGGAGGAAGCGGAGAGGCCTCTTTTGACGGCCAAGGCATGAATCTATCGTCCTTCCTCGAGGCGTTGTCAGATCTCCGTACTAATGGTGGATTAAAGCTTTCGAAATCTAACATGATAAAAAAATTCCAGATTAGAGGATGCTTTGGTTGGATGATTGAGAAAAACATCGGAGTAGTCTTCGTAGTTCTTTTCTTCAACCTTCGACACCTCAACCTCAACATTTTTGCTCATGTGCAGATGACGGTCGATGCCTCCGCTGCTCTTCTTCTCCCCTCCTTCTGCTCATCTTCTATCGTAGCTTTTTGTAGGATTTTCTTTTGATGAACCTCATTTTCCTTCGGCTCGGGATTCCCCGCTCCATAAAACTAGATGTGCTTCCCAACTCATTAGATGGCTAGCCGGCATCACCCCTCCAATATTTAAATCAGTCACCGATCGAATAAGAAAAAGAAGAAGAAAGAAGTTGTGAAGAAAGCTATTGGAAAAGAGTCGTCTCAACGAATCAGAGAACCAACCTTCATATTTTCTATATTTAAAAAAATTTCGTTAATCCAGGAATAAAAAAAATCTCAATTTTTCGAGTTTTTCTAATTCCGGATTGCATGTCTCTTTTACTGACATATCGAACATGGAACATTATTCGAAAATCATCGATTACTTAAACTAAACAGGATTTTCGTTGATAACCTTAGATAAATAATCAAAATTATCAAAGATAATCTCCAATCAAATACACCCTTAGTATGTTGTATAGATGTGTAAAAA
This sequence comes from Zingiber officinale, assembly GCF_018446385.1. Classification (NCBI taxonomy): domain Eukaryota; kingdom Viridiplantae; phylum Streptophyta; class Magnoliopsida; order Zingiberales; family Zingiberaceae; genus Zingiber; species Zingiber officinale. Next base: position 9,433,853 of record NC_056002.1, read on the forward strand.
ATATTCCCACATCAGATGTTGGGTGCCCCTTTATGTTTTTTCCAATGAGTTGGCGAGAATGAGCCTTTTGACCCTCCTTATAACCAAAGGCTACATAACTAATTATTAAGGGAAGATGATTTTGGTACTTGGTGGGCGTATACTGGTAGAAGTAGATTTTTATATTTGGGGGACCCTGTTTTAATACTCGGGATAAATAGATTGAGCATCGTAACTTCACCTTATTGTAGCTATATTATAGCAATGTATTTTGGAGCATACGGGAATGTGAATGCTCGGGCGATTAATCTAATTTCTGAAGCATTGTAGCTCTATAATACTGTAACACCGAGAATGAGGAAACTCTGGAGAGCAATTTGATTTGTGGAGTAAAGGGTACTATAGTAGGTGTTGTAGCACCGAGAATAAGAATACTAGGGAGAGCAATCTAGTTTGTGGAGACGTGGAGTAAAGGTATTGTAACACGATTGCTTGGGATTAATTTAATTTTTCAGGGCACCATAGCAATATTATTGAGCATCCGAGAATGTAATTATTCGAGAGAATATACTGATCCCATGGTAGCATGTGGGTACTATAGAAATGTTAGTACTATAGTGTTTACTGCAACAATATTGTTACTCAACTACAAGCATGTGATTTGCTCGGGAAAACAATACGATCTACTGTTACAATTATTGTCGCAGTATTGTAGTTGTGATGCTCAGGAGAATAGATGGGCCGTTTGACTTCGTAATATTATAATATTATTGTACAAATGTTATTATTGTAGTATCTAAGAATGTAATTGCTTGGGAGGATATTCTATCGACCTAGGATACTCTCGACCTAGGATACTCTGGGATAAATCTAGATATTATCATATGTCCCTCTTTTAAATTAGATTGAAGAGTAAAGTCAAATGAAATCCGACTAAAAGTTCTGAGTCGAAGAGGATTAACTAGGGGATAAATCTGGATATCATAATTACTGTTTAACGATATAAAATTATATTACTATCTTTTAATGCAGCTCAATATTATTATTTTCCATCTAAATTTTAAGTCGGCCGGATGTATTATAACAACAATGATTTTATAACTGGTATATATTGTACAGCTATATTTTATAGTTATTATAATACATATTTAATATGATAAAAAAATTTAGACCAAAATAACCGTATTAAATAATATTGAACAGTCTTGAGAACGGTTGGGTAATTATAAACAATTGAATAATAAAATAAAATGTCTTTTTTATGAAAAAAAGAAATCAAGGTGGGTCGGTTTTTTTTTTTTTTAAAAAAAAAGTGCTTGATTTTTGCAAAAAAAAACAAAACAAAACAAAAGGTTGGCATCTAATGCAAGGACAGTGGCCAGCCATCACAATAATGTCTATAGTGATCCACAAACGATCGATAATATCTCTAGTGATCCACATTCCGCAAACGATCGATCCATAATGAAAAAAAACAGGTCCAAGCAAAAGTTGACGTCTAATGCAAAGGCATTGGTCTTTTGACAGAGAAATAGAGAATTCCATCTATATGCCTAATGAGAGACAGATTAACCAGATGATACAAGGAAAACATAGATGGAATTCTGATAGATAGCAAAGATTTCTGGATAACCTGAAGAAGATTGATTGGTGATAAAAAATTAAATGAATTATGCACCAGTAGTTGCCTCGTTCAGTAGCAAATATGTGTTTATTTTATTCTTTCTAGCGCGTAATTCAGGAAACTTAACCATGAGATGCTTCGGTTAGGTTTGTTTCGAGCAAGAAGCAGTCGACGTCGACGGAGAAGCTTCAGCTACTGCGGATGCTACGATTCTTTCTGAAACAAGGGCAGGCTTGACGCAGAGGAAGAAGCTTCTCGATCCCAAATTGATAAGCTTTTCTTGGGAATTCAAGCCTGGTGATTAATTAATTAAGAGGATTCATTAATCATCGATGTAAATTTCTCCAATTTTGAGAAGGTTAATTTCGATGTGGTTAATTAAATTAGCTGCTCACGTTCGAGGCTGAACTGGGAGTAATGGAGGGTGAAGGCGGAGGAGGGGACGTCCGCGGGCACCGGCGGCCGCCTGCCCTCCTCCACGTAGCGCCGCAGCGCCGCGGCCACCAGATCGCCGACGGTCCAGTCGGTAGGCGCCACCACCTGCACGGGCCCCAGGCTGCGCTGCACCGTCACGTTTACCAGAAGCTTCTCCGGCACCCTCCGCTCCTCCGCCGGCGACGTCTCCACTCCGCGAAGGAGCAGCTCGGGCTGAGTCTCGGGCCTCCGCAGCGGGCGGTGCTCCGGCGTCGGGGTGCAGCCGTTGAATGAGGCCGTGCGGTGCCGTATACGCATGCCTAGCGCCGCGCCCCGCTCCGCTCGGCCGCTGCGGAGGTTCTTGTGCTGCGAGGAGAATGGAGCTGGAGCCATCGGCGGGCAAGGGCATCGTCCTGCCTCTTTGATTTGATATATCACTGGGGTTTTTAAGGTGCCAATTCGGATGGTTGAGATAAATTTTTTTTTTAATTTCAATCTGATGATCCGAACCTGAAACCTTAAATTCGAATCCAAGAATCCGATTCATCTGAACCCGATCTCAATAACTCGAAAAACTATAAAAAAAAAAATCCTATTTAAAATGACTTTTTCAAAAAAAATTAATTCTTTATTTTTATCTTGATATTTCATTGACATTATATTAATATACATAAAAATATATTATTTTTTAAAATAAAATTTAATTTAACTAAAAAAAATCTACTAAGAGGGTGTTTGACTAAACTTATTAAAAACAGCTTATAAGTTCAAACAGCTTATAAGTTGTTTTAGGAGCTTATAAGTTGTTAGGCCTTATTTTAAAAATATGTTGTTAAAGTGTTTGGGTGAACTTATTACAATCAACTTAAAGATATTGATGTGTTTGGTATTATAAGATCTTTTTATTAATAAAATTATCAAAAATGGTATAATACTATTAATAGAGGGTTTTGAGATTTTTATTAATAGAGGGTTTTGGGCAAATTTCTGCACCGAGGGAGAGAAAATTAGAAAGAGGCGTTGGCGGAGAAGATGACACAACGTTGGAAGAAAAGTCGACGGAGATAAAAAGATATTAGGCTTATAAAAATTTATGGAGGATAAGATGGGGATTTATGAAATTATATAAGGATATTTTAGAGAAATAAATTATTAAAATAAGATCTTTTTTTAAAAAGTAGGGTCTTCCATACTTTTTTAAAAACAGCTTATAAGCTCCAAAACAACTTATTTTGACAGTTTATAAGCTGTTTGAAAAAAAAATTATCAAACAAATTTGAAGAGCTTATAAGTTCCAAAACAACTTATAAGCTGTTTTAGAGAACTTATAAGCTTAGCCAAACACCCTCTAAATCTTAAATTCAAATCAACTCGAATCCAACCCGAGACCTTGAAATTTTTAGTCCAAAACCTCCCAATCCAAATCTAATCCGAACATAAAAAATTTTCAATCCTGATCTAATTTTTTTTTTCACTCAGGTTTGACATTGTTTATGGATTCTTTTTCTACACATTATTCATTTAATTTCATATTTATTTATTTATTTATTTTTAATTATTATATATCTTAAATTTATAATACTCATTATTTATCAAAATTCAGGAAAGCTTAAAAAAATGGATCTCTCGTATTTAAATCATTGGGACAGTCATTGGAAAATTTTCATGGAGTCAGCTAAGTATAAATTAATGGAAAGGTAAAATCTAAATATTTGAATTATCAAAAAAAACATGTATATTATTGGGGCAGCCAATGTATAGACTCTTCCGGATTTACGGATGGAAAACTTTCATACTTAGATATCTGAATTAAAAAAAAATAACATATATTTTGTTAACATAAACTATAATCACCTAAGCAAGCTCATAATCATCTAAGTATTATTCACATTGGGATTATCAATCACTAATACTTGAACTCAAACTGGTTGATTAATTGCGAATGTGAAAAAAATCAATCACAAGTTCATGATTACATTTGATTAAAAAACTATATTCACATGTGATAATTTTGGAAGGAGATCTCCTAGTTTATATTTTTGTGGATCATAGGGTGGATCATATGAAATTATGGCCGAATCATGATGGAGATTCGACCATAATTAATTACAAACTCTCTCTAAGTTTACCGTCCCCTCTAAGTTATAATTTAAATCGGAGTGGGTGGTCGGAGGCCGCCAGAAGGCCACCCCCGCTCGGCGACAAGTAATCTGGTCACTTACCCACCACTGGCGGTCTTTAGGCAGCCTCCGGCCACCCGTCCTAACCCAAACTATAACCTGAGGGGACAGTAAACCCAAGGAGGGATTATAATCAATTACGGTCGGATCACCGTCATGATTCAATCATAATTTTATGTTATTCATCCCTTGGTGCATAAAAATATGGACAAGGAGATCTGGTCCGATAATTTTAATCAGGAAGACTTTCATAGTACAATTAGTAAAAAAAATAATTTTTAAAAAAAATCTATTTTACAAAAAATCCATCATAAGTTTATTTGTAACTTTAGAGTATTTGATATCAAGTTTGTGCCAATCAAGATATAATCTAAAAATGCATGCTTTATTCATTTTAACCTTGTAAATACTCTCAATAATATGATCTACTGAGATTTTTTTTTTAAAAAAAAAAGTAATTAAAATATTCTAACAAAAATCTACTAATTATAATTAAAAACTGATTTACAAATTAGTCTTCAACCAACATTTGGAAGACCATCGTTTGCAAAGGAAAATTTGAAAGAATTTTAATAAAAAAAGTTTAAAAAACATTTCAATATTAGAGGATTTATTTTTGAAATCAGTCCATGTGATTTCAATCCAACTCCGGTCGATGATGATATCTAGGAGAGGCCGTAATAGATGGATCCAAGTGAGCTGATTATAAGCCAAACAGTTGAATAGAGTCGAAAGGCAAGAATTGAATTGAATTGAATTAGAAGAGCATGTGCATTTGAATCCAAATCAACATCCAACATCTCACTGCCCATCGCAATCATACAATCGAGGATCATGTCAACTTCTTGCCCAACCGCACCGGTTGAGGCACCTTGGAAGCCATGATTGGAGAACTGATGGGGTTTGGTCAAGTTTGTTTAGTTTAGCTTCATGGTTACACTAGATGAGTCGGAGAGTTTACCATTAAAAGTTGATGGATTTATAATCAAGAAAGGTTTTGGTAGTTGCGGGTTGAAGTTAGAAGGTAAAAATTGATAGATTACCTCTCATTATCGTTTTCATTTCAAGGATATTTTTCATATTTCTCATTTAAAAAATATTATTATTTTATTATTATTGTAGTAACTATTATAACATATTAAACAATAAATGCTATAATAATGTTGATCTAATTTGATCAAATTAAAATAATTTCAATCGAGTTTAGATCATCTTGACAAAATTAATAAAAAAATATTGATAATTGGAGTAATTTTGGTTTATATTATACCAACTACTTTAACACATTATAGCACCTACATTATAATTACTACACTGTTGGAATACGAGTATAGAACATCATTTTAATTTTTTGCAAAAAATAAATAAATAAATAAACTAAGATGGGCCAAAATGAACTTGGAAGATGTTTGAGCTAGAGACAATAGGTGGCTACTTTATTATAGTCCTTAAATGTTTAAATGACTAAGGGTTTGTTTATCTCCAAGAATGTGAACCTTGAAAGGATTCTGGAAATTAAGGTAACTGCCACTTTTTTTGTATAAATTTATTTTCATTTTAGGTTGAGTTTGTGCCTCTGATTTCTCATATTCTATGCATAAGAGTGCTCAAGAGTTCTCCTATGTTTGAAGTATTCAATCTCTATAGGTTTATGATAGGTTTCCACTCCTGTTGAAGTATACAAAAAATAGACTATCTTCTTATTGAATTTTAAGCCTAAATTTTTCAGTAAATTGGGCATTCTCAACTATCATAATTAGTATCTAGAGTATGAGAACTATAGATTCTCTTCATAATTAGTAAATGAACTTGTTACTGACATAAAAATACAACCACAGTTGCAAAACATACAGATAAGAAGAGTGCTAATACTGAAACGGGGTACTTCAGATATGGATAAGACACAACCTGATTCAAAAATATAGCCGATATGTGATGTTATATCACGGGGTTGCTAAGCTCTTGCTCGATTGGCCTTTTGGTGGCATGGCCATCCTTGGTGAGAGATTTACAAACTCTAATGCTTGTAATCTGACCTCAACTGGATAATCTGCAACACATCCAATTCTAGGACCAGCTCCACTGCACCATTTAGAAGAAAGCTGATGACCCAACTGATAAGAACTAGCTTTCCTTTTTGAATTTATCCTCTCTAGAATGGCTTTCTTAGGCACATCAGCTCTTGGACTCTGAAGGCCACCAGATAAAGTTCTTTGGTACTTGACTTGAAGGCCTACAGCTGATTTAGATTCTGCAGTTGGTTCTGAAGCTGCCATCCCTGTTACTTCTAAAGGCAGAGCTAGTTGAGGAGTTCTAGAAACTTTCATTGATTCAATCACCTCTTCGAGCCGAGGATTCTTTGCATCCTCATAATAATCTTCATTGGATGATGACATTATCTGGGGATTAAAAGATTGGCAAGATTCTATTGAGAAGAGATCTGTAAACTCCATAGATACATACATTTGCAGAGCAAGCCAGCACTACAATGCTACATAAAAAGGAATCACAAGTAGCATTACCTCAGTGTCATCCAGATTAACATGATTTTCTTTGAGGAAGCTTAAAAAGTTGTTGAAGTTTTCCTCAGTCGGACGGTAATGCCCACTATAAGCCCAAATACGCTGCAAGCCAAACAACCTTAGCATTTAAACAAATAAATGAATTCACATCTTTTGTAAGACGTATGGGCTATTGATGATATGGAAGAATTGGTGAACATAAAAAATATTTATTATTGTTAAAGTCCAAGAGGGAGCCCAATTCAGCACAAAATACCAAGGTAGGTGGAGAAGATTAAATCATGACAACCTGCAATTGAACTTAACATCATTTGCAAGAAACTGCATATTCTACCTTGAGCATCCCGTTTTCAGCAGTGAATCTTCCAGCTGCTACAGTAGCTCCCCCAGCAAGGAAGCTGGAATGGTGAAATATTCCTTTCTTTTTCTGCAATTAAAAGTTATTCATTATTGACTTGAGAGAAAGCATTAGAAAGATATTATGACCAACTTTAATACTGCAAATCCGGCTTGAAAGACATCAAAACCAGCAAGTTTAGATGAATTACCTGACCAGCATATAATTTCCTGGATGTGCTCATGACAAAAATCCATTTTCCTCCTTTGGCTGCTGAAGTTGTGTCTAAAAGAACTCCAGTTTGTTTGTGCACCAGTTTGCCATCTAGTGGAACATATTCATAGTGTTCCCGTTCTTGCTGAAGAATGTTAGATATAAGGGGTTAAGCTTGCAGTTTGGAGCTGCATTTCAGATAACCTAAGCTCATGGTAATGTTTAATTGTGTTCCATAAACATCAAGCAACATTAGTCTGAGAAAAGCTATTTAACCATCTTCCATCAGCTACTAAAATTAGATAACTATTTATCTATCTTCCATCAGCTACTAAAATTAGACAAAATTGCCTTACATTGGGAGAAATAACTAGTACCCAATAAAGTCTCTCAAAAAAAAAAAATGTACATATATTAAAGGTAGAAATACACCTTACTATTTGAGAATGTTTCACATATTATCCTCCTAAATGAAGAAATGTTTGTTTACATTTTAAATTTATATAAGAAGCTTCAGCCTTTCAGCAACTTACGCACAAAATGCACCACCCAAATAAGATAGGACATGAGTGCTGTGTTATTTGGGATTATTGAGATATTGCCATATTGCATCTATCTTCAAGGCAGCTGCCTTTGGGATCTATTGTATGCAGCCTTACCTTCTTTTTGGGTAGAAAATGTTCAAAAAAATTCTCCTAAAGGATTAAAGGGAGAGATTCTTACAGGACCAAGATATATGACACATTGCTTCCGAAGGAATGATCTCGGACACTGATCGAGATCCAAATCTCTGCCATCGCCAATATCCAACCTGCATAAAAGTATTACACACTGTGAGGTAGGCCATTACAACAATCTGTCACACTTGAATAAATTACTTAATCTAGCTTAGCATCAATGAAGGGAAAGAATAGAACGTTGAAGGACTTATCATTCTTCAACAATATAATGTGTTAGCATACAGTAAATTGCAGCAATTAATGGTAATTGATCAGAGATCATGTGAGAAAACTAGGTAATGAAATAGGGGCATGGTTTGGTTAATTGATTTAGTGAGGAAAATGAAAAAAAAAACAAATATTTCAGTTGGAAAAACCAAACCAAACCAAACTAGAACCAAAGCAGTTTTAGTTCGGTTTAAAATCAAACTGAAACTTTCAATTTGATATAGATTTGGTTCAGTTTGAAACTGTTATGTGAAAAAAATTAATGTGAATCAATCAAACATCTTTTAAAATTAGTTTACAATCAGAAATCCTATTAAAATTTATAATACAAATATTATAATTAAAGATTAAGGAACATAAAGGGTCAATAATGGTAAGATATTATAATAATTAAAATACTAATTTACCTACAAACATATACTATGAAAACGTTAACAGTTTAGTTCAGTTTTAAAGGTTTGTGTAAATTCAAACCAAAATTAAACATCAACCAATAACTTGACCAAGTATCCAAACTGATTTGGTTTGGATGCTTAAGGTTATAGACGCTCATCCCTAGAGGTGGATAAGTAGGCCAAACAAAAGATACTCATGGTAAAGCTTCAAGTTCTTGAGACTTTGTTATGCTGGATGAGACACTTTAAACAATATCATATTTTTAAAACAAAAGATAGTTGTTGCGAATATGTAAAAGGTTTTTACATTACAAAAAGAAGATAAATTAAAATAAAATAAAATTAGTCAAGAAAAGAGAGAGGATAGGAAGGAGTCTATCACTTACCAGTAGAAGAAAGGTTGGCCTGCTTCACTTTTGCGCCATTCTTCATAATAAATATGCAGATTATGGCCATATCGATGTCTTGGATCAATCTACAGAAATTAAATAATGAGTGAACACTCAAGAAGAAAATCCATTTGTTTAAGCTCAATTTATCATAGGATTCAAATGACTTCGAAGGGATGGCCACTGGGAAAACTCTCAACAGAATGTCACTGGTCAATAAAAATAAAATAGAAAAAGTTAGACATATCCTTAAGCGAATATAAAAGGTTCCTTGGTTTCAGTTTTCAAAAATAAATAAATAAAATAAAAGGTTCGATAATTAGAGATAAGAACAAAAGGGAAAGGATGACTTTCCAGTCTTCGGTTATCAGTCTATATGTGGAGCAAAAAGGCTAAAAGTGTCTGAACACCAAGAGCTAGTCGATAATCCACAGCAGAAGAATGAAAATAGCAATAAAAGAGAGATGGAAAATGAACATTTTGTATACGTACGGCTTCAATCCAGTGTTGAAAAGCGAGTTTGAGGGCTCTGGCGTCCTTAGATAAGCCCTGACCAACCTGAAAAAAAACACCAAAACATAACTCGCTTCTCTTGTTTGTATTTGCAAGCCAAAACTTAATTCGGTTGCTACCAAAATCTAGATCACAAAAAAGGAAGAAACGGCCAAGGGATATGCAAACGAGCCTTGGAAGCATTTAATTTGACGCGATTCCATCGCGAGATCACCGACTCCTGTTTCACGTGATCGAAGAACGACACCGTACTACGGTTGAGTTGAACAAATTCTATCGCCTGCCACCTTCCAAATTCGCCGACGACAGACAAATAGGAAAATTTTCATCCTCCATCTTAATCCGAAAAAGATAGAGAGAGCCAAAAATGAAACTCTTTCTTTAATCAAATTACCATAGCTCTTCGGCGACGACAGCGGAGTCCGCTAGCCTGCGGCGGGTGCGGTAGCTCCTGTATACCTTCTGGAGCTTGGTAGCCGCCGCCGCCGATTTTGGCGGGTTGGACGAGCGACATCCTCCGTCATCGGAGACCTCCATTCCCTTCATGAAGGCCGGATCTTGGCCGGATCCCGGAGACTCGGGCTCCTCGGGAAGCTGGAATGCCGGCGGAGCATGATCGAGGCTGCTCCGGATGATGGAGAGTGGCTCCACTTGCATGTCTCAGCGGTGGAAGGACAGAGACGCAGTGGAGACTGTTTCTTCTGGAGAGACTTGGCGAAGAGTGGTTGAGTTGAGCTGAGTCGAGATGATGGCTGCACTTCTTATAATTGAAGAGGAAGAAGACAATGGAGAAAGAGGTGGAAGAAAAAGAGGGCGGTGGATAGCCATTTATTGTGGTTGCTCAATTCTTAAATCTGGCTGGTGACGCATGTCGAGGACGACAAAAGCAATTAGGTCATCTTGGTCGATTCAAGGAGACTCGTTCGAAATGCCGGCTCGAAATCGACGAATTGAGACTGTCGGTTCGACTCGACGATGCCTGATAAATCCACGTACGATTTGATTCACGATTCAAAATAACCGATTCACAGTTCGATTACGATTCATCATGATTTATCCTTGTTCAAAATTATTATATTAAAAACAATTAAAATCATAAATTCATAAAAGATTTTAAAAAATTATTAGTTAAAAATCATTTACTAATAAACTATTATAAATTAACTAATAAATAAATAAATATCTCCCTTACTCTTTTCTAGTTATTAAAAATAATTATATAAAAAATTATTAATTCATTATTGAATAACCAACAAACACATAAAGACATTAATAATTATAGTCCCTTGATTAAGATACTTGATAATGTTCTAATTATTAAAAATAATAATATAATAAAAATTTATTAATTCATTATTAAATAATTAATTAACACATAAAGACATTAATAATTATAGTCCCGTTGATTAAGATACTTAATAATGTCTAATTATTAAAAATAGTAATATAATAAAAAATTATTAATTCATTATTAAATAACTAACTAATACAAAGATATTAATAATTATAGTCCCGTTGATTAAAATACTTGATAATGATCTATTTTGTCCTGGGCGGGTGCTACAATAGAATATTTATATCGTCACCTAAGTATTCATAATTTGATCTTTTACTATTTTGATGACAAATGAAAAATTTTTATAGGACTGGATCGACCACCCTACATATAGTCACTAACTAAATTTTATATATATAAACATATGACAGGTTAATGGACCTTGAATCTTAATTGACCCATCCAATTAGGATGTAGTATGGGTTGAATTGGGTCTGATTAGGACTCAGCCCGTGGATAAATCTAGATTAAAGTCCGAGCATCTAAATTATTTATATATATATATATATATATATATAATTAATGAATAAGCTCAAAATAAAATCTACTAAAAATTTACATATTTTATATATTTTTTTATCAAATTAATTAAAAAATTAAAATAATTTTAGAGGATGGGAGGAGTTTTTTTATCCCACATAATATTTTTTGCTCGAGCTAAATTAATTTTTTAATATTATAATAGTTGTTAGATATTTTGATGATATTAGTAATATGATGAAATGTTTTTAAATTTTTTTATAAAAAATATCTTTTTAATGACGGTAATAATTAGGACTATCCTTTTAATTTTTATCCCGAAGGATAGTGATTATTTATTAACTTACGCCTCCATTATGGGTCTAACATGAGGAATCGGGCCGCGGGAATATGGTATTGTACGAGTGTAAATAAATTAAATATTTATGAATAAATTTAGTATTTAGTTTGGTAAAATATTATTTATGTCCATTCAATAAATAAATAAATAAATAAATAAATAAATATATATATATATTAGACAACTAAAAATTTCAAATAATTTTAAAAAATTGAATTGAGAGCTCAATAATATTTATATAAACTAAGTTCGAATCAAGCTTAAGCCAAGTTTGAATTGAGAGCTCGATAATATCTAAAAGAACCAAACTCAGACCAAGATTCAAACAAGTTCAAGTTTATAAAAAATAAAGTAAGTTAAATTTGAACAATCATTTCAAAGGTTTAGTTCATTTTAAGTTCGACTCAGTTTATCTCAGTTACCTTATCAAATAAACTTGAACATCTTAAAACTCGACTCGATTCGTTTATAATCCTATACAGCGACAGGGCATCTATGACAAATTTATAAAACAAAATTCTCTAAATAAGACACACAACTAAAAAATATTAAGCTTCTTAACCATCTCCAATATTTTTTTTATTTATCTTAATAACGGATGAAAAAATTCTATAGAATTAAATCGATCACTTATGGTGGCAAAAAAATAAAACGAATACGCTCGCTCCCCAGCGCCTCCACCAATCGTCCCAAGGTCAACACAGAGGAGGTAAATCACGGGCGGCTACTAGTCTTTGGAATAGTGACTAACACATAAAGAAGATATTTACCTCGACTTTATCGAGATTCAAACCTCATACTTTATAATGATAACATTTCATGCGCTAACCATTAGTTTCACTAGTTCAAAACTAGCGGCTAAAGGGATTTATCAATTTTATTTTTTTAATGTCGGAATCAGGATGCAGACCCAAAGTCAGCTGGAGCCGTTGTCACATGCACAGGCTGACTGCGACTCTGTCTGTCAATAATTTATTCTTTATGATTTCATTGCCATTTAAAACTAGCCAACAACCATGAGAAACTCATGTGAATCCAACAAAAAAAAAAAAAATCCCATAATACCCGGCCCATAATAAACTTTAAAAAATAATATATATTTTTTTTAAAAAATTGATGATTCTTTAAACATCAATAAGGCATACCTTAATAAATTCTAATGAAAAAAAAAAGTAAGTCCATTTAGAAAAAATCTATGCAGACTAGATAGTTAATTTGACTAAATTGCATGACTTGTTTTTTTTTTCAAATCAGCTTCTATTGTAATTAAAGTGCTTTCTTCAGTTTTTTTTTTACTTTAGCTCTTGTAATCGAACTCCATTGATGTGTAGTGATCATCCAGAAGATCTAGAGTAGGATATTCATTTCTTTTCAAAATCTCAGCTTAATCTCCGTTCTTAACTTGTTGGATCATAATTTATTCTCCATCTTTAATTTCATCATTCCCGGTCTTCCTGCAAACTTCTGCTTCTTTACTAATAAGATCAACAAGTTTGACTTGCCACTCAGTTCAATCTTCACGGGTTCAATTGGGAAAAAAAAAAGATTAAAAGGTAGATGGATGATCTAGTTGTCGGCCACAGTTGTGTCCCAGAGAGTGTAGTTTCCCTGCAGCTTCTTCGATGGGAAGTTTCTCTCTGTTTTCCTTAATACAAAGAATGGGAACATGGCACAAAAGTTGTCCAACTTTGACTGCCTCTCCTAGGTACCGCTCACGTCCACATTAAATTTGGTGCACCAACCGTGGGCATGAATTTTATATGTAAGTGTGGCCCAGGGTTCACATACGAGTTCATTTATTTTTTTTAATTGGTACGTGATATTTAATTTACGCCAGGCATTTGTTCATCCATTACTTAACTATTCATTTAATAAGTTCAATAATTCATTAGATTCTTTAGAACTTTGCCCAAAGAAACCAGTGAGAGAGTAAATTTTATGTGGAACCGATGTCGGATTTTAGATCTGGAGAATCACATATTTGGTGATAAAAATAATTATTATACATGATAGATAATATTCAATATAAAAATATAATAATTTTAAAAATAAATAAAATATTCTAAATTAATATTAATATATTATAAAAAAAAGAAATGTAAATTTTTTAATAGATAAATTCAATTAAATATCAAATAAAATTTTCTAATTAAAACAAATTTGAGATTTTGTTATTTTATCTAAATCTTTAATAATTTTTATGCTCATAGTTTTTAGTAATTTCTCTCTTAACATATGTCTACAATAAATTTTATGATTAATTTTCAAAAGATACAAAATGTATCGTATTATAGAACCTACAATATCATTTTTTTATTTCAATTAATACGTTTGAGAGATAAACTTCTCATATAATTTTTGCTTGTTTGTATAACTTTCTGCTTCTTTACTTAATCCTTCTTCTCCATTTCACCTTCCTTCATTTTCTCCTTTTTCTTCTCACCCCGACCTTATCCGTCTCCCCACCTTAGAAGAAAGTATTCGTGTATTTTAAATATTTCATTAGTCAACTATATATATCTTTACCATATGTCAATATTATTTGGTGTTTTACTTGCAATTATAATTATGTTGTTTAATTATTATACTATATTTTTTAAACCTTACCTCAAGATAGTTAACTATTTTCAGTATTCAGTTAACTATTTTCAATATTATCTTAGAATTCGAATTATCGAATGATAAATTTTAAATTTATATTTCATCAAATATTCTTAGAACCATAATATAATTAAAGTATTTTCCACGTTTACCATCAATTCAGTTTATATAAAGTTTTAATACTGCAAAAACTGATGCTGTTGGCGGTACGTAAATCTGATATCACCTCGTTAGATCCCTAAAAATTTAAAAATAATATATTATAATCACGTGAAAATATTATATATATAAGTTTAAAAAATAAAATTAGATACTAAAATATCTTACTATTTAATTAAGAATATGAATCATTTAATAATTAATTTTGATGAAATTTAAAATTAAATTATGTTAATATTTTTTCCTATTAAAATGATTTTAAGATTTATTAGTAATTTTCTTAATTATTTTTTATATGAAAAATATGTATTTTCATGGTTTTCTTTAGTCTCACATCTTAGGATTGATAACAACGTAAATAGAGAAGCTTCTATAAATACCCCGACGACATTAGAAAATATAATTTTTTCAATCTTTGCTAAGATCAAGTGTAGTATCTATTTTTATCAGTTTAATATATGATATAAAAATTAAATTAAATTAAATTTTTATAAAAGAGAGTTTGTTATAATAATTTGCTTTTGCGATTATCTAACGTTACCCTTATTTTGCGCTATTACATTGACCTTATCCGAAAGTTGATGAGGTAGAAAGCTGGAGATGTGGCGCTCCCGCTGACTGCCAATGGACTCTGCTCCGCCTTGCAAGACAGATGATATCAATGCCGAGCCAGGGAAGGGGTCCTCAACGTTGATCCTCTGACGCTCAAGTCAATCACCGACGATGAAGTAGAAAGCGGAGCAACAAGAATGAAGACTGTAGCGCAA
The DNA here is from genome assembly GCF_018446385.1 of Zingiber officinale. Taxonomy (NCBI): domain Eukaryota; kingdom Viridiplantae; phylum Streptophyta; class Magnoliopsida; order Zingiberales; family Zingiberaceae; genus Zingiber; species Zingiber officinale. Next base: position 9,449,049 of record NC_056002.1, read on the forward strand.
ATAGTGTATCCAACATACCTCCGCCGATGCTTGGACACCCCTTTATATAGAGTTCCTGTAGCACGCATGCATGCTTCCCCAGGCGGGTGCGCGTCTTGAAGTTTCCCCTGAAAAAACTTGTCAGTAAAGTGTCTCTAACATCATACCTTAACGAGCTGAGCATATCTCTGATGTGACCGTGGAAGCTTCCGTCGTATGATCTTCTTTTCGACTGATCCTGTCTGAAAGTCGATGAGATGGAATGCTAGAGATGTGGCGCTCCCGCTGACCACCTATAGACTCTGCTCAGACCTGCAACACAAACTACGTCAGTGCCGAGCCAAGGAAGGGGTCCCCGGCGTTGGCCCTCCGACGTTCAAGTCAGTCACCGATGATGAAGTATAAGGTGGAGCAACAAGAAGACTGTAGCGCAAACAGTGAATATTGCATACCTCTGCCGATGCTTGGACCCCCCCTTTATATAGAGCTTCTGTAGCGCGCGTGCACGCTCCCCAAAATGAACATACTTTCCAAAGTTTTCCCTGAAAAGACTTGTCAGTAAAGTATCCTTGACATAGTACCGCAACGGGCCGAGCATATCTCTGAAGTGACAGTAGAAGCTTCCACCGTACGATCTTCTGGTTGTACATGCCCGGTGTCGGCGGCACTAACTCCCAAAAGGATGTCGATGGATACCAGAGAGAGAGTATGTGTTGGTGCAATCGATCTCCAAGGTTTTAATGTCCGACAAATTTGTTTAAGTTTAATGGAGCTTGATCATGGGAAGTCCTAGTTGTAGGCTAGGCAAGAGAAATCTCGGTATATCGTGAAAGCCAGGTGGATAGGTATGGAGGACCTGCTCCCTGGGTAGCCGAATACTGAGGCAAGGGAAATCTCGGTATATCGTGGAAGCCATGTGGATAGGTCTAGAGGACCTGATCCCTGGGTAACCGAATACTGAGTCATTGTGAGTGAAGCCAGGTTGAGAAAACCCTAGGGGGTGGTAACCTTAGGTAACGGGAAGCCTTGGAGGAGTGAACTCTAAGCAAGGTTGATCGGATGGTTTCCGGTCCGCCGCGCGCGGTCGACCGGACCAGCGGATCTCGGTAAATCTAGGTTTAGGTTTACCATTATATTCTGTATTACTATTATTGTTGTTGGCTAATATAGTATTGCAGGAAAAGTCTTAGTGGATCAGGCGATCAGACACTGAGCAGGCAAGGTCCAAACATGTCTAGAGGACCATGTTTGGTAGGTAAGTTGAGATAAACAATTGGAGGAGCGACAGTGAGGTCGGGTTCCTGAAGGGAACAACCTAAGGTCGTTGATCCAACTGAAGAAATCGGGAGAGTTTCCAAGTTGAGATTAAGACAGTTCTACTGTCTAATATTACTCATGCATTATATATATTACTGTGCTAACCTTTGTGTTGCAGGGATACTTTGTTTAACTCTGTGTTACAGGTTCGGCCGGATCGGTCGACCGAACGTAGGGATCAGTCGAACGAACTATGATGACTCAACACAATCCAGTTCATCAGCATTGATCAGAAGCAAAAGGAAAAAAAAGCTGATCCCGAACCAAAGGATCGGTCGACTGAACCAATCAACATTAAAGCACCATTAAATAAGGATCTTGGCAAATCTTGACGAACAGGGAAGGAGCCTGTTCGGTTGTCCAAAAGTAGGGATCGGTCAACCGAACCCTTAATGAGCAGTTAATGCAAAAGATCGAGCCAACATTAGAGTCCAGCCAGGAAGGAAGGGAGCTGGTTTGGTCGACCGAACAGAGGGATTTGTCGATCGAACCTCAAAGGCACTTATAAAAAGGGGCTCGAGGTTTAAGGCAAAAAATAACTTTTCTGATTACAAAAAGGCTCACCTCTGCGCAAGCTGTTCGTACTGCAAGCTCACTGCAACTCTTCAAACTACTCCATCCGGAAGTACCGACCGAGCTTCAAATTCTACATTTAGTCAGTATATTAATTTTTAGCTTGCATTGTATTATTTCATTAGTAAGATAGTAGGATTGTTACTATCTTGCTCATTTGTACGATCTGCTTCTTTTCGAGGATTTCGGAAAAAAGAGTTATAGTGGATTGCCCATCGGTGTGGTCAAGGACCGTGGGCCTTCGAGTAGGAGTCGACCTAGACTCCGAACGAAGTAAATGAATTTGTCTTTTATTTTAATTTCTGCTGCACAATTCTGATTTCCAAAGAAAAAGAAAAGTTTTAAAAGAGCGCAATATTCACCCCCCCCCCTCTATCACACTTATTGTTGGAGTGTATACTGAAAGCCTAAGCTTTGTAAACATTCATTATGAATAAAGAATCACATTTGGTCAAATTTTCTACATTTAGTTGTAGTTGTTCAATTAATTTATATTGTAGATAATATAGTATGTGGTGTCACATACAGAAGATGATATTATCAGTACCTTATAAATTATAAACAGTAGCTCACGACCAAAATGGAAAGGAACAAACCATTAGAAGGTCGTAGTGTAATTAGGTATCAGTTTATCTTGACTGTATAATTACACTAGTACACTCAGAGTGTATTGAGTAGGACCATTTGAGGTCGTTTCTTTTATACTGACTTTATAAAGAAACAAAGACCTCGGTTATTATGGAACTGTGTGCTCTTAATCCTAATATAATAACAAGCACATATATTTGATATTTATTTCTTTAATTTATCAATGGGTGAGATTTAGTTCGATAAATCAATAAGCCCGATAAATTGGGAAATGATATCACTTATAGTGTGTGTTGTTGATTATAGAAGGAAACTGTGTCCTAGAGATACTAGGTTGATAATGTCCTCAAGAGGAGCTCATAAGAATTGTCATGTTAAACCCTGCAGGTGGACTTAGTCCGACATGATAATAAGGTTGAGTGGTACTACTCTTGGACTAAGATATTAATTAAATGAGTTGTCAGTAACTCACTTAATTAGTGGACATTCGATATCTTAAACACGGGGAGACTAACACACTCATAATAAGAAGGAGCCCAAAAATGTAATTTGAGATTGGTGCGGTAGTTCAATAATAGTTCTCTAGTGGAATGAATTATTATTGATAAAATTAAGTTGTGTGTTCGGGACGAACACGGGATGCTTAATTTTATCGGGAGACCAAAACCAATTCCTCCTCTCGGTCCCTATCGTAGCCTCTTATTTATAGAGTTCTATACCCACCTATACCCACCTTCTATACCCACCAATAAGGGGTCGGCCAAGCTAGCTTGGGAACCAAGCTAGGGCCGGCCTAGGTATAAGATTGGGTGGCCGGCCCTAGCTTGAACCCAAGCTAGTAGGGCCGGCCAAATTAAATTAAAAAGGAATTTTAATTTTAGTTTTTATTATGTGGAAGAAATAATTTATTAAAGAGAATTAAAATTAAAATATCTCTCTTGTAAAAGATCTACAAAAGATTAAAGAAAGAGATTAGATCTCTTTCCTTATTTGTAGATTGGTGAGTTATTTTATTTTCTCTTTAAAAATTATCCACATGTTGATAAAATTAAAATTATAGAAATTTCCTTTTATCAACCATGAAGAGATTTTTAAAGAGAAATTTTATTTTAAAATTTCCGGAAACAAATTAGGAAGTTTTAATTGTTGATTAAAACTTGTCTAATTTTTTCCTTCATTGATGTGGCCGGCCATTAGAGTTTATTTGGGAAATTTTATTTTATTTTTCTCAAATAAATCATGTCAAGGAAATTAAGAAAATTTTATTGTAAATAAATTTCCTAATTTGCCTAGGCCAAGGAATATAAAAGAAGGGGTAGGGGTGCCTTCATGAGATACAACCTCTATTATTTTCTCTCCCTCTTTTGTTCCTTGGTGTGGCCGGCCATCCTTTCCCTCTCTTCCTCTTGTGGTGGCCGAACCCTTCTCTTCCCTTGGAGCTCTTGTGGTGGCCGGATACTACTTGGAGAAGAAGAAGAAGAAGGAGAGGAAGCTAGCATCTCTTGGAGCTTGGTTAGTGTTTTGGTTTTCTTCCTTGGTGAAGTTTTTCCTTTGTGGCCGAACCTTGCTTGGAGGAGAAGAAGGTGGTTGGTGGTTTCTCATCTCGGTAGATCGTTGCCCACACAACGTCCGAGGTTAGAAGAGGAATACGGTAGAAGATCAAGAGGTCTTTCTAGAAGGTATAACTAGTAATTTTTCATTTTTCGCATCATGCTAGTTATTTATGGAAATAATACCAAATACAAGAGGCATACGATTCTAGTGTTTCGAATTTGTTTTCGATATAGTGTTTTTTTTTGTTTTTCTTTTCCTTGTGATTTGATTGTTTTTTTTGGTTAACCTAAAGTTATTTTAGGAAATTAAATATTAGCTTTCTATAAAAGGTTTTGTCTAGTCGGTGGTGGTTGCTCCCATATCCAAGAAGGCCATGTGCCTCGCCACGTCAGTACTGGGAACCAATTATGGAAATTAATATTTAATGGAATTAATAACTTAAGGTGATTTGGGTCGAACGTGTTAAGTTCCGCAGGAGATCCAAGTCTAAACCTAAAAGAACATATATATTAAGTTTTGGATCAAAAGTGTTAAGTTCCGCAGGCGATCCAAAATTTAATTTAAAAGAACACATGGTAGCTAGGAAAAGGTTCAGACCTTTGTACAAAATTTTTGTACAGTGGAACCTCTAGGTTTTCCGAGTAGCAACCATCAATTGGTATCAGAGCTAGGGTTTTGCCTCTGTGTATTTGGTATTTAGTTTAATTATGCACATGTCATACATAATTTAGGCAGGATAATAGTAGGATGTGCTAACTTTGTGGATGCGGGATCCAACTATTATGGCTTTTAGTTATTATGTGTGTGATTGGACCCTTGGACATGTCAAGGGCATTTATTTGTGTGTGCATGCTTGTATTAAAATACAGCAGGAGTTGTATTTAGTTTTATTAGGATTTTATTTTTTGATCTAGATACATGTACATTCCTTTTATGGAATATAGGATCAAAATGTAAAATTCTATTTATGTCGCGGATCGAATCTTGCAAAGCGTGGAACCTTCTAAGGACCAGAGGCGCAGCGGAACTAGGAGCAAGATGGATGCGACAGCTAGACCCGGTGGCGGTGGCCAAATATGGCAGCAGCTTGGGATGACAACACACGGAGGACAATTAGAGATAAAAGCCATAATAGTTGAAAATTAAATTTTCTATTTATTGCTTTTATATAATGCTGTGTGTGCATGTTAGTTTACAAGTTTTAGTAGGCTAGCATAGTTAAAATTCCTCATTTATAAATAACTAAGTGGGAGAGGGATTTTAAATAAATCCCATGGTCTCCATTACTGGTTTGTAAGTGATGCAAACAAGCTTGCGCGTTGGCTCTGAGTGCCTTCCTCCATAACGGATGAGCTTGCTTGCGGATCACTAGAACAGACTTCCATTTTTGGATGACTATAGGAAGTTAATTAAGAGCGTGTGATCTTCCCCAACGGAAGGGGCATAATCTTATTAATGGACTTAGTGTCAAGTAATGGTATACACTTAGACATATCTAATAGTATCCTTCACAACGGAGTCACTGCTATTATTTGTGTGGCCAAATGATACCAACTATTAATTTTATTTGTCAAAAAGTTAGGTTGACAAGATAATAAAATTAATGGGATAAAACCCTCCTTTTACAAATGTTGAATTTGTATACGTTCACACTAACGTGGCATACAAAATTCACGGTGTTTTAAGGTGTTGGTTAATTTAAAATAGTATTGTTTGAGTAATCAATATTATTCTAAATTTAGAGTTCTGACCAAAAGTTATTTGTGATTCTTAGGATGACTTTCAACCCACTGTCCATCATACTTCAACAAAACAGACTTACTGGACCTAATTACATAGATTGGAAAAGGAACCTGGACATTGTTCTTACTGCTGAAAGCTATAAATTTGTACTGACTGAGCAGTGCCCTGATGCACCTAGTGGTGAATCTACCCAAGAGGAGATTGAATATCATAGGAAATGGGTAAAAGCAGATGAGATGACGCGGTGTTACATTTTGACTTCAATGTCAAATGTATTGCAACATCAGCATCAAGATTTACCAACAGCCTATGATATCATGAACAATCTCAAGGAACTCTTTGGTCATCAGGATAGGGCTTCTAGGCAAGAAGCCATGAGAAAGATAATGACAGCCACCATGCAAGAGGGTACTCCTGTAAGGGATCATATCCTAAAGATGATGGCTTATCTGAACGAGATACAGATCCTTGGAGGAGAAATTGATGGGGAAACCCAGATCGATATGATCCTCCAAACGCTACCTAGAAGTTTTGAGCAGTTCTGCCTGAACTATAATATGAATAAAAGGATTTATTCATTAGGGGAACTACTGACAGAACTTCAAGCGGTAGAAGGATTATTTCGTCACAATTCTCAAATTCACTATGCTGAAAATGGTTCTACTTCTAAACCAAGAGGAAAGAAGAAGAAGAAACAAGCTGGCTCAGCAAAGAAAGTGAATAAATCTCAGAGTATGGGATTTAAAGCTGGAGTGAAGAAGCCGAAGGGCAAGTGCTTCATTTGCAAGCAGTCAGGGCATTGGAAGGCGGACTATCCTCGTAGGAACCAAAACAAAGGTATATCTCATGCTCTAGTTGTTGAAATATGTTTAGCGGTGTTATCTACCAGCACCTGGTGTGTAGATACGGGAGCCACTGATCATGTCTGCAATTCCTTGCAGGGGTTCCAGGAAACCCGACGACTATCTGAAGGAGAAATTACCATCTACATGGGCAATGCTACTAAGGTGGCAGCTGTTGCAGTGGGAGACGTCTACTTATCTTTTAGTAGAAATAGGAATTAAAAAATTGTCTTTATGTACCCAGTTTTAGAAAGAATTTAATTTCAGTTTCTAAACTATTTTCAGATGGATATTCAGTTTCCTTTAGTAACGATGTAGTTATTAAAAGAAATAAAGTGATTATCTGTTCTGGTGCAGTAGTTGGCAATTTGTATACTTTAAATCCAATTTCTTCCACAAAGAAAAACATGGAAATTTATAACTCATCTTCTAATTCTAATAAGAGAAAAGAACCTTCGGAAATGAACCAAGCATATCTTTGGCATCTAAGGCTTGGTCATATTAACTTAAGTAGGATTCAGAGGCTTATAGCCGATGGACTTTTGAGTTCATTAGAGTTGGAAAATTTTCCAACTTGTGAATCCTGCTTAGAAGGAAAAATGACCAAGAGGCCGTTCAAGGCCAAGGGGTATAGAGCCAAAGAAGTGTTAGAATTGGTTCATTCTGATTTGTGTGGTCCTATGTCTGTCCAAGCAAGAGGAGGTTTTGAATATTTTGTCTCCTTCATAGACGATTATTCAAGATATTGATACATTTACCTAATGCGCCGCAAGTCCGAGTGCTTTGATAAGTTCAAAGAATACAAGGCTGATGTGGAGAAACGATTAGGTAAAAGTATCAAGACACTACGATCTGATCGTGGTGGCGAATACCTCTTAGGAGAGTTTAGGAATTACTTATCAGAGGCCGGGATTCAATCCCAATTGTCTGCACCTGGAACACCCCAACAGAATGGTGTAGCAGAACGAAGGAATAGGACTCTTATGGAGATGGTTAGATCGATGATGAGTTATTCAGAATTACCAAATTCGTTTTGGGAATATGCTCTGGAAACAGCAGTATACGTTTTGAACTTAGTACCTTCTAAATCAGTTTCTTCTACTCCCATAGAATTGTGGAATGGGCGAAAACCCAGTCTAAGACATATTCGGATTTGGGGTAGTCCAGCACATGTGCTGAAACCAGATGCTGATAAGTTAGAATCCCGTACAGAAGTTCGCGTGTTTGTAGGATATTCCAAAGGAATGAAAGGTGGTTTATTTTATAGTCCTAAAGACCAGAAGGTCATTGTTAGCACCAATGCCCAGTTTTTAGAAGAAGACTATATAATGGATCACAAACCCAGTAGTAAAGTTGTTTTAGAAGAACTAAGAGAGGACACGTCTACTTTAGTACCAACAGTACAAGATGAAGTACCACAAGAGACTGCAACACGTGTCACACATGATACACAACCACAGACAGTGCCTCGTCGTAGTGGGAGGGTTGTGAGGCAGCCTGAGAGATTCATGTTTTTGGGAGAGTCTTCGGATTTGATCCCGGGTAAACATGAACCTGATCCCCGATCATATGACGAAGCACTCCAAGATATAGATGCAGCATCTTGGCAAAAGACGATGAATTCTGAAATAGAGTCTATGTACTCTAATAAGGTCTGGGAGCTTGTAGAACCACCTGATGGTGTAAAAGCCGTTGGATGTAAGTGGATCTACAAAAGGAAAAGAGGGACAGACGGGAAGGTAGAAACTTTCAAAGCTAGGCTTGTTGCGAAAGGGTATACTCAGAAAGAGGGAATCGATTATGAGGAAACTTTTTCACCGGTAGCCATGCTTAAGTCTATCCGGATACTCTTATCCATTGCTGCTCATATGGATTATGAGATTTGGCAAATGGATGTCAAGACAACTTTCCTTAATGGAAGTCTTGAAGAAAACATTCATATGAAGCAACCAGAAGGGTTCATTGAAAAAGGCAAAGAGCATCTAGTGTGTAAGCTCAATCGGTCCATTTATGGACTGAAGCAAGCTTCAAGATCTAGGAACATCCGGTTTAATGAAGTAATTCAGTCATATGGATTTATTCAAAGTCCGGATGAGTCTTGTGTATATAAGAAGTGTAACGGAAACGTGGTGGTATTTCTTGTACTATACGTAGATGATATTTTGTTAATTGACAACAATGTCAAGGTATTATCAGACATAAGGGTATGGTTGTCCAAACAATTTGATATGAAGGACTTAGGAGATTGTGCACACATTCTTGGGATCAAAGTTATAAGGGATCGTAAGAAAAGAATGTTGTGTCTATCCCAAGCTTCATATATAAATACAATCCTTGCTCGTTTTATCATGCAGGATTCCAAGAAAGGTTTCTTACCTTTTAGACATGGAGTAGCTCTATCTAAAGAGATGTCTCCAAAGACTTCGAAAGAGATAGAGGACATGAAAGCAGTTCCTTATGCTTCGGCTGTAGGAAGCCTAATGTATGCAATGCTATGTACGAGACCTGATATCTGTTTCGCCGTGGGCATGGTCAGCAGATATCAGAGTAACCCTGGACAAAGACATTGGACTGCGGTAAAGCATATATTAAAGTACCTGAGAAGGACTAGAGATTATATGCTAATTTACCAAGCAGACGATTTGCTCCCTGTGGGTTACATTTTGATTTCCAATCGATAGGGACAATAGTAAGTCTACATCGGCTATGTGTTTACTTTAGAGGTGGAGCCATTTCATGGAGGAGTGTTAAGCGGAAGTCTCCGACTCAACCATGGAAGTTGAGTATGTAGCACCTCTGAGGCAGCAAAGAAGCAGTATGGCTCGTGAACTTTCTAATGGACTTAGATGTGATTCTGGTTTGCCCAAAATTATCACAATTTATTGTGATAATAGCTGATTGCAAACTCGAAGGAACTACGAGCTCATAAGGCAAGTAAACATATAGAGCGCAAGTACCACCTGATACGAGATATCGTGAAGCGAGGAGAAGTTGTCATCGCCAAGATTGCATCAGCAGATAACCTGGTAGATCCTTTCACTAAGGCCCTTCCGGCGAAAGCTTTTGATCGGCATGTGGAGGGAATGAGAATCAGATGTATGGTAGAAGATATGACAGCTTAGTCATTAGTATAAGTGGGAGATTGTTGGAGTGTATACTGAAAGTCTAAGCTTTGTAAACATTCATTATGAATAAAGAATCACATTTGGTCAAATTTTCTACATTTAGTTGTAGTTGTTCAATTAATTTATATTGTAGATAATATAGTATGTGGTGTCACATACAGAAGATGATATTATCAGTACCTTATAAATTATAAACAGTAGCTCACGACCAAAATGGAAAGGAACAAACCATTAGAAAGTCGTAGTGTAATTAGGTATCAGTTTATCTTGACTGTATAATTACACTAGTACACTCAGAGTGTATTGAGTAGGACCATTTGAAGTCGTTTCTTTTATACTGACTTTATAAAGAAACAAAGACCTCGGTTATTATGGAAGTGTGTGCTCTTAATCCTAATATAATAATAAGCACATATATTTGATATTTATTTCTTTAATTTATCAATGGGTGAGATTTAGTTCGATAAATCAATAAGCCCGATAAATTGGGAAATGATATCACTTATAGTGTGTGTTGTTGATTATAGAAGGAAACTGTGTCCTAGAGATACTAGGTTGATAATGTCCTCAAGAGGAGCTCATAAGGATTGTCATGTTAAACCCTGCAGGTGGACTTAGTCCGACATGATAATAAGGTTGAGTGGTACTACTCTTGGACTAAGATATTAATTAAATGAGTTGTCAGTAACTCAATTAGTGGTCATTCGATATCTTAAACACAGGGAGACTAACACACTCATAATAAGAAGGAGCCCAAAAATGTAATTTGTGATTGGTGCGGTAGTTCAATAATAGTTCTCTAGTGGAATGAATTATTATTGATAAAATTAAGTTGTGTGTTCGGGGCGAACACGGGATGCTTAATTTTATCGGGAGACCAAAACCAATTCCTCCTCTCGGTCCCTATCGTAGCCTCTTATTTATAGAGTTCTATACCCACCTTCTATACCCACCAATAAGGGGCCGGCCAAGCTAGCTTGGGAACCAAGCTAGGGTCGGCCTAGGTATAAAATTGGGTGGCCGGCCCTAGCTTGAACCCAAGCTAGTGGGGGCCGGCCAAATTAAATTAAAAAGGGATTTTAATTTTAGTTTTTATTATGTAGAAGAGATAATTTATTAAAGAGAATTAAAATTAAAATATCTTTCTTGTAAAAGATCTACAAAAGATTAAAGAAAGAGATTAGATCTCTTTCCTTATTTGTAGATTGGTGAGTTATTTTATTTTCTCTTTAAAAATTATCTACATGTTGATAAAATTAAAATTATAGAAATTTCCTTTTATCAACCATGAAGAGATTTTTAAAGAGAAATTTTATTTTTAAAATTTTCGGAAACAAATTAGGAAGTTTTAATTGTTGATTAAAACTTGTCTAATTTTTTCCTTCATTGATGTGGCCGGCCATTAGAGTTTATTTGGGAAATTTTATTTTATTTTTCTCAAATAAATCATGTCAAGGAAATTAAGGAAATTTTATTGTAAATAAATTTCCTAATTTGCCTAGGCCAAGGAATATAAAAGAAGGGGTAGGGGTGCCTTCATGAGATACAACCTCTATTATTTTCTCTCCCTCTTTTGTTCCTTGGTGTGGCCGGCCATCCTTTCCCTCTCTTCCTCTTGTGGTGGCCGAACCCTTCTCTTCCCTTGGAGCTCTTGTGGTGGCCGGATACTACTTGGAGAAGAAGAAGAAGAAGAAGGAGAGGAAGCTAGCATCTCTTGGAGCTTGGTTAGTGTTTTGGTTTTCTTCCTTGGTGAAGTTTTCCTTTGTGGCCGAACCTTGCTTGGAGGAGAAGAAGGTGGTTGGTGGTTTCTCATCTCGGTAGATCGTTGCCCACACAACGTCCGAGGTTAGAAGAGGAATACGGTAGAAGATCAAGAGGTCTTTCTAGAAGGTATAACTAGTAGTTTTTCCTTTTCCGCATCATGCTAGTTATTTATGGAAATAATACCAAATACAAGAGGCATACGATTCTAGTGTTTCGAATTTGTTTTCGATATAGTGTTTTTTTTGTTTTTCTTTTCCTTGTGATTTGATTGTTTTTTTTTTGTTAACCTAAAGTTATTTTAGGAAATTAAATATTAGCTTTCTATAAAAGGTTTTGTCTAGTCGGTGGTGGTTGCTCCCATATCCAAGAAGGCCATGTGCCTCGCCACGTCAGTACTGGGAACCAATTATGGAAATTAATATTTAATGGAATTAATAACTTAAGGTGATTTGGGTCGAACGTGTTAAGTTCCGCAGGAGATCCAAGTCTAAACCTAAAAGAACATATAGATTAAGTTTTGGATCAAAAGTGTTAAGTTCTGCAGGTGATCCAAAATTTAATTTAAAAGAACACATGGTAGCTAGGAAAAGGTTCAGACCTTTGTACAAAATTTTTGTACAGTGGAACCTCTAGGTTTTCCGAGTAGCAACCAACACTTATCTGATCCAACAGTATGCTGTTAGGCTGATAGGGTTGGCCGCTCGGCTAAAGCTCGGTTGTTCCTGTGTCCCGTCCGCTCTGCGGGGCTCCACTGTGTTTAGTCCGCTCGTCAACAATCCTGTCGTTCTTGTGCCTCATCCGCTCGGCCGGAATTCCACAAGAGTGGGCTACCTTTTATAGAGTGACGATTGCGTTCCCATGATTTCCAGTTCTCTTAAAACAAATGAAGGCATTACCCACGACTTTCGGGTTAAATGGCGACGTTATCCGCATCTTCCATGAGAGATGGCTAACGTTCACCTTTGAGTGGGTTCCCTTCGAAGTCGAGGAATCTTTTAGGGAGTCTGGGACCTATTCGGAATTGGGAGTCTCTTCGGAGTAGGGGGTCCCTTCGAAGTCAAGGGTCTCTTTGGAGTTAGGGGTCCTTTCGGAGTCAGGGAACCTTCGGAGTCGGTGTAAAATACCGAAAAATGGCGAAATATTAATAAGGAAATTTTCTGAAATTTTTGGAAATTTTTCGGAGCTCGTATGGACGAGTTAACGAGGATAAAAACGGGGCCCGGGAAAACCTGTTTAGGCTACCCATTTAATTGAGAAAATGTTTTAATTTCCTTTTTAATTTCTTTTCTTTTTCATTTATTTCTTGTTCCCATTTCTTTTCCCGATCCTCGCCGAACCTGCGCCGCACCCTTGCGGTTGTCTTCTCCCAAGCCAACCCGATCGCCCTTCTCCTTCTACTTCTTCCCTTTTCCTCTGTCCCTGCCCAAGCGCCAGCGAGCACGAGCCACCGCCGGCCGAGCCGCTTCTCTGCCCTAGCACTGTCCTCCTCGCTCTTGTCTCTGCCGACGACGCCACCGTGCCCTAGATCTCCCGTCGACGCCTCCTCTTCGGCGACACCCGAGCACTGCCCGATCGCTGCTGTGCCCTAGTTTCCTTGTCGATGGCGCCAACGCCCACAGAAGCTTCCTCTCCTCTGCCGACAGCCGCCCTCGCGAAGTGATCCCGACGCAGCTGTCTTGCGCCAAACAGCAGTGTTGCCGGCCAATTTCTCCTTATCCCTAGCACCATCGTCGGCTACTTCTCCGAGGAGTACCCTAGCGTCGGCCCTTTTGTTCTCCTTTTCGGAGCACCAGCACGCGCTCTTCATTCCAGAGGTGCCCTAGCACCTGATCCACCGCTATTCTCCCTGCTCGAGCCGTGATTGTGGCTATGAGGGCGAGCACCGGTGCCTAAGTGTCGCCCTCTTCCCACACAGAGCAGTGCCGACGTTGGCTGTCGCTTACCTACTCTTGGTCGTGGACACCGAGTACTCACAGGGAGCAGAGCCAATCACCTACTCACCACTGGTTATGCTGATGTTCTTGCCTCGTGGACTATTGTTCCTCTGATTCATTGCCACCACCTGTTCCACCGACCACAACCACAGTTCCTGGCGTACATTGTCAGGTTAGGGATTATCTTCAACCTCTATGTAGGTAATTTTTCATTGATATGGACTCCAAGTGCGTGTTACTTGATCAGTCCACCATGTGCTCGAAGTTATGTCTGTGAGCAATGAGGTGTTAATTAACTCCTTCGTCTCTGGTTATGCAGGGGTTGGAGACATGAATGTGGTCGTTCGGTGTTTGAAGAAATGTGTCGGACATCCGACAGTCAATCACCTCTGTTCTAGCAATGAGGTAGAGGTAAGAGTAGTTCAATTAAGAAGTTATGACTTCATGATTAGTGTAATTGATTTAGGTATGGATTATTATTTCAATGAGTTGATTTGGGATTAGGAAAACTAATCCTAATTAACCGTTGGATTTAACTTAATTAGACAGATTGAGGTTTGTGGATTAGGGTTTTACCCTAATTTAGTATAAGAGATTTTATTTAGCTATTTATAAGAATGTATCTAAATAAAATATATTATGTTGGTGATACAGGACTGTGATTCGAGATGGGCGTATCGACATCGGATTGGTTCAATTTGATCTATATTGGAGGTGGGTACTTTGACTTTATGTCTTTTGATATGCATAATAATGTGTTTAACATATAGCAATGATTGTGTTTTCCATTTGTTTCGGTTGGTTACTACATGGTCTGTTACATGTTTGCTTGTTTACTTATTATGCACTGCATGTTATTATTTACCTGATCATACAGACTATAAAGGTAGTGACACAACCATATTATACATTATGTTCAGGACCTAGGGTTTATTTGATACCCTATCTTATCGGTGTACCTTCCATTTGATTCATTGTCCTGTGGTACATACTTTGTATTTATTTATATGGTTATTGTTATGTTGTTCATGATATTGCCATGTTTAGTGTCATGCATCATCTTGCATGATTGCATGCTGTGCGATTGTCTGCTCCATTATTGTCGAGCACATCGCCAGTTACATGTATCTGTACACACCACCACTCATGGGTTAGTGGTATATCAGACAGGTGTGTGGCAGTTCTGCTGTTTGGCTCCGTTGGTCTGGTGACTCAGCGTGGTAGCCGGCAGACAGTTCCGCTCTGTTTGGCTCCGTTGGTTTAGTGTAGCAGCGTGGTAGTCGGTAGGCAGTTGGACTTTGTTTGACTCCGTTGGTCCGCTCATGGGTAGTGTGACGCAGCGTGGTAGCCGGCAGAGACTCCTCCCCGTCATCGTATACCGGGAGATGAGAGCATTGCGCTCCCCCATTTATGATTTGGGGTAGGAGTATGTGTGTACTCCGACAGCATCCCGTCCACTCGGTCACTCATCATGGGCAGTGATGTCAGAGTGCACGGTTGTCATAGCTCTACCCACTTGGACTCACCATTGTGTGTGAGATGGCTGACTGGAGTCAGGGGTGACCATGTCATTGGCATCATATGCATGGTGCATTTATTGTTTGTGTTTGCTGCATTTACTTGCTGCATTTATATGGATGCATATGATTGACATGCATACAGGATTATGACACCCTCGGTTTGACGACCCTGTTACCTTTATACCTTGGTCCTGGTTAGTACAGTTTTCTCCTATTTTTGTTTCAGTTGCATTTATTTTTCTCGTATTCAGGAGACTGTACGCATGATTAGTGTTGTCTGTTATTTACTTTATTATGCATATCAGTTGTACGTGCTGAGTGTTGGACTCACACCCTCCTCCGTTGATATTTTCAGGTTGAAGTTGTCCGGAGCAGTTCCAGTCGCTAGTCCGCATTGCACGTAGTGCTAGTCCTCTGCTGATCTCGAGTTGTTATTTTTTTTTATCTCTATCAGACTATGTCTTAGTCTTGTATTGGTTTTACTTATGGATCTTGTATGGATTCTTATTGTAAATGAATTTTGGTATGATTTGGTTTTGTTCTACTACATGTCTGCCTGGACGGCAGAAGAGGTGAGTTCGTCGGATTTGTGTTTTATAAGTGTAGTGGAGTAGGAAAAATCGGATTTGAGTTTTATGAGTGTAGTGGAGTAGGGTTGTTTTCGAGTCATGGTATTACTGATTTGTTTATTTCTTATTAAACTACGTGGAATGCCTGTGTGTTGTATTTTATTATTGTTGTTATTCCAGCCGCATGTGGCTGAGGTATATGGATATGTAGAAAGTTTCATATTATTCGTCATACAGGGGAGATGCTGCCGAAATTTCTTCGGACAGGGACTCCTCCGGGACGTGACAGTCGGGGAACCTTCAGAGTCAAGGAGCCTTTCAGAGTCAGGATCTCTTCGAAGTAGAGGGTCCCTTCAGAGTTGGGAATCACTTTGGAGTCGGGGGTCCCTTCAGAGTCGAGGAACCTTTTGGAGTCGGGGAACCTTGCAAGGAGTTTGGGTTGTGTGGATCCAGGTCCTTTTTGGAGTTAGGGAGCTACAGAATCATAAAACGACTCTCTATTAACTTTGATTGTCATCTCAGTAGGATTATTAACTTATGGTGCCATGTGGCCGCCTTTGATTAACTCCCACATCAACATATATGTATGCACATGTATGATACATATTTAAGATGATAAAAACATGTGGCAAAAAAGGCGATTTACTCGCTCCTAATGTCTTCACCAACTTGTCCCTAAGTCAATACGGATGAGATAAATCATGAGTGACTACTAGCTATTAGTGCAAGTAACTAAGGCATAGGGGAAGACATGCTCGGATATACCAAGTTTCAATCCCAAGATTTTATATGACAATATCCTATGTCTTAACTATTACATCGCTTAAGGAAGATAAGGATCAAAGAAACAATAAAATAAAATGATAATAATTAAAATCACAATGGAACGTCACGTATTTGTTTATTTTATAAGTCGACTTTAGATGAGTAGATAGATAAGGGAGCATTTGTAAATTTGAATAGAATATATTACATTATATAAATATGTGTTTAATTAAAATGAGTTAATTAGAAAAATCCAAAGAGTAAGTTTCATAAGCTATCCATTAATCTTGAGGGATCATTGCATGATAATTATCCATGAATCAATTTAAAAGTAGTTTAAATCTTGGAATGGTCATCTATGTTAGATTATATATTTGTTTGTTTATAATTTTTAAGGTAATTTGGACTTTTTTTATAGAGTTTAGGGTTTCTTAACTTAACTATATAAGACCTTATACTCTGTATCAATTTTAAGATCTAATAATATGATTAGTTTTTTCCTTCTCTTAATTTCTACATGGTATCAGAGTGGTTCTCCTTCTCTGACCTAATTTTTTCTACCGCCCCTATTATTGCTTCCTGTTGTCGCTGTCGTCTCCTACTGCTGTTATTAAATTCGGCATCGACATCTATTTTCTATAGATTTTAGCGTCGACGTCCTATCCTACCGATTTTAGTGTCGACATTATTTTCTGTCGATTTCAGCGTCGATGCTATTTTCTGCCGATTTCGACACAGACGTCCTATGCTGTCAATTTCAGCGCCAACATTCTTTTCTACTGATTTCGGTGCTAAAGCCCTATTTGTTGATTTCGACACTGATGTCCTTTTCTACTGATTTCGACACCGACGCCCTGTGTTACTGATTTCTACATTTCACATCCTTTTTCTGTCTTAGATTCTTTGTGTGACCACGAGTTATCCTAACATCAGTTTTTACGGATCATACAAATGTGTATTCTTACAGTTTAGTTATTCTGAGAATTATTCATTCTGTCATCATGCCTAATCATGCAGATGCTTCATGGAAATCTGATTCATATATGTTTGAGCAATTTTAACAATTCCTTGCTTCACAGCCTTCTGTCATGTCAGTTTCCTCTTATATAGGTTTGTCGTCGTTTGGTATTTCAAGTATATCTTCATCCTTGTGGATTTTGGACTCTGGTGCCTCCCATTATATGTCATCCAATTTGTCATCTTTTGTTTCTTTTTCTCCCAGTTCATTTATATCTATTGTGACTGCTGATGGTACTCCTATGTCATTAGTAGGTGTTAGTTCAATTGTTATATCTTCTTTATCTCTTACTAATGTTTAGTATATTCTGAGTCTTACTTTAAATCTTATTTCTGTTAATCAATTATATAAGTCTGAATATCTAATCTCTTTTTCTTCATTCAATTGTTATGTTTAGGACCCGCAATCTCAGAGGTTGATTGAGACATGCCATAAGCAAGGAGGAATCTATGTTTTAGATCAACTCAAATTACCAGAAGTTATAGCTTCAAGTGTAGATTTATCATCTTTTCATCTGAGTCGTTCATCTTTTATTTTTTATTTGTGGCACTCTCACTTAGGTCATGTTTCAACGTCTCGTTTGTAGTTTTTAGCCTCTACAGAAGCATTAGGACCTTTAAAAAGTTCTGATATTTCTGATTGTAGTGGTTGTAAACTGGTCAAATTTTCTACTTTACCATTTTTTAAAAGTCTTTCTTTTTCTTCTACTCCATTTGATTTTATCCATTCTGATGTGTGAGGACCCTCTCCTATTCCTACAAAAGGGGGGTCAAGGTATTATGTTCGATTTATTGATGATTGTACTCGTTACTCTTGGATCTATCTTACAAAACACAGGTTTGATTATCTTACAATTTTCAATAACTTTAGAGTTCTTGTGAAAACTCAACAATCTAGTGTCATAAAGTATTTCATTGTGATTTGGGGGGTGAATACACTTCGAATCAATTTTTACATTTACTTACTTCTGATGGTACTATTTATCAAATCTCGTGTACAGATACTCCTGAACAAAAAGGGATTGGCTAAATGAAAACATAGACATCTTGTTGAAATAGCCCGTTCATTTTTATTGTCTGCTAGTGTTCCTAGTGCCTTTTGGGGGGAAGCAATCCTTACTGCTGCTCATGTCATTAATAGAATTCCAACCTCACACAATTCAGACTTGTCGCCTTTCAAAAAATTGTATGGGTATGCTCCTGCCTATTCTTTTTTACGTGTTTTTGGTTATACTTGCTTTGTCCTTCGTCCACATGCAGAGCGTAATAAGTTAGCCTCTCGATCTTCTCTTTGTGTCTTTCTCGATTATGGTGTTAGTCAAAAAGGATATCATTGTTTTGATCCCATTAGTAAAAAATCGTATGTCTCTCGTCATGTTGTGTTTCTTGAGTATATTCAATTCTTTTCTATTCCGGCTAGTTCGCATAATATGACAAAGTCATATCTGCTTTGCATTGATCCTTTTAATACCGATACTGAGGAAGATTCACCCACAAATTCTACTGGTATTTCAACTGAATCTGGTACTTTGGCTCCCAAGATATCCGCTCGACATGTTCCTTCTTCTTCCACTACCCAATTATATTCTGAGGTTGTGGATGATCTTTCTCTCCACCGTTGTCAATCCACTCGTGTTTGTAAGTCTACTAAACTACCAGATTTTGCTTACTCTTGTTATTCTAATTCTTTTGCTTCATTTGTTGCATCTATTCATTGTCTTTCTGAGCCTAAATCCTATAGAAAAGCTATTTGTAACCCACTTTACCAGAGTGCTATGACTGAGGAACTAACTGCTTTGCATCAGAGTCATACATGAGATTTGGTTCCATTGCCACCAAGAAAATATACTATTGGTTCTCATTGGGTATATAAGATAAAAACTAAATCTGATAGATCTATCGAACTATACAAAGCTCATCTTGTTGCTAAAGGTTATTCTCGGGAGTATGACATGAATTATGAAGAAACATTTGCTCTTGTTGCAAAAATGACAACTATTCGTACTCTGATTGTTGTTGCTTCTGTTTGTCGATGGAGAATATCCCAGATGGATGTCAAGAATGCATTTCTAAATGGTGATATTCATGAAGAAGTTTATATGACACATCCTCTTGGTATTTCACACAAACCTGGTGAAGTTTGCAGCTTCGTAAAGCACTTTATGGTCTTAAACAAGCACGTCATGCTTGGTTTGAGAAGTTCTCTACAGTGATTACTTCGTTTGGTTTTCATCCTAATAATCATGATTCAGCATTGTTTGTCAGATGTACGAGTGCAGGTTGTATTCTTTTATCATTATATATTGATGACATGATTATTACTAGTGATGATTCTGATGGAATTGCTTTCTTGAAGTCTAAATTGGCTCATTGTTTTGCTATGAAAGACTTGGGTATACTACGCTACTTTCTGGGTATTGAGGTTGCTTATTCCCCTAAAGGTTATCTTTTATCTTAATTAAAGTATATATCTAATTTGTTTGAGTGTGCTCGTCTTACTAATAATAGAGTTGTTGATACTCCTATTAAGACTAATGCTCAATATTCTTCATCTGATGGCTCACCTTTGCTGGATCCTAGTTTGTACAGAACTATTGTTGGAAGCTTGGTTTATCTCACCGTGACTCGTCCAGATATTGCGTATGTTGTTTATGTGGTTAGTCAATTTGTCGCTGCACCAACTACAGTTCATTGGGCTGCTGTTCTTCGTATTCTCAGGTATCTTCGGGACACTCAATTTCAAAGCCTTTTATTTCATTCTACTTCATCTCTTGAGCTGCATGCATACTCTGATACGGATTGGGCCAGTATCCTATGGATCGTAAATCTACCACTGGCTTCTGAATTTTTCTTGATGATGTTGGTGCAGCGGGGACCGACAAGAGGGGGTGAATTGTCTGCGATAAATATTATACCCTCCTCAAAGCTTTTCAACTCTTAAAATAAAGCAACAATAATAAAATTAACAGCAAAAATATAAGGAGACAGAAATTAACATGGTTACAGCCAAGAGGGTTGTTAATCCAGGGCAGTAAGAAAAGCGCAGTAAGAAAACTCCTTCTCTGAAGGCGGAGAAGCCTTTTACACTTTGACAGCACAGTAGTTACTAAGAGAATGAGAGTACAAGAGTTGTTATTTCATTCGTGTTCGTTGTATTTTAAAGCTGCCCAAGACCCTCCTTTATATAGGAGTTCTAGAGCTTATCGGATGACCTGATCTTCGGGATCAGGTTTTGACTCAAGAGGGATCGGTCGACCGATCCCCAGGTTCGGTCGACCGAACTTGCTGTACCTGCCCAGTCTTCCGTCCAGGTGCAGTCTCTGTGGACCGATCTTGGGTTCGGTCGACCGATCCTTATGTTCGGTTGATCGATCGGCCTACGGTCTCCGGCTAAGTTGACCCGATCAAAATGCTCGACTAAGTCTCTAGATAAACTTGGGTTCGGTCGACCGATCATGAGGTTCGGTCGACCGATCACTTCACCGCTGGCTGATGTGATGCTGACGTGTCACCAACAACTGTGCTCTGATGCAAAGGGTTCAGTCGACCGATTAGGGTGTCCGGTCGACCGAACCATTGACAAGTCAACTTCCAGTTGACTTGTTCTGGTTCGACTTCCTTGGGTGATTTCGGCCATCCGGAATAGGGCTCACCCGAACCCAGTTCCCGGCCTTATCCTCGAGCAGTCTTCCGTCCCGGCTTTATGTACCTCAAACACCGCGCATGTTCTTCACGCCCACCGGGTGTACTCTTCCGCAGCTCTCTCGTCTTTTGGACGCACCGAACCCGTCGGCTCCCTTCCTGTGCTGTCCTTCTCGCTAGCTGCGTCTTCCGCTCGACTTCCTGCGCTCCTAAGCTCCTGCACACTTAGACACAGGGATCAAACACAAAGCAGGACCTAACCTAAACTTGGTTGATCACATCAAAACTACCACGGGGTTCAACAATCTCCCCCTTTTTGATGTGCATCAACCCAAATTCAGGTTAGGGTTAAAACAAACAGATAGTAATTTAAAGAAATTACTAAACTAACAATTCAGGCATAAACTTGCAACTTTAAAATAAATTGTAATATGAAAATTTATATAAAAAAAACCTTTTTAAGTAACTCCCCCTAACTGAACTTATCTTTATTCTCCCCCTTTGATCACAGCAAAAACGGGGTGAAAATAAATTTTTTTAAAAAAAATGAGTTAGGTTTATTTTCAAAAATTTCTAAGTTAAAATGAATTTTCAGAATTTTAAAAAAAAATTCTAAGTAAAAATTTCAAGAAACACTTTTTCTAGAAAAAAATTTAAAGAATTTCTGAGCATTGTTTAAATCTAATTTTTTAATGCTTTTATCAGAAAGTTAATTAAATATTTTTATTTCGATATTTCGGCTTCCAGGTCGTGGCGAGGCACTAGGCCTTCTTGGTTATTGGAGCAACAATCACTTCCTTAGACAAAGCTTCCATAAAAAACCTCAATGTTTAATTTTCTCACTGTAAGCTTTTAATTAAAAAAGAAATTTAAACAAGTAAAGATTTTGGAACCCAATAAAGGTTCCTACCTACAGGGTTGGTCAAAAACTTAGGGGGTACATAGTTTCTTGGTATTTTCCTAAGTTGACCCTGATGCTTCTTTATGTACTAATTTAATTTTTCATATAACTTTATTTTTGAATGTGGAAAAATATTTTTAAAACATGCATCAGTTTTCAATTTTTTAATTTCTAATTTTAAAGCTTCATTTTCTGATTTCAAACATTCATTTTCCTTTTCTACTTTATCTAATTCTTTAGAAAGAGCTTTAATAAAACGAAAGGACTGTTTAGGGTTTAGGGAACATACCTTACTTACCTCGTCTTGCGATGCTCCTCCTTCATCACAACTTTCTTCTTCTTCTGTTGTTCCTCCCCCTTTATCTATGCTCATTTCTGAGCTAGACGTTTCTTCTAGCTGATGGTTGGTCATCAGTGCTAGTCCCGAGAATTCTTTGACTTCGGATTCGGAGGACGATGAATCGTCCCACGTGGCCTTTAGGTTGTATTTGGGTCGAACCGGCTTCTTACTCTTTTCTTTACTTTTGTTCTTCAGTTTTGGGCAGTTATCTTTGATATGTCCTTCTTCGTTGCAATTGTAGCAACGAACCACTCTTTTCTTTTGCTGGAACTTTTTCGACTGCGATCTAAATTTATTAGATTCAAGAAATTTATTAAAGCGTCTTACCAATAGTGCCGCTTCCGATCCGTCGATAGAGGCTTCGGAGTCAGAACCGTTTGTTCTTGCCTTCAAAGCGATGTTCTGACTAATCTTTTCTATTCCATTAGGCTCTGCAACTCGAGATCCGTGAAGTTCAAAAGTAGAAAACAAATGTTCTAGAGTACTTACCTCGAAATCCTTAGAGATGTAGTATGCATCTACTAAGGAGGCCCACTCGGGAGTTCTCGGGAAGGCGTTGAGCGCATACCGGATCGAGTCCCGGTTCGTTACTTCTTCTCCAAGATTGGTTAGTTGCGTGATCAGCTCTTTGATCCTTGCTTGGAGTTGCGCTACCTTTTCGCCTTGGTTCATCCGGAGGTTCGTCAACTGGGTCCGGAGGATGTCGCGCCTTGCTAGCTTCGCCTCGGAAGTACCTTCGTGAAGCTCCAGGAATTTTTCCCAGAGATCTTTGGCGGAGTCGTAGCTTCCGATCCGATTTACCTCCTGAGGTGGCAGGACGCTGAGCAGGTGGAACTCAGCCTTTCCATTGGCGACAAAATCGGCTTGCTCCTTCTTGCTCCACGTGTTTTCCTCTTTATCTTTCGGCGCTGCAAAACCATATTTCATTGTAATAAGAATATCAAAATCTGTTTTAAAGAATAGCTCCATTTTTCGCTTCCATGTAGCGAAATCTCCGTCGAACTTCGGGGGATGAATGTTCGCGCCGGCCATTGTTCTGACTTTGTGCTTCAGATGGCAGTTAGTCCCTCTGAAGTTGTTGGGCTCTGATATCACTTGTTGGTGCAGCGGGGACCGACAAGAGGGGGGTGAATTGCCTGCGATAAATATTATACCCTCCTCAAAGCTTTTCAACTCGTAAAATAAAGCAACAATAATAAAATTAACAACAGAAATAAAAGGAGACAGAAATTAACCTGGTTACAACCAAGAGGGTTGTTAATCAAGGGCAGTAAGAAAAGCGCAGTAAGAAAACTCCTTCTCTGAAGGCGGAGAAGCCTTTTACACTTTGACATCACAGTAGTTGCTAAGAGAATGAGAATACAAGAGTTGCTATTTCGTTCGTGTCCGTTGTATTTTAAAGCTGCCCAAGACCCTCTTTTATATAGGAGTTCTAGAGCTTATCGGATGACCTGATCTTCGGGATCAGGTTTTGACTTGAGAGGGATTGGTCGACCGATCCCCAGGTTTGGTCGACCGAACCTGCTGTACCTGCCCAGTCTTCAGTCCAGGTGCAGTCTCTGTGGATTGAGCTTGGGTTCAGTCGACCGATCCTTATGTTCGGTCGATCGATCGGCCAACGGTCTCCAGCTGAGTTGGCCCGATCAAAATGCTCAACTGAGTCTCTGGATAAACTTGGGTTCGGTCGACCGATCATGAGGTTCGGTCGACCGATCATGAGGTTCGGTCGACCGATCACTTCACCGCTGGCTGATGTGATGCTGACGTGTCACCAACGGTTGTGCTCTGATGCAAAGGGTTCGGTAGACCGATCAGGGTGTTCGGTCGACCGAACCATTGACAAGTCAACTTCCAGTTGACTTGTTCTGGTTCGACTTCCTTGGGTGATTTCGGCCATCCGAAATAGAGCTCGCCCGAACCCACTTCCCGGCCTTCTCCTCGAGCAGTCTTCCGTCCCGGCTTTACGTCCCTCGAACACCGTGCATGTTCTTCACGCCCACCGGGTGTACTTTTCCGCAGCTCTCTCGTCCTTCGGACGCACCGAGCCCGTCGGCTCCCTTCCCGTGCCGTCCTTCTCGCTAGCTGCGTCTTCCGCTCGACTTCCTGCGCTCCTAAGCTCCTGCACACTTAGACATAGGGATCAAACACAAAGCAGGACCTAACCTAAACTTGGTTGATCACATCAAAACTACCACGGGGTTCAACAGATGATTACCTCATTTCTTGGGAGAGTAAAAAAGCAAGATGTTATTTCTAGATCTTCCACATAAGTTGAGTATTATGTCATGGCCTCAACTACTTGTGAGATAGTTTGGTTGCGTTGGTTACTTGCAGATATGGGTGTCTCTCTTCATCAACCTACTCCGTTATATTGTGATAATCAGAGTGTTATTCAAATTACACGTAATTCAATTTTTCATGAGAGGACGAAATATATTGAAATTGATTGTCACATTACTCGTCACCATCTTCAGATTGACACCACCACATTGTCTTTTGTTCCTTCAAAACTATAGATTGCTGATATGTTTACCAAGACACATTCCGCTTCACGTTTTCGTTTCTTATCGAACAACTCTCAATATTTCTAGCTGTAATATCGTGAGTTTGAGGGGGATGTTAGATTATATATTTATTTGTTTATAGTTTTTAAGGTAATTTGGACTTTTTCTTTTTTTTTATAGAGCTTAGAGTTTCTTAACTTAACTATATAAAATCTTATACTCTATATCAATTTTAAGATCAAATAATATGATTAATTTTCTCCTTCTCTTCGTTTATAAATCTAAATTCAATTTAACTACTGGAAATTATTTATCCCTTTTTAGGGTCTTTAGTTAGTACATACCTTCTCCATGACTTAAAAAAAAATCTTTTGAGCAAATAGTTTAATTAATTTTCGATTGATTGATGATTGAAATTTTAATCTACAGATTATTATTCTCTTAGATCATAACTAAGATTTGTGAGTGTAGTTACAAAATTGATAGTACAATCTTTAATTGAGAAAGTGTGGCATTAGGCATTCGAACAAGGTTAACAAATCTTATTAGTGTTGTTTACTGATTTTATCGTTGTAATCAATTATTTATATTGTTGCAATTATTTTTTATCATTGTTGATCCGGCCGATCGGACGGGGGACCCACTTTGAGGGAAGTCAACGTCACATGGAGGTCAAACGTCAAAAGGCCAACCGGGAAAGGGGAGGTCAACCAGCCGAACGGAGTATAAGCGGAAGCGAAGACAACCCGACGGGGAGTCGGGTCTCCGATGCTCATGCAGAGCCGAACCTATGTTCGACGGGGCCTGAAGCGAAAATAAAAAGTGACCCTTTTGTGACGATAAATAAATGTAATGCCCAGTTTACACATAACAATACACTAAATACATAAATAAACCAAAAATAATATATTATATCAATAAAAAGTTAATACATATTTGAAATAATTACATAAAAACTACTCGTCTAGCTGTTTTAGAAGCAAAAATATTTATCAAATTTGCATAATCTAATTCTCTGACTATTTCTTTCTCAATCGACAACATTGCTAGCCCATTTAGTCTATCCTGTGACATTGTTGATCGAAGATAATTCTTAATTAACTTCAACTTCGAGAAACTTCTTTCTGCCGATGCAACTGTTACTGGTATTATTAACAAAATCTTATAGGCAATGTAAGTATTTGGGAATAAACCATTCAGTTTTGTCAAACATTGTAGCATATCAATTGCTCTTTTCTCATTTGTTAAATAGCATCTCACGACCATCAACTCTGAACACAACTCATCGCCATTAATATCTGAACGTCTATCGTGACTCAAAAATTGTTGAAGCTGCATACAAGACTTCATCAGGCTAGTTAAAGGCTCACTCTTTAACTTTTCCAAATTCAATAAAAACCCAAAAATCTCTTGATATTGTTTAAATTGTTCAAATCGAACTTAAAGAGAAGATCGAGCTTGATCAATTATAAACAGAAAATATTCAACTCTAAAAGATTCTTCACCTGATCGTGTCACATCATCATTGTAACTTTCATCAAATTGTTTCTTTCTTCGAATGATACGTTTTTCTCGAAATTTAGGTTCAATCCCCATTTCACTTGCGATTTGCACGGCTTCATTCATGGAACTAGCAAACCCCTCTTCTCTAAACTTATCAGGAAATTGATCAAGTCCTTGTAAAAGGTTGATCGCAATATCAATATCCATATCTTCAGATTGAATAAACTTACTCACAGTATTTATTGCTCGTAACAAATTATACCAGATTACCATTCCAAGCAAGAACTCAAAACTCTCAAGATCATATAGTGCTAAGGTCTCCGCATCACTCTTTGTTTTAGAATCTTCAGCAACTTCTGCCAAGTCAAGTAAAGCATCTCTTATATTTACAATTTGCTCTTTTATGGCTTTAACACTTTCAACATGACTTTCCCAACGGGTATGTGACAATGGCTTAACGGTCAAACCAGACACCTTATCTTTAAAAATTTTCCATTTCTTTGTAGAGGAAGAAAACAATGTGTAGATGCGTTGCACCACTCCAAAGAAGGATTTGGCTTTAGGAAAACATTCCACCATATCAACTAAAGCCAAATTAAGACTATGACAACCACATGGTGTGTAAAAGGCTCTCGGATTTATTTCAAGCAATCTTTTTTGTACACCTTTGTGTCTTCCACTCATGTTAGACCCGTTGTCGTACCCCTGTCCTCTTATGTCATCAATGTCAAACCCAACTCTAGTTAACACATTTATACAGTCTGACCTGGCTGTTGTTTTGATGTTAACACGGATTTAAGTTTGTATCAGATGTTAATTAAACTCGGTTTGATTAATGATCAAGGTTGATCAAGTGGAAGGGAAAAGTCCAAGTTGGAAACTTGGCACGCGAAGTCGGAGAGAGCTCGTTCTCCGGACTAAGTCAGAGAGGGCTCGGTAGCTCGTTCTCTGGACCTGACGAAGTCGGAAAGGGCTCGGTAGCTCGTTCTCCGGACTAGGTCGGAGAGGGCTCGGTAGCTCGTTCTCTGGACCGGACGAAGTCGGAGAGGGCTCGGTAGCTCGTTCTCCGAACTAGGTCAGAGAGGGCTCGGTAGCTCGTTCTCTGGACCTGACGAAGTCGGAGAGGGCTCAGTAGCTCGTTCTCTGGATCGGACGAAGTCGGAGAGGGCTCGGTAGTTTGTTCTCCGGATTAGGTCAGAGAGGGACCTAAGTGGACATTCCATGGTACATTGGATCGGTCTGGTGACCGATCAGGAAACACTCAGTAGCACACTGAGTGTAATCTGATCGGTCTGTAGACCGATCAGGAAACACTCAGTAGCACACTGAGTGCAATCTGATCGGTCTTGGAGATCGATCAGGAGATGGTATTGCGAAGAGAAGAAGGCAGGGGATCGATCGTGGAGACCGTTCCACCTGCAGTCTGATCGGTCTCCACGACCGATCAGACAAGCTGCGGACCGATCAGGATATGTCATGATCGGTCCATGGATCGGTTTGGTGATCGATCCACACACAATCAGATTTGTTCGCTGTTTCTGTGATTCCTCCACTGCATTTGATCTGCCTGATTCATGTGATATAACCCTGTGTGCTGTTAGCTTTTGAGTTTGCAGGATCACAGGTATCATTCCAAGCCTAATTTCAAATTAAGTCCATAAGAGGAATACGACAAATGACCTTTCTGCTGTGATTCGCGGCGCATGGTGCATTTGAAGCATCAACGTCTACTGGTGTGATCTGGCTGCGATCCGCTTGACTCCTGGTGATTGGTTCGAGCTCAGAAGACACCAGTGAAGACAGTGATTTCATTGGTGTGAGTTCAAAGAACCAGGTAAGGAGGAAGAGGGATTGGCTGCAGCGATGATTCTGTGCAGTTTGACCACGATCCGTAAGAAGCAGTAAAAAGCGAGAGGAAAGAACAACAAGAAAGCAAGAAAGTGAAAAAAAAAAAGAAAAAAAAACGTTCTGTTGATCGTTGAGGTGTGCTAAGTTCTTGAGCTCTCGGGTGAGAAACTGCTATCTGTGAGTTCTCTGTTTCCACTGATCCTCGCGTGGTTGTAAGCGTTAGTTCATTCTTCTTTGCCACCGAGCTCTGTAAGTCTTGTGCTTTAACATATATATTTCTTGAGACTTTGTGGAGAGGTTACTCCACCGAGAAGGAGGATCTTTAGCCGGAATTTGTCCAGGGTGTGATCTACCGAAGATCAAGGGGTCGTCCACCTTACGGACACGCCGAGGAGTAGGGGCAAGTTATCCCCGAACCTCATAAATCCGTGTGTTAGTGTGCTTGTTTCCTCTTTGTTTTAGTTTCCTAATTCCGCTGTGCTAACAAGTTTCTTTGTAGAAATTTGTGTTTAAGTTTTGAAGAGGCTATTCACCCCCCCCCCCTCTAACCATCTAAGATCCTAACACTTATGACATCAATGTCAAGCCCAACTCTAGTTAACACATTTAGAAATTCACTTAATAACCCAAGACCTAATGTGTCATTCACCTTCAAAAACTCAACCCAATATTCTTCTACTTTTGGTGTGCCTGTCGAATCATCCAAACATCGTAGCACTAGAGACATTTGTTCTTGATGACTTGCATCTGGAGTACAATCAAGTATTACTGAAAAATATTTTGCATGTTTAACTTTTGCAATGATTGCCCTTTTCACTTCATTTGCCAAAGTCTCTATCAGTTCATTTTGAATTTTTGGACTAAAATATGTATATTGAGATTCTCTTGCTTCACAACGTCGAACATGCTCCTCCATCACCGGATCAAACTCAGCAACCATTTCTATCATTTGCAAAAATAGCCCATTGTTCTCGACATAAAGTTTCTCATCATCCCCTTGAAATGTCAAAGTATTTTTGGCAAGTGTTTTCACAATAGAAATTATTCTTGTTAACACTTGCCTCCAATGTTGTCTTTCTTTGTTGATTTGAAGTTGCATACTGTAATCAATTGTTTGATTTTTTTTCAGCCTCTTTTCTAATTCAACCCAAGCAATCATGCAATCCATATGGTCTCTACTAGCTTCATGTTGTTTAAGACTTCTATGCATATTACGCCAGTCTTTAAATCCATCATTACCCAAATTCCTCATTCTACTCATCATTTGTTCAGTCTTGAACAACTTGCAACAGAAGCAAAATATTTTATCCAATAAAATAGAATATACAAGCCATCTTCTATCTAATGTTTGTCCATTTGCCATTACTCGTGTATAATGTGATGAATCAAAATGGCTATTGTTACTATCCTTAGGAAACAAAAAATCATTCACTCTTTTTGGACCCATTTCAATTAAGTAATCTCTCAATTTTTGATCAATGTTATTCCAATTTCCAGGATCCTCCAAATTCATAGTCGAATTTAATTTTTCAGGTTGAGAGTCTTCTTCTACGTTTTCATTCGACTCAATCAAATTGGCAGCTTCAACCAATTCTTCATTTTCATTGTGGCTTTGTTCTTCAATCACCAAATTATCCCCAAATTCTTCTCTTTCTATTCTGCTACTTCTAATAAAATATTTGTTAATATCACCGGCTTGACTTTGAGTTAATGCTTCTTCCCTTTGTTTCATTTTTCTCTTTTGAGCTCCAGATAGATATTTAGGAGACATTTTCAATATTCTTTTATTATTCCTGCAAATTATTAAAAGAGTTCCTAATAATTAGAGAACAATAAAATACATTTGCAATTTAAGTTCAACCTTTACCAGAAAAAAGACAGAGTTTATTAAATTTAGTATTCGACAAATAAAATAAAGTGTCTAATATCAATATCAAACTTCACATGACTACCAAAATTAAATAATTAGAGAACAATAAATAAGGCGGAGATAAGAAAAAACAGAATTAATTATCAAAAATCAAAATCCCATAAAGTGAAGGATCATGAGAAATACATCCAACACAAAAGTAAAGCAGAGATAGGAAGATTCATATTGCTTAGAAAATGATGCAAAAAGATAAAACCAAATGAAGATTCAACTTAAATGTTTAAAACTGATGCAAAAAGTCAAAAAGATGACTAACCAAATCCTGCATGGCATTGCTCCCAATGACCCAATCTTTTCGTTCTTTTTATGCCTCAGTGGGAAGAACGACGATGTGTGCCGTGTGCAACGTCGGTGTGTGCCGCCTCCGTGAGAAACTGAGAATCGACGATGTTTGTCTCTGTAAAAATAGGGTTTATCGGTATGACCTTATATTTTATAATTTTTTTTTGTAAAAAATGGGCCCTTTCCTGTGATGGGCCCTGAGGCGGCCGCCTCCTTGGCCTCATGGAAGGTCCGGCGCTGTGCTCATGGTGAATAGGGTCGCCGGGCCGAGCGGGTAGTCCGCTCGGCCAAGGCATAAAGCAGTAATGTGAATAGTTTTATCCGAGCACACAACCTGAAATCTCCCGAGCGGATCAGTACCTACGTCCGGTCGGACATGATGGGATTGCCGAGCGGCCGTACGCTCGGCGCAGAAACAGAAGGGACAAAAGGACAAGGGAAGCATCGGGAAACATCTTCTGACAACAGGTATGCCCAACGATCAAGTCATACGCTGAACCTTACGACTGAAGGTTCTACCGTCCCATCAGGGAGGTGCTCGGACTGTAGCAGTATGGTGTCAGGCAAGCTCCTCTGACAAACCCATACTGAGGTATGGTAAGAGGACACGTATTCACCTCGGTATATGTGCATAAGCCTCTTCACAACTCTATATAAGGGTGTAAAATACCGGAAATAGGCGAATATGAATAAGGGAATTTTTCGGAATTTTTAGAAATTTTTCGGGAATTTTTCGGAGCTCGTACGGATGAGTTGACGGGGATAAAAACGAGGTCCGGAAAAGCCTGTTTAGGCTACCCCATTTAAATGAGGAAAAGTTGAATTTCTAAATTCCTTTTTCTTTATTTATTTTTCTTTTCTTTTCTTTGTGTCGCCGTTTCCTCATTTCTTCTCCCCGACGCCGATCGCGCGCCTTCTTCCCTTGCCCTAACCACCATTCGGCGGTTTCCTTCCTCTTCTCTACTTCTCCCCCCGAGCCGAAGCAGCGTGCCCTAGCCAGTCCCAGTTTTCTTCTCCCTACTGCCGAAGCCCTAGCATCGCCGGAAGTTTTATCTCTGCCACTGACGCCGGCCATCTCCTCACCTCTTCTCTGTCTCGGTGCCCTAGCCGCCGGCGACGCACCAAGCCGACCAATTCTTCTCCTCTGCCCTAGCCTTGCCGTGGAGTTCCCAGCGCCGTCGCCTGTGACTTAACATCGCCGGGTGTTGCTCCTCAGCCCTTGCGTCGGCCTTCCCTCTCCTTTCCGAGGCAGCACCGGCCATGGGAAACCTAGCGCCGGCTAAAGCTTTCCCTGCCTCGTGTCTTTGATCATCAACTACACTCCTCCAGTGGATCCTTCTCAGCCGAGCCTTACTCTCGATTAGTTGGAATTGGCCGAGCAGTGCTTTACACAGGGTCTCCTTGCTGCCACATTTGAGAGATAGCGGCTCTATTGTGGATCCAAGCATCATTGGTTGGGGATGATCCCCAGCTTCGGCACCAAGTTCCAACAACAAGATCTATGGTTGTGAGTTGGCAGGAAGATATTTAGATTTAGGTAAGTTGTGGTTTGATTCATATGTATCAATTTAATTCAGATTTGGTTGGTGACATGGTTGGTTTGGATACTTAGGTTGTAAGGGGAATTGCTGATTAGGGTACTTGTGTGGAGGATTGCGGCTCTACCTAGCTCCGACCAACATTTCCAGCGTCAACAGTGGCTTGGTATTGAGGTAAGGTTTAGGGTTTTGAGCTTTGTGTAGATTGATTAGGTTTATGTTGGGAATTGGTAGATTGGATTAATTTTAGATTTTTAATCTAATGTTATGATTAGGGTTAAAGAAAATTAATCCTAGTTAATTGTTGGATTTAATTTAGGAAGGTCGAGATTATGGTTTAGGGTTTTTCCCTAAATTATTCTTAAGGATTTTTATTTAGCTATTCGTTTAATTTGTAGCTAAATAAAAATATATGTTTGATATCACAGGACTTTGACGCGAGACGAGTATCTCGGAGTCAGATTTGGACCATTTTATCGGAGGCGGGTACTTTTGACTTATGTCATTTGATATGCTTAGTAATTAAATTAACATGTTGTATTAATTGTGTTTCTTATCTGTTTTCGGTTAATCACTACCCAAATCTTACATGCTTGATTGATTGATTGGTTTTGCATCTCAGGTATATTTTACCTGTTTATACATGCTTATAGGGGTAGTGATATGCCATGCTTGACCATGTTCAGGACCTAGGTTTTATACCTTCTGTATACCTTTGGATTGTTTTGGATTCGTTGACCTTTGATGCATTTTTATATATATGGATTAGGTCGGATATTCTTGTGGTTAGTGTCATGCACCATTTGCATGATTGCATGCTGTGCGATAGTCCGCTCCATTATTGTTGAGCACATCGCCAATTACATGGATCTGCACACACCACCACTCATGGGTTAGTGGTCGATTCAGGCAGTGTGTTGCAGCAGGGACTTTGTTAGGCACCGTTGGTCCGCTCATGGGTAGTGTGACACAACGTGTTATCCGGCAGGGATTCCTCCCCGTGTGTACCGGAGTTGAGAGCATTGCGCTCCCCATCTATGATTTGGGGTAGGAGGATAGGTGTACTCCGAAGCATCCCGTCCACTCGGTCACTCATCGGGAGTAGTGACGACAGAGTGCACGGTTGTCACAACCCTACCCACTCGGCCTCACTTTTGTATGAGATGATCGTCGGGGGGTGACCAGGACGCATCATTGGCATCATATGCATGATGCATTTATTGCTTATGTTTGTGTTTCTTTGCATTTATATGCTGCATATTGTTTGGATACCTATGTTTGACATCACAGAATTCCTTATCCCTCTGACCGCTTGACCTTATACTCGGGACTGGTTAGTACGATTCTCTTTATTTCGGATGCATTCTTATCTTTCTTATCAGGATGTACGCATGATTAGTGCTAGGTGTTGTTTCTTTACTTTGCATATCAATTGTACCTGCTGAGTGTTGGACTCACCCCGCCTCCATTGTTGTTATTTTCAGGTTGATGCTGTCAGGAGGGAGTTCCAGTCGCTAGTCCCCACTGCTGGTTTTTGAGCTGTTGTTTCATTTTATCTTTTCGCTATCAGACTTTGTTTTAGTTTTGTTTTGGACTTACGTATAGATATTGTATGGAATCTTTCCGTTGGATGGACTTTTAGTATGATTTGGATTTACTCTACTACATGCCTGCCTGGACGGCAGAAGAGGTAAGAAAAATCGGATTTGGGCTTTACGAGTGTAGTTGAGTAGGGTTGATTTCGAGTCAGAGTATTACTATGTTGTTTATTTTATAAACTGCGTGGTGATTGATTTTTATTTACTGTTATTATTCCAGCCGCCTGTGGCTGAGGTATTTGTGAGATGTAGAAAAGTTTCAGATTGTCCACCGTACAGGGGAGATGCTGCCGAAATTTTCTCGGACAGGGACTCCTCTGGGGCGTGACAAAGGGTCCTCACACTTCGCCGGAAGTACGCATTCTCGTATCTTCGAAGCCACTTCATAATTTCCTCTTGCCTGACTTGAGCGTCGGAGGGTCGTCGCCGGGAACCCCTTCCCGGCCCGACTTCCTTGCAGGTTCGTCGGAGATCCCTACGACCGTCCAGAGATCCATGTCATTAGTTCGGAGAGCGCCACGTGCCCAGCGTCCATTGATTCAGCATTCGGACAGGATCAATTGTAATTAATTAAGATTTCTTATTATAATTCAATCCAAAATTGCATTTCAATATAAAATTGAGTGTTTATCTTAGGCTTTGTTTTGACGTTGGAAGTAATACAAATTTATTTATATTCTGATTACATTTCTCACGTGTCATCTAATATCCAACATTTTGTTTGAGTTGTGAATTTTATAAATTTGTCAATTGTCGATTTACCCCGTATTTAATCAATTTTTTTATGCTCATAAAGATTAAATCTTGATCTAATTTTTTTTTTTTTTGAGAAAAAGGGAATTAATTTTAATAATACAATCAAGTTGATCTAGGATCGCCAGAATAATTAATTATTAAAAGATAAACACCAAAGAAAATAAAATCAAGCTCTTCAGTAAAAAATAAAATCCATCGATCAAAATTCAAAGCATAGAAGTGGAGGAGATGGCTACGCTGTGGAAACCTCCTTATCCAATTACCGTCTCCAGATCTCCGGGCCATCGGCGACGCTCGTGCTCCGGGCCGTCGACGACCCTCAAAGCTTCGGCGGAAGGAAGGGGCGATGCACCCTGTAGAACCACGTCGGCTTGGGATACCCGGTTCTCGCTTGTGCTTGCTCTAGCTTCGCAGGCCTCGTCCGTCTCCCGACGGGGTAAGGATCCAGAGATTTGGGATCAAAGTCGCAGTTTTGGAGAAATCGTTGTGTGTGACTGGTCCTTTGTTGTTCGCGGTGACAGTTTTAGGGGAGCTGGCGACGGAAACCGCGAAGTATGCTTTACCCCGGAGGAACTTTGAAGCGAGGAATCTGGAGGAGGCTCTGATGTCAGGTGTCAGTTCTTTTATGATGTCTTCTTCATGTCGTGGCTACTGCGTTTATTCTTGATTTTTACGGTTTATTTCCCTTCTTTTTTGGTCAGTTCCGGATCTCGAAACCGTCAAATTTAGGGTTCTCAAACGGACGGAGGAATACGAGATTAGAGAAGTCGAGGTAAAGGCCTCTGTTTGGTTCTGAATATATCGTTGCACTATGAACTTTTTGTTTCTTTCGCCAAGAGTTCTATCACTTGTAGATTGAGTAAGCAATAGACATCTTACGACAATCTTATGAAGAAAAAGATATCAAAATTCAGAAATACAATTATTTATACGAGTTTAGAGAAATTATTTATTTAACTTGAAGGAAGATATCAATGGGTCCAAATGAATTGACATTAACACAAAAATTTGATGAACTCAAAATTTTGGAGAGATTGATAATTTTAATTGATTGAACATTTTACCACATGAAAGTGTGCAATACAAATAGGTTTCCATTGTTCTATTTCTAAAAGAAATAGGAATTGTGTAATCAAAGAACTTGGAAGATTACATTTACAACCAGGATTAGAGTATTTTTATTGGCATTTGTTGCTGGGAAGTTCTATATTCATCATCTAAGTAGATTTCTACTACGATTTACAAATTTCCTTTTCCATCTATGGCTGGAAAATTCTTCATGGATCTTCTATGTAGCTCTCTACTAGGATGTCATATTTGATTACTGGTGAATTCTCTTGTTCTCCAGGTTTTCTTGCACCAACAGTTGGCAGTAGGATTTCTTGATTCTTTAAAACTAGGTAATTTTCTCATGTGTATCAATGTAACCAATCTGTGTATCCAATAAACAGCCTTATTTCATCGCTGAAACAACAATGCCAGGAAAGACTGGATTTGATTTCAATGGTGCATCTCAATCTTTCAATGTCCTGGCATCATACTTATTTGGTAAGGTACAAGCCTCATTTACTTTAAAGAAGGAACAAAAAAAA
This sequence comes from Zingiber officinale, assembly GCF_018446385.1. Taxonomy (NCBI): domain Eukaryota; kingdom Viridiplantae; phylum Streptophyta; class Magnoliopsida; order Zingiberales; family Zingiberaceae; genus Zingiber; species Zingiber officinale. The sequence continues at coordinate 9,484,773 of NC_056002.1, forward strand.
AAAATTCATTTCTTTTCTGTTAGAGTTGATTCTAATCTAGAGTTTTGTTTGGGCAGAATATTGCCAATGAACAAATGGAGATGACTACTCCTGTTTATACTCGTAAATCTCAGTCTGATGGAGAGACAATGGATATGACAACCCCTGTAATCACCAAAAAGGCAAGTTGCCTTGAGATATTAGGTTTTTTTTTTTCCTTTGTCAATTTCATTTTCTACTCTGGTTTGCTGGTAATCTGTATGCAAAATGCAATTGAATTAAGTTTTTTTCGTTGTCCAGTCTCCCAATGGAGATAAATGGACGATGTCATTTGTCATGCCATCCAAATACGGTTCTAACTTGCCAGTACCAAAAGATCAGTCAGTCAACATCAAAGAAGTGCCAAGGAAAATACTAGCTGTTACTGCTTTCTCAGGTACGTCTTTTGTTTTTCCTCAAAAAAGGTGTGTAATTCTATAAAGAATGGATTGATCATCTCATGTATCTTTTTTTTTTTTGTCCCCTCACCATTTATAGATTGCTTTGTTCTTATAATCCGAGCAAGGACATTAGTAATTTGGCATTGAAATTATGTAGCTGGCTTCTTTTAAAAATCATTGTAGGGATTATGAAAACGTTTTTAGTTGGAAATTTCTTAGATTGTTGTCATATTGGAAGAAGTCAATTTATATTGTATTCATAGATTCCTCAAGTTTGCTTGTACAAATTGTATAGCTTCTTATTTAACGATGAACATGATATATTGCAGCACGAACAAACAATATGCCATTACTCAATATTCATATTATCATCTTTCCTTAATTATGTGACCGGGAGTATCATTGTTTGATTATCACTCCTACAATTATCAGGTTTCGTCACCGATGAAGATGTTAGAAGAAGAGAATCTAAACTGCGTGAGGATTTAAAGAGAGAAACTGACTTCCAGCTAAAAGTTGGTGCATCAGTGGAGGTTGCACAGGTACTACTTCTTTAACCAATTTTGCTTTTATGGAAGATTAAGATTTTGGCAAATATCTCTTTCATCTGAATAATTGTTCCTTGTGCTTTTGCAGTTCAATCCGCCATTTACACTTCCTTTTACCCGCCGAAATGAAATAGCAATTGAAGTCGAAAGGAAAATCTAGTGATTTTTCTTTTATCTTTTTGAAAAAGCGGGCATTTGTAAATGCACAGCATATCGTCACAAATGTAACAAAACCTAACCTCCTTGTAAGTAAGAATTTACAGTTGTAAGTACCTTCACTTGGATGACAAAAAAAATATGCATCTTCACTTGAAGAGACGATCCTGGAATTGACACTTCAATTGCTAGTTATATTCCTCTATTGTGTATATCGATCGAATCAGAACAAAATTATTCAGTATGTATTTTCTTTTGTGAAAACTAAAATTACACGGTATAGATGACAAAAGTGAAAAGCCATCCTACTTGTAGGAACTTATTATGTATACTTACTTAATCTTGCACAACAATCTCAAGTGTGCTAATTGAGCTGGTCAAATTGCAACAGATGTACCAGTATCTTTCATGCATCTCATAGTGCTCCACTGAACTGAATTGGAATCTCACATCGCTACAAAACATGTGTGACCAGACAAATTGGATCATGGCTGGAGCACTATGCAATCCAGATAAATGGGATGCTAACTTCCTTGAAACTAACACGTTTTTTTTCTTTTTACCTTAGAGCATCCGCAATGGGCTCTTCTACGCGGCTCAATCGAGTGAGCTCCTCCCTCCTCCCATAGCTCCCTCATTTCAGACCAAAAGCGGCTCCCTGTTTAGGGAGCCGCTTCTTCCCTGTTTTTTTTTCTAATAAAAGAATTTATTATTTTTTTAAAATTTAGTTTTATTTTTTTAAAAAAAATAGTTTTAAAATAATAATAATAATAATATATAAAGGAGTTGTTTTGAGGTTTTTAAGACACTTGTGATGAGGGTTTATAGCATGAGGTTTATGCTATAAATTTTTCATTGTAAATCCCACTCCTATTATATGGATGGAGTTTATAATTTTTTTATACCGACTAGTCCCAAGATTTGGGGACCAATTTGTACCTAACAAAAAAAGAAATACCAAAGGATTTATGTTCTCCCTCTTGACGTGTGCGTGAAGGCAGCAAGAGTTTACTACCCTATTTAATATTTTAATTTTTTGTTTATTTATATTTTTTAAACATTTATTTGAATTATTTTTTTCATAAATCAGTATAAAATTTAAAATACTAATATAATTATAAAAATTAAATTAAATTATTAATTAATATTATATATAGTAAATGAAATTAGAAATACAGATAAATAAGTAAATTGAGAGTGGGGTTGTAAAAAAAATTATTGAAAAGATTTATCATAACGGAGAGAAATGTTAAAAAAAAAAGTAAGACTTTTAACTTTTAATGTGAAAATAATATGGCAGAGCATACGCTTTTATAATGGAGAGGGATATGAGATTTTTTATTTTTATAGTAGTAGTGATGTGACATTAAGCAAGTTCTTGGAAGGTTCATGACTTATGAATACCCTTACGTGATGTTTACTTGGGAGAGCAAAAAGTAAAATTAAAAAAAAGTTTTCGTAGTAAAAAAATTTCGTCATTTATTTTATTAAAATTTTAAGAGAGAAACAAAACACAATCCATTAGCGAATAGGTTTTTAGTCAAAATCAATCATCTTAAAATCAAACGAAAACCGCGGATGAAAAAAATAACACGTGTATCTCCTTGTCATTCATAAAATTATAACATATAAAAAAAAATACATATATTCTTTTTAACTCATAAAATTACTCTATATATAAAAAAACATGATACATATACTTTTTTTATTATAAAAATTATACTATATATACCTATCTTCCTTAATCAAGATAAACAAACAAATAAGGGAAAAAATTTCTATCCCTTTTTATTCCATATCCTTAGATTTATTTCATCCATACGTAATTCACTTCTCCATATTTCTAACACATGACGTGTTATTAATAGTAATATAATATTATATATATATAATTTTTCCAATCCGTAGACCTTTAACAGTGTTCAATTCCTTTAACATGTGGTAAAAGGTGATTCGCTCGCCCCCAGCACCCCCGTCAACCCGTCCCTAGGCCAACACGGAGGAGGTAAATCACGTTCAATTCCTTTAACATGTTAAATGCTTCAGTGCATCTACAGTACATCTACGTAGATATTAACGTTGAAATATTAACAGCAATGTAGATGCTCTTATGAATATCCTTATGTGATGTTTTACCTGGGAGAGCAGAAAGTAAAATTAAAAAAAGATTTTCATAGTAAAAAAATTTCCGTCATTTATTTTATTAAAATTTTAAGAGAGAAGTGAAACACAATCCATTAATAAATAGTTTTTGAGTCAAAATTAATCATCTCAAAATCGGATAAAAAATAGTGGATGGAAAAAAATAACATGTGATATATACCTTTTTTATTATAAAAATTATACTATATATACCTATCTTCCTTAATCAAAATAAAAAAGGAAAAAATTTCTATCCCTTTTTATTCCATATCCTTAAATTTATTTCATCCCTACGTAATTCACTTCTCCATATTTCTAAAACAGAGCATGAGAAAAGGAGGGCCCACGTGGTTTATATCGATTTGCATGGTGCGGTAATCACTCTGCAAGAAAGCTTAAAATATTTATGGCTTAGTTAGGTTTGAGGTTAATGCAAATTCATATTTTGCTTGCTCTCAAACTGAATGAGATTTGTAGAATCCATTTATACGTCATTAAAAATCTAACAAGTCCCATCATGTCAACCTAAAAAGTAAATGTCATTATTATCCACTCCTGTCTGTAATGTCGTGTTTACTTAAGGTTTGAATGAGAGAAAGGATAAACTTGATTTGAGACCGTTTCTTTGTTTATGTATCAAAACAATAATAACGTATGGATTCTAACACTATTTGTAGATTGATTTTGGCTTATTTTGATGTTCATTTACAATTGAGCAGAACAAATTTTCCGTGCTTAAAAAAAATAAATCTTTGTATTTTCGATCCTATTTGTATTCCTTTCCCTCTCTCTTTAGCGTTTCCTTTCTTTCTCTTATCTCCTTCACCTTTCTTTTCCCTTTCTCGTGTTGAGGACATTTTTTCACAATTCATTCTTTTCCCTTCTTCGTCCACCCATGGAGTAAACCGGCATAAATATCAATATTCGAATTACAGTTATTGGGGTTGAGTAACTTGCCCATCAATATATCCATAGGTAAAAAGGAATACTAAAAGAAAAAAGAAAGAAAACAAAGCATGACTCGTGGAAAATTCATGTGTGTTTCATATAGACCATCAGTAGCTCATCGTTTGTTTCATATGGGCTATTTTCCCTAACACATATATGTTTATATCTGCTTAAAACTTAGTAAACTTACAAATCTTTCAGCTAAACCAGTCTATATATAATCTCTATTCCAAGCAGAGATCATCTCCTTCCGGTATGCTTTGTAAAGTAGGCCTCCACTCCATGGACCTTGTCTTCTCACCTGTTGCACCACTAGGGCTCCTCAGCATGCCATCAGGGGAAACACCTCCTTTCCTTAGCATGTCCCGAAATTGTTGCTTCGTTATAACCATCTTGATTCTGATAAATCCATCTTCATCAGCACCTGTCTTGGCGGGTTGCTTCTCGGGTGGTAGACGACGGCAGAGTCTCCCATGCCTCATCGACATGGTTGGATCCGAGTATGTGATCCTCGGAAGTGTCTCAGAGATCGCATGCCCAGGGAACATATTCAGCACTTGTTGGGCCTTCAATGGTGATTGGTGCCGAAGTGTCTCCCCGTCCGTCTTCATTATTTCGATCACTTTCTCCTCAAGAACTAGGCAATTGCCCATGCTTGAGAATCAAGAGCTAGCGTTGGGTGAAAGGATACAAAAGTTGGAGAGAGAGGGAGGGACGGAGGGAGATTTCAGTATTTAAAAGGAGAGTTGGATCAAATGACCCTCTCGTTGTTTGATATTACAAGAAAACCCTAAGTTTTGTTTCTTCCATGACATCTACACCTTTAATTAAATCTTAATCATTCTCCGTTTAAACGAAGGAACATAATTATTTTCATAGTCCGGATATCTCCTTAAATATCTTATCATCCTGATCTATTCTGGATCTCCCCATAAGTATTTGCTTCCGATCACTATTCTGGGCCTCCCTACGAGCATACGATTACCCTGATCTACTCGTCTCTCAGTAAATATCCAGTTACCTTGATCTGTACCATACCTCCCCGCAAGCATCCAGTGATCATGACTGGTTCTGGACCTCTTCACGAGTATTCGGTCATCCTGATGTACTTCGAGACATATGACCTCAATTGGGATATTCTGATCCGCAAATTGCGGACCAGGGAATGGTCCACTGCATGAGAATCCTTAATTTGGATGAACCTCACCTTTAAATAGGTGGGGCCCATCCAAATCAACGGTGTAAAAAAAGTAGATCATCCTCTGGTCCACACATTATGGACTAGAAGATCCGTGCTCATATGACCTGGACCATGACTTTGATATCATTTATTATATTCAAAAAGTATTTATATATCTCCATAATAATATGATATTATTCAATTTGAATCTAAGTCCTTATAATTTTACTTTTGAACACTTCTCAAAAAATCTTATGTCAATAAAAACATCCTATATGCTTTTAAATATATGATTTTTATTAAATTTTTTTAATATAGGACTTTCATCCCAACAGAGCTGCACCAGATTTGCATGCACGATTCAGTGTGACTCAGCTCCTTTGTCTCTAGAAGGTTTAAAATATATGATTAATTAATTCCATGCGAGAAAGCTTCCCTTACCTGGAAGAACAATGAGCTAATTGCTTGCGTGGTCGTAGAACTCAAGAACCAACGTGCCACTTGATTTTCTATGTGTGAAAAAGTAGGTTACAGTGGCGTGGCACGAAGGTAAAAGGAAGTAGCCGTGGCGTAACAAGAGGAAGAAAGGGAGAGATCTTATTTTTAAAACAACTCCATCGTATAATGGCAGTGCAATTTCTTTAATTATGGCTCCAACTCTGCAATGCAACATATCCTAACGTATTCATTTGTGATGTAGTAATCAGTGACTTCAACTCTGTTTTGATCTTGTCGGTATTTTATTGTGGCAAAAGACGAATACGTTCGTTTCCAACATCTCCGTCAATCCGTCCCAGGGTCAATACAGAAGAGGTACATCACAGACAGCTATTAACTTTTAGAATAATAACTAACACATAAGGGAGGTATTTATCTCGACTTTACCAAGATTCGAACCCCAAACTTTATTATGATAATACTTCATGTGCTAGCCACTAGACCCATCCGAGGAGACGATCTTGTCGGTATCTTATGAAGTAATGTTTGATTGTTAATTTTGAGTGAGATCACGATTGTTACGATGCTTCGTCACAGGAATCCAAATATAGTTGATCCAGAGAACCATCAAAGTTAGACTAGTAGAGTTTGGTTGGGTCAAACTGATCGACACTAACTGTTTCGGTGAATCACATACTCAGCACATCAAATAAACTGTTATGCCGACTGAAAACTTAGAGATGAATTTGTCAAATATATGGCTCGATTGGGTTATTACAGCCTTTTCATCTATGCGTTATAAAAAATGTTTATAAATTATTACGGAACTCTTTAAGTTATTTGTTCTTTGATTCCATGTTATATCGTCTAAAGATTAAGCACAATTAAATTAGTAAAAAAAAATGGTATCTTTTTTATTCATATGGTCAAAAAGACACTATAATTAGGATGCTCTTTTGATTTTATGTCCATGATTTATATTTATAAACTAATAGATTTAATTTAAAGTTCTAATAATTATTTTATTTTTAAAAGTTTAATTTCATTAATTTTTTTCTTCAAGTATATAACAATGTCATATTTAATATGAATTTAACATTGTTGGGAAATGTTTCATAATTTACATGCTGATCTCGAACTAAAAAAAAAGATTATGAAGACTTGTCCCGTGAGTAATGGTAAGAGATAGATAGACTCATATGTGAGGGTTCAAATTTTTCACAGGGCATATTATAATTCACGGTATTCGAATCATTCATGATATTATGCCTTTCACTAGGATTTATCTATTCTTTTCGGATTTATTCTGGTAACGGATGAAAAAATTATATACAATTGAGACCGATCAACTTCAGAATTAACCTATTCAAACAATTAGATATTTGAATTTTTTTAAAAAATGAAGGATGATTATTATTTTGACCAAATACTGTGGACAGTTAAACTACTAGTTAATAGACTTGCTAAAGTGTGCTCGCTCCAGAGATCGTCGGTGAAGGAGATGAGAGGACTTGATACACACTCAAAGGGAGAGTTAGATTGGCTGAGAGACATATTTCGGGGCTACTTCGGCGCTCAAATTAAGATTTTCTTAAGATGGTGTATAAAAGAACGAAGATGAAGAGGAAAAATCAACCTAGTGGCGTTGAAGAAATCTCCTTCCTCCTTTGTCCTTTCCTTCGTGAGTACTTATATGACCCTCCTAATAACATATTCATACAAATTGGAATATCTTCATTATAAGAGTCAAGAAGGGGACCAGATCCGACAACCATTGATTACCTTTCCATTCATCTAGCATTACATGCTAGTAGGGGATATCTAGAGGACCGATTATGATTCGGTCACGTATGGCATACTGCTAACGAGGTTATGTGTTCTAAAATAGTCGCAATTACTGCTAACGAGGCCACGTATGGCATAGGCTTAATTTAGGAATGAAAAAAAGTTACATTGATATGGAGTGGCTTTAGGAATATTCAAAGTTAGGATCGAAGACTGATCCACCCTTTGAGGGAGATCAATAGCAGTTGGGGCAGAGAGATGATAATGGTGGGTGTAGCAAGGAATGAAAAGTAAAGAATGTGACTGAGACTAAGAGAAAGTCTGAGACTAATATATGATCAATGATTTTGTCCTTTAATCACGTGAATGAATATACTGAGTCCTATCTGAGCAAAGTTAGATGTCCCTTATATTCAATTTGACTGGTTTTGATTTTGACTGAGATCGATACGACTCTTGAACTACGGGACACATAGGTATAGAAAAAACCTCCACATTAATTACGAAGAAAAGTGATCCAGTATTATTAATCTCATGATAAGATATACACAAGTAAATTTCGGAGTCATTTTATTTAAGCACGGTGACCTTTTCCCAATTGTTTCGAGACAGTGCCTAACGCGCTCTCATATTCGACATGAGCTCAGCTTCTTCATGATCCAATCCAAAAACGATCTGGCCCGGTCCGCTATTTCAACACCTTCTACTGGGTCGGGATTTTTTTGATAGACCTAAAAGAAAGAATTCTCATGAAAGAAAGATACCGGTTTTATAAATCTGTGAGATGCCGTAACGGATTCCCGTTTTATTCCCATCCTTATCCGTTTTGTAGACGCATATAAATGACGGCTCCTTTCTTGGTGAGCAAGACTAGGGTAGACTCGACTAGACGTCAATAAGTAATGGCGGCGAGAACTGCAGCGGCGCGCATGACTCGTCTGTGTCCGGCGACGATGGAGAAGCTTGCTCGGGTTAATCCTCGTTACTTCAGCGACGGCAAAGGCCGCATACTCAGCGAGGAGGAACGGGCCGCCGAGAACGTCTACATCCAGGTAAGCACCGCACCGACCGAGCAGCTTGTCGAATTCACCTCTTTTCTGTTTTTAGCGTAGGCTCTGGCTTTCGATTCATCGGCGCGCGCACTTGTTGTGTAGAAAATGGAGAGGGAGCGGTTGGAGAAGCTGAGGCGAAAGGCCGAGAAGGAGAGGCTGGAGGCGGAGAAGGCCAAGTCCGAGATAGTGAGTACAATTTAGGGCTTCCACTTTCTCCGTCTTTCTTGTTCGAATATGGTTTCTAATTTGCGATGCTCGGTGAGATTGATCATTACCACACGGATCGAGCGATCATTCTTTACTGAAAAGTGGGAACTGTGTGGATAGTATCGTCTTATCATCTTTCGTGTTCCGATTCTTCTGTCTTTATTTCATTCTTCACGGCAGGGTCACCTTGATATTGTGTATGTGATTCTTGCAGAAAACCGAGGAACCTCACTAGTTCTGATGCTTTTAATCGTCAATCCAGCAGGCACGCGACATCTATAAGATCAAATGGTTGGCTTAGCTTGTTTCTGAAGAACGTTGAATGATATAGCTTTGTTAAAATCGATGAAATGCTGCTGTATTAGCTTCTCTTGCGTGGATGTATGTGTATATTATACTCATCTGTATATGCCTGTACATTAATCTTTTATTTTGTTTTGGGTGAGATGAAACTTCTTTCAAGCATGTTTTGTGAATTCTGCTATTCTAATTCGTGATCATCGAGCTCTAGCAAGCTTCCAAATCCACGCCGCGCAAGTTCTTCAGCCGAATTCTTATAGCCAACTTTCTGGCCAGCGAGTTGCCCGCTAGATTTGGCCGTCACATTCTAGAGGTGCCTTAGCACGGCGGAGGTGCTGGAAGCTAAGTCGTGTCAGCCGGCCACTGGTGATGAGGATGCCGTTGGATATGATTATTGTTCTCATAAAATTGATCAATTCAGATTTTTTGTCTCTAAATTTTTTTTATTTTCGTGTCTCCAATCGATCGAATGGATCATATTATATCTCAAGATATCATAATATTCTTAAAATGTGTGTAGTATTTTTGTGATGTACAAGACATCCTTGAGATATAATTTGATCTGTCTGATCGATACGGGGACAAAGGATTCGAACTCAAAATTGATTGGTGAAGGAACGTAAATAAGCAAGTATAATTTTTTTTCTTAGGTGATCGGTTGATCAGCAAGGTAAATTAGGAAGTGTACATGATAATCAATTTAGAAGTTCAGTATTTTTTTATTATATTTTTCATTTGAAAGATATTTTTTTATAAATATATCGTAGTTAGGAAAATTTTTTATAAATATATCGTAGTTATGATTTGAATTGACAATTTGGATGTTTTACTATGGTATCACGACCCAGGACAAATAAGCAAGTAATCAAGCTCAATTAAAAGGAGCATGTTTTCTTAACAAAATTGATTCTCTAAAGTGCATTATACATTTGCCTAACCTTCATGGAGTGTTGAACTTTTCTGTTTTTATAGGAGTGGAGAAAAGACCCAATTTAGTCTTAAATATTGTGCCTAATGTCTGTTTAAGGGGTTAAATTAGTCCTCAATATTATTTTTTTTTTACCACCAAATTAATCTTTTCGTCATTTTTGGAATTAAATTAGTCGGAAAATGTGCACATAATTTGCACAAGTAGATTTCATCATCTGAAACTAAACAACTAAATCTTCATTTTCCCAATTTTAATCATGGAAATTTAAATCTCACTTTTTTTCCCTCGGTTTCACACGTTAGAAGGGAACTCACGATGTGTTTGAACTGTTGCACCACCTTTTCAGTCGATGGAGTTTATGCTCTTATGTGGATGAACCTTTCAGTCTTGTGTTTGAACAAGTAAAGGTTAATATTGTTACAAATATCATAGATTTTTATTGTCTTTTCTGAATTAGTAATGATCAGAAGAAATGTATATGATATTATAATTATTTTGACATAATGGTTGCAACATACTTTTGTTCACAAAATTTGTCCACATCTTGATAAAGAAATAATTGCATAAAATTTATGATTTATCATAAAATTTAATCTACATGTCTATATTTAAGAAGTATGACTACATGACAATGAGAGAAAAAACTATTTTTAATTTAATTGAGAATAATTTAGCTTTACAAGTCATATTCACCTAATTTATGATATACTGAATTGTCATTTGATTTTTATTATTTTTTCATTTTATGTTACAGAAAATTATTAAACATAATTTCAATCTACATCAATTTTCTTTAAAATTGCAAGTTTTTTTGGTTTTTAGATTGTGCATGTTCTATTTCTAATGTTTTATTTTAAAAAAAATTAATAAATTAACATTTTTAGTCAGATACTTTGATCGGTAAATATAATCCGGTATTTATCATAGTTGGAATGAAGCTAATGCCCATATTAACAAATTTAGCAGCGCTTCCCATATGTCATTTTCAAGTAGGGAAGAGACAGTAAGAACTTTTGATATGCATATGAAGATAAAAATAGCATCTGTTTTATCTACATAGTGTCAAAGGAAGTTCAAGTGTTTCCTCTACTTCTAGTGTGAAAGCAAGTTCAAGTGTACCTTGTAGTTCAAGTTCAAGGAGAAAGCAATAAGAAAGAATAGATAAATTAAAAGCTTTGCTATTGAATTTAGAAAATGAGAATCACAATCATGCCTCTAGGGTTGTAAAAATAATCAAGGAGATAAAAAATTATAATTTAGTGACGATGATTAAACATGTTTATCTTATTTATAAAATTTTATTGGATATGATATAAGGTTGTTGTATTGAATCTCTTTCAATTATACATATTATTATGAAGTTGGAATTATTTTAAACAATGTGCATGTTCAAAATATTATTAGAATCTCATTGAAAAACAATCCCACAATCCACTACATGATCAAATCATGGATATGAGTAACATTGAAAGTCACGACAAACCATCCAAAACTCCATTACATGAAACAAAATCACTTCTTCCTTATAGATCCTTGAGAAGAGCTAGACTTCAAGACATAATTTACTAGCGAAGACAATGATGGTCTCATTCTACGTCAAGCATCTATGTAAGATCTCAGCCTCGAGACTACTGCAAAGCTAGTTCCATCTTTAACAAAAGTAAGTTTGTGAATATTAATTGATTGGTTAACATATAATTGTCAAAACAGAATAATAATTAGAAAACATAGAAACTGATTTGATAATTTATAGTATTAAAACTAGCATAAAAAATTAAAACAACTTATATTTATAGAGGATATTGAGCATGAGCTCCATTGAATATACAAGATCGTATCCTTTGGTTTACTTTTTGTGAACTAGAGGATGATCCACAATGTAACTGTGATCGGATTGCAGCCGCAATTCGATCATAATTGGTTGTGATTCCTCCTTAAGTTCACCATTTATCCAAATTATAGTTTAAGTCTGGGTAGGTGGCCGGAGGCCGCCCCTCACTCGGCGCCGAGTAGCCCGGCCACTCGTACACCGCGAGTGGCCTCTAGGCAGTTTTCGACTACATATCTCGACCCAAACTATAACTTGGATGGAAAGGTGAATCCAAGAGGAAGGATCAAAACCAATTGCGGTTGGATCACGACTGTGATCCGGCTACAATACATTGTGGACCATCCCCTGGTCCACAAAAAGTGGACCAGAGGATCTTCTCTCTGAATATATACCCCAACTTGATGTGGTCTTCTCACCTACGTCCAGAAAAGACAACAAAAAATCTATGACATCTATTAAAATATTTACTTTACTTGTTCGAACCCAAGACTAAAAGGTTCATCCACATAGGAACATGAACTCCATTAGCTGAAGGTGGCGCAACTGTTAGAACCCATCGTGGCTTTTCTTCCGACGCGTGAAGCCTGGAGTTCACCGATAGGATTTTGAGGGAGAAGAAAGTAAGATTTAGAGCTCCATGAGTGAAATTGAGAAAATAGAGATTTAGTCGTCAAATTGGTCAGATGATGAAATCTGTGGCTTGTACAAGTCACGTGCACACTTTCCTTCTAACTTAATCCCAAAAATGACATAAGAACCAATTTGATTTAAAAAAATAATAACGTTAAGGACTAATTTGACTCATTCAAAATGTTTAGAACTGAACCTGACATTAGGCACAACATTTAGGATTAAATCGGGTCTTTTCCCTATAGTAGTGATAAGAGTATATTTTCAAGTTGAAATGAATGGTCAAGGCTACTATAAAGTCAGAAACTTCTTACCCTCTCGAAAACATTTAAGTATTTTTTAGTTGATATAAACTATAGAAGAATTTTTATCCATAATCATATCACATATCATTTTGCCTAAAAATATCAGAGATTTTTTAGTAGATTCAAATTGAGCATTCATGCGTTTTTGAATTAAAATATTTTATTAAAAATGTTTTTTTCTAAAACTTCTTTAAAATTTTGAATTTTAATTAGAAAATATGCTAGAAATTTCTTAAGAGGTCGAGTGTTTAACTCTTTTGTTAGTATAAAAAAAATAAATTGAAAATGGTCAGTAGTTTTACCAAGTTAAAAACAAAAATTTATCAACGATCCTTGAGAGCTCATATTATCTTATTATGAACGAAAAATCATATTAAAAAACATTTAAGAATCTCAAGTGAAATATTAAAATATTATCAAAGAGTTTTTTTCCCGTACAAAGTGACAAAGTTATTGACTCCTTAATTATCTTTTTAAAATTAAAAAAATACTTAAACATTTTATTTGATACTTTCAGAAAACATTTTATCCGATTGTTTAGTTAATGTGATCTGATTTTAAGTCATCTGTGTAGTTTTTGGTAATGACCTTGATGATTTATTTCAACTTAAAGGAAATTAAATATGTATCTCTCATTCTCACAAATTTATCAACATATTTTTCTTTTGGAAATGAATAAATTTTGGCTTGCAAAATAATACGTGGAACAAGTTAATAGAATAATAACAACATATTTAATGGACAATATATCAATTGGCCACAAGTAGAATCAAATATTAGCTAATAGATGTCCCAAGGCTACTCTCTAGAAAATTTTATTCTGTCAAGATTTCTCAATTTATTCTGAATAAATTGTTAATAGAAATTTTTCAAAAGACAAAATCAATCACATTAGTTGGGTTTAAAAAATTAAATACCGTAATTATAAAATAAGTAATAATAGCTGGGCACTTGTTTGGATTGAATTTAAGTGGGTAAATAAACTTATAACTTAGCTTATTTATTTTCTAGGCGTAAATTAGTGCTCCATGCTCCTAAACTGATAAAATAAATACTATGCTTATCATAATAAAAAAATCGAGAAAAAAAGTGTTTTCTAAAATCATTAATTGGTCCAAGATATTAATTTAGAACCTTCTCTGTTCATAATATTATCAATTTTAAGATACGAAATTATAGAAAACTACAGTAATATTTTTTATATAAAAATCATGAGAAAAAATTACCAATAAATATTAAAATTATTTTCAATGAAAAGAAAAAAATATTAACACAATTTACTTTTAGATTTCATCAAAATTAATTACTAATAGTCCCGATTCTAAATTAAATAGTAATTAAGATTTATCAAATTTATTTATAAAATATTTTATCGAGCTCAAGTTTTTTTATATAGCTGAACTAACAACACAACGTTGTTATCATTATAAATTAGATTAAATATTCATATATATAGATAAAAATTTTAAAAAATAAATTTACAATTAAATTTTATACAAATTAATAAATAAATTTATTCATAAATTTACTTATAATAATAAATCAAATTTATTAGTGTCCAATTTTATTTAATTTTTATTATTGACCGCGGTATGAAAGAGAGATAAATCATAAGAACTTCATTACCAATAACGTATATACAAAAGGGTTGAGATAACTAGTAGATATTACGCATTTGCATGGAATGACTCCACGTCTATTTACAATATACTTACATGAATTAACTGTGTCAATCTGTACAAATTATTTATTTTTTTATTATGATAACGAAAATGATTACATTCATCTTGAGTATTCCTAGAGGTCTTTTCTTACATTATATGAACATCAAATGATTAAGGATGAAAAGAATTTTTTTCAAAAAGTATATATTCATTAAAAATTAATCTCTATTTTATTATAATAAATCTATGAAACTATGTTTTTTTAAAATTGTTAAGTGAAATAATAGAAAATAATTTTAAGGAGAAGAAAAATGTCTCTCGTTTTTTATTCTTTTTTACATTTTACATGACAAAGCTGCTTTCCTCAATCCTCCTCTATTGCCGTTCTTAGGCCCATAATTCGAGACCATTACCGAAGTTTTGCTACTCCGAATTCGTGATGAGAAGAGCCATAATTTGGGCCCATCTAAATCTGATCCGAATTCGACCTGAATCAGTTTTGATCCAATCTGAATCTAAAAAATTTACAATCCAAACCTAATTTCTTTTTAAATCAACTCGGATCAAATTATTAGGTCGGATCCATTTTGATATCTTACAGGATCAGTTAAAAAAATGAAAAGAGTTTTATATTTGATCATTCGATCTTCATCGTCAGCGCAGGGAGGCTTCTCCTTTGTATCCTCCAATATAGAATAGAATGACCAAGATTTTGTTTTCTGTTGAAGGTCTGGTTGACCTTCCCCTCTCCGCAAGCTCTGCCCATGGGGATGTCTGGCAGATCTTGCTTGCTTCGAGCTCTCTTCTTCATCTCTTGTTTTGTGGTGGATATCGATGGAGAAGCAGCTTCACATAGAATCGTCCTGTACCCACAACCTCAGCAGCAGAACTCCATAGCCAGTGGGGTTTACAGAACGGCATACCACTTTCAACCACCCAGGAATTGGATCAATGGTGCGTAATTGTCTCATAAATCAATCCACTAATACTTGAGTTGATCTTAAAGATGTCTTTTTTTTTTTTTTTTGTGGCATGAATCGATCCGCTAATTCGATCGATCTTCGGCAAATGGAGCAGACCCAAATGGTACTCTTCTTCCTCACGGCCTCAATACGATCTCTCCCTGTTCTTCCTGGATTAACCCTAATTCGAGTCGCCATCGCCAGGGCCGATGTATTTCAATGGCGTCTACCACCTGTTCTACCAGTATAATCCCAACGCGGCGGTGTGGGGCGACATGCACTGGGGCCACTCCGTCTCCGTCGACCTCATCAACTGGGCCCCGCTCCCGCTCGCCCTCGCTCCCACCTCGCCCTACGACGTCAACGGCTGCTTCTCCGGCTCCGCCACCGTCCGCCGCGGCACCCACCCCGCCGTCCTCTACACCGGCGTCGACGCCAATTATGAGCAGTCCCAGAACCTCGCGCTCCCGGCGAACCTCTCCGACCCGGTCCTCACGAACTGGACCAAGTCGGGGCACAACCCGCTGATTTCCGCCGGCGACGACTTCGAAGCGACCAACTTTCGCGACCCGACGACGGCCTGGGTGGGCTCAGACGGACTCTGGCGGACCGCGGTTGGGGCCCAAATCGGAGCCAACGGCACGGCGCTGTTGTACAGGAGCCGGGATTTCGTGCGGTGGGAGAGGGCGAGCCGGCCGCTGCACTCCTCTAGCGGATCGGGTATGTGGGAGTGTCCGGACTTTTACCCGGTCTCGGTGGTCGGGGTAGAGGGCTTGGACACGCCGCCGACTGAGGGGGAGGTGAAGCACGTGCTCAAGATGAGCTTGTTTGAGACGCACTCGGATCACTACATGTTGGGGGCGTACGACGCGGCGAGGGATGCGTTCGTGCCGGAGGGCGAAGGCGCAGTGGACGACTACAGGGCGTGGCAGAGGTACGACCATGGCAAGTTTTATGCCTCCAAGACGTTCTTCGACGCGGGGAGGAGGAGGAGGATCCTGTGGGGGTGGTTGAATGAGTCGGACAGCGAGGCGGACGACGTCGCCAAGGGGTGGGCTGGCATTCAGGTCAGTTTTGTTCTCATTCTCTGCTTTGGTTGCTCTATGAGCATTGATTCCACGATGAGCATGAGCATGAGCATGTGTGTGGATTCAGACAATTCCCAGAACAATTCGGCTAGACAGCAATCGCAGGCAGTTGATTCAGTGGCCTGTTGAAGAGGTCAGATCACTTAGAAAGCATGTGGTTCACTTGCAGAATATGGAGCTCCAAACAGGCTTACATGAGATCAAAGGAGTAAAAGCTTCACAGGCTAGCATTAATACCACCTCATTTATTCAATCTCCGAGTGAATCCTAAACCAGTATCAATAACCTAATCTTTGAATATTTAAATAGGCAGATGTAGAGGTTGATTTTCAGCTTCATGATCTAGAGAGAGCACAGACGTTTGATCCTACTTGGGCAATGGATCCTCCTAGACTCTGTGCTGAGCAGGATGCTTCAGTCCAGGGTGGAATTGGACCATTTGGATTATTGGTCTTGGCTTCCGAAAAGCTGGAGGAACACTCGGCAATCTTCTTCAGAGTTTACAAAGATCAAAATGCTTATAAAGTCCTCATGTGCTCTGACCAGAGAAGGTAACTCGTTTGACCTGTACATAGTCAACGGTAAATTGAGATATTAATCTATTGTGTGCTTAATGATGCCCGGAACAGATCATCACTATGGCCAGAGCTAGACAAAGCTGCGTATGGAACCTTCTTGGATATGAACCTTGAGAAAGAATCAAAGATTTCTTTGAGAACTTTAGTGAGTTTCCCATCTCTCTCAGTTTACCATATGGTTTCCTTCCAAAGTTTTTGGATATGAGCTCATCAGTGTTGCTTGCCATCGTTCTGAATTATTGTGTGCTAGATTGATCATTCGGTGATCGAGAGTTTTGGAGGAGGAGGGAGAGCATGCATCAGTGCTAGAGTTTATCCTTCCTTCTTCTCAAATTCCAGCGCTCATCTTTACCTCTTCAACAATGGCTCCAGTTCTACTACAGTTTCCAGGCTGAAGGCATGGGACATGGCGGGAGCTCGGTTGAACATACGAGTTGATGAGTTGAGTATTGAACACTAGATTATCGAGTACACATTGCCATTGGAATTGTTGTATTGGTACATCGCTGATCACGGAGAATCAAGATCATTATTCTGATAGAATAACAATTATCGATGATTCTACCTTCAACTGTTGACCATTCATTACTGAGATGGCAATGAGTCAAATAGATCTAGTATTGAAGAGACACCAAATAACTTTCTTTTAACTCCATTAATGGCGCAGCAGAGGAAACTATAGGGTCTCTCAAGGTGTCCCTCGGCAAGAAATATGGTCCAGTTTCTATGCTCCGATTAGAATAGCTTCATTATTCTTAACGATCATTATCTTTTGATTGATCATTAAATTTCTCTTAACGTGATATATTGAAGTATTTTGTTTTGGTATCTTGTGGCAAAAACTGCCCTAATTCAACTATTTCAATGACTAAAAAGATTAATGTTAACTTCGTATACATAAAAACTATTCACTTTTATTAACATCATATTTAAATTAAGGTCTAAATGTTTATTTTTTTAGGTGGAACTATAACAACTAAGGCACACTTTTATATTGCTTGCTTCATGTGAAATGAGGTATTTTGGTCTTATCTGCAATCAATTCCCCAACATTGAATCTCAGTCACTTACAATTAATTCTACCACATGGCTAATGATTAATGAAAGTTTTGCGGTTCTAAACAGATGCGTGGAGCTGATATTTATATGGATATTTATTTTAATAAATTTTAGGATAATTTTTAATCGATACAATGAATGACATTCTCTATAAAAAAAAAATCGTTACTTTAGGTTAAAATGTTCATTGTAATTTACTTATATGTATCTTATCATATGATCGGCGATTTAGGTCGTTTGGAATAAGCAATATCATTTTTTGCTCAAAGGTCTTGCGTGAGGTCGTAGCTAGGGTGTCATCCTCATCAGGGCTCAGTTCCTCACTCAATATTAAAGGCTTCAATATAAGAACGACCGGCTTGAAGGTCGATCGTGATTGAAAGAGCTCCACTTTTGAATAACCAACCGGTACAAAGACCAGTCAAAATCATGACTCACACTACATAACTTTGTTGTATGTCCAGTATGTGTAAAGGTCGACCGGACGTATCTAAGCTTAGTGTTCACTCTCAATATATGGTCGAACGACCCTGTAGTCGATTAAGCATATGGGGTTGAGTTTTCCACTTTTGTAATATTACTTTTAGCTTACAGATGTCACCCTATAGTTCAGTACAACCTTCAATATAAATCAAGCAGTCATAAGGCCGGCCGTACCTATTAGTTCGAGCGTCATGTTATCCAATAGTCAGTCTCCCATTATACGGTTGGTAGTCCTAGAGCTGACTGGACCTGCGAGAATTGGCTTCTCATTACTAATCAGATCTTCAACATGAGTCTATGAGCATATTGCCGACCAGACTTATTTCTAGTTGGACTTATGGGATTCAACTCCCCCTTCAAAGGGCAAACATGCATAAGATTATTCTTATTACAAAGTCAATCGGGATACCCCATTTATCCAAATATCTGACTAGGCTATATTCTAGGAGACAACATTGTTAGGAAATCTCAACAGATTATCAGAATAATAGTTATTCGTCAGAGAATATTTTTCAGTTACAGTATATGCATTCAATGGAACCTATGAAACCTTTTTACGAAGGTACTACAACTTCTATCATTATTGCAGAGGTTACACAAGACCATTCATATACATATAATAGAAGATTTCTCGGAGGATAACTGTACAAATTCTAGATTGTACACCTTCCATTATCCAACATCTTCTGACACCGAATATTCCATGTCACCTCATTATTATGGAGGTTATGAGAAGTGATATAAAATGGGGTTCTCTCCTTGTTGCCTCATTATTTATGCTCACTCAATTTACTATAGTTCTTCTCCACTTTTCGCCTGGTCATCTACTAAATTGAGCGTCGGAGAACCTACGCCAGGGACTCCTTCCTAAGTTTTTGCCCCAACATTATGGGGGCTTGCTTTTCCATGTGCACAGAAAGGAGGAAGGCACTCGGAGCCCTTTAACTGCTCCAGTTCATCATCTTTTTCTCCAATGCAAAGTCTTCTTCCTATCAACAATATTGCCACCTGCCCAACGCACCATGTTAGCAGTTTCAGACAAGATCAGTATCCGAGTTAGTATTTGGGTGGTAGAGTTGTTTCATCAAGGATCAATTTCCTCTAAGCGCTTCTGCAATGGCGTTAATGCTTCAAGTATTAACGCCAACGTGGAATACTTTCAGTACAATGTAGCATTAACATGTTCAATTTTTTGAACACGTTAATGCCTGTAGATTATAAAAAAATAAAAGAAAAATAGCATATTGTCATTAATGTGTTCACGTGTTAATGACAATGTGGATGCTCTGATTCATTATCCTTCCATCTAAGAGGTTGTTCGGTATGTAATTTACCTCCTTTCATTTTGCTATGGGATTGGCAATGAGAAATACTCGGACGAAGTAATTCACTTTTGCTTCATAAAGCTATTTCCATTGGCATCCAGCAAAGACAAATACCCCTGCAATATCATAATAATAAATTGACAATAAGAACATTCATATCAATTCGATAATAATTTTTTACTACACATTATATCAATTATCATAAAATTTCTATTATCTTTATTTTTTTTATTTTTTTTCCTTTTCCCATGTATTATATATTTTTCATTATCAGTCTATTTCCTTTATCTTTTCTTTCTTCTAAATTAAATAATATTTTAATATTTAAAAATTAGATTTTATTTTTTAAATTTAAAGAATTAATATTTATGAAATCTAAAGGTAAGAAATGAATAAGATAATTTTTATAAATTTTTTTATATAAAATTTAAGGTAAATTATGTTTAGGAAAATTGTTAGGGATGCATAGCTCCCGTTCCTCTTGTAAGACGCATTTATAACCAATGTCATTGTATCTTTCTAATTTACCTTTGTTTTTTTGTTTTTTTTTAAAAGATAATACGGTGCATGAAATTCGGCGTGGACCTTTTCCTAATTTTGCTGCCCATGTTCAATGTTTTTTTTTTTCTTGTCTCAGTACATACGAAAGTTGAGAAGGAAAGGAAGAGAGATACTGAGAACTAGGGGTGTATAGTTAATTCGTCAAATTGATCAATTCATTTATACTGATCTAAATTGAACCGAAAAAAGGAAGACTTCATACCGATCTAAATTGAACCAAAAAAAAGAAGAGAGGTACTAAGAATTAGGGGTGAACAGTTAACCCGTCAAATCGATCAATACATTCATATCGATCTAAATTGAATTGAAAACAAATCCTATCGGATATAAGGTTGGATGTAAGATCTTAATATTGCATTATCGGATCTAGTAGGATCGGCTAGTTTTTTACCCTAGTAATCTAATCAACCCTATCCACGATCATCCCTATTTGTAGCAGTTTCTGTCAATTAATTACTATCATGAGTAATGTTTATTATTATTTTTAAATATTATTTTTTATTATATTTATATTTTATATTTATTGGATATAGGATTAGATATTTAAATAACTGATAATTCGTCCTATATTTGATACATACGAACTGATGGAAATAGAGCCGGATAAGATCCTGATATCGTATTATTTAATCTAGTAGAATTAGATAATTTTTTACTCTGATAATTGAATCAACCCGTTCCATGATCAGAATTGAATACCGGTTTTTCGTTTTGCAATGAAGGAAAATCACGGACAAGCACCAGTTTCTTGTTACATAAATTGCATTGCAGAGGCCCTCTGCTTTCCCACAGGCATAGCCGAGCAACTAGTAAGGGCCTACTGTTAAAGGAAAATACCTCTTCATGCACGCATAGCATAGATGTTTGCCCTGCCCTTCTATCGCCATGACTCACTTTTGCTTGCAGTGTCGCGAAGATGAAGCAGCGCTTCCGGAGGAGCCAGAGAGTGGACCTGGACTTGAAGCTCGCGCTACCGGCGAGGCAGGACACGCCAAGGATCGCCGCGGATGAACACGAACCACCGCCGGGACAGTTGTCGTCAACGAGCTCATCCCTGTCTCTGGAGACTCAGCATGACAGCCCCAAGGAGGCGGCGCCGATGGTGCTCGCGGCGTGTCCTTGGTGCCTCATGTATGTGATGCTCTCGGAGGTGGCAAGTGCCGAGGTGCCAGAGCGCACTTCTGTCGATTTCCTCCATAGCCAGGAACAAAGTAAATTGAAGAAGAAAAAACAAGCTTAAGCTCAAGAATTCAAGTGTCTTCTTCATCTGCAAAGGGCTCCAAGCGAGGAACAGAGAAAACGATTGCGGTTTTTGGGGTATGAGATGTGCCTTAAAATCAATTTTAATACAGCAGTAGTGAGAATTGTGTTATTATTATTATTATTATTATAAAATAACATTTATTTACACCTTAATTCCTTCCTCCATATATCGATCGTTGCAACTGCATCCCTTTAAATTTAGGAGGTAAACGGGCTAAGCCGCTCCCAAACTATTCAAGTCTCGATTTAAAAAAAAAAAAATCCTGTTTGAGTTTATTTGATTAAGTTAATAAACCGAGCTTGAATATGATTTCGAGCTCAAAATATTATCAGGTAGATTTCAAATTTAACCGTTCATGAGCTCACGAATATATTTCTTTAGAAGTTCATGAACATATTTGTTAAGAAACTTAAACATGTTTATTAGAATACTCACTTTATATATATATATATATATATATAAAATTCAAATCGAACTTGAACCGAGCTCGGCCGTAAGTAAAACAAATCGAGCTCAATTTGTAACCTTTTACTACTAGGCTCTATTCAATTAGACCCCCACTTGGAATGTATCAAATAGATGGTCATTTTCTAGTGCAATTGCAGGAATGATATGTTGAACAAATTGAATGAAAACGCGACGTGTGGGTTGTAGTCCTATAAAGAAAGTGAAGCCTTCTGGTCGGCTGATTCGGAATAAAGGGGATGAAAATTCAGGGCCCGGATGACATCAACCCGAAGGGTCATTTGTGAACCCCATTATTTGTAATATTAGTCAGACAACTTGTTGGCCAGCATACAAGACAAGAAAAGTCGCCAGCTTACCTGCACACCACGTGGTAGCTTGTCTGCTCGCCACGTGGCAAGCTTGCAAGCAAGCCACGTTGTGGCTTGCTGGCAATTTTGGCAAGCATGCAAGCCACGTTAACATGGTTTGTTGGCATTTTTGGCAAGCATGCAAGCCACAACGTGGCTTGCTCGTTGGGCTTGCTCGTTGTAAGCAGAGAAGAGGCAGAGGTCTATATAAGACCATTAAGAAGCTAGAAGCAAGAGCAGAACAAAACTCGAGCTTTATGTGAGCTTTGTGTGAGAGAAGCACGTGTGTGAGAAGAGCACATGAGCACTTGCTTTCCTTCCTCTTTGAATCCCCATGTTTCTTTCCCTTCTGTTGTGCACTTCTTTTGCTCAACAGAAAAGTGATAGTTTTCAGATCTAGTTCAGATCGTCACGACAACCAGTGCTCGGTTGTGCTCGTGATCCTGCCATTTTATCCTAGGAAACAGACGTCCACTTAATCCTCTGAGCACCGCGGAGGGGCCGAATCTGTTTTAAGGAGACAACGCTCTGCTGGACTCGGCATCCACTCTGAGTTCGTGTTGCAGCTCTCGACATCCTGTCAGCAACTCTCAGCAGCAACGTGGCGCCGCTCGACAACTCACGGTGTCCACGACTCATCTACTCGCCGCGTGGCTTGGCTCGCTAGAGTTGACAGTTTGAGATTATCTGCTCAAACCTACTAGATTGTAAGTTCTTGTGACTCTAGTACACACTCGGAAGCGTGGAAAAGAGCTTCTGAGACGATCACACAGATTGTAAACGGGTTTACTCCCAACAAAACTTAAAACATATTCGTTCTGTTACCATGGCGACAGAAAATGTTGAGATGCAACAGGCTCAACATGTGCCGGCCTCCTCTGCCCCGATTGGGAACGTACCAATCAATCACGGGGAAAAGCCAGAAAAATTCACAGGAGTGAATTTCAAACGGTGGCAGCAGAAGATGTTCTTCTACTTAACCACGCTAGGTCTGACACGTATCTTGACCGAGGAGATTCCCAAGGTTGTTAAGGGTGTAGATGAGGTGAACACCCTCCTTCTTATCGACAAATGGAACGAGTCTGAGTTCCTCTGTCGAAACTACATCCTTAACAATCTTGTCGACTCACTCTATCTTGTGTATTGTGAGATAAAAACGGCAAAGGAACTGTGGGAATCTCTGGACAAGAAATATAAATCAGAGGATGCTGGGGCCAAAAAGTTTATTGTTGGTCGTTTCCTGGATTATAAGATGAGTGACTCGAAGTCTGTAATCAGTCAAGTCCAGGAGCTTCAAGTACTCTTACAAGAAATTCACTCAAAAGGTATGACTCTGAGCGAAACCTTCCAAGTGGCAGCTATCATCGAAAAGCTACCAACTGGCTGGAAGGACTTTAAGAATTATCTGAAGCACAAGCGGAAGGAAATGAACCTGGAGGAACTTGTTGTTCACCTTCGTATAGAAGAAGACAACAAGAATTCGGAGAGAAAACTGTTCTCTCAGGCTACTGTAAAAGCCAATGTTGTTGAGCACGGACAAAGCTCAAAACGGAAGCATCCAAAATCTTCCACGACGCAACCCAAAGGACAAAACATGAAGAAGAAGTTCTTAGGGAAATGCTACAATTGTGATCGTATGGGTCACAAGGCTTCAGACTGTAAAAGGCCAAAGAAGAAAAAGCCTGAGACCAACCTGGCAGGAGAACAGAATATGGATCTCTGCGCCGTGATCTTTGAGGTGAACCTAATAGGTTCCAATCCTCGGCAATGGTGGATCGATACTGGAGCCACCAGACATGTGTGCTGCAGCAAGGAGCTACTCCACAATTTCGAAAAAGTCACTGGAGACAAACTATTCATGGGGAACTCAGTAACCTCGGACATAATGGGCCAAGGAAAGGTAGTGCTGAAGATGACCTCGGGCAAGGATCTCACTCTGAAAAATATGCTGTATGTTCCGGAGATTCGAAAGAATCTAGTATCCGGATCACTGTTAAGCAAGCATGACTTTCGCATTGTCTTTGAGTCAGACAGAGTTGTACTGTCCAAGAACGGAGTGTTTATAGGAAGGGGCTATGTATCTGATGGGCTGTTTAAGCTCAATGTAATGGTCATTAGGCCCAAGATAAATAAAAATGAAAGCTCTTCCACTTATATGCTTGAGTCTTCGTGTTTGTGGCATGGTAGACTAGGACATGTTAACTACGATGTATTGCATAGATTAATAAACATGCAAAGCATACCTACATTCCACCTTGACCCAAAATACAAGTGTGGGATTTGTGTTGAAGCGAAAATGACAAGGTCATCCTTTCAACATATTGAAAGAAGTAATTAACCACTTGACCTAATCCACACTGATGTGTGCGACCTAAAAGGTACGCCAACACGTGGTGGTAATAAATATTTCATCACTTTTGTAGATGATAACACAAAATACTGTTATGTGTATCTTCTCAAAAGTAAGGATGAAGCTATAGAAAAATTTGCTCTCTATAAAATTGTAAGTCTAGACATATACGTCGTAGACATAATACCATTAGACAACTACTCTCAACTGGTGTTATCACTGTTGATTATGTGAAGTCAAAGGATAACTTAGCGGATCCACTAACCAAGGGGTTAAATCGAGAGTTAGTTGCAAGCTCATCACAAGGAATGAGTTTGATACCGTTGTCAGCAATCAGTGCAGAGGACACCCAACCTATGCTGACTGGAGATCCCAAGAACTAGGTTCAAAGGGCCAACTAATCTGCACTGACTAGATACACTGTAGGGAGAGCCCAATGAAACAGTGACCAGACCAGGGTAAGCCGATAGGTTTTTAATGATCAAAAAGAGTAAATTGCAACTCTTGAGGGATTACGTATGTGAGAAAGAAGTGAGGCCGCTTCGAAGAGAATTGGAGGCACAATTCTGAGAGCTTCTCACAGAACCAGGCGTGTTCATGGCCAAGAACGAACACACTCATAAGACCTGAACTATATCAGGGAGAGTCTTGGGTAAGATCTGTCTATGCTTAAACCAACGACCGAACAGTTCAAAGACATCACATCTACTTATCAACCAGTGAGCAAATAGAGTTTACAAGGGAATGTTCAAAGGGTAACACCTACCTATCCTATACTCGACTCAACTGTCGAAAACTATCACAAATCCTTGTTTTCATTCATGTGGGGGATTTTTGAACAAATTGAATGAAAACGCGACGTGTGGGTTGTAGTCCCACAAAGAAAGTGAAGCCTTCCGGCCGGCTGATTCGGAACAAAGGGGATGAAAATCCAGGGTCCGAATGACATCAACCCGAAGGGTCATTTGTGAACCCCATTATTTGTAACATCAGTCAGACAACTTGTTGGCCAGCATACAAGACAAGGAAGGTCGCCAGCTTACCTGCACACCATATGGCAGCTTGCCTGCTCGCCACGTGGCAAGCTTGCAAGCAAGCCACGTTGTGGCTTGCTGGCAATTTTGGCAAGCATGCAAGCCACGTTAACATGGCTTGCTGGCATTTTTGGCAAGCATGCAAGCCACAACTTGGCTTGCTCGTTGGGCTTGCTCATTGCAAGCAGAGAAGAGGCAGAGGTCTATATAAGACCATTAAGAAGCTTGAAGCAAGAGCAGAACAAAACTCGAGCTTTATGTGAGCTTTGTGTGAGAGAAGCATGTGTATGAGAAGAGCACATGAGCACTTGCTTTCCTTCCTCTTTGAATCCCCATGTTTCTTTCCCTTTTGTTGTGCACTTTTTTGCTCAACAGAAAAGTAATAGTTTTCGGATCTAATTCAGATCGTCACGACAACCAGTGCTCGATTGTGCTCGTGATCCTGCCGTTTTATCCTGAGAAACAGATGTCCATTTAATCCTCTGAACACCGCGGAGGGGCCGAATCTGTTTTAAGGAGACAGCGCTCTGCTGGACTCGACATCCACTCTGAGTTCGTGTTGCAGCTCTTGACATCCTGTCAGCAACTCTTAGCAGTAACGTGGCGCCGCTCGACAACTCACGGTATTCACGACTCATCTACTCGCCGCGTGGCTCGGCTCGCTAGAGTCGACAGTTTGAGATTATCTGCTCAAACCTACTAGATTGTAAGTTCTTATGACTCTAATACACACTCAGAAGCGTGGAAAAGAGCTTCTGAGACGATCACATAGATTATAAACGGGTTTACTCCCAACATGATACTGTTGATGAAATCAGTCAGCAGTTGGGCTGTAAATGAATAAACTATTAATAAGTTTCAACTAGTTAGTTAATACGGATGAATAAATATTTTGAATAATTTATCGACAACGTTATTTAAAAAAAAAGAAAAAACTCCAATACCCCTAGTTAAGTTGATTCACACGGAAAACCCAACTTGGTAGGTTAATTCAATGTGATTTGTACGTTTTATTACCTGAAACAATTAGCTTAATTGACTTAACCGACTCATGTATTTGTTCTACTTGACTATTGGAACAAGCCTAACTAGAATACATTTAAAAATCGTTTATCTAATTATATAACTTATTTGGCGTACAGCATTACCAAACTGGTCAAACTCAATCCCCGCTGGAGGATAAGGCCAATGAGCCACAGACCCACTTATAAAATTGAAAAAAATGAAATAAAATAACGTCCAGAATCAGATCGTGGTGGCAACATTTTATTTCCAGAAATTATTGATAAAAAAATCATGAAAATGCGTTTATTATTTTCGAACAAAAAAAAAAAAGAAATTTCACGGCAATTTCAATTCTCTACCAACAAAAAAAAAAACGTGATTATATTCTGTCACTGTTCGACCAATTACACTCTTCATTTATTTCCTCTGTCACACTGATTGCCCTCATTTATTTTTAATCACGCTAATTTTGGAAAAAGAATCAGTTGCTACCAGTAGTGCACCCAAAAAAAATATATCAAGACTTTTTTTTAAAAAAAATGTCAAAACGTTGTTATCTTTCTTTTTTCTAAAAAAAAAAAAACTTGTTTGTGTACAAAATGGTTAAGTAAAAATAAAAATAAAATAAAATAAAAAGTGTTTTTGAAAAAAAAAAAATTAAGAAAACCTGATGGCATCCTGACTTTTGTTGGCGACGCCGTTAAGAAGAGCCGTCATTGCCGCGTGCGGCGGAAGAGGTGGCGGAGGAAGGCGATGCAGGCATCGAGCGGCTCCACGGCGAGGCCGCAGGTGAGGATGGCAAGCGCCCGCCGGAGACTACCGTTGCGCCGTCTCCGGAAACAGTATTCGGCTCCCGACGGCGTCGGCTGGAGGTACGCGTGCGCCGCCTGCTTCACGAGGCGGTTCCTGATCCGGATCTCCCCTCCGCCTCCGCCGCCGGGGGCGTACGTCGAGAGGACCGCTTCGGGCGATCCCCGCTGCAGGCAGATGAGGTCCCGGAGGCTGGTGTACCCCGCGCCGCCGCCCGCCTGGAGTGGGCGATCAGAATCGGCGCCGAGGGCGCCGTTGGGGGAGGGGAGACCGACGTCGAATGGATCGGGGCGGGCCGGCGCCTGCAAAGGCAGGCGGGAGTGGTCCCTGGCGGGAGAGGAGTTCGATCGCCAGTGGCGGATGACGAAATCGCCGCCCGCAGAAGCCCCCGCCGCTTTCTCAGTGCCGGATTCCTCCACCATCGCGGAGCGGAACAGAGAGAGAGAGAGAGGAGAGGAGAGAGAAGACGGAGACGGAACAAAAAGAGGCGATTTCTAAAAATTATCGTTATTATTTCGATTAAAGATTAATAATAAATCCCCTTAATTTGACTTAATCTTCCACCTCCCCGCCCGTTCCCAAATTTCTCCAATAGTTCGATATTTAATTTTTAAAAATATATCTAAAACTCTCTTCTTTGAATAACAAACCCTGATAATTACCACCTTTATACCAAAAATTAAATTACAATTATTTTAATTTTATTGGTGATGCTGTTGTGGGACCCCACAGACTCGACTCGTACTATAAATAATAATACAGTTGGCGATAATTATTTGGAACATTTATTTTGCCCATCCATCGCATATATCTCCGCATCTGACGTAGACGATTTCAGGATATAAATTTAGAAGAAATCAGGGCCGTTCAGTTAACTTGGCGCAGGAGAATTGGACGTTTGGAGTTCAAGATAAAACATCTCAATTATTGGCAAAAATCAACAAACACCCTTATTTTCATTACTATTAAAAAGACATCTTCTTTAAAAAAAATAAAATCAATCAAGTTGAAATGATTTTAATTAAATTAATAACAAATATTTATTATTTCTTTTTTTTTTTTTTAAAAAAAATGTGAATTAGACTAAGATAAAAGCATAATTTTTAAGATAATCCTCAATATCTCCCCCATCATGCATATCGAGCGTCAATTTTTTAATCTTTTATATTTTAATTGCACACTTGAAAATTAAATTTCTTATGTATTAATTAATATGATGAATTTAACTTATGATTGTTTGATAATATCTCAAATGCTATAGATTAATTATATTATTTCTTTCTATTCGTTTACTAAGAATGACTATATTTTTTATATCTTGTTCTCTATTCTATACAACTAAATGGATAACAATTAAATTGGATAAGAATGACTATATTATTTAAATTCCATTTACCCTTTCCTATTCAACATCATTGAACTTACATGCAAACCTTCTTAAAATGTGCAATCTTTCATAATTGTCGCAAATATTTCATCTTTTAATTTAGGTACAAGATTGTTTCCTTTTTTAAGTTTAAACCAACATCTGAATTCTTAAGAATTCAATCCAACTCCCAAATCTTAAATATTCACAATACAAGGAGGCATTTGAGATACACATTAGTATTGACATGTTTGGTAACTCTTGGTTGCATAATGTCTTAGGTCTAACATAGGCATGTTCCATTAATTAGGTATGCTATTAATAAAAAAAACTCATGATTGTGTCAATGAACTAATGAGAAATTCATAATCATATATTGGTTTATGAACACTTTAGTCCACAATTGACCAATGACTACTTGATTAAAATCCACTATCAATCGATTGTTTTACTATAGTTCTTAGATCATTTGACTATTGCAATACAATTTTATCAGATTAATCATTCCTTATGATTTCCTATTGTATCATCAATTGACAAGAATTCATTATCAATAGATTTGATATATAGCCGTAAACAAAAATATTTTGTTTACTGAATGATTAGTCGAACTCAATTCTTTGATTGAATTAACTCACTACTCAATTAAAATCACTTTCTGATTATTGGAACTTATCATCCTAATAATTGAAACTTTGCCTAGGTTGAATCGCTACCCTCTCCTAAGGATAGATATATCTCAGCTCTTAGAGCTCATACAAAAATATTTTTTCTATAACTTAACTCTACCATCAAGGTCGTCTCTTGTTAGGTTATTCTTCCAATTTCTTTTTATTTTATGTTAATTTTTTTCCTTTTCCCCCTATAGTTTGTATTTTCATCCTATTTCTTTTTATATTTTAATTTGCCTCCTAGAGAATAAATTAATAAACGGTCCATTGACATCCTCGCCCCTAAGAAATTAATTATTTAACATAAGCCCCACGTTTTCCCACTATATATATTTCCTCACTGCTTCCCTTCTTTAGCCATTTGTCTTCTCTGCCACAAGTCCATGGATCACTTCTCCGACTTCCGGCCATCTCCCCGGCAAGAGATGCAGATCCAAGGCCGGCGTCCAGCTCCTCTCAGTGTTAGAAAGGAGTCCCATAGGATCAAGAAGTCCCCCGTGGCCCCGCATCCGGTCATCGTCTACTCCGTCTCCCCCAAAATCATCCACGCCGAGCCGAGCGAGTTCATGATGCTGGTCCAGAGACTCACCGGGCCGGACTCCGCCTGCCCTCACCCTCCAGTCCCTCCTCCCCTGCCGTCGCCCGCCGGCGCGCTCTCCCCCGCCGCCCGCATAGCCTCGTTCGAGAGGCCGCCGCCCCGCGCGAGGACCAGCACCGCCGATCTTGAGATGGTCGGAGGCCCGGAGCTGGATACGCAGAGTCTATTCCCCGGGATCCTGACGCCGATGCCGACGGCGCTTCCGCCGATCTCGCCCGACCTCTTCTCGCCCTCGTTCGATCTCGACTTCCTGCTCGAATTGAGTCCGAATTTCGCGAGGGACAGCCTCTTGGCGAGCCCTAGCTACAATTTTCCATCGACTACTACTGTTCCATCCCCTGGTGCCTTTTGGGATCTCACGAACCAATTCCCAGACTAAAATAAATAAATAAATAAATAGAATTGAATCCTTTCCCCCAAACGGATCGCTTCAACGGAAGAAGATGGAAACGGAACGATCAGTAATCCAAGGAGGAAGCTATTGCCGCAGCAGATCGGAACCATTCATGGAGGAACTACATCTCTTCCAGGTAGGCAATTGATCTATCTCTCCTCAGCCATTCCATCTCTTTTTCCCAAGCAACTCTGGATGTTGCCAATTTTTTGATCCTTTGTTTTTTAGGTGACAGCATACGTTCGAGAATAGGAAGTGAAGTCTGTGCATGCCCATTGGTTAATTTATGGTTTTCTTTCTGGATAGCAAGATTATAAGGATTTTGTTTCGTCTTCTGCTGAATCGAACATTTGTGACAATAAAAAACAAATTATCTTCATAGCAAGTCAGCATCTGTTGCCCGGCTTCCAACGCAATAAACGCTTGCACTTTAGCAGATCGTATGGGCCAAATGAATAGTCGTGTACGGAATTGATGTAACAAGATGCAGCCCTTTTGATGTAAATAAATACTCCCCGGTTACCGCAGTAAAGACCTTCAGTTATAATATATACTATTTAATCCTTAATTATAATATATTTATAATTTTTTTTTTTCAAATAAAATTTACCATTAGGGAATGTTAGATTTCTAGATCTGTCCTTAAAAATCAGATCGATCATCGGACTCGACGTTATTCAGTTTGCTGCTATCTCTCGGATCTTTGGATATTAAAAGAGTATAGCAATTTTTCAACCACATCAGGATATTAAAAAAAAATTACGTTAGAAAATTAATGGATTTTCATATAAAGATATAATATATATATATATACACTAAGTTTTTGACACGTCACAATAAATTGCTCACTAGTTTGGATGTGAACAAAGCCTTCTCATTATTTGTGAACCATGGATTTCAAAAAAAAAAATCTTGTGGAATTTATTGTACAAGAGTTGAATACAATGTTGTAAACGTGACTCATGATATTTGTTAGCGCATGTTCTTCACAAATTCTTGATGGAGAAGGCATCGGCCAAAAAGCCACCACCCTACAAGGATGCGATGAAACCTAGTTTTCTTAAGTTATCCTCCAACAGTGGAATTGATGAAGCTCTCAGAGGAATGATGCAGCGGTTAAGTCTTTCAATAATTAATTAGACATCTAAGAATTTAATCTTAACTGTGATGCACTGTAGAGATTTTTTTTCCAGTAGAATGACAACTCTAAAAACACTTACCAATTGGATGGGACATCTATGAGCATTTATTGATTTACATTGATGGTTAGTGGAAAAGTTTCATGAAACCGGATCGATCACCTCTAAGGATTAATCAGTTCGAATAACTGGATATAACAACAATAACCAAATTTTATCACACTAGGTGGGATCGATTATATGAATTTTTTTACGTCATTAGACTCTATTCACAACTATATCATCATTTAAACACAAAAAACCTTTATCTTATTTTATTATTACTGACTGAGTCATTTTTTATCTTTCTCTTACTCGATTGATGTCTTTCTCTTACTCGTTTGATGTACTTACTTGTCTAAGTATATACTCGTATCATCTTAAACATGTATCTCAGAGTTTTTTCCTCAATAGATATAACTCTGATTTTCTCTCAAATTCTCTCATTTTTTATTCTATTCATCCACGTATGTCCACACATCCACCTTAACATTCTCATCTCTACAACTCTCATCTTTTACTTATGTACTTGAGTTATAACCCAACATTCAGTTCCATATAACATAGCAGCAGATCGAACTGTAATTTTTTAAAACTTTTCTTTAAATTTTAGAAGTATTTTACAATCACATAAAATACACAACACTATTCTTCATTTTAACCATTATTTTATGTAAGATATTTTTCTCTATTGTTTTACAAAAATAATTCTAAATATTTAAAACTTTCAGTTCTAGATAACTCGTCATCTCCTATTTTAATAATTGTCTTATTACGTCTAATATTGCTAAATTTAAATTTCATATATTCTACCTTGATTCTACTAAGCCTAAAAGATTTCCCTTCTATGTTATTTGCAAAAATTCTAATTTAGCATTTACTCGTTAACATATTTCATCTACCAAAATAATATCATCTATAAACAATATACACCACGGTATTATGTCTTGAATGTTTGCAATGAGTTTGTCCATAATTAGTAAAAAAATATAAGGACTTAGAGTTGATTCTTGATGTAACCCTATCTTTATTAGAATTACTTTAGTTACTCCTCTTGAAATCCTTATATATATCCTTAATTAGCTCAATATATATTATGCTAACACCTTTATTTTTTAAAATTTTCTACATAATTTCTCCTAAACTCTATCATAAGTTTTTTTTAAGTCAGAATATCATGTGTAAATCTTATTTTTACTCCCGATATTTTTTTAATTAGTTGTTTAAGAAAATATATAGTTTTTATTATCGCCCTTCTAGGCATGAACTCAAATTGATTTTCGGTCACCGTGGTCTCCTTAATCTTTTTTTCTATTACTCTTTCTTAAAGTTTCATGATATGACTTATTAGTTTATATCCTTATATTTTGTATAATTTTGTATTTGTTGGTGCAATCATGCCCTGGAAGTTTCAATGTGTTGACATTTATTTAAGTTTAGGTTAATACGGTGGAACTAACATGCATTGTGAGTTTGCAGGAGGAGTTTCTTGCAGGTCAGAAGACCAGATGCAAGAGAAGACCAAGAAGGTCGAGGACTGGATTCTTGGCAAAAAGAGTTCTTGCAGGTCAGAAGACCAGATGCAAGGCAAGAGAAGTCCAAGAAGGTCGGGGACCGGATTCTTGGCAAGAGAAACCTCCTGCAAGTCACAAGATTATGTGTGTGATAGGCTCACTGTCAGAGATCGACTGGAAAATCAATTCAGACATGGCTGTGCGGCAAATTGCCTCTGAATCGATCAGCCGATCGATTGAAGGTAAGACAATCGATTGGCTGATCGATTGGTAAAGTTCTGCGCAGCACAGAATGCGTCTGGATCGATCAGCCGATCGATTCAAGGTACTGAATCGATCGGCCGATCGATCCGTGAACATTCTGTGCGAAGCACAGAATCGTTCTGAATCGATCAGCCGATCGATTCAAGGGATTGAATCGATCGGCCGATCGATCCGTGAACATTCTGTGCGAAGCACAGAATCACTCTGAATCGATCAGCCGATCGATTCAAGTTATTGAATCGATCGGCCGATCGATTCACGCAGCTGCTAAATTCATGAGCAAGCGTTTGAATCGATTCAAACGCTGCCCCAATCGATCCAAGTCAAATAAAAGAATCTGCACCGTTGATCTTGACGCGATGGCTTCCAACGGATAGTTGTGAATCGATTGGAATATGACCTCAATCGATCCACGGCGACGGCGGCGTGAGAAACGGCTAGTTTTCTCAACGTATAAAGCACGGAAAGAAACGGGAAAACAGATACAAAAAAAACACTATACTGTTCCATTGCTCTCCAGGCCTTTTGAAAGCTCTCAAGTGATAAAGATTCAAAGCAAAGGGTCCAAGCTCCTCACTACTACGTACTGAAATCTCACCTGCAAAGAAGAAGCTGGTTAAATCTTGTAATCCTTCTCTACTTCTTCTTTGTAGCTTTTGTGATATTTATTTTGAAGAAAAGGGAGAGGTGTATTTCTGTTAAGGTTTCTCCACCTTCGGTGTAATTCCGAGAAGGAGGG
This sequence comes from Zingiber officinale, assembly GCF_018446385.1. Lineage (NCBI taxonomy): Eukaryota > Viridiplantae > Streptophyta > Magnoliopsida > Zingiberales > Zingiberaceae > Zingiber > Zingiber officinale. The sequence continues at coordinate 9,519,367 of NC_056002.1, forward strand.
GTTTTGATAGTGAAAGAGTGTGAGTGGTGTGGATCCTTGGACTAGTCACCTCCTTGAGGAGGTGGATACCAAGTAAATAACGGTGTTAGCATTGCCTTCGATTTCCGCTGTGAACAAACAAAGTTAATCAGAAAAGAAGTGAGTCATTCACCCCCCCTCTAGCTCAACCGATCCTAACAAGTGGTATCAGAGCATTGGTTTGCTTTTGAGGATTCATCGTCAAGAAAGCACAAGTTAAAGAGCTACAAGATGTCAATGAAGGAGGGACATAGTACTTCACGACCACCATTCTATGAAGGCAGCAATTTTGCTTATTGGAAGAGCCGCATGGAACACTATCTCATGACCGAAATTGATATGTGGTTCTCAATCACGGAGGGATTCATGGCGCCAACTGAAAATGGAAAAATGCTTGAGTCATCCAAGTGGACTGTTGAACAAAAATTGAAGGCTCAAGCAAATGCAAAGGCGATTGTGACTCTTCAATGTGGATTAAGCTCGGAACAACTCAACAAAGTTGGACCCTTTAAGAGTGCCAAGGATTTGTGGGATAAGCTTATTGAACTAAATGAAGGCACCAAGGATTCAAGAATTGCAAAGAGGGATTTGTTGATAAATCAACTTCAAAACTTCACCATGAAGGATGGAGAAACGGTGAGCTCACTACATGGGAGATTCAAGGAACTCCTAAATGGTCTTCATTCAGTTGGAGAGAGTGTGGAGAACCGAGATCTCATAAGGTATGCTTTAAAATCTTTCCCAAGAAACTCTTTATGGTCATCCATGGTGGATGCTTATAAGGTTTCAAGGGATTTGTCAATAGTGAAATTGGATGAATTATTTTGTGAACTTGAATTGCATGAGCAAGCTAACACAAGCCATAAGGAGAAAGGTATAGCATTGGTTGCAGGTGAAAAGAGCAAAAAGAAGCACAAGGAAAAGAAAAAGGAGAAGAAGGAGTCATCTTCAGAATCCGAACAAGATAGTGATAGTGATAGTGATAGTGATGAAGAGCTATCATCAAGTGAAATGGCAAACTTCGTTCGAAGAATGATGAGACATTCAAGGAAGTTTGACAAAAAGGATGTTAAGAAAATCTTCAATGATGAGAAAAGAAAAGGTAAATCTCTTGTAGATTCTAAGAATAAAACTGATGTAATTTGCTATGAATGTAAGAAAAAGGGGCACTACAAAACGGAGTGTCCAAAGTTGAAAAAGCAAGAGGAAAAGATCAAGAAAAAGAAGAAGGCGTTGAAAGCCACATGGGATGACTCATCATCAAGCTCATCGGAAGAAGATGAAAGGAAGAGCTCAAAGCACATGGCTCTCATGGCCTTAAGTCATGTAGAAGATAGTGAAGATGAAGATAGTCATGAAGAAGATGTGGAGTCTTCAAGTGAGTCATCTTCTAGTGATGATGAGGTAATTTCTCCCAAGCTTGATAAGATGTCTGCCACCATTGCATGCTTAACCAATGCACTAGCTAAATCAAAAGGGAAGGTCAAAAGATTGCAAAGTGAATTGAAATCACTCAAAAATGAAATTGTGCCATGTGAAAGTTGCATGCTTCATGAAAATGACAAAAATGATGTTGATGATCTTGAAAAAGAAAATGTATCATTGAAATCACAAGTTGATGATCTTAGATGTGCTCTAGTAAAATTTACTTCAAGCTCAAAATACTTAGATATGATTCTAGGAGCTCAAAGAGGCGTGTACAATAAAGCGAGACTAGGTTTCAAATCTCAAGATAAGGAAGTTAAATTCATGTCCCTAATTAGTAGAAACCATGCTTCAAGGGTTAAGGTTGTTCAAGCTTGGGTACCCAAGCAATTTGTTATTGATGCTACCGGACCCAAAGTGTGGGTACCAAAATATTTGGTTCATCGTGTTTAAACAGGCATGCAAAAAGGGGGAGCATCCAACAACATGGTTCTTAGATAGTGGATGCTCTAAGCATATGACGGGAGACTCATCAAAATTTTCATCATTTAGACACAAAAGTAAAGGTACCGTTTCTTTTGGTAATAGTGGTGAGCTAAAAGTTATTGGAATTGGAGATATTAGAATTTCCGAGAAATTTGTAATAAAAAATGTGTTACTAGTAAAAGGTATGACTTTTAATCTCTTGAGTGTTAGTCAACTATGTGACTCGGGGTATAGAGTTGAGTTCAACTCATCTCAATGCCTAGTCAAACATAGTGAACTAAACACCAATGTTCTCATAGGCCATAGAAAAGAAAATATTTATCAAGTTGAACTATTTGGTGCTACTAATGTGTTTGCTAAGTGTCTCATGTCCAAAGAAGAGGAGACGTGGCTTTGGCACCGGAGACTCGCTCACACCAACATGAAGAATATCAAAAATCTCTCAAGGAAGGAGTTGGTGCACGGATTGCCAAAGTTGAAGTTTCAAAAGGACAAAATATGTGATGCATGTCAAATGGGTAAGCAAACCAAAGCTACTCATAAAGGTAAAAATGTTGTAAGTACTTCAAATGCTTTAGAGCTCATTCACATGGATTTATTTGATAGTAGCAAATATATTTCTTTAAACGGTAGTAGATATTGCTTTGTGATTGTGGATGATTACACTAGATATACATGGGTGTTTTTCTTGAAACATAAGGATCAAACTCTAGATACCTTGATTGCTTTTTGTAATAGAGTAGAAAATGAAAAGGCTCATAAGATAAACAAAATAAGAAGTGATCATGGAGGTGAGTTTGAAAATGATAGATTCACAAGTTTTTGTATGGAAAAAGGCTACAAACATGAGTTTTCAACCCTCAACAAAATGGAGTTGTTGAGAGGAAAAATAGGGTGTTACAAGAGGCCGCTAGGAGCATGTTAAATGAATATTCACTACATAGTTTCCTATGGGCCGAAGCAATCAATACGGCTTGTTATGTCCAAAATCGAACTTTAATACATAGGTTTCTAGGAAAAACACCTCATGAATTGTGGTTTGGTAAACAACCTACAATTAAGCATCTTAGAGTATTTGGGTGTAAGGTCTATATTCTAAACACCAAGGATCACTTGGGAAAGTTTTCCGCTAAGGCGGATGAGGGGATTCTTGTAGGATACTCAAGTCATAGCAAGGCATACCGAATTTACAACAAAAGATCAAAACTAGTTGAAGAATCACTAAATGTTGTATTTGAAGAAAATCCCTCTTTAAACGCTATAAGAACAAACAATGAAGGATTACAATTTGAGTTAGAGAAACTAACACTAAATGAGGTAAATCATCAAGGAGAAGAAAATCAAGAAAGTGATGGTGAGAAAAATGAACCTTTGCCACTTGAACCCGAAATTACAACAAATCAAGACTCAAGACCTATTAGGACTCATGTAAATCATCCCTTAGATCAAGTAGTAGGAGACATTACTCAAGGAGTGAGAACTCGATCTTACTTTAGAAATGAAGGAAGTCAAGTTGCCCTAATATCTCAAATAGAACCAAAAACCATTGATGATGCCTTGTTTGATCCGGATTGGATTTTAGCAATGCAAGATGAATTATCTCAATTTGAGAGAAGTCAAGTTTGGGATTTAGTTCCTAGGCCTAACAACAAATCAATTATTGATACAAAATGGGTTTTTAGGAACAAACTTGATGATAAAGGAATAGTGGTGAGAAACAAAGCTAGATTGGTCGCTAGGGGTTTCAATCAAGTAGAAGGGTTGGACTATGATGAAACTTATGTACCCGTAGCAAGATTGGAGTCAATTAGAATGATGCTGGCCTTTGCCGCCCACAAGGGCTTCAAATTGTACCAAATGGATGTAAAATCAGCATTTTTAAATGGTGTGATAAAGGAAGAAGTATATGTTGAGCAACCACCGGGATTTGAAAATTTGGAGTGTCCAACCCATGTATATAAACTTAAAAAGGCCTTATATGGACTAAAACAAGCTCCTCGGGCTTGGTATGAACGATTGTCAACATTTCTAGTATCAAAAGGGTTTCATAGAGGCAAAATTGATCCTACTTTATTCTTGAAAAATAATGGTAATGATTTGTTTGTGGCCCAAGTATATGTAGATGACATTATTTGTGGTTCCACAAATAAAGATTTTTAAATGAATTCATTAATCACATGGAGAGTGAATTGAAATGAGTTTGGTTGGTGAGTTGACATTTTTCCTAGGATTACAAATTAAGCAAACAAAAGAGGGCATTTACATTCATCAATCCAAATATGTCAAAGAGCTATTTAAGAAATTTGGAATGGAAAATGCAAAGGAAATATCTACCCCCATGGCCACAAATACTAAGTTGGATAAAGACATTGAGGGGAAAGAAGTTGACTCCAAAGTGTATCGTAGTGCTATAGGAAGTCTTCTCTATCTCACGGCTAGTAGACCGGATATACTTTTCACCGTAGGTATATGTGCTAGGTATCAATCTTGTGCCAAGGAGTCACATTTGAGTGCCGTTAAGCGAATTCTTCGTTATCTCAAGGGGACTCAAAATGTTGGTCTTTGGTATCCTAGAACCGAAACTTTTGACCTAGTGGGCTATACCGATTCCGACTATGCCGGATGCAAGTTGGATCGCAAAAGCACTAGTGGTAGTTGTCAATTTCTAGGGTCCTCTTTAGTAAGTTGGTCAAGTAGAAAACAACATTGTGTAGCTCTCTCCACAACCGAAGCGGAATATATTGCCATGGGAGAGTGTGTATCGCAATTATTGTGGATGACTCATACTCTAGAAGACTATAAACTTACCTATAACAATGTTCAAGTACTTTGTGATAATGTGAGTACAATCAATTTAACAAAAAATCCCGTTCATCATTCAAGAACGAAACACATAGAGGTTAAGCATCATTTTATCCGTGATCATGTAACTCGAGGTGATATCATTTTAAATTATGTTGGATCAAAATCTAACTTAGCCGATATCTTCACCAAACCTCTTCCCGAAGTTGAATTTAGCTTTCTTAGAAGAGAATTGGGAATGTGTTATATTGATTAAATCAAATCCTCCATGGTCACTTTATAGATAGAGCCTTTGGGTTCTTCACCTTATTTTTTTTTGCCTCTCACAAATACATAGGGTTATCTTCTTTGTGTGATTTAGATGGGGGTGAGAGGTTAGGAATATTTATCTTGGTCATAATGCTTGTTATGATGCATTAAGTTGGCCAAGAAAAATGATTTTACATGAAACATTCATTTGTCCAATCATAGGGAAAGCAAGTGTACAACTCATGTGCCCGTTGCTCTACATTTATGATTGGAAATTTCCAATTGATCATGTCACAACTCACTTCTGAAACATTGGTTGAAGTGTGTTATTGGATGGGGATTATTATGAAAAAGATAGATACAAACTTCCTCATATCTTTGAAGTTTTCAATAATTTGTGGTTTTGTGTAAGTTTTCACTAAGACGAGTTTATTTTTATTAAACTTTATTTTTCCTTGATAATATGGGACATATATAGTGTCTATGCAAAATTTCGTGATTTTTGGAGTAGTGTACAATTAGTTGTGCTTTTCCAAATCTTGGTTCTGAAAGTTTTTCAGACATGCACAACTATCAGGCTTCCCAATCGATTGGTCAATCGATTGGGAGGCTCGCACTTGGCCTCAGAAGGCACCTGAATCTATCAATGGATCGATTCAGAGTACCTCGATCGATCAATGGATCGATTGAGACGCTCGTCGGTTTTCACAGAAGGTATCTGAATCGATCAATGGATCGATTCAGAGAACCTCAATCGATCAATGGATCGATTGAGACGCCTTTTCGGCTTTCCACAGAAGGCGTCTGAATCGATCTATGGATCGATTCAGACGTTCGTTCGATTTTCACAGAAGCATTGTGAATCGATCGACCGATCGATTCAATTACTCTCAATCGATCGGTCGATCGATCGAAGCCCTAAAACCCGTCTTAAACCTGTGGATCCGAATCGATCCCTTACCTTTTCCTTTTCTCTTTCTCTCTCTCGACGCGGCTTTTGCCCTAGGCGATTTTCCAGGCGACGGCTCTGCCTGTCTCGATCGTCACTCCGGCGTGCTTCTCCGGCGAAGAGGAGCTATCCCACTTCTCTTCCAGTTCTCTCTCGACACACTGGGCAGCTCCTTTCCTCTTCTCCGCGTCCTCACACAAAATGCGGACTCAAAACCCTAAACCTAGGTAAAACTCGTTGCTCTACTCCTTGTTGTTCCTTTTTGCTGCTATTCTTGACCTAATCTGTATTTTTGTATGTCTTTGTGCATTGCATTATCCCTCATTGCACTTATTGCATTACCCTTAAATCTTTGCATTACTGTCAAACCATTCACTGTCTTTTTCTCACGCACTTTGTATTCCTTCCCGTTCACTGTCAACCCTGGGCATCTCGTGCATTTGTTTTCTATCCCACAGAAAGAAGCAAAAGGTCCGTGAATCGGGCGAAGGGTCGTCTGTTCCTTCCTCACGCCCTCAACCTCCCACTGACCCTAGGTTTCCAAATGCTGCAATGCAACAATCTTTCACCAAAAACACCTTCAAACTTATTCCCCCTCGATCAGTGAATTTGCAATATTATAGATCTTCTTGTTTTGATACCTATAATAGGTTCAAGCATTATAAACTTGGCCCTTTGTTGACTTGTGAGAGGGACATCAATATAGGTCTTGTCTCCGAATTCTATAATAATTTACACACTTCAGATGGTGTAAATTATCGCACTCGTGTTGCCAAACGGAGCCTGGACTTCTCTTATGAGATTCTTCAATCTTATCTCGAATGTCTTCCCTCAAACAATGACTTTGTCTTTTATCCGAATCTTCCCGATGAGTTGCCTCCACCTTTTGAGCATATTAGCATTGACTCCATGCATCAGTTCTTCTTTGGTCGTCCTCGTCCGGATGGGCCAGATGCTCATATCACTAAGTTTTCTTCTCTTGAGTTATCGGCTGAAAATGCCGCTTTGTTTAAAGTGATCATCAACTGTCTTTTCCCCATTGCCTCTCGTGCCCTAGCCATTCTACGACCGCCTCATATGTTTGCTCTTTACGCCATTCGTCATTCCCTTGACATCAACATCACTCTGAATATCTTTCATTGCATCATCCATTTCACCCAGCCCGTGCAGCAGACGATCCATATGCCTTTCGGGCATCTTATCACCGATTGGCTGGCGTCCCAGAAGGTTGATGTCTCCCGGGGGCGGTTGGAGCACATGACAGTGGCTTATTCGCGGATTTCTTCCCGCTCTTTCAAGAAGTCGGGTCTGATTGGTGGTCCAGCTGGAGTTCGATGGATCGATGGCCGTGCTTTTGGGGAGGGACCCCGGGCTCGCCAAAGGGGGGATGCACAGGCCTTGGCTCCTGCGGAGGATGAGGCTGAGGAGGAGTTCCACGGGCCAGCTTCTCCGACTCTTGAGGAGACGGTTTCCACTCGTCTTGAGGAGCTGACCTTGGAGGTAGCCAGCCTGCGTACCACGTTGGATACTGTGGTCCAACAGCAGACTTCGATGCAGGCGACTATGACTTCGATGCAGCGGACTCTGGATACACTGGTGGACTTAGTGGGCTCGTGGGTGACGGTTCACCCGTCTCAGTCTGGTCCATCCCCCGCCCCTGTTCCTCCTGCTGAGGATGCCCCTGATCCTGACTCTGCGGCGGTTCCTGCTCCGGCTACTACGTCTGCTCCAGCTGCTGATCCTGATCCTCCTCCTCCTGGCGACGAGCTTATCGAGTTTTATGTTCCTATATGATATGTTTTTATTTGTTGTATGGATGGTTATTCTGGAGTCCTTTTTGTGAACTCTATTTTATTTTGAATGTATGATATTTTTTTGCTACACTCTCCTTTTGATTCTACATTTCAGTGTTGTTATGTTCTGTTGATATATGTGTTTTAGGGGGAGCATTCCTTGGATGTATCATATTTGCCTTGTGCACTTATTGAGGGGGAGTTATTCGCTTTTGATTTTTGACAAAGGGGGAGATCTATGTTGAAGTTCATGCTTATTGCTTATGCCTATCGTAGTAAATTAAAATCAAGCTTACTGCAATTATGCAATTATTATTTCAGCAAGCTACAATCATTATTTATCGTTGTATTGGAAATTAGCCTAAACTTAAATAGATTGTCAAACATCAAAAAGGGGGAGATTGTTGGTGCAATCATGCCCTGGAAGTTTCAATGTGTTGACATTTATTTAAGTTTAGGTTAATACGGTGGAACTAACATGCATTGTGAGTTTGCAGGAGGAGTTTCTTGCAGGTCAGAAGACCAGATGCAAGAGAAGACCAAGAAGGTCGAGGACTGGATTCTTGGCAAAAAGAGTTCTTGCAGGTCAGAAGACCAGATGCAAGGCAAGAGAAGTCCAAGAAGGTCGGGGACCGGATTCTTGGCAAGAGAAACCTCCTGCAAGTCACAAGATTATGTGTGTGATAGGCTCACTGTCAGAGATCGATTGGAAAATCAATTCGAGACATGGTCGATTGGCTCAGTTCAATCGATCACCGATCGATTGGATGGCAATCGATTGGTCGATCGATTGGTAAAGTTTCTAGAAAGCGTCTGGATCGATCACCGATCGATTCAGACTGAATCGATCGGCCGATCGATCCGTGAACATTCTCGTCTGAATCGATCACCGATCGATTCAGGGATTGAATCGATCGGCCGATCGATCCGCTGAGTCACGAAGTCAGAAACTCGAATCGATCAGCCGATCGATTCAAGTTATTGAATCGATCGGCCGATCGATTCACGCAGCTGCTAAATTCATGAGCAAGCGTTTGAATCGATTCAAACGCTGCCCCAATCGATCCAAGTCAAATAAAAGAATCTGCACCGTTGATCTTGACGCGATGGCTTCCAACGGATAGTTGTGAATCGATTGGAATATGACCTCAATCGATCCACGGCGACGGCGGCGTGAGAAACGGCTAGTTTTCTCAACGTATAAAGCACGGAAAGAAACGGGAAAACAGATACAAAAAAAAACACTATACTGTTCCATTGCTCTCCAGGCCTTTTGAAAGCTCTCAAGTGATAAAGATTCAAAGCAAAGGGTCCAAGCTCCTCACTACTACGTACTGAAATCTCACCTGCAAAGAAGAAGCTGGTTAAATCTTGTAATCCTTCTCTACTTCTTCTTTGTAGCTTTTGTGATATTTATTTTGAAGAAAAGGGAGAGGTGTATTTCTGTTAAGGTTTCTCCACCTTCGGTGTAATTCCGAGAAGGAGGGTTTTCGATAGTGAAAGAGTGTGAGTGGTGTGGATCCTTGGATTAGTCACCTCCTTGAGGAGGTGGATACCAAGTAAATAACGGTGTTAGCATTGCCTTCAGATTTCCGCTGTGCAAAACAAAGTTAATCAGAAAAAGAAGTGAGCCATTCACCCCCCCCTCTAGCTCAACCGATCCTAACAGTATTCTCCATTGATTATATATTATTTTCATTTTTAATATCATATTAAATAATTTTGTAAATCATTTAATACCTTATTCCTCTAGGCACTTCCGTACCTCTATTGAAATATCATCTGGTCAAACAACTTTTCCATTGTGTATCCCATTTAAAGTTTATTTTACTTTTAAAGTTTAAATTTTAAGATAAAAATTAAACTTTGTATACTCATTTGACTTAGTTAAATTACGTAAGTTATGTTGGTTATTTAAACATTTATTAAAAAGTTGATAAAAATATATTTTTCATCACTTTTTTTTATTTCTTTATCATTTACTTAATACCCTATTACATTCATTTTTAATATATTTTATTTAGATAAAATATGTTGTCTTCATTTCTTATTATTCTATAAATGTCTTGTTCTTCTTCTTTTATATTTAATTTTTAATATAATTGTTTAAAATTTTTATCATTTATTTTATTCATGGATTTTTTTTAAGTAAACTAATTAAATTTTCTCTAGATTTCTTAAGTGAAGTAAAGGAGCTTGCCACAGGGAAATTAGACTTAATTCTACCTTTTAAAGGTAAATATGTCATTTTTAACGGTCTCCTAGTACTGACCCTACGGATATGGATGAAAGTAAATATAAGTATACAAATATTAGACGTATAATGTGATAAATCATAAATTGTCATTTTTTAAAAATCGATCCATTGTCTACCGTTTATGGTGCGCCTTGGAGGCTTAATTCTACCTTTTAACGATACATGATCATCGCCATACTGTTTTCCTAAAAACAAAAAAAGGGTTGAATCTAATAATCAACACTAATGCTTGGGTTGGTATATGCGAGTTCATTATCAGTAATTAAAACGGTTTGAAATAACTGCTTTGTTTGTTTAACTCTAATTTTGTTTTTTTCTTATCTAATTTTAATTTAGTTGTTTCCGTTTAATAACTTAATATTTAAAAAATCATACTTGTAGTTTCTTCCATAATAACTAATAAATATTCGTGTTAGAAATATATAATTTCTTAAATATCAACTCGTGCCAAACGGCTGAGATTTTTTTTTGAGCTGGTCATAAATATGACAAGAAAAGAACTCAAATGTCAGTCCGGAGACAAAATTACACTTCTCATAAATAAACAAATTGACAGTAGCATTACAACAATCAGACAACTTTAGGCATCTGGGCGTTTTCCTTCAGGATGTGTCGATTGGCTCTTGGTTTTACACAATACTTGGGGCATCTCCAACCCAACTGCACACAGCTCGAGGCCAACGAGTTCTGATGCAGTCAACTAGCGGTGCATGCTGAGGTAGCTGATTGAGCTCTAAAATCCCTGGATCTCTCACACTTTGCTCATTGCCTGAGCTACTTACCACATCGGCGAGAAACTCTTCTTGTGTCCATCGAGGTGGCACTACCACGCTCAATTTACAGAGCCTTGGCTTCTGCAGGGGGCTCTCACCGCCGGCAGTACTGCTGGATACTGATTTTGCAATGCCATTAAAATGGTAGAGATCAAATAGCTTCTTGCCCATTAATCCGGATGAGTCCTTTAGGCCTCCACAACTTTTATCTAATTCTAACAGCACCTGCCAGAGTTCACTCCACACTATGAACTCTGAACTGCAGAGGTGATCAAACTTTGCAGGAGGAAGGTTGATGTTTGCCTCCCTGAGGACTTGTTGAAATCCTTCCACACCAATAAACCCTCCGCCACCACTTTGGTCCTGGGCATCAAATGCTTTCCTAATCTTTGACTCTCGCTCTTCCAGCTCATTCTCTTCTTGCACGGCCGGATTGAGAGCAAAAAGAACAGTGTAATGTGACTCGCTACCCACTACCCATATGGGCCATCTAGGGCATTTTAGATGCTGACCAACTTTGCAAAAATTGAGAGATTCCAGAAGTAAAAGGAACCCAATCTCTGGGGTCATAGCTACACCTTTCACGAACAAGCCATCACCAACATCCATTCGGCCATCAAATACATTGGACACAGCCTCTCCACAAATCAGCAGATTTACAATTTCCTGTGATAACCGGTTACAAGAATTAGATGGAAATGTATTAGGATTTGCGGATTATAAATTCCTGAAGCACAACTTAGCAATTTTCAGGGTCACTAGGGTTTTCAAGGGGAAGTGCATGTGATCGTAGTATAGAAAAACAGGGACCCAATTGTTTCAATCTCTCTATTTAGCATGTTAGTACGTGGTTGGAAAACCAAATGCAAAAGGATTACCATGAATAACAGAAGTAAAAGATATACAAGAATCCAGAGTAAAAAGGTTTAGTAGGAAAGAAGTGGTGGGTACCAATTACAGGAAAATATACATCAAGGCAATAAGAGAAAGTACTTTGTACAATCACTCAAGTAACAAGTTTTAGATGCACTCAGTCAGCAGCAGATTTACTTTGCATTGAACAGAGATTCATATGATTGACCACGACAGTATGATCCTCACCAGAGGGACACATTTACTCAAAAAGGGAGATTACCTCTGTGCAATGGCAACATTTGTACAACTATCACAATTTTATAATATCTTTCATATTTTTTTTCAGTAAACTATTGGAAATCATGAAAATTTTGTGAAATAAAAATCTTCCAGCATGAGCAGTTGTGAGGAAATGATATATACCTGTGAGGCATGCCCGAATGGAGCTGTGACCAATGGCTGGCTAGGGTCATCTCTATCTGCCTGAATGGACTCCTGGAATAAATGATGAAAGAAACTTCGGCAACAGGTCTTTCCAAATACCAAATAGGTTCCAAGCACAAACTAAAATACTTATTCCATTTACATATCCAACAATTGCTATTTTAGCAATTAACTGTGGATGCACTATCCAGTTATTCAGTTGTGATTCCGATGATGAACATATGATTAGATAAAAAGAATGATATAAATATTTCATCAGTTTGCAACAATGACTACTCTCCTAAATATTGGTCCAATATTAAGCAGCCACATAGTTACTACAAAAACCCAGAACCAAAAGATAAAATAAACCCTAGAAGCAAGTTGCCAACTAAAAAAAAGATATGAACATTATGCTTCATGTTTTGTATGGTGTGTAAACCATGATTAATTTAATAAAATGGAAAGTTAAACTTGCCTATAGGCCAGAGGCAGAAAGCTTTGTCAATGTAAAAAATCTTCTCATTAGTTAAATCGACCAACCAAATTTGTATCTTAGTATAGTACCTACCAAGGTCACTTTTCTGGTCTGATTTGAAACCGTAGTGTACCCAGCTTCCAGGTAGTTAAACCCTTTTTTTTCTCATACAATGGATCCTCGTTCAGTCATCTTACTTGCAGCACTAGACTACAGTCACTATCATTGCCAGTCACTAGGGTACAGGCACAATGTAAAATCCCTAGTAATTCCATATTTAGACCACCAACTCAGCTACACAGTCACTATCATTGCACCTCTACAATGATCAACACAACGATTTCTAAAATTTGCCCCTGAGCAATAAGGACGGCAGTGGTGTGGGAAGGAATTTAACTACCCATCCATATTTGCTTCCATATTTGGAGTAGCTACAACTGGTGGGGACACCTATTAGGTGAGAAAACTTGTGACCCTAGTACAAAGCAATTAAGTGTTGGTGCAATATCCCTCAGGTCAAGGTTGACCTGGGTAACCAAGCTGAGTCTTGGTTTGGGTTTAGATGTTTGACAATAAGATATTGATTGAAGAAAAGTCAAGTAGGTCAAGGTTGACTGGATACTTGACCAGGAAATCCTAACTGGGATGTTAGGCAAAATGAAAGTCCTGGTGAGTGAAGCCAGGCAGAAGAAAAGTCCTGGTGAGTGAAGCCAGGCAGATGAAAGTCCTGGTGAGTGAAGCCAGGCAGAAGAAAAGTCCTGGTGAGTGAAGCCAGGCAGATGAAAGTCCTAGTGAGTGAAGCTAGGCAGATGGAAACCCTGGTGAGTGAAGCCAGGTGAAAGTCCTAGTGAGTGAAGCTAGGCAGATGGAAAACCCTAGTGAGTAAAGCTAGGTGAAAGCCCTGGTGAGTGCAGGCAAGGGAAAATCCGGATGGATCAAGGATGATCGGACATCCGTGGGAAGTCCAAGAGATTGACTGGATACTTGGCAAGGAAGGAAGACCGGATGGGTCGAGGTTGACCAGACATCGGTGGAAGTCCAAGTAGGTCGATGGAGTGACCGGATACTTGCACGACGAGTAAAAGTCCAAGTGGGTCGAAGGGATTGACCGGACACTGGTGAGTCTGCCGGTCAAGGGAGTGACCGGATGCGAGGCATGATGTACCAACAGTCGAGGTTGACCGGATGTTGGTTAGGGAGGTTGGAACTTGGTTTTGGGCAAAACCAAGTCGGATCGATCCGTGGATCGATCCAGTCGTGATCGATCGGTGGATCGATCTAGATTCTTCCAGTGACGAAGCACGGATCGATCCGTGGATCGATCCGGAGGTCCCGATCGATCAGCCGATCGATCGGAATGTCTTGATTGGAATAGCCGGATCGATCCGTGGATCGATCCAGCGCTTCTTCGAATCAGACGCTCGGATCGATCCGTGGATCGATCCAGCCCCCGATCGATTCGGAACATTCGAATCGATCGGGATCCGACCGCTGCGTCGATTAAAGCCGCAGGCGAGCGTGGTCTTCGGAATCTCTTCACGAGCTCTTCTCAGATTCATTCCAGCTCCTCCACAGCTCTCTACAAGCACGTGATCGCCAGTTCTTGAAGGTTCTTGGAGGCTTTCCAAGTCAAGAGGCGGATCTATTGCAAGAGGAAGAAGTTAGGGTTAGGGTTTTTACTGCACATCTTGTAAGCTTTTGCTTAACTTGTATTTCCCTTTCTTCTTCTTGTATTGAGAGTGTTGTAGGCTTCTCCGCCTTTGGTAGTTACCATAAAGGAGTGTTATTCATAGTGGAGGGTGTGTGCGTTGGTGTGGATCCTTGGATTAGTCACCTCTTGTGAGGTGGATACCAAGTAAAATCCTAGTGTTAGCGTGTTTGTGTTTGTTTCAGTATTTTCCTGCGCATTCTTGAAGAAACAAGCAACACCGAGCAACGAGCACGTGACGAGCTATTCACCCCTCTAGCTACTTTTGGTCCTAACAAGTGGTATCGAGCGAGGCCGCTCTTCACGGAATCATCGCCGGAAGGGTCAAGCATAACAACAAAAGCTAGAGGGTGAAGAAGTGGAGCAAATTCATCAAAGTCAAAGAATTCGAAGCTCGACTTGAGATGCAATTCCAAGATGGACTTGGTTTTGATACAAGGGTGGCTCCACCATACACTTCCATGAGTTTCGATTCTTGGAAATCAAGAATCGAAAATTTTCTTATGATGGAGATGGAGCGATGGTTTGCTCTAATGGAAGGCTTCAAAGCTCCAACAAACTCCAAGGGCAAGTAAAGCGGATGGAGCTCGGAGCAAATTCAAAGGGGCGAGGCAAATGACAAAGTGACCAAGCTTCTGGTCAACTTATTGCCTAGCCACATCTTGGCTCGAGTTGGAGAATTCGAAGATGCCGAGGAGCTTTGGAGCAAATGGGCAACGCTTCAAGAGATCCCTCCACTGTACAAGATCATGAAGAATCCAAAGAGGGTGACTCTATGGAGCAAGACCAAAAGGAGGATTCCGAGGTTGATAGATGCTCGACCTCCAGAAGAGGAAATCCAGAAGCTTCATCCTCGAGGGAATGCAACGAAGGGACAAGGAGGGAGCGTACTCCTTGTTTCATATTCAAGATGATGAAGCCTCCACCTCAGGATTGAGGGGAGCAATCCGAGCCGGATCAAGAGGAAGGAGAAGCACATCCGGGTCAAGAGACGAAGAGGAGGAAGTAGATTCTACCTCCACAAGTCAAGAAAAATCAAATGGAGGAGAATCAAGGTCCGATCAAGAGGAAGCTTCTACCTCCGGATCCAAAGAAAAAGATGCCACCCCTACAAGCAAAGGTATAAATATTTCAATTAATAATAAAAATCATATAATATGTTTTGAGTGTAGGGAACATGAGCACTATAAGAGCAAGTGTCCCAACTTGGCCAAGAAGAAGGGCCAAGTGGCACAAAAGGGCAAGGAGAAGCCCAAGGAGACCACCCCCGGGACAAAGAAGAGCAAGGAGCACATTGTGTGCTTTTTGTGTCAACAAAAAGGGCATTACCGAAGTCAATGCCCTAAGGGGAAGAAGATGGTCAAGGCTCAAGGAGGCATTAGGCAAGGGGGAGCCTCCAAGGTAAAGAAGAAGGTAACATTTATTGAGCCTACCCCTTTACATTATGGTAAAAAGCATGATAGTTCTAACTTTTATCATTTTAATGCGATTTACCATAAGAATAGGAAGCATGAGGGCTTTAAGGAAAAGCATGTGGCCCTACATGCCAAAACTACTATCCATAAGGCTAGGAATGTAGGTAAAAACCTAGGCGATAACTCTAAGGATGTAAGATACAAGCCTAGAAACAAAAATGCTCATGGATCAAATGAAAAACCAAAAACTAAGGACTTAGTGAGAGAAAATCAAGTCTTGAGGTCAAGACTTGATAAAATGGAAAAGACCCTAAAAAGGATGGAAAATATCCTATTAGGGCAAAATGAGCATAACCTAGGTCTAGGAGCACAAAGGTCATCTAATGGCCATAGAGGTTTGGGATACAAACCAAAGGCTAAGAAGGATGTGCCCTCTTGCCATAGAGTTCCATATAGTTATGGAACAAACCCTAGGTCTAGTGGTCAAGCCAAAAATACTAGGGAAGTCATCCCTAAGAGTATTTTTGCAATAAATGTGACTAAGACTTCTAAGAAGTCTAAGAAAGTCACAAACAAGGTCACAAGGGAGGTTATCCCTAGAGTTGACCTAGAAAATGTGACCAAGGCTTCTAAGAAGCCCAACAAGGTCACTAGGAAGGTATCTAGGGAAGTTATCCCTAGTGAGTACCTAGAGCATCCAAGGAGCACCAATAGGTGTTGGATTCCTAGGAGCATCTTCTCTACCCCATAGATGGGTTAGAGAGTGTCAACTCCGATTAGAAGGGTAGTTAACCCAACTTTGAGGAAATTGACACTCAAGGAGCATTTTCAAGGTTTTTGTTAACCTTTGAAAATGAAATGGAATTATTATTTACTCCTTGAAAGAGTAAAATGTGCCTAATGGTGGAAGAATTGATTTTAATCTTAAATGGCACATATTGGGAAATTCATAAGAACTATCAAGTTGGGATTTTGGTATGTTCTTAGGCAATTTAAGGCAATCCGAGCCTTAATTTAAAAGTGCTACTCTTGTGGAAAAATGGAATATGCCAACATTTGAGGAATATACTTAATTTTAATTGGCATAAATTAATCAAGGGAATAAGAAATGCAAACTTAGGCTTTGGCATTTTCTTGAAGCACTTTAGGGCAATCTAGATTTAAGTTGTAAGTTTAGCTAAGACTTTAAGGATACTTAGATAGTTAATCTAGGTATATTTTATTTATGCTAAATCTTGCCATGATTGTTTGCCCATCATATGCCATGACATCATATTTTATCTTATTTGTATTTTGCATTCATGACTTATCATGAAAAATACAAAAATACCATGTCATGCCATACATACATCATGTAGTTATAGGAATCTTTCTTTTGAAAGCTATTTTATTTTGATGTATGCCATAACATTATCATGCATTATGTTTATTTCCTTAAAAATTAAGGACATATGGCATTAGTTAAACAAGTGACATTTGTTTAACAAGTAAATCAACAAGTGACATCCTTTGTGGATGTCTACCTCTCAAAATGCCTAGATAGATATGCATGATCCCTAGAATAGGGCAAAACCAAAATCCTACATCTCACAAAGACTATAAGGTGACTTGTATGTGTTTTAGTGCACATTAGATACAAGTGAGATGTTAGGATGATGAACAAAACTCAAGATGTTGATTTAGTGCATTCTTCTGAGTTTTAGATTCATCAAAACACATAGTTATGTGTTTTCCCATCATTGGGAAAACTAATGTACAAGTCATGTGCATTAAGCCCAAGGAACATGATGGGATATTGGTTTTGAAAATGTTTTTAAAATGTTTTTGGAAAACCTTGATGAAGGCTATCTTTTGATAGTAATCACCATTGAATAGTTAGACACAAACTTGAAGAAAAACACTAAAGTTTTTGCAAGTTTTCAAGTTTGTGTCAATCTTTGAAAATATGATGTATTTTCATAGAAAACTATTTTTCCATGATTAAGTATGCCCTAAATAATGTCTACACGAAATTTCATAATTTTTGGATTTTTGTAGAATTTTCTAGGGGTTTCTGAAGTTGACTGAAATGGAATTTCAGCAACTATCAGAGCTTCGATCGATCCATGGATCGATTGGAGTTCCTGAATCGATCCGTGGATCGATTCAAATGGCAATTCCCGCGAGCAGAAGCTCGCTGGATCGATCAGCCGATCGATCCAGGGAGTCTGAATCGATCCGTGGATCGATTCATAAAGGTTCAATCGATTGGAACCCAACTTCAATCGATCCAAGTTGCTGATTTTGGCTGGGAAGGCCTGATTTCAGCATCTTTGAACCTCTTCGAGTCTAGGTAACCATTCCAAACCCCTTAAATACATTTGTATACATACAAAGGGTGTTTTCATGTTGAAAACAAGGATGGATTGGTTAACGAAGACTAAGTAGAAGTTTAGGTTGAGGTTGTCTCAAATTTTGAATATTTGAACCTCAAAACTTCTAAATTTGGGTTTCCTAAAGGTTTAGGGATTCCAAGTCATTGTTGGTGCAATGACAGAAGTTACCACCATGTCTTTAGGGGGAGGGACTCTTTAAAGACATGAAAATTATTTTTCATGAACCTTGGAAGGTGGTTAACCTTCTGTTGTGAACTTGCTCAAGGTTGAGCATTTAAACTTGAAATGGGGAGAAATGGGGAGTGGATATCCTCATTATTTCAAGTGGACACTCAAGTGGTAGATAATGCTCAAGGTTGAGTAGTTGTCTACATTGAGGGAGACGTTAAGGATAAATGAAGGGTATGGGACCTTCATTATCGTGTTGATCACAACGAGTGATGTTGTGAACAACGATGAGCAACTCTTCGGGGAGAGTCTTCAACAAATGGATTTGTTGAAGTGTGCCCAGAATTGGAGCATAGGTTGATGTGTGTCCAACGATGGGTTGATGTGTGCCAATAGGGGGAGAATGTATGGTTAAGCTTAGTCCTTCATTACCTATGGGAAGGTCATAGGGGGAGAATGAAAGGACTCATGAAAGGGAGTAAGTTAGGCTTTCATTACCTAGAGGGAGTTTGCCCTCTTAGGGGAGAATGAAGAGCTTAATTTATGCTTTCATTACCTAGTGGCAAGAAGGAGGCTATGGGATTAGCCTAACTTACATATGGGATTGTAAGTGTTATTGTATTGTCAAACATCAAAAGGGGAGATTGTTGGTGCATATTCCCTCGGTCAAGGTTGACCTGGTAACCAAGGTGAGTCTTGGTTTGGGTTTAGATGTTTGTGATAAGATATTGATTGAAGAAAAGTCAAGTAGATCAAGGTTGTTGGATACTTGACTGGAAGTCCTAACGGGATGTTAGGCAATGAAAGTCCGGTGAAGCCAGGCAGAAGAAAAGTCCCGGTGAGTGAAGCCGGCGAGATGAAAGTCCGGTGAGTGAAGCCGGGCAGAGAAAAGTCCTGGTGAGTGGGCGGATGAAAGTCCTAGTGGTGAAGCTAGGCGGATGGAAACCCCGGTGAGTGAAGCCGGTGAAAGTCCTAGTGAGTGAAGCTAGGCGGATGGAAAACCCAGTGAGTAAAGCTAGGTGAAAGCCCCGGTGAGTGAAGCCAGGCGAGGAAAATCCGGATGGATCGAGGATGATCGGACGTCCGGTGTTGGGAAGTCCAAGTAGGTCAAAGGATTGATTGGATACTTGGCGAGGAAGGAAGACCAGATGGGTCGAGGTTGACCAGACATCGGTGGAAGTCCAAGTAGGTCGATGGAGTGACCGGATACTTGCACGACGAGTAAAAGTCCAAGTGGGTCGAAGGATTGACCGGACACTGTGGGGAGTCTGGCGGTCGAGGAGTGACCGGATGCGGCGTGATGTACCAACAGTCGAGGTTGGCCGGATGTTGGTTAGGGAGGTTTGGAACTTGGTTTTGGGCAAAACCAAGTCGGATCGATCCGTGGATCGATCCAGTGGATCGATCGGTGGATCGATCAGATTCTCCAGTCAGAAACTCGGATCGATCCGTGGATCGATCGAGGTCCCGATCGATCCATCGATCGACGCGGCTGCTTCGCGCGATAAGCGCCGGATCGATCCGTGGATCGATCCAGCGCTTTCGCGTATCAGAAGCTCGGATCGATCCGTGGATCGATCCAGCCTCCCGATCGATTCGAACATTCGAATCGATCGGGATCCGACTGCGTCGGGATTAAAGCCGCAGGCGAGCGGTCTTCGGTATCTCTTCACGAGCTCTTCTCGGATTCATTCCTCCACAGCTCTCTACAAGCACGTGATCGCCGGTTCTTGAAGGTTCTTGGAGGCTTTCCAAGTCAAGAGGCGGATCTATTGCAAGAGGAAGAAGTTAGGGTTAGGGTTTTTACGGCACATCTTGTAAGCTTTTGCTTAACTTGTATTTCCCTTTCTTCTTCTTGTATTGAGAGTGTTGTAGGGCTTCTCCGCCTTTGGTAGTTACCATAAAGGAGTGTTATTCATAGTGGAGGGTGTGTGCGTTGGTGTGGATCCTTGGATTAGTCACCTCTTGTGAGGTGGATACCAAGTAAAATCCTAGTGTTAGCGTGTTTGTGTTTGTTTCTGTATTTTCCGCTGCGCATTCTTGAAGAAACAAGCAACACCGAGCAACGAGCACGCGACGAGCTATTCACCCCCCCCTCTAGCTACTTTTGGTCCTAACATTAAGTTCCTAATTCATTCATTCATTGTGGCAAAAAAGATGATAATTTTCACCCCGGGTTCCTCCAAGACCGCCCCAAGCACATTGGAAGGAAGTAAATCACAAGGGTCATTCAGCCAGCCGAGCAGCCTCCTAGGTGAAGGGGCCTAGCACGAGGTAAAACCCCACGATTTGAACTCAAGACCTATTGTGGCAACTCCACACCCAAGTACCAACTTGGCTACGCCCGTGAGGCCCTAATTCATTCATTCATGAATCTATTAAACATGTTACTCTTAAAACTACAACATAATACTAATCTTTCCAAGAATTAAAATAACTTCTCTATATAGATAAACTACTAGTTTTTACTTTGATTGTATGACCCCTTTTTAAAGCTTAAGTGGCCTGGAAGAACTCTATTGTTCAATACCCATATTAAGTTTGATTGGATGACCATCTATACTCTCTTTAAGTTTAACCCAGTCAAGACTCAAGATACAACATTGATTTTAAACATTGAGTGTTGGTTGCATATAAATATAGGATTGCATATGAGATAAATGCAATCAACAATAATATGGTTAATTCTCTCATTTTCCCCCAAAAAGTACACAAACAAGGTAGTGGAAATTTAATGATACTTCATGTCACAAAAGGGTATGCAAAGAAAAATATGCTGACAATTATGCATACCAGTCCTCTTGAAAGTAGAGCAGATATAAGGAACAACATTGCTCCCATGCGGCTTTGAAACAAAGGAAGTGTTTTTATGAGTTGACGCATTGCAGTTGCTTGTGAACTGTATGTACTAATTCTTAAAATTTTCTGCAAATCTGAAGCAGTTGCAATAGAGAGATCTTTCAGAGCTTTTGCTAACACCTACTTACATGCAGAAACCACAAATAGTGATATAAGATAGCATATGCATGAAAACCAAAAAGACAATAAGGAGATAGTTGAGATAGTCACCTCACTTTGATCACCTTCAGATCCCTCCAGATCACGGCAGTCAACTCCTATGGTTGCAACCACAGCCTGTTTACCGCTTCCACATAGGAATAATATTTCAGCCATACTGTAAACCAAAGCTCTGAAACAAAAAAGCATGTTATTAGGTCTTCATGCCCAAAATTACGCCATTGAAGAAAAGGAATAACTCATAAGTTGATTATAACTCAGGTTCTTATCAACACTAATCAAAGAACTTGTCATGACTTTGGTTAGATTTAGATCAAAAGTTATCTCTGAGAACTAAACATAACAAAACACAGTCAAACGGGGGTATTAGTTGCTGGTCAAGTCCTAATTGGCTAGTTTACGAATTTTCACCTTTCCCTGTGGTTTTGATAAGACTATAGATTTCAAGGCAAGACAATTTATGAAGTTACTTCTATAATTCATAATTGACAATCAATCATGCCTTTCATAAATAGTATATGACCACATATGAATGGAAAAAAAAAAAAACTCTTCAGGAATTTTGTTCATTAATTTGTTTTCTGGAGTAAGTGTATTCTGCATAACGGTGCAATCCCATTCTTGTAGCATCATTACCACTCGGTTATCTCCTGCTTGTCAAATATTCTGTCCTTGCTTCTATTTCATCTCACAATTCCTTAATTTTTTCTTCTCCACTTGTTCAATGAAGCAATGCCCTTTAATTTCTTATGCCACCTTCCAGTGAAATTAGTACAATTGATTGTGATGAGACAAAATTTCCATTTCTTTTAAGCATATGAAAAAGTGTGTGGAGCTTGCAGAAATCTACTTGGATTAGCAGTATCAACACTGACGCAGGTATTTCTTCAAAAGTAAAGGGACTATATCACAGAATATAATTAATAGTGTGCTGATAAGATATGTGATTAAAGTTTCGAAATTTGAATAATTTAAGAATTCCCGAAGAGACAATTAGAAGCATTAATCTATGGTGCAAGCGTTACTCTAGGATTCTCTCTTTGATGAGAACAATTCACCGTTCAGATAATGTCACAAGACAAAGAAAAATTCAGATTGAAACATTAATGGAAAATTCAATCACCTCTCCTTTTTGTAGTCAGTAATAGATGCAAAATTGTTGCTTGCTATTTGTGAATCCTGATGAACTTTGTTCTGACCTAGTTCATATAGTGGTGTGTTCACATCCACTT
This sequence comes from Zingiber officinale, assembly GCF_018446385.1. Taxonomy (NCBI): domain Eukaryota; kingdom Viridiplantae; phylum Streptophyta; class Magnoliopsida; order Zingiberales; family Zingiberaceae; genus Zingiber; species Zingiber officinale. The sequence goes on from NC_056002.1 coordinate 9,541,791, forward strand.
TACCAAAATTGTGCGAGAAAAACAGTAGATACTTCAAAACATAAGCCTGCAAACAAGATCAATTATAAATTGTGCTTCACTGGAGTACTAAAAACAATGCGAAAGATCAGAACTTGCCAAATATATAAACCCAGCCAATATCATGAAATTCCATGTACTAAATTTCCCATTACTATGGCAGAAGATATGAGCAGTACAGTCCAAACAGCCCATTAGAACAATTATATAATCTCAATAATGCATGAATTTTAGATTGAAAAATGATTTAGTTGGAGCATCAAACCTCAACTGAATTTTTCATGTAAAATGAACCATGTTTAAGATTCCATAATATGTAGAAGCAAGAATAAAATGAGGAAGAGTTATCATATAAATTATCTTTCAAACGAAACCGAAGCACATTTCACATACCCATGATTTAAAAAGTGGAGTAGGCTGCCACCTAGGCAGAATTGAAGAGGGCCTGTTTGCCTAGGGGATAAGCAGACCCTCTTAAGCAGGTCATTTAAAAGGCAGGCCAGATAACCTGCCTAGGTGCACATGCAGCCCACCTGGGCGATGGTCTGATTTAGTATGGAGGAAAAAAAACTGGCTTTTTGAAATAGTTGGTTCACTTAATAAGACAAACCCTAAATCCTCTCCTGTTTCTCCCAAGTCCCAACCCACATGACCCCACAAGCATAACTCCTCTGCTGCTTCCGACCTGACAACCACAGGACCCTCCTCCTGAGGGAATTTTTTGTCCATCTTCCTCTTCTTACTCTCCACATCGATTGCTCCCAATCACTCCCAACCCAACACCCCTTCATATGCCACAGCAGCTAATTTTCTTACAGTAACCCCTTCTGGTCTAATCAGTATTAAGGTCAGCCATCAGCATTTATTTAATCTGAAAAATACTGAGATATTCAGTTTGATGAAATACTGAAATGATGAGTATTAGATCAGTATTAGATCACTATTGTAATTGATCTGGGAAATACTAATCAAGTAGCTTTGAATTTATCTTGCAATTTACAATTGTTGAAGTTTATCTAGCATTCGATGTAGTATTATTGTTTCAAATTTTGCATTTTTTCTTGCGTTTTTTTTGTTTAGTGACTTCAAACATGGGAACAACTTTCAGCACAAGATGGCAGTTCTAATTGCTACAAATCATCCTACTCAACTTATGAGGTGTAGAATTATGGATATCTTTCTAACAAGAAAGAACTTAATACCATTAAGTGCAAAAAGCTAAGAAAGTGATCCTATATACATAGTGTCAGCAAAAAAGAAAAATAATAATAAGACAGTTGCATGAAGAACAAAGAGGAGAAGTTCATATTTCTAGGGATGGGATGAAATCCAAGAAGTGCCATAAACAACTAAGAACTAAAAAACAAATGGATCGATTCACAGCCAGTGATCCAGAAATGGTCATGGCATCCCAGCTGAGAGGGTGGCAGTTCAAAAAAACTATCAGGATATTTTGATAATTACCCATTTTTAATTCATTTTGTCCCGATATACCCTCCCACATCCATCTTAACATCTCCGTCTCGTGTCAACTACATTTGCATTTTATTTTTTGTAACTGTTTAACATTGACTCATAAAATGCAATTATTTGTACTACAGTTAAGCATAATGATAAACTCCTCCGTATTCCTGTTACATATATTATTTGTAGTACCCTTATCAATATTTATTTCTTATTGAAAAATATATGCTAGGGTATCTTCCAGAATTCTTGCACATTCATATTAACAATTTTCCCACTTCTTTTCTTATATATATTCCCTTTAAAAATAAACTAGCTAATTCCTATTTCATAAACAACGACAACAATAACCAAACCTTATCCCACTTGGTGGGTTTTGTTTCATAAAATAAACTCTAAAATAAGATAAAATGTTAAGTTAAAGTTAAAGTTAGTTTGACCTTTAGATTTTTTTTACACCCTAAAGCTTATTTTCATTTAATTTGCCTCCTCTAATTCAGAAGGAGAGCCTTGGAACAACTTTAAGTTGTTGCCATGTGACCCACAAGGTCACGGGTTCGAATCCTGGAAACAACCTCTTGCAAAAAAGCAGGGTAAGGTTGCGTACAATGAATCCTTCCCCGAGACCTAGCATGGCGGGAGCTTCGTGCAAGGGTTGCTTTTTTTTTGCCTCCTCTAATTCACAAAACCATTTAATAAACCTCAGGCCACCTCAAACCAATAATAAAAAGTAATTTTCCGATAAGACTGTATTGGCTAAACTTTAAAATTACTTTCAAGCAGCCCAAGGCAATTAATAGTATAAATAAAAAGTTACATTTAAGTACCATTTTTAAGATATAGGACCTAAATAAATTGATTTAGTATCTATTTTCTATTTGTTATAAATCAAGATGATAAAGCACCATTCTATTTCAATGGGAGATGTCACATTATTATTTTGAGATTGTTTGGGCTAAATTGAGGCACTTTTGTAATTTATAGGGGGGTAGAGTCATCAAATTGAGGTTATATATTGAATTGATTTAATTAAGATCCATATCGAAAATAATTGAGGTCCATATCGTGAATTGTATTAGTTGATCTTCATAGCATGAATTATTTTCGTAATTTTGCAAATGATGAATCCTAAATTTCATGTTAAATTATAAATATAACTAAAAAAAATCACCATACTAATACATATAAGAACATCTTATTTTACACCATAGTATGTTTGATGAAGTACATTGCCAAAATATCAAAAAGTAATAAAAGAATTATACCTATATTAATTCTTCAAATTAATTATGTTCAAGCAGTAAGCTCAAATTAAATTCAAAGTAGCAATAAAAGAAATATACTTATACTTTCAAATTAATTAAGTTCAAACAGCAATAAAAGAATCAAGCATTCCAACAGTAATAAAATTGCAAAACAATTATACACTTCTAAATAGTTATACACTGATATACCTTGACATGAATAAAGTAAATCATTAATTTAAATTCTTCTACAAGAAAAAGAGTTTTATATGACTAAACTTAAGATAAATAATTTTATACATGAATGGCTGAATCCGCACTTGGAAATCTCCATTGTCCACCACTGTTCAGTTGATGTATTGAACTGAGAAGTCCAGCAAAAAAATTGTCATCAAAGTCTATTAGGAAATAAAGCTGCGGCTTCACTGGCATCATATGGTTGAGGGTTGTAAAAGGTAGCTTGGCTGGGAAAAGTTGCAGTGGAGGAGGCGGAGCTACACAAGGTCGTGAGCAGTGTCAAAGAGAATTTGAAGCAGCAATTGATGAAGAATCATGGCTAGGATGCAATTTTAAACCCTAAACTACTATGAGGGCCCCTTTTATTCGTTGATGAGGGATTAAGATGGATTTATATAATGATAGTTGAATCATTGCTCTTGCAATTCATTTTGTATTAGTCCGTCAAATTGGACTGATTCATAATCAATTCTGACTATGAATTTACATCTTAAATCGATTGAATGAGAAAATTTAAATCGTGAATCGTCCGATTACAATTACCATGAATTGAGACAACAAACTTTGATGGTAAATTCAGAAAACTGTAAAATTCTAGAGGCTAAAATGGTATTTACCGCTAAACCTTGCATATAAAAAGTCAACTCAATTATCTAGTGTAAAGAAACTACTGTATTCAACTAGATAGAAATTTACCTTAGATACGTGTGGCAATCAAATGGAAAGAAAAAAAAAGCAAACAAGTTGTTACTGGTGACATCACTTCTTTATCAAACAAATTTCTTTAACATGAGTGGTGCAAAGTACAATTATAGGAGGGTGTAATGTGCACAAACTATAAGATGTCGAAATATCAATAGAATAAAAATTAAAGGAGGCTACTCTCTACTTCGTAATATTAAATATTTAAAGCAGTAAAATCTTGGTCTGTGGCTGGTGATTTTAACAGATCAGCAGAAAAAAAAAATCACAAATCATAAACAATCGTATATATTTCATAAAATGATAAAAATGGAAGACAGTAGCCAAAGTAAATGAAAAATACTACCAAGAGGAGATAATAAAAGATTTCAGAGATCAAACATGAAAGAGACATACAAAACAAGAAAAAGAGAACAACCTGAATGGTGGCCAAGATACCACAAGGACCCCCCTCCTCTTGAACCAAGCCCATGCAAGTCTCCGGATCAGAGCTAAATCTACAAGCATTAGTTCATACAAAATTAACTACAGAAGAAAGACAAGATAATGCATTGGGTGACCAATCACACTAGAAATGAAAGAAGATTTCATCCATAGTCTGCACCATTTATAGCTACTTGGGATTTTAGTATTTTATGAGTACAAGATAATCCGGGCATGACATATGTAGCTATCATGTTGTGTAATCCTAAGAGAAACCATCTACCAAATTCACCAAGTGTAAATAAAATCCAACAAAAATTAAATTTGCATCAAAGAATTTCTCACGAAGGTCTATTTAATATATTAATATTTATTGTACGGCGCTGATTTTGCTCCAACAAGTGAATGTCTTTTATCTTTGACCAATGCCAAATCTTAGTAGTATAAGGTCTTTGTGTTGATTGCTTGAAATTTTACAGACAGTACAGATTTCATTTAAAAACTAGATGAAAATTGCTAATAAGGAAATATATGTTAGGACACGCATGAGCCAGACGGGGGGATGAATAGCTCGCTTCGCTTCTTCAAACTTAATGTTGCAGCGGAAAACTTGAAAAGAAGACTCCACAATGCTAACACTTGGATTTTATTTGGTATTCACCTCATTGAGGTGACCAATCCAAGGGTCCACTCCTCACATTCACAGCTCCACTATGAATGTCTCATTCTCGAAAACTTTCCGGAGGTGGAGAAGTCTCGTACAAGCTGTTCTTACCCGAATACAACAAGAAAACGAGAATACAAAGACAAATACAATCGAAAACGACTCCTTGCTTTGTTGGCTTTTTTCTTACTTTGGATTGCCTCTTGGTGGTAGGAAATGCAACATCACTTATCTCCCAAACCCTCAAGAATGGGCCACTTCAAAACATCGCAAAACCCCCTTTTCTAGGGTCTCTCTTCGGCTATAAATGCCTCTCAATCGATTGGCCTTACCACGTCAAATCGATCGTTTAAAACTTGAAAAATGGCACTTTTTTGCCCGACCAATCGATTGGTGAGTCATACCAATCGATTGATAGCTCGAATTGATTCCGAAACCTTCTGTTTTCGTGAGAAAACACTCCCAATCGATTAACCACGTTGAATTGATTGCCCCAATCGATTCAGCACCTTTATGTTTCCTTGCAAAAACCATCCAATCGATTGCCCTAATCGATTGGTGATGTCGGAATCGATTGCCCTAATAAATTCCGACACCTTCTATGTTCCGTGAAAAAGCCTTCAATCGATTACACTAACGATTGCTTTGGGCCAATCGATTATACCAATCGATTGCCCAACCCTAAATTCAAAATCAGAACCAATCGATTGGCACATCACCCCAATCGATCAGTAACACTGAATTCAGTCCTCTCAAGACTGCATTCGTGTCTTTCTTGATATCCGATTGACCTCAATCTACCAAGACTCTCTTTGCTCAACATCTTGACCTGTCGAGACTCTCCATGCCCAATATCCAATCAACCTTAACCCATTGGAACTAGCTCACCAAGTGTTCGGTCCTCCTTGATCCACTTGGACTTTCCCTTGCCAACCTTCCCATTGGACTACCACCGCCTAGCCCTGCTAGGACTTTCATTGCCTAGTTCCCACCTAGGTCTTTCACCGCCTAGCCCCGCTAGGACTTCCATTGCCTAGTTCCCACCTAGGTCTTCCATTGCCTAGCCATGCTAGGATTTGTCATTGTCTAACCTCCAGTTAGAACTTCTTATTGCCTAACATACCATTAGTCTTTTCCTTGTCTAACTTTAGTTAGGACTTTCCAAGTCGAGTATCCGGTCCTTCTTGACCTACTTGACTTCTCTCTCACATATTGTCAAACATCGAAACTCAAGCTCGGACCAACCTGAGATTAGTCAAACCGGTCAAGCTTAACCCAAGGACGATTGCACCAACAATATATGGTTGTTAAGTAGACCTATGGCATATGGTAGGTATAATCCTGCAAACATCCATCCAAAATATTTATAAATCGAACATATTTAAGACTAGGTGTACCAAGAAGGAAATACCTAGATGGATCTATACATTATCAATAGGTTCCAAACAAGAAATACTAAATTATCAAGAAACCATTTTTTTAGAATAACTTGTAATACTTTAGGTGGATGTAGAAATTGATAGTAGACATTTTACTTCAAACTTTTGATCTCAAGTAGGTTAAACATAAATTGTAGTATGCCCCGACTTCAGGAGCAAGATAATATCCTAGAATAAATTTTCCTCATTTCTTCCCGCATATTTGGGATATTTTTCTCATTTCAGAACTTTCCAAGTGCATTGTATACATATAAACCTGATCGAATCCTCATTTATCTATATGAACAATATAGCATATCACTTTGACCCATACATTAACTGATGCAGAAGGTAATCAAAGATGGTCACGTGGTACAAGTTGTCAAAGTCAATGGAAAGTCGTTTCCTGATTCTGCAATGCCCTAACTCCGGGAAGGACCCTGGCTCCACGCAGCCCAGACTGTCTGCAAGGTTCCCCGACTCCGAAGGGATCCCCTTGACTCCGAATGGTCCCAAACTCCCTGAAAGATTCCCCGACTCCGAAGGAAACCCACTCGAAGGCGAGCATTGCCATCACTCAAGGAAGATGCGGGTAACGTTGTCGTTTAGCCCGGAAGTCGTGGGCAGCGCCTTCATTTATTTTAGGAGACGTGAGTAGCATTAGTGGGAATCTCGGAACATGTGGAGATCATGAGAACACAACCGCCACTTTATAAAAGGTAGCCCAATCCTACGAGCATAGGTACGTGCACACACGCATCCAAACCCTAACTACTGCTCTTCGTTTTCCTTCCTCCACCCCCATCGAAACTGACTTAGGCATCGAAGTGGTTGCGCTGGGAACCTCAGGCTGTCATTCTAACTTTCTTTCCCTATTTTCTCTCACCAGGCCCTGGCGGACCTCTCCACAAGTTCTCATCGTTGTTTGGCGCTCGACGACCCAATCAACATCGACGCCTACTCGCCGGTGGCTCGTTTGAAGGCGTTCTCAGGCAAGATCATTAACTATGGCCAAGTGAATCTCCATTAAACATAACACGAGGAACAACAAATCACACAAAATCATTGTCAGTGAATTGGTGATTCATGAACAACCTGAAAGCTCAGTTTCTTGTCCCATATGAATTTGCCTACTTCATTACAAGATTGCAGTCAAATGACAACATACCTAGACCAAATAGATGAAAGTATCCATTTTTAAAATAAATAAATAAATAAATTGTCACATGATAAAAAGGTGTACTTGAATGAATAAGCAAATTGCGCAGCCCAATCAGCAGCCTTGTCTTACACACAAGATACTCTTATTTTCATCAACTTGAAACAGCTCACGTATAACCTATATTACATTGATAATAAACTAAATGAATTTTTTGTTATGATATATACATTGAATTATGATCTCATTTTCTGCTTCCAGATGAATTCTAAGTGAACATCTTAATCACACTTGGTTGCCAGAACCTATCCCAATTGCAATAATCACGAGAATGAAGTGGCTGAAGCTACTCCTCCTACTATATAGAGTACACTTATGGAAGAGGACTTGGCTTTTGCAGAATGAGTGTAAACAAAAAATAGTCGGCAGAAGAATAAGGTGAATGAGAAAGTATCATTAAAATTCCACCAAATGTGATCATTGGAAGTAATCTTCAACATTCGTTTAGAAAAAAAGAGAGAATGAATTCTCCACAATCTAATTAACTTGAAATCAGAAATGTCATGCCTTCTAAAGTTAAAATAGACACCCCAGTTTTGAGTAAATGTTATGTGCGCTTATATACCATTTGCATTTACCATAAACAGGTTTGTTTATAGCCGCCATGACAAAGAAAATGGACCTCACTCACCAACTAGTATTTACATATCTTTCAAGAATAATGCTCAACAACTTACTGCAAAGGCAAGTCGAACCATAATCCTAAGTTAGCTGCATAGTGTAATCAAAAGTATAATTTTCACAAATATCACGAGTCATTTTAAAGTTGATGTTAAAGTAACCATCATAAACTGAAGAAAATGCAGAAGATTGTGAAGTTGAAAGAATATGAATAAGACATAGAACCATATCAAGATACATTAACAACTTTAAACTTCTATCGCATCATTAGCTTAAGTGCTTTAATTTTAATACAACCCTTGAGTTTGTTAAACTTCCAAAGTCTAACAGAAACAATGTATATAAGGTCAATGACACTGATTTCCATAGCTACAGGCACAACTGACGCATGATATTTCAAAAAGATATCCTATGCAGCAAATGAATAAAATTGTCAGAGATAACTCGCGAGTTAACCTGATTCCCTGGTTACTCCATTGTGCTAGAACATCCCTCGACACGCAATTTCCGAACACCATGAGAAACAACTTCTCGGCATCTGCTAACGAGAGAGGCTCTCCGAAACCAAAACGCATGCCTTCCGCTCCTTCCCCCGACTTCTCTAAATGCGTGCTGCTGGTCTGATCCTTAATGACTGACGCAATCGAGCCAGTCCTATTCCCCACATCCTCTCCCGCACTCGCGGGCTTTGCAGGGCTGACACTTTTATTTCCAGCAGCCACGGCGGCCTTGATCCTCTTCTCCGCCGCTGTCGCCATGAGCTCGCGCTGCACTCTCCGGTTCGTCGCCTCAACGGACTCTTCCGTTATATCCAGCGGCTTGCTCCGCTTCGCCTCAGGCGGCAAGCTCTGCAGGCTCATCCGCAGCGCCATCTGAAGATCCTCGTCCTCTCGATCCACCATGGCCAATTCCCCCCTAATATCCCCTGAAACCGGGAACTAGGGTTTCGATCGGCAGCGTCCCGTCGCTAGATCATGCGTCCAATAAATCAACCGAATCAAATCTCAAGAATAGCTGGAGTTCCACACTCGATTCCTAGTCGAAATCTTGATGGAACAGGCGGAGATTGCTATCCTACTGATATCGTCGAAAAATAATATTGTGAGCTCGCGCGATCGAACGGGAAGCAACGCGATGAGAGAGAGGGGGGTCAATATCACTTGAAGGAGTCATCTTACGGGATTACCAAAATACCCTCCAGACTTTACAGGAAATCGATCACTCACCGTCCAATCGATGTTTTGTCGATAGTTTTACGCAGATTGTAATTGTATTAATTTTATTTTTTTAAAACAACCTTTTTATTATGTTCATTGCCCGAATTAGTGGTGGAAAAAAGTTAAAATAGACACGCAATTAAGTTTAGGGCGAATTACCGTTTACGCCTGAGGTTTGGTTAAAGTATGAATTGATCTTATACTTTCAAAAGTAATAAAAAATCCTTCAGATTTAGTTAAAGTAAAAAAAAAAAAACCGTTGACGGGTCGATGATAGTAATCAATCCGTAAAAATAAGAAAAAGATTTATATATTTTTATGTTTTAGCGAAAAAAAAGATTATCTAAAGTAACTAAAAATTAATTAAAGTAAAAAATTATTATAATTTGAGAGAGTCATTTCACTAATCGATTGTATAAATTCTAAACCCATAGAGTCAGAATATCTTTAATTATAAATTCTTTACTGAAATATATCTATTACAAAAATCCGTTCTCCTTATCTTATGCTCCAAACCATAATTAGTCGTTCTCCTTATCTTATGCTCCCAACTAGACTCCTCTTTCCTATGTTTTATTTTTTAAACTGTAAAAAGTAATCGATCAATAGAATGACTTTCAAATTGTAATAATTTTTTACTTTAGTTAATTTTCAACTGCTTCATAAATTGTTTTACATTTTTCCCGTTGAAATGCAAGGATATATATGTCTTTTTTTTAATCTTGATTGACTACTATCGTCGACCAGTCAAGGAACTTTTTTATTACTTTAACTAAACCATAAAGATCATTTCGTACTTTAACCAAACTTCAGGGGGTAAAATGTAATTCACCCTTGAGTTTAAATAAACAACCTTTATATTAATTTTTTACAAACATAATTAAAATTATTTTTAAATATTTAAAATCACCAAAAAATTAATATAGCAAACATTAACTAGCTCCTATGAATGCAGTGCATATTAGTTGGCTGCTACGATATTGTAGTTGTCAATTAATTACTTTAAATCAAAAAATTTTATAATAATTTTAATTTAGAATAAATAATATTAAGTAAGTATGTAACATATATATATATATATATATATATATATATATATATATATATATATATATATATATATATAAAAGTTGGCTGCTACAATATTGTAGTTATCAATTAATTACTTTAAATAAAAATTTTTTATAATAATTTAAATTTAGAATAAATAATATTAAGTAAATAGAAGGTTCGATATTTTTAATTAGTTAGATATTTTTAAAAATGCTACAGCATAGATGGATAATAATGATCATTTATTTTAAAAAATATGGCCATATTTGCGAGACGGGGAAAAACTTAAAAGAAAATTCTTATCCTATAAAAGTAGTCCGACTCTCATAAATAAAAATATGTGATATAATATTTGAAATCTTAATTTATAGAATAATCTTCTTGAGCATCGGACTGAACTTCCTTATCTATCATTTAATTCATTCTCTTTGAGAATTCTTCCTCGTAGGACGGAATTCTTGCCAGTTGCCACCCTCCTAAGTGTCCATAATAGCATTGACATACCGGTAAGTCGAACTCTGTTATGATGTAGTGTATTATATATACAGACTACAGTACATGAGAACGGAGTTTGACTTATTAGTATGGCACTACTATTATGGATAGTTAGAAGGGTGGCAAGAATTTCGTCAGGAAGAATTCTCAAAGAGAATAAAATATTATAATATTAAAGCTAAAAGCTAATAAATTTAAAAAATAAAAATAAAAATAAATTACTTGCTCATATTAGCATTGTGACATAAATAATATATTATCCGATTAATAGTCAGATGCCTATTCTATCGGGTGTTTATCCTTTTTCATTTACTATTTAATTGTCTATAATTAATAACTATCTATGATTTATTAGATGAATGAATACTAAAAAAAAAGTTATTTTAAAATTTTTTATATCTATTTCTGTAACTCAATCTTTAAATTAAAAAAAAAGTAAAATTTTATTGATACGTTTAAAAAAACTATTGATGTCAAAGCGTAACATATATATATATATATATATATATATATATATATATATATATATATATATATATATATATATATATATATATATATATTTGTTTATTTTTTAAAGTTATTGACATAATTAAATTTCATTTTAGAATTTAGACATGAAATTATAATATTAGGTACAAATTTAAAATCAAAATTAAATGTTTTGAGATAATCACCTTATGTGCGACGTAAGAAGTGAGGACTAACCTTTTAGCAGCTACTGATATAACAATGATATTTTAAAAAGTTATAATTTTGATAATTAAAGACACCCTTTTGATTTTATGAGATAAATTGAATCATAATGATTAATTCATATAATATCCCCATTGTATATAGACATAGTACTTTATATATAATATTTTTATAAAATTAAATTAAAAGTAATTTAATTCTATATATTATAGTAACTAACCTTTTAGCGACTACTTCCTGACTGATATAACATTGATATTTTAAAAAGTTATAATTTTGATAATTAAAGACATCCTTTTGTATTTTATGATTTTATGAGATAAATTGAAACATAATTATTAATTCATATAATATCTCCATTGCGATGGATAATAGCTGCGTAGGCTTAACATTCCGAGTGCTGATCCTCTTGTCGTTTTTCCTTTAGTTTTTTCTTGATCCGTTCTCTAGATTTTAGTTAGAATTTGAACATAATTTACTATGATTTTTTTTTTAAATTTATATTTTTATTTAAATTGTAGTTTGAATCGAAATTGAAGATCAAAAGTCGCCTAGAGACTACTCCTGACTCGGCACTCTACAGTCCGCTTGTCCGTCCGCCCGTCTATAGTTGACGGCCTCGAGATGATCTTCGACCGTCTATCCTAACTAAATTATAATACGAAGAAAAATATAAATCCAGAAAAAATTTATAGTAATTACAGCCGAATTCAAGTTAAAATCCCATTACAATTACAGAACGGAACAAGAGGATGAAAAACGGTTGAGGATTCGAACCCTACCATTTTAACTCTGTTGGTAAATGGTGGACCCATCCAAATGGTTCTTTATATAGGACGGCTAAAATGAGATAAATTACTAAGGCGCGATTCAATTTACACCGGCAGGTACACTCCAATCATGATTTTAGTTCATTTATCTTTTATTTCTAAACGGCGTATATAATGTATTTTAGCTAGAACATTCATTCTACAGTTTGTTTTTCTCTCTAATTCGTCGATAAAGAAGCATGATAACTAATCAATTACTAATCCTATATATATTTTTAATGTTACGTTGATGACAACGTGATGCGGGAGCATTCGGCAATACGATGAATTTATATTTATTTGATACGATATATTCTCCTTTTGAACTATGATGAGAAGAAAATAAGGTTACTAACCTCCTTTTTAGATTTTGAAGAAGAGCGATTGAAGTTACCTACAAGAAAGATGATTAACTTGTGGTCTTCTGACATTATTACACTCTATTCGGAGTTCAGACGAGACAGAATAAGATAACTGGGTATCAAAACTCCAAATATGATCTTTTAACTTTTTTCTTTTATTTGTCTTAAATTTTTAGGATTCATTTTTTTTCTGAAAGTTAGTTTGCACGACTAATTTAATGAAGGATCATAAAGACACTAGAGGGATGATGAATAGCGTTCGTCGTTTTTTTTTAAATCACGAGAATATGTAATGGAAAAGGGAAAGCAAATAAAACAAGCGCTAACACAAGTAGTTTTACTTGATTTGGAGCCTTCAACGACTCCTACTATAAGACCTGCACTCACTGAGTGCTTTCGTTGGGCAATCACTATAATTATGAATGATAGATACAGAAATTAAGTACAAAATGTAGAAAATAAAAGTATATTGACAATACAAAAATGGAAGACTCGAGCGTAGCTTGTCGGAGTAGCTTTTTGATATCCCGGAGATCTTTTCATAGCAACGCGTGAGTATGTAAGTCATAGGAATTAGTGTTTTGAAGCTTCTTATATAGGTTGTTCTGGGCACCTGGAGCTCCTTTCCGGGCACCTAGAGTGTGCTGACGTGACTACACCTTGTCGAAAGTTTATCCCATAAATTTTTTCCACCTTTGGACGTCCGGACCTGTCTGAGCACCTAGATCATGACGTGTGTCGGCCAAACAGCGATAGCCACCTCAGCTAGTCACCTCCTATCACACCCACCTTATCCGAGCATCTGGAGCAACTCCAGTTGCCCAAAGGTTCGGGTGTTTGGACAAGGTCCGGGCGCTTGGATAAGGTCCAGGCGCCTGGACAGCCTTCTTCCAGCCTTTTCCCTACATCAAAGTGTTAGTAAAAATACCCTGTAACACAGAGTTGGGGCAGTATAAAATAAACAGAATGATTATTAATTAGATCATGTCTTTCCAATATCAGGATTTAGTCATGGTCTAAACTTAGACTTCTAAAATGACTCTAAGTTGGACCAGCGCCTATAGCCCCTAACTGGAACTCACCCTCACTAGTACTATCTCCTCCAGTATTTACCTCACTTATTATTGCAGACTTACTTGACTCTTTAATTCATTAGGTCTTCCTGCCAGATGCCCCATCTGGCTTCAACCAGTTGTTAGGTTCTACAAACCCAATTGGACTTCTTACCAAATATCATGTCACTCTTTGACCTATTTGAACTTCGTGCCAGTTTTCAAATCCTCCAGACCTAAATGGAATTCAACCTAGTGTCAGGTCCTTATCTTTTAGTCTTGCATATTTAGTAAAAAAGTTAGACAAACAACACATCTAACTTTAATCTATTTGTCATACATCAAAACCTGATTATTAGTTCAATCTGCACCAACATTTATGTCCTTTAATACAGCTATGTTCCCCTTCGAGCTATGACAACGAGAAGAAAACGAGGCTACCAACCTCCTTTTTGGGTCTTGAAGAAGGACAATCGACTTTACTTACAAGGAAAATGATTAGCTCGTGGTCTCCTGATATAATTGCACTATATTCGAAATCCAGACGAGATGGAATCGGTTAACTGAGTCATCAAAACTCTAGATTTGATCTTTTAACTTTTTCTTTTATTTGTTTAAAATTTTTAATATTAATTTTCTTTTCTAAAAGTTAGTTTAGGTTTTATATCCTTGTTTAACATTACTTTTCTTTTACTTTTCCTTTTTTTTGTTACGACTTTTTCTTATTCTTAGGCTATTTATAGATGAGTTAGGGTTCTTGTAAAAAGATGTTGATGTGATGTTGAGTTTGATTTTGATCTGAATAAATAAATTATTTCCATTTAAACCTAGAGGCAACTCCTCTTTGTTTACAAATTATTTCCTATGTCTTTAATTTCTAACTAGAATATCGCGTTCGGAGTTTCTTCCCTTGTGTTAGTTGGTATTAGAGCCTTAAATCCCTAGATGATCATCATGGTCATGATCATGGTCATGAAAGACAGGTTCCAATTGAAGAAGTCTCACCCTAGGATCGAAGCGTATCCTATGAGCTCATCGAAGATCTACAGAGACAAGTCACAGAGTTATCCAAGTGTCTAGCGGCATAAGATCTTAAAGATCGTGAGGTATGTGGTCGAGATCATAACAGACATGTTTCGACTAAGTCTCACATTGTGATCGTAGTTCCCGAGATTTTAAAGGTCGTAAGTTATTTTATTTTTATTTGAATAAAATTTTTCTTGAGAAAGATATAGTCGACAAGATTGAAATTGTCGGTGATCCAATTTACAACGAAGATGAGACCGAGTCAACTAGCGAGCCAATATATGTCGAGCACTTGAGAACTTTTGATCTTGAACACACTACCACGAACTCGAGTTCTTTTCAACTTGGGGCGTCTAATGCAAGAGTGTCACGCCCCGGGGGAGTCCATGCCAGAAGAAATTTCGACAGCATCTCCCCTGTACGGGTGACAATCTGGAACTTACTACAATGCCCTCAGGGCTACATATACCTCGGCCAACACGACCGGAACAATAACAATAAATAATAATGCAAACACCCACGCAGTTTAATAGTAAAACTAATCTAAAGCAATGATAAGGAGAAACCATCTCAAAAATCCTACTCAACTACACCCATAAAGCTCAAATCACAATATCCTATTTAACTACACCCATAAAACACAAATAACAACGAACTCACCTCTTCTGCTATCCATGCAGGCATGTAGCAAAAAAACATCCAAATAAAACTCATCGGCAATAAAGATAACACAATATCCATATGTCAGAAACCAGAACAAATCTAGATAGTAATAAGAAAGCCAAAAGATAAAACACACATCCTCGCAATCTGCAGGAGACTAGCGACTGGAACTCCCCCAGACAACCTCAACCTGAAAATAGTAAATATCCACGGGGTGAGTCAACTCCTAGCGGGTAACTACTGATATGCATAATAAAGAAAATAACAAATAACACTAATCATGCGTACAGTCTCCTGATATAAGAAGGATAAATGCAAACTGAAATAAATAGGAGAACAACTGTACTGTGTATGGATAATAACCCGAGAGGTATAGAAATCCTGTATGCATGTCAAACAAATACATCCATCCAATATGCAGCATATAAGTGCAGCAAACACAAACAATAAATGCATCAATGCGTATGATGCCAATGACATATCCTGATCACCCCTACTGCCAGTCAGCCGTCTCACACACTATGGTGAGACCGAGTGGGTAGGGCTGTGACAATCGTGCACTCTGCCATCACTACTCCTGATGAGTAACCGAGTAGACGGGATGCTGTCGGAGTACACCTATCCTCCTACCCCAAATCATAAGTGGGAGAGCGCAATGCTCTCATCTCCCTGAGCAAGTCCAGAGGAGGGATCACTGTCGGCTACCACGTTGCGTCACACTACCCATGAACGGACTAATGGAGCCAAATAGAGCAAAACTGTTTGCCGACTACCACGCTGCGTCTCCAGACCAGTGGAGCCTAACAAAGCAGAACTGTCTTCCGACTACCACGCTGAGTCACTGGACCAGCGGAGCCTAACAGCAGAACTACCACACACCTGACATACCACTAACTCATGAGTGGTGGTGTGTGCAGATCTATGTAACTGGCGATGTGTTCAACAATAATGGAGCCGATTATCGGACAGCATGCAATCATGTGAGATGGTGCATGATACTAAGCATGGGAATATCCTGAATCTATCCATCTCTACAAAATGTGTACGATAGGACAAATAAATCCAATCAATAATCTAGGTACACAGATCAGATAAGGTATAAAAACCTAGGTCTTGAACATAATAGAGCATGGTTATGTCACTACCCCTATAAGCATATATAATCAGGTGGGTACTAACATGAAATACATAACAAGTAAACAAAACAAGCATGTAACAGGTATCGGGTAGTGACCAACCGATGCAGATAAGAAACATAATCATTACTATTTGTTAAAAACACTAGTATGCATATCAAATAACATATCTAAAAGATAAGTCAAGGTACCCGCCTCCAATATAGATAGAGCTAATCAACCTCTATGTCGAAGTGCTCGTCCTGAATCAAAGTCCTGTGATAAATCGTACATGTAGTGCTTTATTTAGCTAAATTCAAATGAATTAAGTAGCTAAATAAAATGCTCAAACCTAATTAGGGAAAACCCTAATCAACATGATCATTCACCCTACCAAAATTAACACTCCTTGCTAACATAACTAGAAACCACCTACAAAATATTTTCAAATTCTTATGTCTTACCTCAAATCACAACCCTGTTTTAGAACAAGAAGCTGCTGGATGGAAGTGGCTGTAATATTAGGGATGTTCGTCGCTGGAAGGCGGTTGCTGGACCCAAGAACAACCCATAGCACAAAACTACCCTGCTGGAATCCTTTCCTCACAGCCGTGATCACTGATCCACTACCAAAAGATGGTTGCTGCCCGGATCCAGTGGCTGTAGCAAGGTGGGATTGCTCATCTACAACACAAATATCCTAAAAACACAAACAACACATTAACCTTTGAGCATAAGACTTGATCTTAATCCACCACTTCTAAACCATACAACTTACCTTTGTATTTCTCTGATTCCCCGTCGGAACAGTGCTGTTTGGCCAGGATTCAGGCCGAAACCCCAAATGTTGTTGTGGTGGTGAACTAGGGCATAGCGTGGAGGCGGTCGGCGCACAGGGCGGAAGCAAGGCAGCAATCGCTCCAGATCAGAGGCGCGAGGAGGAAGGGAAGAGGTGGAAATCGACCGGCTCCCCCCTCACTGCGACGGTTAGGGCAAAGAAGATTAGTCGGTGGCCGACGCTCGGGAGAAGAGAGGAGTCGGCGTCTGCGTCGGCAAGAGGAGAGGAGAGATGGCTCTCGTCACCGGCGAGAAAGGGGGTGAGGGCGTGCGCGCGAGGGAGATGAGGAGAGGATCGGGTTTGGGAGAGGATAAAGAGATCAAGAGAGAAGTAGTAGGAGGAGGACGATTTTGGGGAGAAGGAAACCGTCGAGTGAGGGCTCAGCACACGGGGAAGGAAACGAAGGAGAGAAAAGAAAATAAAAAAGAAAATTAAAAAGAAATATTTAAAGAAAAATCAAACATTTCCTCGTTAAAATGGGGTAGCCTAAATAGGCTTTCCCGGGTCCAGTTTTTATCCCCGTAAACTCGTCATACGAGCTTAGAAAAATTCTCAGAAAATTTCTAAAAATTTCAAAAAATTCTGTTATGGTGATTCGCCCATTTCCGGTATTTTACAAAGAGCATCCAATAGCACGACCAATTTATGTCTTTTGATATGACTATCTTCCCCTTTGAGCTATGACGAGAAGAAAATAAGGATATCAACCTCCATTTTGGGTCTTGAAGAAGGACGATTGGGGATACTTACAAGGAAGATTATTAGCTCATGGTCTCTTAACATAGTTGCACTCTATTCAGAGTCTAAATGAGACAAAATCGGCTAACTGGGTCGTCAAAATTGTAGATTTAGTCTTTTAACTTTTCTTTTATTTGTTTTAAATTTTTAGGATTAATTTTCTTTTCTAAAAGTTAGTTAAGATTTTATTTTTTTTAGGATGAGTTTTCTTTTACTTTTTCTTTTTCTATTGTGATTTCTTCTTATTTCTTAGGCTATTTAAAGAAGGGTTAGGACTCTTGTAAAAATATATTGAGTTCGGTTTTGATTTGAATAAATAAATTATTTTGTTTAAACCTAGAGGTGACTCCTCTTTGTTTATGAGTTATCTTCCTATGTCTTTCTCTGCAGACCTCTAATTCAAACATTATACCCCGAGTTTCTTCTCCTGCGATAGTTGGTATCAGAGTCTTAGATCTATGGATGATTATCGTTGTCATGACAGTGATAGTGAAAGATAGGTTCCGGCTGAGGAAATCTCACACTAGGATCGAAGCGTACCCTACGAGCTCATCGAAGATTTATAGAGACAAGTCACGGAGTTATCCCAGCGTCTAGAAGCGCAATATCTTGAAGATTGTGAGGTACATAGTCGAGATCATGACAGACAGGTTCCGACTGAGGAAGTCTTATACTGTGATCGTAGTGCCCGAGATCTTAAAGGTCGTAAGTTA
Source organism: Zingiber officinale (assembly GCF_018446385.1). Lineage (NCBI taxonomy): Eukaryota > Viridiplantae > Streptophyta > Magnoliopsida > Zingiberales > Zingiberaceae > Zingiber > Zingiber officinale. Next base: position 9,560,578 of record NC_056002.1, read on the forward strand.
TTTTGATATTGAATTAATTGGTTTCGCTTAGACCATGTTACGTCTACATCTCTTTTTCTTTGCACTCTTGATTTTATAATAGGTTTAAACCTAATTTTGACTATTCCTTTTTTTGTGTTACTTCTCTCTTATTTTCTTGTTAATCCCTCTGCAACTTCACACCTCGAAATAATATACATATTCTGCTCGGCGTCAATTGGTATCATTGAAGTCTCATTTTATTTTATTTTAATTTTAATAAAATTTTTCTTGAGAAAGATATGGATGACAAGATCAAAATTGTTGATGATCCAATTTACAATAAAGATGAAAACTGAGTCAGCTAGCGAGCAAGTATATTTTGAGCACTTGAGGACTTTTGATCTTGAACACACTACCATGAACTCGAGGACAAATTCTTTTCAACCTGATGCGTCTGATGTAGGAGCATCCATCAACATGACCAACTTATGTCCTCCGATATGACTATGTTCCCCTTCAAGTTATAATGAGAAGGAAACAAGGCTACCAACCTCCCTTTTGAGTCTTGAAGAAGGATGATCGAGGCTACTTACAAGGAAGATGATTAGCTCGTGGTCTCTTGACATGGTTGCACTCTATTCGGAGTCTAGACGAAATAGAATCAACTAACTAGGTCATTAAAACTTTATATTTAGTCTTTTAATTTTTTTTTATTTTAAATTTTTAGGATTAATTTTCTTTTCTAAAAGTTAGTTTAGATTTTATCTCCTTTTTTAGCATTAGTTTTCTTTTATTTTTTTTCTTACAATTTTTTTTATTTCTTAAGCTATTTAAAAATGAGTCAGGGCTCTTGTAAAAACATGTTGGTGTCAAGTTTGGTTTTGATTTGAATAAAAAAATTTAATTTTGTTTAAACCTAGAGATGACTCCTCTTTATTTATGAATTATCTTCCTATGTCTTTCTCTGCAAACCTCTAATTTGAACGTCGAAGTTTCTTCCCTTGCGTCAGTTGGTATCAGAGCCTTAGATACATAGATGATCATCGTGTCATGGTCATGATCGTGAAGATAGGTTCTAGCTGAGGAAGTCTCATATCAAAATCTAAGAGAGTCACAAAATTATCCCAACGTCTAGCAGTGCAAGATCTTGAGGTACATGGTCAAGATCATGACAAACAGGTTCTAATTGAGGAAGTCTCACATTGTAATTAGAGCAATATTTTTAGAGCTGTCAGACGGGTCAACCCGTGGCGGAGCGGGTCGGCCCGTGGTGGGCCAACCATTTGGCGAGGCCCGGTGGGTTGACCCGTCAACTTAGCGGGTTGGGAAATTTCTAACCCAACCCAATCCAAGGCGGATTGCGCGGGCCAACCCGCGAGCCCATCAAATTTTATTAAAAAATTTTAAAAAATATTTCATATCTTTAACGTTTTACTTCGGAAAGGCTTCATCAATCAAATATATCTATAAACATGTATTTTAAATATAAATGAACACAAATGAGTACTTATGTGGGATAAAAGTACTATTTTTATTTCAAAATTATAATAAAGAAAGATAATAAATTGACATAAAACTTAGCTTACATGTGTTTCTCAACCCGTGGGCCAACCCAAGCTCGTCGCGGGCCGACTTGTGTGGGTCGCGGGCCTAGGCACATCAGCCCGTGGTGGGCTTGGGTTGATAAAATTTCAACCCAACCCGCTTAAATTGTTTGGCGGGGCGAGCCAACCCGATGAGCCCAACCCAAATTGACGGCTCTAATTATTTTCCCCCATCTTTATTTGATATCATGCTTCACTTAACAGTCCATCTTGTTCGAGAAGTTTGATTATGTGGAGTTGTTTACTTCAGAAGGATGTATCTATTTGAAAGATGCATGAAGGTGTTTAAGAGTTATGTAGGTAGTCGAAAACATCCTGAAGAATGCATTGTTCAAAGATATTTAGCAAAAGAAGAAATTGAGTTTTGTTCGGAATACCTTAATGACGTTGATCCTATTAGGGTCCCTCAATTAATTCAAGACCCAAAAGCAAATGTTTCTGGCTTCCAAGCATGCAACACACCAATTATAGTGCAACAAGTTGATCTGCAACAAGCAAAGTTGACTATGCAAGAAAATATGGAAGAAGTATCACCCTATATAATATAAGTGTATTGTATTATTTATAATTCTACATATGTAATAGAGATTATCTACTATCTCATACAAATTTATATATTAATAGTTGTATAGTGAACATAAAACTTTCTTGAAATCAATGTTTCCCAAAAAAGAGAAAGATGAAAGGTGGATACAAGATGCTCACAACAAGAGGTTTATTGACTGGTTTCATGAAGCAAAAGTGGATATTAGATTCATCAATTTATTAGTGTCATTTGCAGTGAACAATTTGTAACTACTATTTTTAATCACCATATTCAATTTGAATACATGTCAGGTGGCTGCTAAAATTGACAGTTGCAATTGCGGAATGACATCAACATTAACATAGTTGACCCATGTACCATGTGTACAAATCCTTAAGTATAATAGTTATGTAATAAAAAATAATTTATACCAAACAAAGGCGCGGGATGATGACAAAGTTTGCCAAAACAGTGGGGTTTCTTTAATTGCCAACACCATGCTTGTCTGTAGTTCTAAAGATAAGAATCTCTTGCTAGCTGAAGTGTCTTTCTATGGAGTGATTGAAGAAATATGAGAATTAGACTATCATCAAATTCACATTCCTTTTTTCAAGTGCGCGTCGGTTGCAAATGACAAAAGAATAATCAGCAATGATGAATGTGGCTTCACTTTGGTCAATTTGAACAAATGAGAACACAAGAATGATGAATTTGTGCTTGTAAGTCAAGTCAACCAAGTCTTTTATATTGATGACCCATTAAAAAAGGGAGTGGTCAATTGTGCTCCCAGATCCTAATAGATATTATGAGGGAGATGATGATTATTGGAGCAGTGTTCTTGACTCTCGACTAATTGATGATGTTGATCATCATTGCATTCCTGCTCATGAAAAATACTTTAGATCAGAAGTTGAGGGTGTCTGAGTCACAAAAAAGTAAAAAAAAAATAATGTTTTGCATTTTTATGTCATGTTTATGTTATGAACAAGAAAGGATGTTTTATGCACTTTAAAAAATTATGTTATGCAATTTTATGTCATGTCTATACTTGTGTTGTTATTTATTTATGTTTGTGTTATTGTAATTATATATGTCATGTTTATGTTACTGCTATTATAAATATTTATGTTATTGTACAAATTTTAACCTTAGTTTCATTTATATTCTTATACAAACAATACTCAATGGATCATAAAAAATAGGGAGTAGTAGTTGAAGAGACACATGAAGTAGCAGATGCGGAGCTACATGGAGTAGTCGATGCGGAGTTACATAGAGTTACTGATGGAGAAGAACGTTCTGTAGATGTGCAGTAGAACAAGCGAGGGCCTACATCAATGTGTAAACTCACTATAGTTGTAAGATGGGGAAAGAAAGCAAAGATTGATTATGATGACATGGGGCGGCCATTATACAATACAAATGGAAATGCATTGCAATTGTACATTGGCTCTATTGCTAGAACTATGGTGCCAACCAACATAAAGTCTTGGCTAGTGTTTCAAAAAATGTAAAATAAAAATGGTGGGAAGAGATCTCGAAAAGATTAATATATACATATAATCCCAAATCAAGTTGGCTTTTCAACTCTGTGTCATTGCCTTCTTTAATTCATTCTTGTCATATTAGTTGTATAATTATTCAGCTTGTATGTTGATTATTTTCTTATTCATGTTCAACTTCTCTATTAATAGTATCTGAGAATATTTTGTGTTGCAGAATGTGTTCGAATTAGCACCATAAAGTGAAACTGCTATGATGAATTCAACATCTCAAAAGTAGAGAGATTTCAAAAACAAACTCACTAAGCAAATTTGTTTGGCCAAATAAAGGCAATCCTGAAAAATTGAGTTCTCCACCGGGTCAATATCAGATCCCAAAAATAATTTGGAAAGTATTTATAGATGAGAGACTTCATCCATCATGGGAGGTGCGTACTCATATGAATATTGTCATGTTTCCTTTTATGTTCATCTTAAACATTAGAAAGATTGTATCTTTTGGACTCACTCTGAATGTTGAGTAACAATGATGTTCTTAGTTTTGGGATTTCAATTTATTGGGGTTGCATGAGATCTTGAGACTATGCACTAGGTGTACAAGTGCAAATCTCTGAAGTACCTCAAAGATAATTTTTCCCACTGAAATATATAGGAATAATTGCATGATCTTCCTAATTACTTGTTACCTCTATTGTGATTTCTTATAGGGATATCCTGCTCTTATTACAATTAACATAGCTATAAGTTATCCATATAAGAAACCCATATTATAAATCCAGTAGCTACAAGATGAAGTTAGATAAAGGAGCTGGGTTTTGCAATTGCTGATGAGTTGTTTATTGAGTTGTTTACTCATTTTCCTTTTGAGTAAAAGGAGCTTGGTTTTGCAATTTCTGATGACGAGGAGGAGCTACAAGAAAATGGAATAAACAAAAATATCCTGCCTCATTGTTGATGAGGGCAGACATTAGTTTGCCTACATTAATAATATCATTACCCACATCTTTAGACTGCTACAACATAAAGTTAAATAATATCCTACCTCATTGTTGATGATTGTCGCAACATTTTAGTATTCTTATCTTGCTCAAGAGACGAAGAAAATGCAGGATTAACATGAAGTGTTTCATGATTATTTTCATAATTGTGTTAATCTTTCGCTTTCAAGATTATTTCAATATTTTAGTATTTTTTTTATCTCGATTCATATATAATGGTGATCTTTTGCTTTCAAAATTATTTCCATACTTAATTCAAGAATATAATGATATATGTTATTCATGGAAAGCAAAAAGAACTGACAATATATTATAAATATCATCATCAATTGTCTCGTAAGGGTTGCATTGACTTAGAAGCTAAATTAGTAAGCTATGGAGCATTTTATTTGTCATTTTCAAACAAGTACTTAATATTATTTAACTGATCAATTTTGGAATTGTAGAGGGGGAAAAATTAATTAATGAAAATGAGGAAGGTGATAGATCAATGCTTTGACTTAAAGCCCATGAGGACAAATCTGGCAACATAACAAATATGAAGATAGCAGAAGTTGCTAAGAAAATTGTAAATATTTAATTTTATCTAATTTTCATATTATTTAGCTAAATAATATTGGAGTTTTTGGATTGATTTGTTACATCCTAATTGTAGGATGACTTGTTGGAAAAGAAGGTCAAAGGAGAGTTTAAATCTTATGAGATGAATGATGTGTTAACTGCCTTAAGCAATCGGGAACACTATGGATGTGTTAGAGGTGTAGGATGATGTGTAAAACCTCAACTCTACTTTAAAACTGCAAGGAGTAATAGGGAATCAATCGCAAAGGATTCGACTGACAACTTCAAAGAACAATTGGAGGAGAATAAGAGCTTGAAGGCTGAAGTAGAAAATTGAAGGCTCAACTTGCTCAGGTCATTAATGATCAAACTTATGAGGTTGTGATATCAAACAAGTCCTCAAACATTAACGACCCAAAATGAAGAGATGATGTGGAGGTTTATAAATGCGACACTTCAAACTTGGAGGTTTTATATTTCTCAATTTTATATCAAATTGATTTTATTTTATTTTTCAAATTCAGATATTTATATACAATTTCTTATTGTTCTTAAAGGGGGAAAAAATATAACTTGGTCGTGAAACAACGTGAAAATGTGATGGCGTACGACACAATACTATCAGAAGGAGGCCCAAATATATTGATTCATCATGTTCCACCTAGGGAAGGGAATTTCAAGATATATGTTAATCTTATCATAGATGAAGAAATAGAGCTTCCAATCCTAATTCGATCTGGACCAACAATCATCAATGTTGCTGTTAAAACAATTGTTACTTGGCCTAAAGAGTTGGTAATTTTACCAACGAAGAAGGTACTTTCAATTTCTATGAAAAGTTGGTATTTAAAAAATCTTAATTATCATTTGAATACTCATATGAATATTTTAAAATATTGTAGAAGAATGCGCAACCTCAATCATTTGCTCTTCAGATGTTCATAGTCAGCAGGACAAGTGCAAGGAAATTGAAAGAACATTGCCGATGACATGCAAGTATATCTATTTATATGTTGTTAGATTGATGTCTGAAGATGAGTGCATACACATAGAATTTGATGAAGCTATGTCTAGATGTCCTAAAAGTATATGGTTGCTAAGAGAAGATATCTTGTGCTCTATGGAGATGAAAAAGATAGGTGATAGGAAAATTTTAGTTTACATGGGGTATATTACGTCATAAATACAATATTTGTTCAAATACTATGCTTTGCTCATAATATTTGTTCACATGTTTTTGCTTTCGTTTACATAGGGAATATTTAGATTTACCATTAGTTTGTCATTACCTTGCAATTACCTTTACAAATACTTGAAGAATTAAATAAAGCTGAGTATGTCTCATTTATAGATCTTGGTCATATACCTACATGCGATGTGGGCAAAGAAGGCATCAAATTGTCACAACATATTGCTGCTCAGTAGAGAGCATCGAACAGAGATAGCATCCGTTTCATCCCATACAACATTGGATAAGATTTTAATTATTTATCAATTTCTACTACATACTAGTCAATGTTATATTTTCATTTGTAAAAGTATCATTGGATCGTGACTATAATTAATGAAGATAAGAATGAATATGATATATTTATTGGATTCTTTGAGTAATATGAACTAAGATCATGCTTAGCAAGCTATTGTGACCAAGTAGGTAGTAGATTATGTTGATTGTGAATGCATTCAATTTATTAGAAGTTGAAAAATAATTTTCTATTTTTTACAATATAGTGGGGTCAAGATATACAATGCATTAAGAGATATTTCAAAATGACCAAGTTTTAAACAATTAAAGGTATGTATTGTGACTATGTATTTAGACATCAATTAATAATTCTTATTATTTGAATTGTGACTTATTGCATGACATTTTCAATTTTATTAGGGTAATCTAAAATAAAATGATGGTGTTGAATGTGGATATTGTATAATGAGATACATGAAAGAGACAGTCTTGGATGAGTATCCACAATATGAGATGAAGGTGAATTTCTTCTTTATGAAATATTAAGTCATTTTGCATTGATCCTCAAACTTCTGTTAATGTTTCAGTTTGTAACATCAAAAAACAAATAGTATTACAATCAATCTCAGTATGATGAAATCAAAAGTGAACGGAGCGAATTTGTCTACTTCTATTGATCCCGTCCAAAATCGGTAAAGACGGCGGGCTGGGAATGTGGCGCTCTCCCTGACCCGATGAAGATTTTTCGTGATCTACAAAATAGGGAATGTCAATGCCAGGCTGGGAAGGAGTTCCCAGCGTTGGCCTTCTGACGCTCAAGTCAGTTTTCGACGATATGTAAACTAGCAGAAATAATAGCATAAGCGTGTAGAAACAAAGTTGCACATACCTCTCCCTGTAGATGGGAACCACCTTTTATAGCGTCACTATAGTATTCGTGCATGCATCCCCAAGCGTAGATATATTTTCCTAGGTGTCCTTAGAAAATATAAATAAAAAAGTATCCCTGACACCATTCCTTAAGTAGCCATACAGTTCTTTGATGTGACAACCTGGAAGCTTCAAAAGTCGATTGCTTGCTAGACATTCCTTGCTGTCAGTGGCACAAACTCCTAAAAGGATATGACAAGATATTTGGTAGGGTCATGTGTAGTCGGTCGGAGTTCGCTTGGTTGGGCTATAGAAGTATCCTTAGGGCATGTAGACCCATCTCTTTCCTTGCTTCCTGGCCCTTATCGGTTATCCCCCTTTGACCGGATGTGAAGCCTGGTAGGCGAGAATGCCTGTTGCTTAGCTCTCTTTGTTATTGGAGGACAATTTTATCCTACCGGGGAGAGCCCGACGTACTTGTCTCCTGAGCTAGTACCATCTGCTCGGCAGTGCCCGGTCCGCTTGATAGACTTGGCTACCCCGCTTGACTTTGTCTTCCATGTCAGCCGGTCTTTCTTACTTTGACCTATCTTTGTTGGGACCTCCCATCATTATTGGATCACAAGCCTCTCTTTCAAGTTTAGTTGAAGGAGGTTGCAAGTCTGACTGACTAGACCATTAGTATGTTCCTATGCCTCTCTCCCTGATCAGGCGCTCGACCACCTAGGGTCTCCAATAGACTTTGCTAACGTCCTTATACTGTTTTATAGCCGTCGTTCGACTGTTGATGGCGAAAACATTTGATTTTATAGCCACCGTTCAACTGTTGATAACGAAGACATTCGATTTTATAGCCGCCGTTTGGCTTTTATAGCCGACATTCGATACTTAGCCAATTTTCTTACTCTTTGCTGAGCTCTGCTTCCGACTACAGTGCTTCCTAATTGCCGCTAATGTCACCATAATTTCTCAAGAATCGTTCAAATCTTCACCTCTTAATGCAAAGCACACTCAACGATGGCCTGTAATCATGCTTTCTGCCTCATCATTAATGTCACTTGTAATAGAATGCCACGTGGTGCCTTTGCATGCCGCCACATGCGTAATGTGACAGACGATTGTTTGGAATCGATGTGACTGCTACCTTTTTGAATTCAAAGACCGCGATGAACTCCCATTTTCTAAAGTTCTTGATCAAACGGCTCAGAGCGGCTGCTGTCTAGGTTTTTAAGCCCATACCCTTTCTTTTGGCTCCATCGTCTTCCTCACCCTCACCTTTTTCCTTCTTTGTTCATCACCGACGGTTTCCACTGCTCCTGTAAGTTCCTCCTCCTTTTCTACTCTCAATCCTTAATTTCTATTCATGATCCCATGACCCATCCTACTTCTCCTCCTCAAGTTGTTGCCGGCTGGTGATATACTTCCACAGAATCTAGTTTGAAAGGGGATGAGATTCTCCAAATGCAAATGACATACCACATCCCTGACGACTACCAAATTATTATCCCTTCTGCCAATTTGCGTCCCTACACTTTGCCAGATGGCTTCCTTCCCTTCTTTAAAGATCAATTTTTGGCCGGTTTGTGTTTTTTGATCCACCCTTTTTTTCTAATGTCTGTAGATACTTCCATATTCCTTTGCACCAGTTAGTGCCTAATTCATTTAGGTTACTATATGGTGTGGTAATACTATTTCGTCTATACGGAATTCCACTCGTGCCCCATATTTTTTATTATTTTTACTATCCCAAACTATTCGAGTCGGGCACCTTCCTCCTCCAAGCCCGCGTGGGCTCTATATATATATATTTTAATACAATGCCTTCTTCCAATAAGCACTAGAAGGAGCATTACTTCTTTATTCGCCTTCCTGACCAGCCTCTTTCCCGACCAACTGGCAAACACTCATGTGTTGAGCGGGCATGTTATAAGTGAGCTTAACCCTCACGTCAAGTGTCAAAGACTCACATACCAAGTTATCGTGTTATAAGTGAGCTTAGCCCTTACGCCAAGTGTCAAAGGCTCACATGCCGAGCGACCGTGTTATAAGTGAGCTTAGCCCTCACTCCAAGTGTCAAAGACTCACATGCCAAGCGACCATGTTATAAGTGAGCTTAACCCTCATGCCAACTGTCAAAGACTCACGTGCCGAGTGGTCGTGTTATAAGTGAACTTAACCCTCACACCAACTATCAAAGACTCACTTGCCCAACGGTTGTGTTATAAGTGAACTTAGCCATCACGCCAAGTGTCAAACACTCACGTGCCGAGCGGCCGTGTTATAAGTAAGCTTAGCCCTCACGCTAAGTGTCAAAGACTCACATACCAAGTGGTCGAGTGTCAAAGACTCATGTGTCGAATGATCTTGTTATAAGTGAGTTTAGCTCTCACACAAAGTGTTAAAGACTCAAGTGCCGAGCGGCCGTGTTATAAGTGAGATTAGCCCACACGCCAAGTGTCAAAGACTCACGTGCCGAACGACCGTGTTATAAGTGAGTTTAGCTCTCACACAAAGTGTTAAAGATGTTAGGGTCAATTTGTAGCTAGAGGGGGGGGGGGGGGGGTGAATAGCTCATCGCGCTTCGGTTGCTTACTTTGATGATATTGTTGCAGCGGAAAACACTCAAGCAACTCTCACCACAGTAACACAAGGGATTTACTTGGTATTCACCTCAAGAAGAGGTGACTAATCCAAGGATCTGACCCTCACTCACTCATCCATTATGAAATAACTCCTTCTCGGTAACTACCAGAGGCGAAGAAGCCTCGTACAAGCTCACACACAAAGATATATAAGAAGAAAGAAATACAAGCTAATACAATATCAAATCTTACAAGATTTACAATGAACAAACCCTAGCTTACTTTTCTTCTTGCTTGAATATACCTCTTGACTTGCTTGGAAGTGCAACAACACTCCTCTCTAATCCTCCAAGATCTGGCGTGTGTCGGTGAGGTCAGTGGAGAAGAGTACTGTCGAGTTAGGGGAAGAGTTGGCCAAAAATCTACCGAAGTAATCGCTCGCCAACGACTTTATCCTGCGCAACGGTCATATCCCAATGGATCAGTTGATCAATTGGGGAGGCTGAATCGATCGGTTGATCAATTCAGAGTGCTTCTTTGCTCGCTAAAAACTACTTGAATCGATCAACTAATCGATTCATGATTTCTCGCGATCACGCGAGAAGACCAGCCCCCAATCAATCGACCGATCGATTGGGTCGTATTCTGTGCTCACGATTTAAGCTCCCAATCGATCGGCTGATCGATTGGGCTGCTATTATCGCAACACTGTGCCCAATCGCTTAACTAATCGATTGATTTTGGTCCAATTTGATCACTTGATCAAATTGACCAACCCTTGTAAGGGATCGGTGGCCGGCTTGAAGGGGGGTTGTATAGACGACACCCCCAAATCGATATCTTCCTACACTATTGTTAGCTTACGCAGCGGAATAATACAAAAATAAACAAGCTAAACACTAAAGGAAAGAAACAAGCAAACCGCTAACACGTTGTTTAACGTGGTTCAGAGATTAAGGCTCCTACTCCATGGCGTGTCCTTGAGGTGGACGATCCCGATCCGTCGGTGGAATAGCCTCCGGCAAACTCCGGCTATCTCAAGTAGCTTCTTGTGGGTGGAGAAACCCCACCACAACACTCACAAACACTTGAGAACAAGTAGACTACTAATTAGGGTTTACCACCACTAATTTCGTCAGGGATAACCAAGCTTTCAAGCCTTGGTTATATAGGTCGCAGATTGAAAACCCCGCATACCAGTCGATTGCCAAAACACGCAGTCGACTGCCCTCTGTAGAAATTCGACCGTTACATCCCAACGGCTCGATACCAGTCGACTGCTAAAACTAGCAGTCGACTGCTCCACATTGTCCGAACGAACAGAAGCATTCTGTTCGCTCCCAGTCGACTACACGGTCGACTGCACAAGTCGACTGCTAAAACATGCAGTCGACTGCTACAGTAACGCTACAGTAAACCCCTAAACCTAGGATTTTACTCCAAGTAAAATCTCTCGTGCACTCATACCCTCACCCTTATGACTCACTTGACGCTTCTTTGCAGCCTTGACCTCTTGCCTTCAAGCCTACTTCCTTTGGCTCTCATCCCTCGGATGCATTCAAGCCTGCGGCTCATCCCCAATGCCATTTTTCGCGTATGCCTCAAAGTCACTTCCCTCGGCCCTTGTCCTCGCTGCCTTGTCCACAGTCCATCGGATGCTCCATCCTTCACCGGACCCGAAGTCATTAACCTGAGTCACATGTGTATCCTGCAAACCTGCATAACTCAAATACACATATCAAATACAAGGGTGAACCTAACTTAAACCCTTTGCCCAAACATCAAAATACATGGTCGCACGGACCATTGGGATTGCTCCAACAACCCTAGCTTGCCCGAGTCAAGTCTAAGGCTCCCAAACCCAACATCTAGTCAACCGTGATATGTTGGGACTCCTTGTGCCTATCATCCAGTCAACCTTGATCTACTGGGACTTCTTCACCAAGTGTTTGGTCAATCCTTTGACCCACTTGGGCTTTTCTCCTCATGCCAAATGTCTGGTCAACCTTGACCCACTTGAACTTACTGTCTCGTGTTAAGTGTCCGGTCCTCCATGACCCACTTAGACTTCCTAACACCAGGTATCTGGTCAACCTTAACCCACCTGGTTTTTCACGTGTCTGGTTTCACTCACTAGGACTTTCCTTCCGCCTAGCTTCACTCACTAGGACTTTCAGCTGCCTGACTTCACTCACCAGGACTTTCACCTAGCTTCACTCACTAGGATTTTCACCTGGCTTCACTCACTAGGATTTTCCCACTGCCCAGCTTCACTCATTGGGACTTTCCATCTGCCTAGCTTCACTCACTAGGACTTTCACATAGCTTCACTACTATGATTTTCACCTGGCTTCACTCACCAGGACTTTCAACTGCTTAGCTTCACTCACTACGTCTTTCACCTAACTTCACTCACCAGGATTTCCAACTACCTGACTTCACTCACCAGGACTTCCACTTACCTAACTTCCAGTTAGGACTTTTCCAGTTAAGTATCCGGTCAACCCTTTAACATACTTGACTATTCTTTACATCTAATTGGTCAGACCTTGACCAGAGGAGAATTGCACCAATAATCTCCCAAATCGGACGATTGCATCCATAATCTCCATATATTGTCAAACATCGAAATCCAAACATAGAGATTCAAACTTGAGCTAACTCAATCTTAGTCAACCTGGTCAACCTTGACCCAGGGGATATTGCACCAACAATCTTCCCCTTTTTGATGTTTGATAATACCTTTAAGTTAGGCTAATCCCATAACCTCAACTTCTCTTCATGCCAAATTATGAATGAGAGTTTCCTTCATTCTCTCTCTTTCCTAAAGGGCAAACTCCCTCTTTGGGTAATGAAGGTCTAACTTAAACCCTACATTCTCCCCCTTTGGTACACATCAAAAACTCTCCCCCTGAAGAGTTACTCATACGTTGTTCACAACACCACAATTAAGGTCACATACCCTTCATTGTGTCCAATGCTCAACTTTGAGCAATAACCCCTTCGCAATGCTCATCCTAGAGCATTCATCATTCCAACAATGAAGGTCTCATACTCTTCATTGTATCCAATGCTCATCCTTGAGCATTGATCCACTTCATAATAGTTATCCTAGAGCATCCACAACTCAACAATAAAGATATCCACTCTCCATTGTGTTGGTGCGGGAAGCATCCGACGATCGAACCCAAGTTTTGATAATGGCAAAGGGTTCAAAGTTAAGTTGTTTTGTGATCTAACAGTTTGAATGAGCTTGCAGGAAAGTCCTAGCTGCGGTTAGACAGGTGGAAAACCCTAGGGGATGGTAACCTTAGGTCATAGGGGTGGTAACCCTATACGGAAAGTCTTGGTAGGTCGAGAGCTTCGGGCAAAAGTCCTAGGGGGTGGTAACCCTAGGTGGAAAGTCCTGGTGTCGTGAACCAGGTGGAAGACTAGACGGGTCGGGGAGCGGGCGTCCAGCAGAAAGTCAGGAAGCATCGAGCGCAGAACGAAAGTCCAGTCGATCTGGAGGATCGTATTGGCAACAGGTAAATCTCTTGAGTGGAGTAGGTGAGGACGCGTTCCCCACAGAGGAAACAGTAGGCGTCGGGTTGACCTAGGGTTTCCGGTCGAAAATCTGAAGTCAGACCCGGACAGTCCGAAAACTGTTGATATTTTGTTTATAAATATTATGTGCTAACTTTGTTTTGCAGGGTATGTGCTTGGGACTAACACATTTTGTAGGAACAAAGAAACAACCTTAAACCTTGGATGAACAGTGGCCGAGGCGTCTCCATGGAGCTTGGAGGCGCCTCAGGTGCAAGGCTGAAGGAAGTTGCGCACCAGGCCTGGAGGCGCCTCAGACTGAGCTGGAGGCACCTTGGACCACAGCTTGGAGGTGCCTTGGAGTGGCTTGGAGGCGCCTTCGAGTGGATGAGGTGCGGCCTGTTCTGTGCTGATCCATGCGGGCGACTCAGGAGGGTTGGAGGCGCCTCCAACAATGCATAAAAGGAGGTCTCGAGGTAGCACTCAACACAACAAGTTCCAAGTGATCCTACTGCAACGTGTTGTTAACAAGACTCTCCGACAAAGCTACGACAAGTCCCTGACAACCCGGAGCTTCATTTTCGCTAATTCTGTTGTTGGTATAGCTTTAATATTTCAGTTCTGTAATACACATTTGTACTTTGCAATCTGATAGTGAATTGCCCAAAGTAAACACTCAACGAGCGTGGACCTTGGAGTAGGAGTCGCCCAAGGCTCCGAATCAAGTAAAAATACTTGGGTCTTTGTGTTTGTTATTTCTATTTATTCCGCTGCTTAATTCTCGAACGTTTTTAGGAATCCAAAATGCGTGAAAAAGCCACGAGCGCTATTCACCCCCCTCTAGCGCTTTTGATCCAACACATTGTTTTACAATGTTCAACCTTGAGCATTTACTCTAACGAAGGTTAAACAAAAAAAATTAATTTTCATGTCCTTAAAGAGTAACTCCCCCTAAAGACATGCTCCAAACTTCTGTCATTGCACCAACAATGACTTGGAATCCCTAAACCTTTAGGAAACCCAAAAACTTAAAGTTTTAAGGTTTAAAAGATTCAATATTGAAACCAACCTCATCCTAAACTTCAATCTAGCGTTCCTTAACCAATTCTCATGGTTTTCATCATGAAAACTACCCTTAAATATATATAAATATATTCTAAGGGGTTAGGAGTAGTTAAAGAGATTAAAAATGGCTTAAAGTGTTGAAATCATACTTTTCTAACCAAAATCAGCCTTTTCAATCAATTGGGTTAGGACTCAATCGATTTCCACTTGCTCAATCGATTCCGCGAGCTTCTGTTCGAGAAAAAACTACTTGAATCGATCAACTGATCAATCCAACCAGGGTTGAATCGATTAGCTGATCGATTCAGCGAGCTTCTACTTGCGACAATGCTCTTCTCAATCGATTGACTGATCAATTGAGCATGCCCAATCGATCGGCTGATCGATTGAGTTTCTGAATTTCTGAAATCCAATTTCAACCGAAATTCAGAAATGCCCTAAAAATTCTACAAAATTCTAAAAATCATGAAACTTCTTGTAGACATTATTTAAGGCATATACTATCATGAAAATAAGTTTTCTAAGAAAATATTATTGGAGCAATCCCAATGGTCCGTGCAACCATGTGTTTTGGTATTTGTGCAAAGGGTTTAAGTTAGGTTCAGTCTTGTTATTTGATATGTGTATATGAGTGTGCAGGTTTGTAGGATACACATGTTACTCAGGTTGATGGCTTCGGGTTCGGTGAAGGATGAGACATCCGAGGGACCGTGGACAAAGCAGCGAGGACAAGGGCCGAGTGAAGCGACTTCGAGAAATACACGAAGGATGACATTGGGGACGAGCCGCGGGCTTGAATGCATCCGAGGGATGAAAGCCAAAGGAAGTAGGCTTGAAGGTAAGAGGTCAAGGCTGCAAAGAAGCGTTAAGTGAGTCGTAAGGGCGAGGACCCGAGTGCTGAGTGAATGTACTCGGGTACTAGTCGATTAGTGGTTTCATCAGTCGACTGGTGTAGTCGATTGGGTAGTCGATTAGGAGCGAACAGAATGCTTCTGTTCACTCGGCCAGTCCAACCGACTAGTAAATAGTGTTGGATTGAGAAGCGCTAGAGGGGGGGTGAATAGCGCTCGTGACTATTTCGTTCGATTTAAAACGTGTCGAGTAAATACGCAGTGGAAAATAAAATAAACGATAAACACAGAAAGACACCAAGGGTTTACTTGGTTCAGAGCCTGTGACGACTCCTACTCCAAGGCCCACGCACGTTGAGCGTTTACATTGGGCAACAACTATAATCATGAAAAGTATTACAAACTAAGTACAATTATGAACTGAAATAAACTTTGTATCGACAACAGCTAGATTGAAACTGAAGCTCCGGGTCGTCGGGATGTCGCTATAGCACTTCGGGATCGTCTCGTTAGCAGCTTGTAGCACAAAGGTCGCTTGGTAGAAGATATTCTAGACTGCTGCTCAAGACATCCTTATAAAGGGTCTTCAAGGCACCTCCATTAAGCTCCAAGGCGCCTTCAACCCGTCGAGTCAGCCGCATGGATCAACACTGATCCGATCGTACCTCATCCACTTGAAGGGGCCTCCAAGGCCTGGTTCAAGGCGCGTCCAGCCTATTCCAAGGCGCCTCAAGCCTTGCTGCGCTAACTTCTTCTGGCTTGCACCCGAGGCGCCTCCAAGCTTCATGGAAGCACCTCAGACACTGTTCATCCGAGGCCAAGTGTGCTCTTTTATCCCTGCACAATGTGTTAGTCCACAAACTACACATATACCCTGCAAGACAAGGTTAGCACACATAAATATGATAAGAAAGGTGTTTGACAGTCTCTGGACTGTCCGGGTCTGATTTCGAATTTCCAACCGGAAACCCTAGGTCGACCTGACGCCTACTGTTCCCTCTGTGGGGAACACGTCCTCACCTACTCCTCTCAGGAGAGTTACCTATTGCCAGTACGATCCTCCAGATCGACTGGACTTTTGCTTAGTGCTTGATACTTCCGGACTTTCTGCTGGACACCCGCTCCCTGACCCGTCCAGTCTTCCACCTGGTTCGCGACACCAGGACTTTCCACCTAGGGTTACCACCCCCTAGGACTTTTGCCTAAAGCCCTCGACCCACCAAGACTTTCCGCATAGGGTTACCACCCCCTATTACCTAGGGTTACCACCCCCTAGGGTTTTCTACCTGCCTAACATCAGTTAAGACTTTTGCCTAAGTACACTTAGGACTTTCCTGCAAGCTCATTCAAACTGTTAGATCACAACATAACCTTAACTTTGAATCATTTACCATTATCAAAATACTGGTTCGATCGTTAGATGCTTCCCGCACCAACAATCTCCCCTTTTTGATTATGACAACTTAAATTCAAAGTTAAGTAAAACAGGCATAAGTAAACAAATGTATCAATAAACATAAGTATGCTTTTTAAGTAAAAAAGTTCAAGTAAGAACGTAAGCAAGTTAAATGTCTAAGGCTCCCCCTTAATAAGAGCTCTCTTAACCTTAATTTGAATTTGTCCTACTCTCCCCCTTTGTCATATATCAAAAAACTTTTGTAGGGAAAAGACAAGATGAAAGGACTAAGTTTTTAAATATGTTTTCAAAGAAGTTACTGTTGGGACCGAAAAGTAGCTAGAGGGGGGGGCCGAGGTGAATAGCTCGGTGCGTTCCTCGTGTGCTTCGTTGTTGTTTCTTCAAAGATGTGCACCGGAAATACAAGAAACAACTACAACAATGCTAACAAATGGATTTTACTTGGTATCCACCTCACAAGAGGTGACTAGTCCAAGGATCCACGCACACACACACCCTCCACTATGAATAACACTCCTTTATGGTAACTATCAAAGGTGGAGAAACCCTACAAGACTCTCAATACAGAAAGAAAGGAAAGGGAACAAAACTATAAGCAAAGCTTACAATGAATACAAGAAACCCTAACCTAGCTTTCTTCTTCTTGCTTTTGATCCACCTCTTGACTTGGAAGAACCTCCAAGAACCTTCAAGAACTGGTGATCTTGAGCTTAGAGAGAGTTGTGGAGTTGCTGTCAAGGATCTGAGATGAATCGGTGAAGTTCTCTACCGAAGAAGATGCACGCCAACGACCTTTATCTGCTCCAACGGTCGGATCCCGATCGATTGGATTGCTCCCAATCGATCGGGGAGGCTTTGGATCGATCCACTGATCAATCCAGAGCGCCTCTGTGCTCTCGGGAAATGCCTGGATCGATCAACGGATCGATCCAGGGCTTATCGCGATATATCGCAGCTTCCCAATCGATCCACTGATCGATTGGGGCCTCTGGATCGATCGACTGATCGATCCAGTAAGCTTCTGTGCGCTCGCAACTGCCTCCCAATCGATCGACTGATCGATTCAGTGGATCGATTGGGATGAAGGCTTCTCGCGGGGACTCCCAATTGATCGGCCGATCGATTGGGCTCCAGCTAATTGATTGCTGATCGATCCAGCTGCTGGTTTTTGCCCAAAACCAAGTCCCAAGCCCCTCAAACTAACACCCGATCAACCTTGACCTGTTGGTACATCATGACTAGCATCTGGTCACCCTTGACCTGCTATGACTCCCCACCAAGTGTCCGGTCAATCCCTTTGACCCACTTGGACTTTTCCTCATCATGCCAAGTATCTGGTCACTCCCTTAACCTACTTGGACTTTTCTTCCTCGTGCCAAGTATCCGGTCAATCCCTTTGACCTACTTGGACTTTCACCAGATGTTTGGTCAACCTTAACCCATATGGATTTCCCCGTGCCTGGCTTCACTCACCATGACTTCCTTTCTACCTAGTTTTACTCACTAGGACTTCTCTTCTACCTGGCTTCACTCACCAGGTCTTTCACCTAGCTTCACTCACTAGGATTTTCTTCTGCCTGGCTTCACTCACCAGGACTTTACCTAGCTTCACTCACTAGGATTTTCTTCTGTCTGGCTTCACTCACCAGGACTTTCACCTAGCTTCACTCACTAGGATTTTCTTCTGCCTGGCTTCACTCACCAGGACTTTCACCTAGCTTCACTCACTAGGATTTCCAATCAAGTATCTGGTCAACCTTGACCTACTTGACTCTCCATCACAATCTCCACACATGAACAACTGCACCTGCATTGTTCATGTGTCGTCTGCATGTATTGACAAACATCGAAACCATGACCAAGACTCAAGCTTGGTCAACCAGGTCAACCTTGACCTAAGGGATATTGCTCCAACAATCTCCCCCTTTTTGATGTTTGACAATACCTTTAAGTTAGGCTAGTCCCATAGCCTCAAACTTCTTTCTCATGCCACTAGGTAATGAGTGCGTAAGTTACAACCTACATTCTCCCTCTAAGAAGGCAAACTCCCTCTTAGATAATGAAGGCCTAACTTAAACCCTATATTTCTATCCCTATTGGCACACATCAACAAATTCACTTGTTGAAAAACTCTCCCCTTTGAGACTCTCCCCCTGAAGAGTTGCTCATCGTTGTTCACAAACTTCACTCATTGTGATCAACACGATAATGAAGGTCCCATACCCTTCATTATCATGAACCCTACATTCTCCCCCAATATAGACAAATGTCCAACCTTGAGCATGTTCTTAAAAGAAGGTTAACCACCTTCCAAGGTTTATGAAAAATAGTTTTCATGTCTTTAAAGAGTACCTCCCCCTAAAGACATGGTCGTACCTTCTGTCATTGCACCAACAATGACTTGGAATCCCTAAACCTTTAGGAAACCTAAATTTTAGAAGTTTTGAGGTTCAAAAATTCAATATTGAAACCAAATCTCAACCTAAACTTCACTTTAGTCTCTTCAACCAATCCATCCTTGTTTTCAACATGAAAACACTCTTTTTATGTATACAAATGTATTTTTAAGGGTTTAGAATGGTTACCTAGACTAAACACGGTTCAAAATGCTGAAAATAAGCTTTCCCAGCCAAAATCAGCATCTTCAATCGATTGGAGTTGGGTTCTAATCGATTGAACCATCTTGAATCGATCCACTGATCGATTCAGAAAGGTTGGATCGATCGGTGGATCGATCCAGAAGGCTTCTGTTTGCGAGAAGCCTGCTCTCAATCGATCGCCCGATCGATTGAGATCCTTCAATCGATCGGGTGATCGATTGAAGTATGATAGTTGCTGAAATTTCATTTCAGTCAACTTCAGAAACCCCTAGAAAATTCTACAAAATTTCAAAAATCATGAAAATCATTGTAGACATTATTTAGGGCATATATTATCATGGAAAAAATAGTTTTCTAAGAAAATACATCATATTTTCAAAGATGGACACAAACTTGAAAACTTGTAAAAAGTTTTAGTGTTTTCTTCTAAGTTTGTGCTCAACTATTCAATGATGATTACTATCAAAAGATAGTCTTCGTTAAGGTTTTCCAAAGGTATTTTAAAAACATTTTCAAAACCAATATCCCACCATGTTCCTTGGCCTTAATGCACATGACTTGTACATTAGCTTTCCCAATGATGGGAAAACACATAACTATGTGTTTTGATGAACTTAAAACTCAAGGAAATGCACTAAAACAACATGTTGAGTTTTGTTCATCATCCTAACATCTCACTTGTATCTACTGTGCACAAACCACATACAAGTCATCTTATGGGTCTTTGTGAGATGTAAAATTTAGTTTTGCCCTAGTCTAGGGATTATGCATATCTATCTAGGCATTTTGTGGATATTGAACATCCACCTAGGATGTCACTTGTTGATAAATGTCATTTGTCCTTAATTTTAAGGAAATAAACATAATGCATGATAATGTTATGGCGTACATCAAAAAGAAATAATTTTCAAAAGAAAATTTCCTATAACTACATGATGTATGTATGCCATGACATGGTATTTTTGTGTTTTTCATCATAAGGTATGAATGCAAGAATAATCATGATGTCATGGCATATAATGGGCAAACAATCATGGCGAGGTTTAGCATAAATAAAATACCTAGATTACCTATCTAAGTGTCCTTAAACCTTGGCTAAATTAAAAATTAAACCTAGATTGCCCTCTAAACGTGCCAAGAAAATGCCAAAACCTAAATTGACATTTCTAGTTCTCTTGATTAACTCATGCCAATTGAAATTAAACTTATTCCTCAAATGTTGGCATATTTTTCTTCCACAAGAGTAACACTAAGAAAATACCAAAATCCTAACTTGGTATTTCTTATGTTTTCCCAATATGTGCCATTTTAAAATAAAATCAATACTTCTCAAATTTGACACATTTTACTCTTTCAAAGAGTAAATCATAAATCCATTTCATTTTCAAAGGTTAATAATAACCTTGAAAATGCTCCTTGAGTGTCAATTTCTTCAAAGTTGGGTTAACTACCCTTCTTCTTAGAGTTGACACTCTCTAACCCATCTATGGGGTAGAGAAGATGCTCCTAGAAACCCAAAACCTATTGGTGCTCCTTGGATGCTCTAGGTATTCACTAGGGATAACTTCCCTAGATACCTTCCTAGTGACCTTGTTTGGCTTCTTAGAAGCCTTGGTCACATTTTCTAGGTCAACCCTAGGGATTGCTTCCCTTGTGACCTTCTTTGTGACTTTCTTGGACTTCTTCGAAGTCTTAGTCACATTTGTTGCAAAAATACTCTTAGGGATGACCTCCCTAGTATTTTTGGCTTGCCCACTAGACCTAGGGTTTGTTCCATAACTATATGGAACTCTATGATAAGTAGGTACATCATTTTTGGTTTTAGGTTTGTATCCCAAACCTCTATGGCTATTGGATGACCCTTGTTGTACTACTAGACCTAGGTTTTGCTCATTTTTCCCTATTAGGATATTTTCCATCCTTTTTAGGGTCTTTTCCATTTTATTAAGTCTTGACCTCAAGACTTGATTTTCTTCCCATAAATCCCTAGATTTTGATTTATCACTAAGTCCATGAGCATTTTTATTTTTAGGCTTATAACTATGGTCCTTAGTGTTATTGTCTAAATTCTTATTTACCTTTCTAAACCTAGGTTGAGAGGTTTTTGCATGAAAAGCTACATGATTTTCCTTAACTTTATCATGCCTCTTATTTTCATGGTAAATAGCATTGAAATGATATAAATTAGAATTATCATGCTTTTTACCATTATTTAAGGGGATAGGCTCAATGAATGATATATTTCTTTTTACCTTGGAGGCTCCCCCTTGAATTGAGCTTCCTCCTTGAGCCTTGACCACCTTCTTCCCCTTAGGGCATTGACTTCGGTAATGCCCTGTTTGTTGGCACAAGAAGCACACAATGTGCTCCTTGCTCTTCTTTGTTCTGGGGATGGTCTCCTTGGGCTTCTCCTTGCCCTTGGGTGCCACTTGGCCCTTCTTCTTGGCTAAGTTGAGACACTTGCTCTTGTAGTGCCCATTCTCCCTACACTCAAAACATATAATATAATTTTTATTATTAATTGAGATATTTTTACCTTCACATGTAGGGATGACACTTGGTCCTCCATGTGATGTGGATGTAGAGGCTTCCTCTTGATCCGATAGTGATGCTCCTTCATTTGATTTAGCTTGACTTGTGGAGGTGGAAGCTTCTTCATCCTCTTCTCTTATTGACCCGGATATGGAGACTTCTCCTTCTTCTTGATCCGGTGTCACCAAAAATTGCTCCCCCTCAATCCTAGAGGTGGAGGCTTCAACATCTTGTACATGGAACAAAGAGTATGCTCCCTCCTTGTTCCCTTCATTGCATTCCCTTGAAGATGAAGCTTCTTCTTGGACTTCTTCTTCGGAAGTTGAGCATCTCTCAACTTCGGAGTCCTCCTCTTGGTCTTTCTCCAATGAGTCGCCCTCTTTGGATTCCTCTTGATTCGGTACAGTGGAGGGTTCTTCATGGAGCTTAGCCAACTTGCTCCAAAGCTCCTTGGCATCTTCATATTGTCCAATTTTGCATAGAATTGTGTTAGGCAATAAATTAACCAATAATTTGATTATCTTGTCATTTGCTCCGCACCTTTAGACTTGCTCCGGGCTCCATTTACTTTTATTGAGAACTTTTCCCTTTGAATTCGTTGGAGCTTCGAAGCCTTCCATAAGAGCAAACCATTGCTCTATCTCCACCATTAAGAAGTTTTCGATCCTTGATTTCCAAAGATCGAAGCTTGTAGATGTGTATGATGGAGCCACCCTTGTGTCAAATCCAAGTCCATCTTGGAATTGCATCTTGAAGTTGAGCTTCGTGAATTCTTTGACTTTGATGAATTTGCTCCAACTTCTTCACCCTCTAGATTTGCTTGTTTTATTTGCCCCTTCCGGCGATGATTCTGGTGAAGAGCGACCTCGCTCTGATACCACTTGTTGGGACCGAAAAGTAGCTAGAGGGGGGGGGGGGGGGGAATAGCTCGGCGCGTTCCTCGTGTGCTTCGTTGTTGTTTCTTCAAAGATGTGCAGCGGAAATACAAGAAACAACTACAACAATGCTAACAAATGGATTTTACTTAGTATCCACCTCACAAGAGGTGACTAGTCCAAGGATCCACGCACACACACCCTCCATTATGAATAATACTCATTTATGGTAACTACCAAAGGCGGAGAAGCCCTATAAGACTCTCAATACAGAAAGAAAAGAAAGGGAACAAAAGTATAAGCAAAGCTTACAATGAATACAAGAAACCCTAACCCTAGCTTTCTTCTTCTTGTTTTTGATCTGCCTCTTGACTTGGAAGAACCTCCAAGAACCTTCAAGAACTAGCGATCTTGAGCTTAGAGAGAGCTGTGGAGTTGCTGTCGAGGATCTGAGATGAATCGGTGAAGTTCTCTACCGAAGAAGACGCACGCCAACGGCCTTTATCTGCGCCAACGGTCGGATCCCGATCGATTGGATTGCTCCCAATTGATTGGGGAGGCTTTGGATCGATCCACTGATCGATCCAGAGCGCCTCTGTGCTCTCGGGAAATGCCTGGATCGATCAACAGATCGATCCAGGGCTTATCGCGACATATCGCAGCTTCCCAATCGATCCACTGATCGATTGGGGCCTCTGGATCGATCGACTGATCGATCCAGCAGGCTTCTGTGCGCTCGCAACTGCCTCCCAATCGATCGACTGATCGATTCAGTGGATCGATTGGGATGAAGGCTTCTCGCGGGGACTCCCAATTGATCGGCCGATCGATTGGGCTCCAGCTAATCGATTGGCTGATCGATCCAGCTGCTAGTTTTTGCCCAAAACCAAGTCCCAAGCCCCTCAAACTAACATCCGGTCAACCTTGACCTGTTGGTACATCATGACTAGCATCTGGTCACCCTTGACCTGCTATGACTCCCTGACCAAGTGTCCGGTCAATCCCTTTGACCCACTTGAACTTTTCCTCATCATGCCAAGTATCTGGTCACTCCCTTGACCTACTTAGACTTTTCTTCCTCGTGCCAAGTATCCGGTTAATCCCTTTGACCTACTTGGACTTTCACCAGATGTTTGGTCAACTTTGACCGATCTGGATTTTCCTGTGCCTGGCTTCACTCACCAGGACTTCCTTTCTGCCTAGTTTCACTAATTAGGACTTCTCTTCTGCCTGGCTTCACTCATCAGGTATTTCACCTAGCTTCACTCACTAGGATTTTCTTCTGTCTGGCTTCACTCACCAGGACTTTCACCTAGCTTCACTTACTAGGATTTTCTTCTACCCGGCTTCACTCACCAGGACTTTCACCTAGCTTCACTCACTAGGACTTTCTTCTGCTTGGCTTTACTCACCAGGACTTTCACCTAGCTTCACTCACTAGGATTTCCAATCAAGTATCCGGTCAACCTTGACCTACTTGACTCTCTATCACAATCTCCACACATGAACAACTGTGCCTGCATTGTTCATGTGTTGTCTGCATGTATTGACAAACATCGAAACCATGACCAAGACTCAAGCTTGGTCAACCAGGTCAACCTTGACCTAAGGGATATTGCTCCAACAGTTACACTTTTAAAAAAAAATATTTTAAAACAACTTGTAAGTGAAATTTGCTAAGAAAAATTTATTTTTGAAGTAAACAAAGTAAAGCAGAAGAAATATTTTAAACACGAAGTTGGTCTAAAGAAAAGTTTAGCTAAAAAGATTTTTCTTTGAATTGAAAGATAACTAAATTAAAATTACTTTAGTTTTGAACAACTCCTTTTATTTAGCCAAAATTTGTGCAACTTTAGGAATTTTTTTTAAAAAAATATAAAACAACCGATTTTCGAAAGGCAAGTTTTGAAAATAGTAAGCTTAAGTTTTGTAATGAAAAATGACTTAGCTAGTTTCGAAAGACTTTATTGAAAAATATTTCGTTAAATTTTTAAATCCTTTTAAAAGACATTAATTTCAAAAAGCTTTTTGAATAATTTCTAAAGGTTTAAAAAAAATTAGGTAACCTTGAGACTTTTTGTAAAATGCTTGAATATAATTTTTTTTTTTGGAAAATGGTTAGCTAAGTGGAAAGGAATTTTTTGAAATAATATTAAATAAGAAATCTTTTGATTTTACCTAGTTAATTTTGAAGATGGCTATGAATTCATAAAATATAAAAAATTTTAAATTAAAGGCAAAGGAGGAGCAATTATTTAAGAACCTAATGTCCAAGCATGAGTTAAGTTAAATGAATTTCGAATTAACCAATTTTATCTAGTGAGGTATCAGAGCCCAAAGGTACAAGCATGAGTCAACTTGAAATTTTAATATTCTTAACCAACTGTCTAACCTTTAACTACTGGCTGAATACCTAGAGGGCAACAGTTTTCACTTGGTTAGTCAAGTTAAGTTAATAATCCAGTTAGATTTGACTAGGGCTGGATCATTTAACTTGATTAATGTAAAGTTAGTTTTTAACACTCAGACTGACTATGATGCACAAAAATAAGCATTCCAGAGTCCAGGCTGTACCCTATGCATCTCACGCCGTTCTAAGTTTCTTTCAAACACAAACAAGTTATGCCTAGTGTGTTTGTAAGATGCTCCGACTGAGACTAGGGAAACATGATTTCTAGGGGGAATAGCCTAGGCTAAGTCCAAATTTTTGAAAAACTAATAAGATTGGGATCTTGAAAACATTGTTTTTCTTAGAATTTTTAAAAGATAATTTTAAGATTAAGCAATTTTGAACACCAAAAAAAGTTTTAAAATTAGATTTAAGAAGTTGGTTTGAAAATCAAGATCTATTCTACCCAACACATTCCTATGTGTGCAGAATAATAAAAAAATATAAGAAACTGGTAAGCAGAAATAAGTAGAGTAACTGAATTCTACTAAGCACAAGTTCAACTAGACTAGGAAATGAAAGTGTCTGTGTCCAAAATCCAAGGTATAGTGCATGAAACGATAGCGTCAATGAGTAGGATCATCAGCTGGAGGGTCGTCAGCTGGAGGTGGTGCAAGGGGCTGCTCGGGTGCTGGCTGTCCCTGCCGACGTATCTCATCTCGGAGAGAGGCAAATCCGGCAGCTATCTCGGATCGGAGGAATCGGAGGGAGCGATGACTATCTAGAACAGTCCATCGCGTCTGAATGGACTGAACCTCGAGACGAGCGAGTCTATCCTCGACGGAGAGAGGTGCCGAAGTCGAAGGCCCGATTGACGTGGAAGGTCCGACGGAGGTGGAAGGTAATGGATCTCCGAATAACTCCTCGGCCAAGAAGTCGGGTCACTCCTCTCCCTCGCCCGGGATAATGTCGAGAGGTGCATCCTCGGCCTCTGGATCAATTGGAGCAACGACTGGCTGTGGTCGACCCCTCCAGGCTAGAATCCCCTCATCGGTGATGTGAACACGGGCTAATTTAAGATTGCGCTGCCCAAACTCGTCATATAGGGTAAGAGGGATCACTGTCCCTCTGGTCGTGTCTATCCTAAGGGTCGAAAAGATGTAGGTCAAAATATGACAGTAGGGCATATGGACTACATGGGATGTGACTATACTAGATGCATAAATAATGTTCTGGAACATATGTAATGCTATGTCTATGTCTAAACGGTAACTCAAGGCATACAAAATGAATGAATGCCAGGGTCACATCTTCGGGACGTCCCGAGATGAGATCGACAAGATACAGGCTATCAGGACTTTATACATCACATAGTCCTGAACCCTAAGAGAGATTGACTTGAACTCAGTCAAGCCAAGTGGTCTCTCCTCCCCGAAAAAGTACATATAGATGGTATCTAATGTAATATGGGAGTAGGGATTGCCAAATGGCAAATCCCTACTAGGGTAGCATAGAAAGGGACATGTAGATGCCCTAAGCTCTAAACTAGTGCGAATGAGTGAGGGGGTAAATTGGATGTCTGTCCCACCAACTCTGGTTGAATAGGTACTATCATCAACCCTCTCGAGGTTGTGATAGAACTGTGCACATAAATCATGATTTACTGCATTACTGTAGTAAACCAGTCTACCCAGTTGGTAGTACTCTATCATCTGAACTGATGGGTGACAAAACTGATCAAAAAATGACCTTCTTAGATACCAAGGTTTGATGGTTTCAAATGTGTATCTACCAAAGTTAATCCTATGTTGTTCTGAGGGGAATCTGAGATCTGTGGATGGGGTTCTAGCTAGAGTAGGATCAACATTGCGACGTTTCCTATTTTTGACAATATACAAGAAAAATAGCAAAACTAGCACTAAAATCATGTAGGAGATGATTAAGAGTAGTTTGGAGTATACCTAGGAGGCATTGCTAGGTGTAGAAAGGGAAGAGTTGGGTTGAAGGCGCCTTGGTTGATGGATTAGAGGCGAAATCGGCACGGGAAACTCGTGGAGAACTTCGACAAAAACGAACAGAAAGACTTCTGTTCGTGGAGAAAACTTCGGGTTTAAGGTGCCTTGGATGCGTTTTAAGGCGCCTTAAACAGGCTCTTCGAGGCGCCTTAGAGATGATCAGAGGCGCCTTTAAGGGAGTCGGCGGGAGTTTTCCCACCGCTGTCGAGGGCGCCTCCCTTGTGTCAGAGGCGCCTCAGATAGACTTTAAGCCTTTTTTTTTGAATGATGAAAGTTAATTTTGAAAAAGTTAATTAAATTTGAAAAATATAAAGTTAATTAAAAAATATTAAGTTAATTAAATTTTGAAAAATGTTAAGTTAATTATATTTGAAAAATATTTAAGTTAATTAAATTTGAAAAATATTTAAGTTAATTAAAATTTTGAAAATATTTAAGTTAATTAAATTTGAAAAATATTTAAGTTAATTTTAAGTTTGAAAAATATTTAAGTTAATTAAATTTGACAAATATTTAAGTTAATTAAATTTGATAAATATTTTAGTTAATTAAATTTGAAAAATATATAAGTTAATTAAAAATTTGATAAATATTTAAGTTAATTAAATTTGATAAATATTTAAGTTAATTTTAAATTTGAAAAATATTTAAGTTAATTAAATTTGAAACATATTTAAGTTAATTAAATTTGAAAAATATTTAAGTTAAT
The DNA here is from genome assembly GCF_018446385.1 of Zingiber officinale. NCBI lineage: Eukaryota > Viridiplantae > Streptophyta > Magnoliopsida > Zingiberales > Zingiberaceae > Zingiber > Zingiber officinale. The sequence goes on from NC_056002.1 coordinate 9,588,625, forward strand.
TAAATTTTGAAAAATATTAAGTTAATTAAATTTTAAAAATGTTAAGTTAATTAAATTTTGAAAAATATTAAGTTAATTAAATTTGATAAATATCAAGTTAATTAAATTTAAAAAATATTAAGTTAATTGAATTTTGAAAAATATTAAGTTAATTAGATTTTGAAAAATATTAAGTTAATTAAATTTGATTTAATATAATATAATTTAATTTAATTTAATTTAATTTTAATTTTAATTTTAATTTTAGTTTTGTCCTTAGTCATCTCACCCGATCTAGAATTTTCAATCAGGGTATCCTATAATTTTGTGAGATGAATTAGGGTCAATTATAGGGTTTGGTTTAACTTTGTGTTAACTTCAGGTTTAGCTTTGGGCTCAACAAATAGACATTATTTGGATAAACTTCTGGGTTATGGTGAGTCACTTGGACATCATTAAAGTAATCATGCCTTCGAAGTTTTCCAAATAGTCATATCCACTGAACTTAGTACAAAACCTTGGTCTAACTAGTTAGGACGATCCATAAAGGATAGCTTTGGACAGTTCCACTTAGTTAAATGCACCAGGTCAAAGCCATATCTTCCTAGACATGCATAGACTTCCCTAACGTATTATCATCCAATAATTCACCAGTACCGTGGGTCAAGTTAAACTTAGCCCTTTTTATTCTAGCCCTAATTACCCTGTCGGGTAGGTTATGTTTGGTTACCCTGTCGGGTAGATTCCTTTTGGAGGTGCCAGCTATTCTGGAGCCTCCATTATTGATTTTTCTTTTAGCTTGTTTTTAAAGTTTTAATTATATCCCTTTAATTTTATTTGTTAAGATAATTTTTATATATTTATTTATTAAGATGAATTTAATTAATTATTTATTTGTTAAGATAATTTTTATATATTTATTTATTAATTAAAATAATTTTCCTTTTTGCTCCTCCTGGATTATAACCTCGATAAGGTTTATCAAGGTAATGTACTTGATCCTTGGGGACCCAATACTGACCAAGTCCAACTTGATTGACTAAATTGGACTTGGGTATCCATGCTTGGAATAGTTTACTATTTGATTTGTTGACTAAGGATAGATAAGATCGATATTTCCTTTTGGATTTAAAACCTAGTCCAGTTCTATTGTAAACGGCTCTTTGAGTCCCAAGAATTAGGTCAAGATTCTTGGACCCCAAAGAAAACCGTTATAGGGTCTTCTCTAAATCCTTGACCTGAGTTTTCAGACTAGAATTTTCTTCCTCAAGCTTTTGGACTTAGTTGAATTTCCAGTCTGAACTGGTTCAGGCAAGGTTTTGGAGTTAGTCACTTCTTTAAGGATAGTTATTTCCTTTAGAAGTGATTTGACCCTAATGTTTGATTTTGCTAATTTGCATAATAAATAATTCACTAAATTATTTAATCGAGGAATACTTACAGAGGGATCGAGCCCTTCGGAAATGGATACGGATCCGTGGCTTCTTTCAGATTCAGCTTCTGATTCGCTCTCGCTCTCGGACACGTTGATTTGATCTCGAGCCATCAGCGCGAGGAGGCTCGTCTGGTTGAGCTCATCGTCGGTATCTTCTTCTGAAGATTCCTCAAAAGTTGCTTTCAGAACCTTCTTCTTTCTCTGCTTCTTTGCTTCCTTTTGATTTGGGCAGTTGGCCTTGATGTGCCCCTTCTGGTTGCACCCGTAGCAGATCACCTCGAACTTGACTTTTGAACCAGGTTGAACCTCCTTGGATTGTACTGCCTTCTTTAGGTCTCTCTTGTTGAAGCCCTTCTTCTTCTTGTAGAGCTTCTTCACAAGGTTCACAAGTTCTGTTGTTAGTTCGTCATCTTCATCGTCTAAGTCGGGTTCTTCTTCAGATTCCGGTTCGGTTCTTCTTCGTGATCTTGGTTCACAAGTTCTACTAGTACCTGCAAGCAAAGCTACACCTTTCTCGATTGGCTGCGCATTAGTCTGCTCATGTAATTCAAACTCAGAAAATAATTCATCTAATTTTATACAAGATAAATCCTTAGAAACTTTGTAGGCATCTACCATTGATGCTCATAATGTGTTCCTAGGAAAAGAGTTGAGTGCGTACCTTATGACGTCCCGATTCTCAACTTTCTGCCCGATTGCATGGAGGGAGTTGAGAATATCTTGTATGCGTGCGTGGAGTTGACTTGCTGTCTCTCCTTCCTGCATCTTGAGATTGTATAGTTTATTAAATAGTAAATCTCTTTTACTCACCTTGGTGTCGGAGGTGCCCTCGTGGAGTTCGATCAGCTTCTCCCATAGCTCTTTTGCGCTGGAGAACGGTCCAACTCTGTTGAGCTCTTCCTTGGTCAGACCACACTGGAGTATGCAGGTTGCCTTTGCGTTTGCCTCTACTTTCTTTATTAAGGATGCGTCATAGTTCTGGTATGATACTAATTTTCCTGAGCTATCAAGTGGAAGTTCAAGGCCTGTCTTGGTGATCATCCAGACTTTGAACTGGGTTTGCAAGTACGCCTCCATCCGACCCTTCCAGTACCCGAAATCGTCTCCGGCGAAGAGCGGTGGTCGAGCGGTGCTATAACCTTCTTGAAGTGCCATTTTAAAACCTGTACACACAAAAAAAACTATTCCAAGACTGGGTCTTGGATTAGTAGTGCGGGATGTATAAAGAAAAAAAACAAACTCGAGTGGTGTTGCACCAACTTCGAGCAAAAATCGATTCGAGCGAGAAATAGATCGGAATATAGTAATTATACTAATTCTGTTCGACTCCGAAAAAACTGAAAATACCACGAAAAAATTGCTTGATTGGTGGTTGCACCAAATCGAAGTGACCCCGCTCTGATACCAATTGTTGGATCAAGAAGCGCTAGAGGGGGGGTGAATAGCGCTCGTGACTATTTCGTTCGATTTGAAACGTGTCGAGTAAATACGCAGCGGAAAATAAAATAAACGACAAACACAGAAAGACACCAAGGGTTTACTTGGTTCGGAGCCTGTGACGACTCCTACTCCAAGGGCCACGCTCGTTGAGCGTTTACGTTGGGCAACAACTATAATCACGAAAAGTATTAAAAACTAAGTACAATTATGAACTAAAATAAACTTTATACCGACAACAACTAGATTGAAACTGAAGCGCCGGGTCGTCAGGATGTCACTATAGCACTTCGGGATCGTCTCGTTAGCAGCTTGTAGCACAAAGGTCGCTTGGTAGAAGATATTCTAGACTGCTGCTCGAGACATCCTTATAAAGGGTCTTCAAGGCGCCTCCATTAAGCTCCAAGGCGCCTTCAACTCGCCGAGTCAGCCGTGTGGATCAGCACTGATCCGGTCGCACCTCATCCACTTGAAGGGGCCTCCAAGGCGCCTCCAAGGCCTGGTTCAAGGTGCCTCCAGCCTATTCCAAGGTGCCTCAAGCCTTGCTACGCTGACTTCTTTTGGCTTGCACCCGAGGCGCTTCCAAGCTCCATGGAGGCACCTCGGACACTGTTCATCCGAGACCAAGTGTGCTCTTTTGTCCCTGCATAATGTGTTAGTCCACAAACTACACATATACCCTGCAAGACAAGGTTAGCACACATAAATATGATAAGAAAGGTGTTTGACAGTCTCTAGACTGTCCGGGTCTGACTTCGGATTTCCAACCGGAAACCCTAGGTCGACCCGACGCCTACTGTTCCCTCCGTGGGGAACGCGTCCTCACCTACTCCTCTCAGGAGAGTTACCTATTGCCAGTACGATCCTCCAGATCGACTGGACTTTTGCTCAGTGCTCGATGCTTTCGGACTTTCTGCTGGATGCCCGCTCCCCGACCCGTCCAATCTTCCACCTGGTTCGCGACACCAGGACTTTTCACCTAGAGTTACCACCCCCTAGGACTTTTGCCTGAAGCCCTCGACTCACCAAGACTTTCCGCATAGGGTTACCACCCCCTATGACCTAGGGTTACCACCCCCTAGGGTTTTCTACCTGCCTAATCTCAGTTAGGACTTTTACCTAAGTACACTTAGGACTTTTCTGCAAGCTCATTCAAACTGTTATATCACAACATAATCTTAACTTTGAATCCTTTGTCATTATCAAAACACTGGTTCGATCGTCGGATGCTTCCCGCACCAACAAATAGTCGTTGGGATGTAACAGTCGAATTTCCACAAAGGGCAGTCGACTGATGATTTTGACAGTCGACTAGTAGGCAGGGTTTTCCAACCCGTGGCCTATATAACCAAAGCTTGGGAGCTTGGTTAGAGTCTAATTAGTAGTCTACCATTGCTTAAGGTTTCCCTTGTGTCCAAGAGGCCTTGGTGAGTTTGTGGCAAGGTTTCTCCACCCACAAGGAGGTTTGAGCTAGCCGGAGTTTCCGGGGAGTAATCCACCGACGGATAGGGATCGTCGACCTTACGGACAACCGTGAAGTAGGAGTCTTATCTCCGAACCACGTAAATCGGCGTGTCGATTTGTTCGTATTCTTTCCTTTAGTATTTAGCTTACGTATTTGTGTTTGTATTATTGTATTTTCGCTTGCGCAACTAACAAATACGTAGGAAGCGATTATTTGGGGGCGCCGTCTATCCAACCCCCCTTCAAGCCGGCCACCGATCCCCAACAAGTGGTATCAAAGCCGAGGTCGCACTTCACCGGACTAATCACCGAGAAGAGCAAATACAAGAAGATGACCGGCTTGATTGAACCGCCGAAGTTTGAAGGCGGAGGTTTATGGGACATCACCTATTGGATGATGAAGATGGAAGTCTTCTTCGACATGGATTGGGATACCATGATGGTGATCAAGGAACCATTTGAAGTCCCGAAAGATAAGAAAGGGAAGAAGCTCCAATCACGACATTAGACGGAGGAGCAAACCTCACGGTCAAAGGTAAACGACATGGTAATATCAATGTTGATTGAAATTTTGCCTTCTAACTTGATGAGTCGTGTAGGTGAATACAAGAATACCCACGAGTTGTGGGAAAAGTTAAAGAAAGTTCTAGGAGAAGAGCTTTTGCCTACACAAGAAGAAGAGACCAAGGAGATAAGTTCAAGTGCTCAGGTAGAGGAGGAGCAACCAGAAGGTGACGAGCATTCAACTTCCGAGGAGGAGAAAGAGGATGAGGAAGTATCATCAATATCCTCAAGGGTTGAAGAAGAATCCAAGACGAATGAAGAAGAAATCTTGGAAGAAGTCAACCTAGTGAGCACCTCCACTGAAGCAAAGTCAAACGACCACATTGTGTGCTTCAGGTGCAATGAGAAGTGACACTATAAGAGTAGGTGTCCAATGGGTAAGAAAGAGGTAACTCCTAAACCCAATCAAGTTATTTTAGATACTAATGTGGGTTGTAGGAATAATGGTGCCAAGAAGAAGAAGGAGAAGAAATGACACATAGTGTGCTTCTCATGTGTTGAGCGGGGTCATTACCACACCAAATGCCCAAAGAAGAAAGAAATCAAGAAGTTGGCACATTTGAAAAAGGAGGAGAAGAAGTGGAGGAAGAATGAAGGATCATGTCAAGGGGGAACTCCAAAGGTAAAGGGTAAGGTAAACCCTAGTGTCAATTTGAAGTCAAATTTAAATTCCTCCATGCATGCTAGGAAAAATAATGATAATAATTATGTAGCAATGAAAAATTTTGGATTTAGATATCATGATAGAAGTAGGGTTAATGTAAATCAAAACCCTAAGGTATCTGATCCTGTCCGAACGCTGAATCAACGGACACTGGGTACGTGGCGCTCTCCGCGTTGCTGATGTAGATCCCCGACTGGTCGTACGGACCTCCGGCGAACCTGCAAGGAAGTCGGGCCGGGAAGGGGTTCCCGGCGACGACCCTCCGACGCTCAAGTCAGGTAAGTGGACAGCAAAGAGGTGGCTCTGAATCTCAAAGAACGCGTACCTCCGGCGAAGGATGAGGACCCTTTATATAGAGCTGTGAAGAGGCTCGGGCACACATACCGAGGTGCATACGTGTCCTCTGTCCATACCTCGGTATGGGCTTGTCAGAAGGGCTTACCTGAAACCATACTGCTACAGTCCGAGCACATCTATGATGGGATAGCGGGATCCTCTGTTGTAAGATCTTGCGTATGGCCTGGTCGTTGAACATACCCGCTGTCAGGAGATGTTCCCCCGATGTTTCCTTTGTCCTTTTGTCTCTTCTGTTCCCGCGCCGAGCGGCCAGCCGCTCGGCAGGCATAGGTCCGACCGGGTGCTCGGCTGAGAGTGTTCCACAGCAACGATGCTTTATGCTTCGGCCGAGCGGGCTATCCGCTCGGCCAGGTGACCCTTTTCACTATGAGCATCGGAAACCCGCCCATGGTCGGGTTGTCTTCTGTCCGGCCCGGGAAGCTCCTGGCCGAATGTCAGGTCGGCCCGGCATCCTTCCGTTCGGCTCGGCATGCTTCCGTTCGGCCCTGCATCCTTCCGTTCGGCCCTGCATCCTTTCGTTCAGCGCGGCATGCTTCCGTTCGGCCCGGCATGCTTCCGTTCGGTCTGGCATCCTTCCGTTCGGCGCGAACTTGGGGTTGACCTCCACGTGTCTTTGATCCTCCGCCCATGAGGGTCACACGTCCTTACCACCGGATCACATGCCTCCCCTTCAAGTCTAGTCGAAGGAGGCGCATAGTCCGACTGACTGGACGCCCGTAGTACCGAGCGGCGCATCCAAGAAACCATCCTCCGCTTCTCCTCGTTAATCGCCTCTCATCCCACCTCTCTTGCGTTTTGCAAGGGATTTCTCACGAAGTATTTTGTATAGCTAGTCCACTCGGCTGAATATATCTCGTTTCGCAAATGGGATTTTCGTCAGATGTTTACGGGGTACTCTTGGTAACCCGCCCGCTTGCACACTTGGTCCGCCGGACTCGCTTAGTTGAATACATGCATGGCTTTAACTGGAATTACTGCTAAACAACATTACTTCCGGCCGGAGGGTTTATAGTCGCCGGTCCGACTCTCGATATTTAACGTCGGAGCTCGACGGTCTTCCGGCCGGAGGGTTTCTAGTCGCCGCCGCGACTCTCGATTTTTAACGTCGAAGCTAGACGGTCTTCCGGTCGGAGGGTTTATAGTCGCCGGCGGGACTCTTGATTTTTAACGTCGGAGCTCGACGGTCTTCCGGACGGAGGGTTTATAGTCGCCAGTCCGACTCTCGATATTTAACGTCGGAGCTCGACGGTCTTCCGGCCAGAGGGTTTAAAGACGCCGGCTCGTCTCTCGATTTTTAACGTCGGAGCTCGACGGTCTTCCGCTCGGAGGGTTTATAGTCGCCGGCTCGACTCTCGATTTTTAATGTCGGAGCTCGACGGTCTTCCGCTCGGAGGGTTTATAGTCGCCGGCTCGACTCTCGATTTTTAACGTCGGAGCTTGACGGTCTTCCGCTCGGATGATTTATAGACGCCGGCTCGTCTCTCGATTTTTAACGTCGGAGCTCGACGGTCTTCCGCTCGGAGGGTTTATAGACGCCGGCTCGTCTCTCGATTTTTAACGTCGGAGCAAGGTCTTCCCCCGGAGGGTTTATAGTCGCCGCTCGACTCGATTTTAACGCCGAGCTCGACGGTCTTCCCGGAGGGTTTAAAAACGCCGCGGCTCTCGATTTTTAACGCCGGAGCTCGACGGTCTTCCGCTCGGAGGGTTTATAGTCGCGGCCTCGATTTTAACGTCGGAGCTCGATGGTTTTCCGCCGGATTGTATTGTCCGGCTCGACTCGATTTTTAACGCCGGAGCTCGGCGGTCTTCCGCCGGATGATTTATAGACACCGCCTCGTCTCGATTTTTAACGCCGAGCTCGACGGTCTTCCGCCGAGGGTTTATAGACGCCGGCCTCGATTTTAATGTCGAGCTCGACGGTATTCCGCTGAAGGTTTATAGACGCTGCCTCTCGATTTTAACGCCTGAGCTCGACGGTCTTCCGCCGGAGGGTTTATAGACGCCTGCTCTCGATTTTTAACGAGATCGACGGTCTTCCGCCTGAGGGTTTATAGACGCCTGCCTCTCGATTTTTAACGCCGGAGCTCGACGGTCTTCCGCCGGAGGGTTTATATTCACCGGCACTCTCGATTTTAACGCCGGAGCTCGACGGTCTTCCGCTTCGGATGATTTATAGACGCCGACTCGTCTCTCGAGTTTTAACGTCGGAGCTCAAGGTCTTCCGCCGGAGGGTTTATAGACACCGCTCGTCTCGATTTTTAACGCCGGAGCTCGACGGTCTTCCCCTCGGAGGGTTTATAGTCGCGGCTCGACTCGATTTTTAACGCCGGAGCTCGACGGTCTTCCGTCAAGGGTTTATAGTCGCCGCTCGACTTTCGATTTTTAACGCCGGAGCTTGACGGTCTTCCGCCGGATGATTTATAGACGCCTGCTCTTCTCTTTTTAACGCCTGAGCTCGACGGTCTTCCGCCGGAGGGTTTATAGACGCCCTGCCTCGATTTTTAACGCCTGAGCTCAAGGTCTTCCCCGAGGGTTTATAGTCGCGCCCGACTCTCGATTTTTAACGTCGGAGCTCAACGGTCTTCTGGCCGGAGGGTTTAAAGACGCCGGCTCGTCTCTCGATTTTTAACGTCGGAGCTCGACGGTCTTCCGCTCGGAGGGTTTATAGTCGCCGGCTCGACTCTCGATTTTTAACGTCGGAGCTCGATGGTCTTCCGCTCGGGGGGTTTATAGTCGCCGGCTCGACTCTCGATTTTTAACGTCGGAGCTCGACGGTCTTTCGCTCGGAGGGTTTATAGACGGCGGCTCGTCTCTCGATTTTTAACGTCGGAGCTCGACGGCCTTTAAGGCTAATTTTAACACTGATGACATACGCCCTACCGAGTGGCGAGGGGTCTTCGTCTTCGATGACTTGGCTCGGATAATTTTTACGCCCGGTCGATCGGCCCGGGGTCTTCGACATTGAGTCGGTGCCTCGGATCTTATACATCATGGAGATAGGCCGCTTGGCAGATAATGCCAATTGCGTTTAACATTTTGCTTTCTGCATTTCAAATATACAGCCAAACGGAAAATATACAACACACATTATATTGGTGCACCTTTCACCCTGCCCCGGAAAGGCTGGAGATAATTTGCGCTTCATGGTTGATCCAAGTCCCAATCCATCTTCATCCGCTCGGCGGTGCTCCCCCTTGAATGCCGGTTGGATCATTGTCTCGGGGGAGGCGTCCGCTCGGGGATCATTGCCTCCGCTCGGCCACCTGATGCTGACGTTGTTTGTTGCTTCAGCCGCTCGGCTTGTGTATTCTCTCTCTGTTGCTCCACGAGCTTAACTGCTCTTGCCTTGATTAGAGCGTCGAGCTCCTTCGTGGAGAGCATCACCGTGTGCGGTCGTCCAGCCTCGTCCATTGCTTCCGGTCGGATGCAGGAGCGTTCCCACAGACGGCGCCAAATTGATCCTGTCTGAACGCTGAATCAACGGACGCTGGGTACGTGGCGCTCTCCGCGTTGCTGATGTAGATCCCCGACTGGTCGTACGGACCTCCGGCAAACCTGCAAGGAAGTCGGGCCGGGAAGGGGTTCCCGGCGACGACCCTCCGATGCTCAAGTCAGGTAAGTGGACAGCAAAGAGGTGGCTCCGAATCTCAAAGAACGCGTACCTCCGGCGAAGGGTGAGGACCCTTTATATAGAGCTGTGAAGAGGCTCGGGCACACATATCGAGGTGCATACGTGTCCTCTGTCCATACCTCGGTATGGGCTTGTCAGAAGGGCTTTGCTACAGTCCGAGCACATCTATGATGGGACAGCGGGATCCTCTGTTGTAAGATCTTGCGTATGGCCTGGTCATTGAACATACCCGCTGTCAGGAGATGTTCCCCCGATGTTTCCTTTGTCCTTTTGTCTCTTCTGTTCCCGCGCCGAGCGGCCAGCCGCTCGGAAGGCATAGGTCCGACCGGGCGTAGGTATCGGTCCGACCGGGTGCTCGACTGAGAGTGTTCCACAGCAACGATGCTTTATGCTTCGGCCGAGCGGGCTATCCGCTCGGCCTGGTGACCCTTTTCACTATGAGCATCGGAAACCTGCCCATTGTCGGGTTGTCTTCTGTCCGGCCCGGGAAGCTCCTGGCCGAATGTTAGGTCGGCCCGACATCCTTCCGTTCGGCCCGGCATGCTTCCGTTCGACCCTACATCCTTCCGTTCGACCCTGCATCCTTCCGTTCAGCGCGGCATGCTTCCGTTCGGCCCGACATGCTTCCGTTCGGTCCGGCATCCTTCCGTTCGGCGCGAACTTGGGGTTGACCTCCACGTGTCTTTGACCCTCCGCCCATGAGGGTCTCCCGTCCTTACCACCGGATCAGTATCCATTCATGATAACTCTAGAAATGGTAGACCTAAGGAGACCCAAGACATTAATCCCAAGAAGGGGAGACATATGCCTAAAAAGGGTAGGTCTAGGAATGCCCATGGTGGACATGTTGACTCTAGGGTTAGGAACCTAGAAAGGGAAAATCAAGCTTTGAAGTCAAATCTTGATAAGTTGGAGAAAACCCTAGAAAGATTCAAGGTTGGATCTAAGGGTTTAGGTATGGTGTTGGGTAGCCAAAGACCCAACAATGATAAATTGGGTCTAGGATATCGATCTAGTGTCTCTAATACTAAGGGAAAGTTTTATGCTAGGGTTGTATATGACTATAACAAGGAGAAGCCAATAAATGGCAAGGGAAAACCATTTAATGGTAAGAAGAAATTAACCAAGGACAAGGTGTCCAATGTTAAGTTTGTAGGCCAAGCGTCACCGGAGGTGCACCGATATGGCCTAGCAATTATGGATGAGTCACCTAGGGAGGTGACTAAGGTTAAGAGCTCTAGGGAGAGCTCAAAGAGTCAAATTGGGACTCATGGCCAATGGATCTCAAGTGGGTTTTGCTTGGGAGTCTAGGTTGGGTCATGGAATGTGCCAAGTGGTTTGGAGACGGACTTGAGTCTCAAACCTAGGGAATTGACACAATTGAGTTGTGTTTCATGCAAGGAAATATGACATTTGAATGAATAGATGCCATATAAACCAATGCTAGGGATGCATTGCGGGTTAGTATGAGCAAATACATCAAGAGGAAGCCAAAACTAGGACTTCAGGTCAAGATTCAATTGAATCATTTAGCTAATTTTGGATTTTGTGTCAATCTTGAGATTGGTGATAGATAAATTTTTGAATGTATTTTTCTCAAGTAGACATGGGTAAAACATATCTCTCCACAAAATTTAGAGATTTTTGGATATCTGTGAAATTATTGGCGCATTTCTGAAATTGGGTTCAGAATGTAGGATAGGCTGAAAACAGTGTGTCAATCGACTGGTACAGTTACCAGTTGACTAGTAACAGTGAATATCGAACACAGAATGGTTCTATGTGTTGTTTCGATAAGGGAAGTCGACTGGTGCAGTCGACTGGTGCAGTCGACTGATACTAGTCTGATTTTGTTTTAAGCATTGGTTTGGGATCGGGTCAGCTCGTATAGGTGTATGAGATCCATGAGGGATATATACATGAGTTTAGGGTCAATTTGGATGACAAGTTTTCAACAATTGGGATATTGTTGGAGAACTTTTTGGATGTTAGGCAAAGGGGGAGAAGTAAGGTTTAGTTGGGAAAACTTGAAAATACCTTTACGGTAATGAAAATCCTATCTCATTGGGGAGCTTAGGTGTAGGGGGAGCCCTGCAATAGGTTCTTAAATAGCCCTGTGGTAAAATCCTAGCTCATTGGGGAGAATAGGTGTAAGGGGAGCCTTGGGATAGGTTCCAATGCATGTTGCATTGTTTTTCATTCGGCGGTGTAAGTCCAAGTGTATAGCCTTGGCAACGTAAGTCAATTCGGCGGTATAAGTCCAAATGTGTAGCCTTGGCAACATAACTCCATTTATTTTAGCATGTTTATTTGCTATTATATTTTCCCTAACTTAAACGTATTACCAAACATTAAAAAGGGGGAGATTGTTGGAGCAATCCCAATGATCCATGCGACCATGTGTTTTGGTGTTTGTGTAAAGGGTTTAAGTTAGGTTCACCCTTGTTATTTGATATGTGCATATGAGTGTGCAGGTTTGCAGGATACACATGTGACTCAGGTTGATGGCTTCGGGTCCGGTGATTAATGGAGCATCCGAGGGACCGTGGACAAGGCAGCGAGGACAAGGGCCGAGGGAAGCAATTTCGAGGCATACGCGTGTTGGTTAGTCCTAGGAAAACGTATCGGTTCCACTGTACAAAAATTTTTGTACAAGTGTCGAACCTTTCCTTAAATAACCTATTGTGTTCTTTAGAAGTTAAATTAGGAATCACAAACGGAACTTAACATCATTGATTCCAAATTTAACTTATCTGTTCTTAATGGTTTAGATTTGAATCGCAAGCGGAACTTAACACTATTGATTCAAATATACCTAAGTTATTAATTCCATAAATATTAATTTCCAAAATTGGCTTCCGGGACTGCATGGCGAGGCACATGACCTTCTTGGATATGGGAGCAACCACCACCGCCTAGGCAAAACCTTTTAAGGAAAGCTAATATTTATTTCCTTAAATAACTCTAGGTTAACTAAAAAGAACAATCGAATCACAAATTCGAAAAAGAAGAAAACACAAAATCAAAAAATAAATTCGATAAACTAGATCTAATTGCCTCTTGTATTTAGAATTCTTACAAAGAAAATAACTAGTATGATGCGGAAGAAAATTACTAGTTATACCTTCTCTTTGTAAGCTAATGACCTCGAGATCTTCTGCCGTATTCCTCGCCTCGCCTTGGACGTCGTGTGGGCGACGATCCTCTAAGATGAACACCACCCAAAAGAGTCCTTCCTCTTTCTCTAAGATTCGGCCACCACCACCATCAAAGGAGAAGAGAGCAAAGGGAAAGGGAGAAGGGAGAGGGTCGACCACCAAGAGGTCTCCAAGCAAGAGAATAAGAGTTGTATCTCATGAAGCCCCCTCACCCCTTCTTTTATATTACTTGCCCAAGGCAAATAAGGAAAAACCTTTTACAAAAAATAAAATCATCCAAGAGTTTTTCCTTTTTCCTTTTTATTTTTCATTTTCTTTCCTCTTGATTGAATCAATCACCAATCAATGGTTGTGATCAATCCTATTTGGTTTAGGATTAAGCTTGACCGACCCCTTGCTTGGACACCAAGCAAGGTGGCCGGCCACCATATTTAGGAAAGGAATAATAATTTTTTTAAAAAATTTTACAAGAGAAAAAACTCTTATAAAATTTTACAAGCTCTCTTTCCTAAAGTAGGAGTTAAAAAAGGAAAGTTTCAAAAAAAATTAAAATCATGTTTTAAATTTAAAAAACTCTCTTATAAAATTTCCTTTTTTAACATGATGATAGAAAATTTTAATTTTAAAACTTATCTCCCTTTTTTTCTTAAACCATGAGGATGGTTAAAAAAGAAAAGTTTTAAAACTTTTAAAACTCTCTATTAAAACATGTGGCCTAATTCAAATAAGGAAAGTTTTAAAAATTAAAATCTCTCTTTTAAAACTTATAGTTTTCTACAAAGAGAAGATTTTAAAAATTCAAAACACCCCTCCTATTTGAATTAATCTTGGCCGGCCCCTACAAGCTTGGTCACCAAGCAATAGGGCCGACCCCTATAAGAGGATGTGGCCGACCATTGCTTGGTCACCAAGCAATGGTCTGACCCCCTTCTTGGACACCAAGAAGAGCCTTACATTTGGATGGACTTGAGGCTATAATGAGGCTATGACAGGGACCTAGAGGAGAAATTGGTTTTGGCCTTCCGATGAGCTTGAGTATCCCGTGCTCGCCCCGAACACACAACTCAAGTTCATCGATAATAACTCATTCCACTAGAGAGTTATTACCGCACTACCGCACCAATCCCAAATTACATTATGGGCTCCTTCTTATCATGAGTGTGTTAATTTTTCTGTGTTTAAGATTACGAATGTCCACTAATTAAGTAAGTTACTGACAACTCACTTAATTAATATCTAGCTCCAAGAGTAGTACCACTCAACTTTATTGTCATGTCGGACTAGGTCCACCTGCAGGGTTTAACATGACAATCCTTATGAGCTCCTCTTGGGGACATTCTCAACCTAGATAACTAGGGCACAGATTCCTTCTATAATCAACAACACACACTATAAGTAATATCATTTCCCAACTTATCGGATATATTGATTTATCGAGCTAAACCTCACCCTTTGATAAGTCAAAGAAATAAATATTAAATATATGTGCTTGTTATTATATTAGGATTAAGAGCACACACTTCCATAATAACTAAGGTTTAGTTCTTTTACTAAGTCAGTACAAAAAGAACATACCTAAATGGTCCTACTCAATACACTTAAAGTGTATCAGTGTAATTTATTAGTCATGATAAACTAATACTTAATTACACTACGACTATTTTGATAATTTGTTCCTTTCTATCTTAGTCGCGAGCAACTGTTTATAATTTATAGGGAACCGACAACATGATCTTCTGAGTGTGACACCTCACTTCATGTTATCTACTATATAAATTAATTGAACAAGTACATTTAACAAATAAATGCAGATATTGACCAATGTGATTCTTTTATTTCAACAAATAAATGTTTACAAAAGCTAGGCTTTTAGTATATACTCTAATAATCTCCCACTTATACTAAAAGACTAAGCTGCCATATCTGTTGCCTTACATCTGATTCTCATCCCCTCCACATGCCGATCAAAAGCTTTCGCCGGAAGGGCATTTGTGAAAGAATCTGCTAGGTTATCTTCTGATGCAATCTTGGCGACGACAACTTCTCCTCGCTTGACAATGTCTAGTATCAGGTGATACTTGCGCTCTATATGTTTACTTGCCTTATGAGCTCGTGGTTCCTTCGAGTTTGCAACTGCACCGCTATTATCACAATAAATTGTGATGATCTTGGGCAAACCAGGAATCACATCTAAGTCCATTAGAAAGTTCCTGAGCCACACAGTTTCTTTGGCTGCCTCAGAGGCTGCCACATACTCAGCTTCCATGGTTGAGTTTGAGACGCATTTCTGCTTAACATTCCTCCATGCAATAGCTCCACCTTCTAGAGTAAACACATAGCCTGATGTTGACTTACTATTGTCCCTATCTGATTGGAAGTCTGAATCCTTGTAACCCACAAGGAGCAAATCGTCTGCTTGGTAAACTATCATATAATCTCTAGTCCTTCTCAGGTACTTTAATATATGCTTTACCACAGTCCAATGCCCTTGTCCAGGGTTTCTCTGATATCTGCTAACCATGCCCACGACAAAACAGATATCAGGTCTCGTACACAGCATTGCATACATAAGTCTTCCTACAGCCGAAGCATAAGGAACTGCCTTCATGTCCTCAATCTCCTTTGATGTCTTCGGGGACATCTCTTTAGATAAGGCTACTCCATGCCTAAAAGGTAAGAAACCTTTCTTGGAGTTTTGCATGCTAAAACGAGTAAGGATTGTATCTATATATAAAGCTTGGGATAGGCACAACATTCTTTTCTTGCGATCCTTTATAACTTTGATCCCAAGAATGTGTGCACATTCTCCTAAGTCCTTCATATCAAATTGTTTGGACAACCATACCCTTACGTCCGATAATACCTTGACATTGTTGCCAATTAACAAAATATCATCTACGTATAGTACAAGAAATACCACCACGTTTCCGTTACACTTCTTGTATACACAATGTTGGAACCCCAAGGTTGTTTTGGTGTGATCAACAAGTTAAGTTAGGTCCTGCGTTGTTTCTAACCTTGTGTCTAAGTGTGCAGGAGCTTAGGAGTACAGGTACTCGAGCGAAAGACGCAGCTAGCGAGAAGGACGACACGCTGTGCGTCCGAGGGACGAGGTGCTACGGAAGAGTACACCGGCGGACAAGAAGGAAGTGCGCGCGGTGGTTCCGAGGTACGAAAGCCGGAACGGAAGATTGCTCGGGGAGCAAGAGACGCAAGCCAAGGCTCAGACATGTGGTGCACCGAGGGACTAAGTCTCATGGATGAGTACGTGGACGAGAAGGACACGCGACAATTCAAGGACGAGAAGCCTGAGGGAAGCACGCCGAGAAGACCGGAAGATGGGTTCGGTGAGCCCTATTCCGGATGTCGAGATCACCCAAGCAAGCGGAGCCGAAGGAAGACCCGGACCGAGGCGAGTGAACCGAGAAGAGAGACGGACCAAAAGTCAGTGGTTGACTTTTGGCCCGGCGCCGAACTAGTTTTCCCGTGATCGAGCTTTGACTATCCAACCATCGGGGATAAATTTTATCCCCTGGCCCGGAACCCTTACAGGCGCCCCGACCAAGGCTATAAATATAGCCTTGGTCCAGAAGCTTTTCAACAATCACGATCATTCTATTTCCAAACACTTGTATGCTTTAGTTGTAGTTAAGCTTCTGTTTTCTGTGCCTAAACGCTGTAAGAGGCTTCTCCGCCTGAAGGAGTTTTTGAGCTTAATCTTCCTTGGATTAACAACCACATCGGTTGTAACCAAGTAAACATCTGGTGCCTCGTCTTTTCTTTTATGCTTTTATTTATCTGCTTAATTCATTTTACAAGTGTTAGCTTAATCGTTCGAGGAAGGGTTGTTTGTTTTTAATTGACAGGTTATTTACCAACCCTTCTAACCGGCCCAACGGTCCTACACACAAGACTCATCCGGACACTGAATAAATCCATATGACTGGATTACTTCATTAAACCGGATGTTCCAAGATCTTGAAGCTTGCTTCAGTCCATAAATGGACCGATTGAGCTTACACACTAGATGCTCTTTGCCCTTTTCGATGAACCCTTCTGGTTGCTTCATATGGATGTTTTCTTCAAGACTTCCATTAAGGAAAGCTGTCTTGACATCCATTTGCTAAATCTCATAATCCATATGAGTGGCAATGGATAAGAGTATCCGGATAGACTTAAGCATGACTACCGGTGAAAAAGTCTCCTCATAGTCGATTCCCTCTTTCTGAGTATACCCTTTCGCAACAAGCCTTGCTTTGAAGGTTTCTACCTTCCCATCTATCCCTCTTTTCCTTTTATAGATCCACTTGCATCCAATGACTTTTACACCATAAGGTGGTTCTACAAACTCCCAGACCTTATTAGAATACATAGATTATATTTCGGAATTTATTGTCTTTTGCCAAGATACTGCATCTATATTTGGAGTGCTTCATCATATGTCCGGGGATCAGGTTCATGTTTACCCGGGATCAAGTTCGAAGATTCTCCCAAAAACATGAATCTCTCAGGCTGCCTTACAACCCTCCCACTACGACGAGGCACCGTCTGTGGTTGGGTATCATGTGTGACACGTGTTGCAGTCTCTTGTGGTACTTCATCTTGTACTGTTGGTACTGAAGTAGACGTGTCCTCTCTAAGTTCTTCTAGAACAATTTTTCTACTGGGCTTGTGATCCATTATATAGTCTTCTTCTAAAAACTGGGCATTGGTGCTAACAATGACCTTCCGATCTTTAGGACTATAAAATAAACCACCTTTCGTTCCTTTGGGATAACCTACAAACATACGAACTTCTATACGAGATTCTAACTTATCAGCATCTGGTTTCAACACATGTGCTGGACTACCCCAAATCCGAATATGTCTTAGACTGGGTTTCCACCCATTCCATAATTCTGTGGGAGTAGAAGATACTGATTTAGAAGGTACTAAGTTCAGAATGTGTGCTGCTGTTTCCAGAGCGTATCCCCAAAACGAATTTGGCAATTCTGAATAACTCATCATCGATCTAACCATCTCCATAAGAGTTCTATTCCTTCGTTCTGCTACACCATTCTGTTGGGGTGTACCAGGTGCGGACAATTAGGATTGAATCCCGGCCTCTGATAAGTAATTCCTAAACTCTCCTAAGAGGTATTCGCCACCACGATCAGACCGTAGTGTCTTGATACTTTTACCTAGACGTTTCTCCACATCAGCCTTGTACTCTTTGAACTTATCAAAGCACTCAGACTTGCGGCGCATCAGATAAATGTATCCATATCTTGAATAATCGTCTATAAAAGAGACAAAATATTCAAAACCACCTCTAGCCTGGATAGACATAGGACCACACAAATCAGAATGAACCAGTTCTAACGCTTCTTTGGCTCTATACCCCTTGGCCTTAAAATGTCTCTTGGTCATTTTACCCTTCAAGCAGGATTCACATGTTGGAAAGCTTTCCAACTCTAATGGACCTAAGAGTCCATCAGCTACAAGCCTTTGAATCCTACTTAAGTTAATATGACCAAGCCTTAGATGCCAAAGATGCGTTTGGTTCATTTCTGAAGGTTCTTTTCTCTTATTAGAGTTAGAAGATGTGTTATTAATTTCCATATTTTGCTTTGTGGGAGAAATTGGATTTAAAGTATATAAATTGCCAACCAATGCACCAGAACAGATAATCACCTTATTTCTCTTTATAACCACATTGTTACTTAAAGAAACTGAATATCCATCCAAATACAGTTTAGAAACTGAAATTAAATTCTTTCTAAAACTGGGTACATAAAGACAATTTCTTAAAACCAAATTTCTATTCCTATTAAAAGATAAGTAGACGTCTCCCACTGCAACAGCCGTCACCTTAGTAGCATTGCCCATGTAGACGGTAATCTCTCCTTCAATTAGTCGTCGGGTTTCCTGGAACTCCTGCAAGGAATTGCAGACATGATCAGTGGCTCCCGTATCTACACACCAGGTGCTGGTAGATAACACCGCTAAACATGTTTCAACAACTAGAGTATGAGATATACCTTTATTGTTCTGATTCCTACGAGGACAATCCACCTTCCAATGCCCTATCTGCTTGTAAATGAAGCACTTGCCTTTCGGCTTCTTCATTCCAGCTTTTTGTCCCTGAGGTTTATTCACTCTCTTCGCTGAAAAGACCTGTTTATTCTTCTTCTTGCCTTTCGGCTTAGAAGTAGAACCATTTTCAGCATAGTGAATCTGAGAACTTTGACGAAATATACCTTCTGCTGCCTGTAGTTCTGTCAGAAGTTCCGCTAACGTATACTCTCTTTTGTTCATGTTATAGTTCAGGCGGAACTGCTCAAAACTTCTGGGTAGCGTTTGAAGAATTATATCGACCTGGGTTTCCCCATAGATTTCTCCTCTAAGGACTTGTATTTCATTCAGATAAGCTATCATTTTGAGGATATGATCCCTTACGGGTGTCCCCTCAGACATGGTGGCTGTCATTAGCTTTCTCATTGCCTCTTGCCTAGCAGTCCGACTCTGGTGCCCAAAGAGTTCTTTGAGATTGTTCATTATATCATAAGCTGTTGGTAAATCTTGATGCTGATGTTGCAATACATTTGACATAGATGCCAAAATGTAACACAGCGCCATCTCATCAGCTTTTACCCATTTCTTATGATACTCAATCTCCTCTGGGGTAGAGTCACCGTCAGGTGTATCAGGGCAAGCCTTAGTCAATACAAACTTATAGCTTTCAGCAGTAAGGACAATGTCCAGGTTTCTTTTCCAATCTATGTAGTTGGGTCCAGTAAGTTTGTTTTCTTTCAGTATGATGGCCAGTGGGTTGGAAGTCATCCTAAGAATCACAAAAATAACTTTTGGTCAGGACTCTAAATTTAGAATAATATTGATTCCTCAAACAATACTATTTTAAATTAACCAACACCTTAAAACACCGTGAATTTTGTATGCCACGATAGTGTGGACATATACAAATTCAACATTTGTAAAAGGAGGGTGTAACCCATTAATTTTATTGTCTTGTCAACCTAACTTTTTGACGAATAAAATTAATAGTTGGTTTCCTTCGATCACACAAATAATAGCAGTGACTCCGATGGGGAGGATACTATTAGACGTGCCTAAGTGTATACCATTACTTGACACTAAGTCCATTAATAAGATTGTGCCCCTTCCGATGGGGAAGATCACATGCTCTTAATTAATTTCCTATAGTCATCCAAAATGGAAGTTTGATCTAGTGATCCGCAAACAAACTCATCCGATATGGAGGAAGGTACTCAGAGCCAACGCGCAAGTTTGTTTGCATCACTTACAAACCAGTAATGGAGACCGTGAAATTTACTAAAATAAATCCCTCTCCTACTTAGTTATTTAAAATGAGGAATTTTAAACTATCCTAGCATACATCACATGCATATAAACATCACAGTAAATAAAAGCAATAAATTTGGAAATTAATTTTCCAACTATTATGGCCTTTTCCATCACTGTCTTCAGTATGCTCCAACCCTAACTGCTGCCATCTTTAGCCACCGCCATCGGGTCGAGTTGTCGCATCCATCTTGCTTCTTATTTCACTGCACCTCTGGTGCTCCAAAAGTACCACGCCTCGTAAGAATCCGATCCGCGACAAAAATAGAATTTTACATATATCGATCCTATATTCCACGAGGGAATGTACATGTAATCTAGATCGAAAAATAAAATTCTAAAAATAATACAGCTCCTGCTATATTTTATACATACAATTATGCACACAAATAATGCCCTTGACATGTCCAAGGGTCCAATCACACACAATATCAATAAGCCATAATAGTTGGAGCCTGCAACCAAAGAGTTAGCACATCCTACTATTTTCCTACCTAAATTATATATGACATGTGCATAACCTATTTGAATTCTTAAAATACACAAAGGCAAACCATAGCTCTGATACCAATTGTTGGTTAGTCTTAGGAAAACGTACCGGTTCCACTGTACAAAATTTTTTGTACAAGTGTCGAACGTTTCCTTAAATAACCTATTGTGTTCTTTAGAAGTTAAATTAGGAATCGCAAACGGAACTTAACATCATTGATTCCAAATTTAACTTATCTGTTCTTAATGGTTTAGATTTGAATCGCAAGCGGAACTTAACACTATTGATTCAAATCTACCTAAGTTATTAATTCCATAAATATTAATTTCCAAAATTGGCTTCCAGGACTGCATGGTGAGGCACATGGCCTTCTTGGATATGGGAGCAACCACCACCGCCTAGGTAAAACCTTTTAAGGAAAGCTAATATTTATTTCCTTAAATAACTCTAGGTTAACCAAAAAGAACAATCGAATCACAAATTCGAAAAAGAAGAAAACACAAAATCGAAAAATAAATTCGATAAACTAGATCTAATTGCCTCTTGTATTTAGAATTCTTACAAAGAAAATAACTAGTATGATGCGGAAGAAAATTACTAGTTATACCTTCTCTTTGTAAGCTAATGACCTCGAGATCTTCTGCCGTATTCCTCGCCTCGCCTTGGACGTCGTGTGGGCGACGATCCTCCTGTTGGTGCAACCTTAGGTCAAGGTTGACCTGGTTGACCCGACTCGAGGTGACTTGACTCGAGTTGTATTTTGATGTTTGACTTGGGAAGATTGTCGGTGCAACCTTAGGTCAAGGTTGACCTAGTTGAGTTGCATGTCGATGTTTGACGAGAAGAGAGTTGTATTCTTGATGTTTGAGAAGAATAGGTGTTTGGGAGATTGTAGGTGCAACCTTAGGTCAAGGTTGACCTGATTGACCTGATTCGTGAAAAGTCCAAGTATGGAGACTTGGCACTGGAAAAGTCCAAGTACGGAGACTTGGCACGGGGAAAAGTCCAAGCAGTAGTGGCACGCGGAAAATCCAAGTATGGAGACTTGGCACGGGAAAGTCCTAACTGGATGTTAGGCAGTGGAAAGTCCGGTGAGTGAAGCAGGAGAAAGTCCTAGTGAGGGAAGTTGGAAAGTCCCGTGAGTGAAGCTAGGCAAGGAGAAAGTCCTAACGGGATGTTAGGCATTGGAAAGTCCCGTGAGTGAAGCCAAAGGAGAAAGTCCTAACTGGATGTTAGGCGGGTGGAAAGTCCCGTGAGTGAAGCGAGGGAAAGTCCTAATCGATGTTAGGCTGAAAAGTCCCGTGAGTAAAGCCGGGAGAAAGTCCTAACGGGATGTTAGGCAGTGAAAACCCTAGTGAGTGAAGCTAGGTGAAAGTCCCGTGAGTGAAGCCGGCAGGAAAATCCAGATGGATCAAGGGTGATCGGACATCTGGTGATGAGAAGTCCAAGTAGGTCATAGGAGTGACCGGATACTTGGCACGAAGAGAAAAGTCCAAGTGGGTCAAAGGGATTGACCGGACACTTGGTGGGGAGTCTTAGCAAGTCAAGGGAGTGACCGGATGCTAAGCATGATGTACCAATAGGTCAAGGTTGACCGGATATTGGTTTGAAGGTTTGGGACTTGGTTTGGGCAAAACCAAGCTCTGGATCGGTCTGCAAACCGATCCAGCGATACGTTTGTGTATCTGATCGATCTGGTGACCGATCAGATAACAAACAGAAGGCAAAGCGCAGTTCTGTGAGCTTACTGATCGGTCTGGGGACCGATCAGCATGAAGTCTGATCGGTCTCCACGACCGATCAGAGACGCAGCCGAGAGAGGTGGGATCGGTCCTGATCGGTCCACAGACCGATCAGGAAACGAATGAAAGTTGGGCACTTTCGTGGAGCAATCTGATCGGTCTAGGGACCGATCAGCCCAGGGCCTGATCGGTCCCCAGACCGATCAGGGTGGAGCCTGATCGGTCCACGATTCGACCGTTGAGTCACAACGGGTCGCTCCGTCTTCTCCGCTGGCTTCTGTCTTCACTGTGCAGGTTCGCAGGTTATAAAAGGAGATCAAGGCTTTGGTGCTTCTTCTTCCTTCCTTTTTCCTTCTCTTCTGCTGAAGATTTGTGGGCTGCGATAAGAGCTCTGTTGAGTTCCTTCCGAAAGCTTCGCGTGAGCTTCCCCGACTGGAACAGCTGCTGCTGTTAGGGTTTTTGAAGCTGCTGCTTCATCCGGACTCCAGTCGACGAGAAAGCAAGTTTGGTAGAGTGCTTGTGTATTCTTATTGTATTTCTTGCTTATTCTTTGTACTTGTACTCCTGTTTGCTGTTGCAAACAAGTGTGGCGAGGTTTCTCCACCCAGAAGGAGTTTTTATTAGCCGGTTTTCCGGGGACTCATCCACCGAAGGATTGATTGGGTTCGTACACCTTACGGATACGCCGAGGAGTAGGAGCATCATCTCCGAACCTCGTACATCGCTGTGTTAAGGTTTGATATTCTTCCTTTCGTTTCTAGTTTATTTTTCCCCTGCGCTAACGAATTGTAGGAAGAAACGAGCGATTTGGGGTCGGCTATTCACACCCCCCTCTCTAGCCGTACGAAGAGATCCTAACAAGTGGTATCAGAGCGAGGTCGCTCTTCGCCGGATTAACACCCGAGGGAGCACAAGCTAGAGATGGATCAACTCGGAGAAGACATCACCATTCCACCCTTCTACGATCGCGACGACTTCGCGTTTTGGAAGGTAAGAATGAAATATTTTCTTATGACTAATCTTGAGAATTGGAGTTGTGTCCAATTAGGTTTCAAGCCTCCGACGGACAAGAAAGGAGAAACCCTAGAGAAGAAGGAGTGGACCAAGGAACAAGTCCACCAATCCCTAGTCAACGATGAGGTATTGAAGATTTTTGAATTTTCTTTACCTAATGATGTTTTGTGTAGGATAGGTGGATACAACAATGCCAAGGAGTTGTGGAACAACTTGGCTAAGTTCCATGAGGGGAACTCCACTTCAAGCCATGAAGAGGAGTCAAGTGAGCCAAGTAGCTCACATCGTGGAGGTGAGGAATTAGAAGTTGAGGGCTACTCAACATCTAAAGAAGAAGAGGAGGTGAGTTCTTCTTCAAGATCGGAGCACGAAGAAGAAGCTTCTACCTCCGGGAGGGATGAAGAAGAGAGCATCCATCCATCCTCGACCCTAGGTAACTCAAACACTTTAAGTTCAAGTAAATTGCATATAATGTGTTTTGAGTGTAGGGAATTTGGACATTACAAGAGTAAATGTCCAAAGAAGACTAAGAAGACTCCACCGGCGCCAAAGATCAAGGAAGTCGGAGTCCCAAAACGCAAGGGCAAGGAGCACGTGGTGTGCTTCCAATGCAAGCAACGAGGACACTATAGGAGTCAATGTCCAAGGGGGAGGCAATCTCACAAGGACAAAAGACCAAGCACGTGTAAAGGGGGAGCGAAGGCAAACCCTAAGGTATCCTCTAAGGTTCATTCTTGCACTTCTAATAAGATACATGCTAGTAGTCTTATTGCAATTGTCAAGAATGATAAGCATGTTAACCTTAGAAATCAATACATGTGTTTAGGTGCTAAACATGTTAACTTAGATAAGGATAATACTAGGAAGGCCAACTCTAGGATTAACTCATCTAAGGCTAAGGAAAACCTAGGTAGAAATCCCAAGAAGACTAGACACATGCCTAGGAATATCTCAAGAGAAAATGACAAATTAACACTTGAGGTATTAGAGAGGGAAAATCAAGTCTTGAGGTCAAGACTTGATAATTTAGAAAAGGCTCTTAAAAACATGGAGAAGTCATCTCTAGGGTTTAAGAGTCAAAAACCCAAGTCCAAGGACAAGAAAGGTTTGGGTCACAAACCTAAGTCCCAAATGGTCAAGCCCACTTATCATAGTGTTCCATTCGATTATGGAACAAAGCCTAGGGCTAGGAAGACCACCACCAAGGTCACAAGGGGAGTCACCCCTAGAGTTGATCTTGATGAGTCCCAAATGACCAAGGCTTCAAAGCCTAAGAGGGTCATTAGGAGGGTTGCTAGGGAAGTCATCCCTAGTGAATATTTAGTGAACCCAATGAGCTCACATAGATATTGGGTTCCTAGGAGCATCCTCTCTACCTCATAGATGGGTTAGAGAGTGTCAACTCCGCTTAGAAGGGTAGTTAGCCCAACTTTGAGGAAATTGACACTCAAGGAGCATTTTCAAGGTTTTGTTAACCTTTGAAAATGAAATAGAATTACTAGTTACTCCTTGAAGAGCTAAATGTGCCTAATGGTGGAAATATCATTTTTAATCTTAAGTGGCACAATTTGAGGAAAACCTAGAGAAATACCATAATTGGGATTTTGGTTTAGGGATATAAGGGAAATCTAGGATTAGATGTTAAATTAGCTAAGTGATTAAGGATACTTAGATAGGTAATCTAGGTATTTCATTTGTGCTAACTTACCATGATTGTTTGCCATATGCCATGTCATGACATCATATTTAATTTATGATCATTTGAAATGTCATGATAATGATTAGGTTATTTATATGTCATGCTTTATTTAAGTTTTCAAACTCTATGCCATGACATCATGACATTGGCACATGTTTTTACTTATGATATCATTTTATGCCATGTCATCATCTCTTGCATTATAATCAATGAAATTGATTTGAGGACAAACACAATTTGATATTGAGATCAAATTGGTGTTTAGAAAATGCATGAGAACTTAGCCTAAGATGACCTAAACCCATATCTCACATCAAAATTGACTTGGATGTGTTTGATACACTTTAGATGTGTGTGAGATATTAGGATCATGAGTTAGGATCAAGGTGCATAGTTCTTGTACCTAGATGAGTCTAATTCAAGAAATTGGGGATCATAGGGAAAGCTTATGTACAAGTCATGTACATATAGCCCAAAGATTGTGGTCCTAAATTAAAGGGCTTAAAATCATTTCAAAATTGATTTGAAAAACCTTGATGAAGCTTTTCTAGTGATAGCATTCATCATTGAGCGAATTGATACAAAGTTGAGGTAAACTTGAACTATTTCAAAGTTTTTGAACTTTGTATCAAGATTTGAAAATGGAAGTTATTTTCAGATAAAACTATTTTTCCATGATAGTATGTGGTATGAGGAATGTATTCTCAAATTTTCATAATTTTTCGAATTTTCTGTGATTTTCTAGAGGTTTTTGAATTTCGGAAGGAGAAAAATCAGAAACTTCTGATATCAGAGTTGTGGACCGATCAGAAGGGAGTCTGATCGGTCCAGGTCTGTGTGGATCGGTCACTGTGACCGATCCAGGGAAGGCCTGATCGGTCCGGTGACCGATCAGGGCGTGCCAAATGCTGAATTTGCTGAATTTCGACTGTGGTCTGAAATTTCAGCTGTGGAAGTTGAGTTTCGGGTTTCTAAAGGTTTGAAACTCTCCAAGACATTGTTGGTGCAATGGTCAAGGGGGAGTTGACCTTTAGGGGGAGTTTTACCTAATTGTCAAGGGGAGTTGACTCTTAGGGGGAGTTTTTACTCCTTAAGACTTTTGAGGATTAGTGATATGAGATTATCACTAAGTTGATTGTTGAGTTTAGTATCAAGGGGGAAATTAAGAGTTTCAATGAAAGGTATGTGACTTTCATTAGGAAGAAACTCTTAACCTTGATACTCTCCTTTTTCTTTTTGATGTGTGTCAAAAAGGGGAGAGTGTTCATTGGAGAATTATTGGAGAACCCAAGTTAGGTTATCGGGTTAACCTAAGCTAGGGGAAGAATGTCAAGGAATGTTCGAGGAAGAACATTGGAATTCTTTTTGATGTGTGTCAAAAAGGGGGAGAATTATTAGAGAACCCAAGTTAGGTTATCGGGTTAACCTAAGGGGAGAATGTCCAGAGAATGTTCAAGGAAAGAACATTGGACATTGGAAGATGGTTGGAAAACCTAAGTTAGGTTATCGGGTTAACCTAACTTGATTATGGGTTTTGTCAAACATCAAAAAAGGGGAGATTGTTGGTGCAACCTTAGGTCAAGGTTGACCTGGTTGACCCGACTCGAGGTGACTTGACTCGAGTTGTATTTTGATGTTTGACTTGGGAAGATTGTCGGTGCAACCTTAGGTCAAGGTTGACCTAGTTGAGTTGCATGTCGATGTTTGACGAGAAGAGAGTTGTATTCTTGATGTTTGAGAAGAATAGGTGTTTGGGAGATTGTAGGTGCAACCTTAGGTCAAGGTTGACCTGATTGACCTGATTCGTGAAAAGTCCAAGTATGGAGACTTGGCACTGGAAAAGTCCAAGTACGGAGACTTGGCACGGGGAAAAGTCCAAGCAGGTAGCTTGGCACGCGGAAAATCCAAGTATGGAGACTTGGCACGGGGAAAGTCCTAACTGGGATGTTAGGCAGTGTGGAAAGTCCTGGTGAGTGAAGCCAGGCAGTGAGAAAGTCCTAACTGGGATGTTAGGCAGTTGGAAAGTCCTAGTGAGTGAAGCCAGGCAGTGAGAAAGTCCTAACTGGGATGTTAGGCAGTTGGAAAGTACTGGTGAGTGAAGCCAGGCAGTGAGAAAGTCCTGGTGATGTGAAGCCAGGTGGAAAGTCCAGTGAAGCCAGGCAGTGGGAAAGTCCTAACTGGGATGTTAGGCAGTTGGAAAGTCCTGGTGAGTAAAGCCAGGCAGTGAGAAAGTCCTAACTGGGATGTTAGGCAGTGTGAAAACCCTAGTGAGTGAAGCTAGGTGAAAGTCCTGGTGAGTGAAGCCGGGCAAGGGAAAATCCAGATGGATCAAGGATGATCGGACATCTGGTGTTGAGAAGGTCAAGTAGGTCAAGGGAGTGACCGGATACTTGACACGAAGAGAAAAGTCCAAGTGGGTCAAAGGGATTGACCGGACACTTGGTGAGGAGTCTTAGCAGGTCAAGGGAGTGACCGGATGCTAAGCATGATGTACCAATAGGTCAAGGTTGACCGGATATTGGTTTGGAAGGTTTGGGACTTGGTTTGGGCAAAAAAGCTCGGATCGATCGCAGACCGATCCGACGTTAGGTATCCGATCGATCCGTGACCGATCGATAACAAATGTAAGGCAAAGCGCAGCTTCGAGCTTCGATCGGTCGGGGACCGATCAAGATGAAGTCTGATCGGTCTCCACGACCGATCGTAGACGCAATGAGAGGTGGGATCGGCCGTGGACCGATCCATTGTTTCGATCGGTCCACGCACCGATCAGAAACGTAAAGTTGGGCAACTGGAGCAATCTGATCGGTCTAGGGACCGATCAGCCCTGGGCCTGATCGGTCCCCAGGACCGACCGATCAGGGTGGAGCCTGATCGGTCCACGATTCGACCGTTGAGTCACAACGGGTCGCTCCGTCTTCTCCGCTGGCTTCTGTCTTCACTGTGCAGGTTCGCAGGTTATAAAAGGAGATCAAGGCTTTGGTGCTTCTTCTTCCTTCCTTTTTCCTTCTCTTCTGCTGAAGATTTGTGGGCTGCGATAAGAGCTCTGTTGAGTTCCTTCCGAAAGCTTCGCGTGAGCTTCCTCGACTGGAACAGCTGCTGCTGTTAGGGTTTTTGAAGTTGCTGCTTCATCCGGACTCCAGTCGACGAGAAAGCAAGTTTGGTAGAGTGCTTGTGTATTCTTATTGTATTTCTTGCTTATTCTTTGTACTTGTACTCTTGTTTGCTGTTGCAAACAAGTGTGGCGAGGTTTCTCCACCCAGAAGGAGATTTTATTAGCCGGTTTTCCGGGGACTCATCCACCGACGGATTGATTGGGTTCGTCCACCTTACGGACACGCCGAGGAGTAGGAGCATCATCTCCGAACCTCGTACATCGCTGTGTTAAGGTTTGATATTCTTCCTTTCGTTTCTAGTTTATTTTTCCGCTGCGCTAACGAATTGTAGGAAGAAACGAGCGATTTGGGGCGGCTATTCACACCCCCCCTCTCTAGCCGAGTACGAAGAGATCCTAACACCTCCAAGATGAACACCACCCAAAAGAGTCCTTCCTCTTTCTCTAAGATTCGGCCACCACCACCACCAAAGGAGAAGAGAGCAAAGGGAAAGAGAGAAGGGAGAGGGCCGACCACCAAGTGGTCTCCAAGCAAGAGAATAAGAGTTGTATCTCATGAAACCCCCTCACCCCTTCTTTTATATTATTTGCCCAAGGCAAATAAAGAAAAACCTTTTACAAAAAATAAAATCATCCAAGAGTTTTTCCTTTTTCCTTTTTATTTTTCATTTTCTTTCCTCTTGATTGAATCAATCATCAATCAATGGTTGTGATCAATCTTATTTGGTTTAGGATTAAGCTTGGCCGACCCCTTGCTTGGACACCAAGCAAGGTGGTCGACCACCATATTTAGGAAAGGAATAATAAATTTTAAAAAAAAAATTACAAGAGAAAAAACTCTTATAAAATTTTACAAGCTCTCTTTCCTAAAGTAGGAGTTAAAAAAGGAAAGTTTCTAAAAATATTAAAACCAAGTTTTAAATTTAAAAAATTCTCTTATAAAATTTCCTTTTTTAACATGATGATAGAAAATTTTAATTTTAAAACTTATCTCCCTTTTTTTCTTAAACCATGAGGATGGTTAAAAAAAGAAAATTCTAAAACTTTTAAAACTCTCTATTAAAACATGTGGCCTAATTCAAATAAGGAAAGGTTTAAAAATTAAATTCTCTCTTTTAAAACTTATAGTTTTATACAAAGAGAAGATTTTAAAAATTCAAAACACCCCTTCTATTTGAATTAATCTTGGTCGGCCCCTACAAGCTTGGTCACCAAGCAATAGGGCTGGCCCGTATAAGAGGATGTGGCCGGCCATTGCTTGGTCACCAAGCAATGGTCCGACCCCCTTCTTGGACACCAAGAAGAGCCTTACATTTGGATGGACTTGAGGCTATAATGAGGCTACGACAGGGACCTAGAGGAGAAATTGGTTTTGGCCTTCCGATGAGCTTGAATATCCCGTGCTCGCCCTGAACACACAACTCAAGTTCATCTATAATAACTCATTCCACTAGAGAGTTATTACCGCACTGCCGCACCAATCTCAAATTATATTATGGGCTCATTCTTATCATGAGTGTGTTAATTTTCCTGTGTTTAAGATTATGAATGTCCACTAATTAAGTAAGTTACTGACAACTCACTTAATTAATATATAGCTCCAAGAGTAGTACTACTCAACTTTATTGTCATGTCGGACTAGGTCCACCTGCAGGGTTTGACATGACAATCCTTATGAGCTCCTCTTGGGGACATTCTCAACCTAGATAAGTAGGACACAGATTCCTTCTATAATCAACAACGCACTATAAGTAATATCATTTCCCAACTTATCGGGCATATTGATTTATCGAGCTAAACCTCACCTTTTGATAAGTCAAAGAAATAAATATTAAATATATGTGCTTGTTATTATATTAGGATTAAGAGCACACACTTCCATAATAACTAAGGTTTAATTCTTTTACTAAGTCAGTACAAAAAGAACATACCTAAATGGTCCTACTCAATACACTTAAAGTGTATCAGTGTAATTTATTAGTCAAGATAAACTAATACTTAATTACACTATGACTATTCTGATAGTTTGTTCCTTTCTATCTTAGTCACGAGCAACTATTTATAATTTATAGAGAACCGACAACATGATCTTCTGAGTGTGACACTACACTTCATGTTATCTACTATATAAATTAATTGAACAAGTACATTTAACAAATAAATGCAGATATTGACCAATGTGATTCTTTTATTTCAACAAATAAATGTTTACAAAAGCTAGGCTTTTAGTATATACTCTAACAATCTTCCACTTATACTAAAAGACTAAGCTGCCATATCTGTTGCCTTACATCTGATTCTCATCCCCTCCACATGCCGATCAAAAGCTTTCGCCGGAAGGGCCTTTGTGAAAGGATCTGCTAGGTTATCTTCTGATGCAATCTTGGCGACGACAACTTCTCCTCGCTTGACAATGTCTCGTATCAGGTGGTACTTGCGCTCTATATGTTTACTTGCCTTATACGCTCGTGGTTCCTTCGAGTTTGCAACTGCCCCGCTATTATCACAATAAATTGTGATGATCTTGGGCAAACCAGGAATCACATCTAAGTCCATTAGAAAGTTCCTAAGTCACACAGTTTCTTTGGCTGCCTCAGAGGCTGCCACATACTCAGCTTCCATGGTTGAGTTTGAGACGCATTTCTGCTTAACACTCCTCCATGCAATAGCTCCACCTTCTAGAGTAAACACATAGCCTGATGTTGACTTACTATTGTCCCTATCTGAAACACATACCCCGGGGTTGAATGCATCCATGGGGTTGAATGCATCCGAGGGACGAGAGCCAAAGGAAGTAGGCTTGAAGGCAATAGGTCAAGGCTACAAAAAAGCGTCAAGTGAATTGTAAGGGTGAGGGTCCGAGTGCTGAGTGAATGTACTCGGGTACCAGTCGACTGGTGATTTCATCAGTCGACTGGGAGCGAACAAAATACTTTTGTTCGCTCGGCTAGTGTGGAGCAGTCGACTGGTACTTTTACCAGTCGACTGGTAAATACCCATTGGAATGTAACGGTTGAATTTTCACAGAGGGCAGTCGACTGATGGTTTTGGCAGTCGATTGGTAGGTGGGATTTTCCAACCCGTAGCCTATATAACCAAAGCTTGGGAGCTTGGTTAGAGTTGATGAAATTGGACTTGGTTAAAGTCTAATTAGTAGTCTACCAGTGCTCAAGGTTTCCCTTATGTCTAAGAGGTCTTGGTGAGTTTGTGGCGAGGTGTCTCCATCCATAAGGAGGTTTGAGCTAGCCAGAGTTTCCGATGAGTAATCCACCGACGGATAGGGATCGTCCACCTTACGGACAGCTGTGGAGTAGGAGTCTTATCTCCGAACCACGTAAATCTGCGTGTCGATTTGTTTGCATTTTTTCCTTTAGTATTTAGCTTACGTATTTATATTTGTATTATTGTATTTCCGCTTGCGTAACTAACAAATACGTAGGAAGCGATTATTTGGGGCGCCATCTATCCAACCCCCCTTCAAGCCGACCACCGATCCCCAACAAATACTTCCTATTTTCAAAAATTGCCACAAACTTGAAAACTTTTGAAAATAACAATGTTTTCTTCTAGTTTGTGTCCAACTTTTCAATGATGATTACTATTAAAAGATAGCCTTCATTGAGGTTTTCCAAAAGCATTTTGAAATCATTTTCAAAACTAATTTCTAACCATGTTCTTTCGGTTCAATGCATATGACTTGTACATTAGCTTTTCCAATGATTGGATCACATAACTATATGTTTTTAATGAAAACAAAACTCAAATAGATGCACTAAATCAACATATTGAGGCTTGCTCATCATCCTAACATCTCACTTGTATCTAATATGTACTAAAACACATACTGTTGGGGTTGCAAGGTTGCAAACATAGTCCCATATTGGAAACACATGGGAAAGATTATGGGTTTATAAGAGAAAAGATATCTCCATTGACATGAAGCCTTTTGGGGAGAGCCCAAGAGTAAAATCATGAGGGCTTAGGCCCAAAGTGGACAATATCATGCAATTGTGGAGATATCTAAATTCTTTTCGATCCTATAGTTGGTATCAAAGCCCGGACTGCCAGCAGGTTTAACCGCCGACTGTGCACAAGAGCTATGGTCTGATTGAGCCATGTGGGTATAATATTGACCTCGAATAAAGAAAGTGGGGCTCCTATGCTCGGATCAAGAGGACCAGACACCAGGCAGGAAGTCTTAGTTGCGATTAGGCAAGGAAGTCCTAGTAGGTCGGGTGGACCGAGGGGCAGGAAGACCTGGTGGGTCGAGGATCGGACGTGGAAACCCTATGGTCCTTTGTTTGAGGGGGGGATTGTTGGGGTTGTAAGGTTGCAAATATAGTCCCATATTGGAAACACATGGGAAAGATCATGGGTTTATAAGAGAAAAGATATCTCCATTGGCATGAGGCCTTTTGGGGAGAGCCCAAGAGCAAAACCATGAGGGCTTAGACCCAAAGTGGACAATATCATGCAATTGTGGAGATATATAAATTCTTTTCGATCCTACATATACAAGTCAAATTATAGTCTTTGTGAGATGTAGATTTTAGTTTTGCTCTAAACTAGGGATCATGCATATCTATCTAGGTATTTTAGGAATTATGTACTGGTGCGGGAAGCACTCGACGATTGAACTTTAGTTTTAATAATGGAAAAGAGATTCAAAGTTAAGATTATTTGTTATCTAATATGTTCATGGAGCTTGCAGGAAAGTCCTAAGTGATACTTAGGTAAAAGTCCTAGCTGCGGTTAGGCAAGGTGAAAACCCTAGGGGTGGTAACCTTAGGTCCTAGGGGATGGTAACCCTAGGTGAAGGAAAAAACCTAAGGGGTGGTAACCCTAGGTCCTAGGGGGTGGTTACCCTAGGTGAAGGAAAAAACCTAAGGGGGGTAACCTTAGGTCCTAGAGGGTGGTAACCCTAGGTGGAGAAAAACCCTAAGGGGTCCTAGGGGTGGTAACCCTAGGTGGAGAAAACCCCTAGGGGGTGGTAACCCTAGGTCCTAGGGGGTGGTAACCCTAGGCGGAAAGTCCAGTTAGTCTGGAGGACTAGACTGGCACCAGGTAATCTCTCCTGAGGAGAGTAGGTGAGGACGCGTTCCCCGTAGAGGGAACAGTAGGCGTCGGGTCGACCTAGGGTTTCCGGTCGGAAATCCAAAGTCAGACCCGGACAGTCCGATGACTGCCAAACTCTTAATTTATCATGTTTATATCAGTTCTAACTTTGTCTTGCAGGGTATTGTATTGTTTTGGGACTAACATATCTTGCAGGTACAAAAGGAACAAGTTAAGCCTCGGATGAACAGTGTCCGAGGCGCCTCCATGGAGCTTGGAGGCGCCTCGTGTTGGTTGCTACTCGGAAAGCCTAACGGTTCCACTGTACAAAAATTTTGTACAAATGTCTGAACCTTTTCCTAGCTACCATGTGTTCTTTTAAATTAAACTTGGATCGCCTGCGGAACTTTACACGTTTGATCCTAAATTTAACTTATTTGTTCTTTTAGGTTTAGACTTGGATCTCCTGCGGAACTTAACATGTTTGATCCAAATCACCTAGGTTACGAAGACAATTAAATATCTATTTCCAAAATTGGCTTCCAGTACTGACGTGGTGAGGCACATGACCTTCTTGGAT
The DNA here is from genome assembly GCF_018446385.1 of Zingiber officinale. Taxonomy (NCBI): domain Eukaryota; kingdom Viridiplantae; phylum Streptophyta; class Magnoliopsida; order Zingiberales; family Zingiberaceae; genus Zingiber; species Zingiber officinale. The sequence continues at coordinate 9,622,371 of NC_056002.1, forward strand.
ATGGGAACAACCACCACCGACTAGACAAAGCCTTTTAAGGAAAGCTAATATTTAATTTCCTTAAATAACTCTAGGTTAACCAAAAAGAACAATCGAAGCACAAGTTCGAAAAGAAAACAAAAGAACACAACATCGAAAACTAATTCGAAACCTAGAATCACATGCCTCTTGTATTTGGTATTTTTACAAAGAAATAAAACTAGTATGATGCGGAAAATAATTACTAGTTATACCTTTCTTTGTGAACTTTTAATGACCTCTTGATGTTCTACCGTATTCCTCTTCTAACCTCGGACATTGTGTGGGCAATGATCTTCCGAGATGAGAACCACCAAGCACCTTCTTCTTCCTTGCAAGTTTCGGCCATCAAAACTTCTCCTAGGATGAAGAGGTTCGGCCACCACCACCATACTCAAAGGGATGCTAGAAACAAAGCTTTCTTTCTCTCCTTCTTCTTCTTCTTCTCTAAACTTGATCCGGCCACCATATGAATCTCCACAAGAAGGATGAGGTTCGGCCATCAAAGAGAAGAGAAGAGAGGATGGCCGGCCACACCAAGGAAGAAAAAGAGGGAGAAAAATAGAATAGAGTTCTTGTCATGAAGGCACCTCTAACCCCTCTTTTATAATCCTTGGTCTTGGCAAATAAGAAAATTTTAATAAAAACTTCCTTAATTCCTTTGCCATGAAAAATAAATTTAATTGATATAAAATAAATTTCTCTTTTATTAATCAACATGGTCGGCCACAATAATCTAAGCAAAGGAAATTTAATTCAATCAAGAATTAAAACCTTCCTAATTTATTTTCGGAAATTTTAAAATAAAATTTCTCTAATAATTTTTATCCCTTCATGATTGGTTTATAAAAAGGAAATTTAATAAATTAAAATCTTTCTTTTAAACATATGGATAAAAAGAAAGTTATCTCTAAAAATTAAAATCTCTTTTAATCTACAAATAAGGAAAGATATCAAATCTTTTCTTAATCTTTTGTAGAAACTTATAAAAGAGAATATTTAATTTTTAAACTCTCTTTTAAATCATGAACATGGTTAAAAAGGAAAGTTTTCTTAAAATTTAAAATCCACCTTTTAATCAACAAATAAGGAAAGATTTCAAATTTTAAACTCTCTTTTAAACATGTAGATGATTTACAAATAAGGAAAGTTTTTACCAAAAATTAAAACCATCCTTTTAATCTACAAATAAGGAAAGAGATTAATCTCTTCTCTTAATCTTTTGTAGAAAGCTATAAAAGGAAATTTTTAATTTTTAAACTCTCTTTTAAAAACCTTGATATCCATATAAGAAATAATTTTAATAAAAATCCTTTTAATACTCTAGTGGCCGGCCACCTAAGCTTGGGACCCAAGCTTTGGCCGGCCACCAACTTGGCTCATCCACTTGGTCTTGGCCGACCCTAGCTTGGGTTCCAAGCTAGCTTGGCCGACCCCATTGGATGGGTAAGAAAGTGGGTATGTGGTGGGTATAAATCTCTATATACAAGAGGCTACGATAGGAACCGAGAGGAGGAATTGGTTTTGGTCTTCCGATGAAATTAAGCATCCCGTGTTCGCCCCGAACACACAACTTAATTTCATCAATAATAATTCATTCCACTAAAGAACTATTATTGAACTACCGTACCAATCCCAAATTACATTTTGGGCTCCTTCTTATTATGAGTGTGTTAGCCTCCCTGTGTTTAAGATAACAAATGTCCACTAATTAAGTAAGTTACTGACAACTTACTTAATTAATATCTAGCTCCAAGAGTAGTACCACTCAACTTCATCGTCATGTCGGACTAAGTCCACCTACAGGGTTTAACATGACAATCCTTATGAGCTCCTCTTGGGGACATTCTCAACCTAGATTACTAGGACACAGTTTCCTTCTATAATCAATAACACACACTATAAGTGATATCATTTCCCAACTTATCAGGCTTATTGATTTATCGAACTAAATCTCACCCATTGATAAATTAAAGAAATAAATATCAAATATATGTGCTTGTTATTATATTAGGATTAAGAACACACACTTCCATAATAACTGAGGTCTTTGTCCCTTTATAAAGTCAGTATAAAAGAGACGACCTCTAATGATCCTACTCAATACACTCTAAGTGTACTAGTGTAATTATATAGTTAAGATAAACTAATACCTAATTACACTACGACCTTCCAATGGTTTGTTCCTATCCATCATGGTCGTGAGCTACTGTTTATAATTTATAAGGTACTGATAACATGATCCTCTGTGTGTGACACCACACACCATGTTATCTACAATATAAATTAATTGAACAACTACATTTATCATAAATGTAGACATTTGACCAATGTAATTCTTATTTCTAGATAAATGCTTATACCAAAAGCTAGGCTTTTAGTATACATCCTAACACCTCGGGTGCAAGCCGAAGCCAGCTATCCAGAGGATCTGGAGGCGCCTTCATTGGGACTGAAGGCGCCTTGGACCAAGGCTTGAAGGCGCCTTAAAGAGACTTAAAAGAGCCTTAAACCAGATAAGGTGCAACCAGGTCTGTGCTGATCCACGCGTGCGACTCGGTGGCCTAGAGGCACCTTGGACAGGCTTGGAGGCGCCTCCAGCACTGTATAAAAGAGGGATTCGAGCAGCAGCCAACAAGAACAATTCAAAAGTGATCCATCTCCAACGTGCTGCTAACGAAAGCTTCCGATCAAGCTGCGACAAGTTCCCGACAACCCGACGCTCCGTTTTCTATAATTTAGTTGTCGGTATTACTTTAAAGTTCTTGTGTACTCATTCTATACTTGTACTGAATTTTACGAGATTATAGTTGTCACCCAACGTAAACGCTCAATGAGCATGGACTTTGGAGTAGGAGTCGCCACAGGCTCCGAACCAAGTAAATTACTTGTGTTCGCTTGTTGATTGTTTTATTTCCGCTGCGTTTATTACTCGAGTTTTGCGATTCCGAAACGAGTTAAAGCCACGAGCGCTATTCACCCCCCCTCTAACGCTGTCGATCCAACAATTGGTCCGAGAGAAGCCACGGATCCGCATCCATTTCTGAAGGGTCGAACCCCTCTGTAAGTAAATGTCATTTATACAGTTTAATCAATTACTTAATGCATAAAGTAGCTAAGTCCAAAGTTCGAATCAAGTCGCTTCTAAAGGAGGTAACACTCCTTAAAGAAGTGACTAATACCGAATCATTGACTGATCCAGCTCAGACTGGAACGTCAACTTAAGTTCAAAAACTTGAGGAAGAGAATTCCAACCTGAAAAGTCAAGTCAAGGATTTGAAGACTACCCTAGAATGGTTTTCTTTAGGGTCTAAGAACCTTGACCTAATTCTTGGGAATCAAAGAGCCGTTTATAATAGAACTGGATTAGGTTTTAAATCTAGAAGGAAATATCAATCTTACCTATCGTTAGTCAACAAACCAAATAATAAACTAGTCCAAGCATGGGTACCCAAGTCCAACCCGGTCAATCAAGTTGGACTTGGTCAATACTGGGTCCCCAAGGATTAAGTACATTACCTTGATAGACCTTATCGAAGCTATGATCCAGGGGGAGCAAAAAGAAAAGTTATTTTAACTAATAAATAATTAAATTAGTTCAATTATCTTAACAAATAAATAAATAAAAATTACCTTTAATTAAATTAAAATTATTTTAATAAATTATCTTAACAAACAAATAAATAAATAAAATTATTTTAATAAATAATTAATTAAATTAAAATTTAAAGGAAAATCAATAATGGAAGCTTTAGAATAACTGACACCTACAAAAAGGAACCTACCCGATAGGGTAACTAAACGCAACCTACCCGGCAGGGTAATTAGGACTAGAATAAAAAGGGCTAAGTTTAACTTGACCAACGGTACTGGTGAAGTATTGGATGATAGTACATTAGGGAAGCTTAGTCTATGCATGTCTAGGAAGATATGGCTTCGACCTGGTGCATTTGGCTAAGTGGAACTGACCGAAGCTACCCTTTATGGATCCTAACTAGTTAGACCAAGGTTTTGTACTAAGTTCAGTGGATAGGACTATTTGAAAAACCTCGAAGGCATAGTTACTTTAATGATGTCCAAGTGACTCACCATAGCCCAGAAGTTTATCCAAAGAATGCCTAATTGTTGAACTCAAAGCTAAACCTGAATCAAACATAAAGTTAAACCAAACCCCATAATTAAACCTAACCCATCTCACAAAATTATAGGATTCCCTGATTGAGAAATCTAGATCGGGTGAGATAACTAAGGACAAAACTTTAAAACTAAATTAAAATTAAAGTAAATTAAAATTAAATAGAATTAAAATTAAGTTAAAATTAAAATTAAATTAAATGTAAATGTAAATTAAATTAAATTAAATTAAATTAAATTGAATTAAAATTAAGTAAAATTAAAATAAAATTAAAATTAAATAAAATTAAAATTAAATTAAATTAAATGTAAATTAAAATTAAATTGAATTAAAATTAAATTCAAATTAAATTAAATTAAAATGAAAGTAAATTAAAATTAAAGAAAATTAAAATTAAATTAAAATTAAGTTAAATTAAATTAAATTAAAATTAAATTAAATTAAATTAAATTAAATTAAAATTAAATTGAATTAAAATTAAATTAAATTTAAATAAAATTAATATTTTTCAAATTTAATTAATTTAATATTTTTCAAATTTAATTTAATATTCTTTCAAAATTTAATTAACTTAATATTTTTCAAATTTAATTAATTTAATATTCGTTCAAAATTTAATTAATTTAATATTCTTTCAAAATTTAATTAACTTAATATGTTTCAAATTTAATTAATTTAACATTCTTTCAAAATTTAATTAACTTAATATTTTTCAAAATTAATTTAAACTTAATATTTTCAGATTAACTTAATATTTTTTTAAATTTTAATTAACATATTTTTTAAATTTTAATTAACTTAAATATTTTTAAAAAATTTTAATTAACTTAAACATGTTTCAAATTTAATTAATTTAATATTCTTTCAAAATTTAATTAACTTAATATTTTTCAAATTTAATTACTTTAATATTCTTTCAAAAATTAATATTTTCAAAATTAAATTAACTAAATATTTTTTAAATTTTAATTAAATTAAATATTTTTTATAAATTTTAATGAACTTAAACATATTTCAAATTTAATTAATTTAATATTCTTTCAAAATTTAATTAACTTAATATTTTTCAAATTTAATTAATTTAATATTCTTTCAAAAATTAATATTTTCAAAATTCAATTAACTTAATATTTTTCAAAATTTTAATTAACTTAAGTATTTTTTAAATTTTAATTAACTTAAATATTTTTCAAATTTAATTAACTTAAACATTTTCTAAAATTTAATTAACTTAAACATTTTTCAAAACATAATTAATTTAATATTTTTCAAATTTAATTAACTTTAACATTTTTCAAAATGAAAAATTACTTAACTATTTTCAAAACGAAAATTATTTTTACCTAATTATTTATTCAAAAAAAAAACATGTTAGACACATAGGCGCGCATCGGAGGCGTCTCCCACACGAGGGAGGCACCCTCAATCACGGCGGGAAATCTCCCGCCGCCTTAACTAAAGGCACCTCGGATGCTCTCCGAGGCGCCTCCAACAGCCTACTTAAGGCGCCTTAAACATCGTCTAAGGCGCCTTAAATCCCGAATTTCAGAAACGAACAGAATACTTTCTGTTCATTCACGGCTCAAGTTCCACGCGATTTTTCTCTCAAAATCTGGCGATTTCTTCCCTCTAAGGCGCCTTCAACCCGTCCAAACTCCTTCAATCATCCTCCAATGCCTCCTAGGTACACCTTAAACCATCCTATTGTCCTTTTATGTTATTGTTCTGCATCTATTTTAGTTATATGTTGCATAAATCAGAAAACGTCGACATGCTGAACCTACACCGGCTAGGACCCCTTCTACGAATCCTAGATTCCCCTCTGAGTGGCATAGGGTAGACTTTGCTAGATTTACATTTGAATCTATTAAACCTAGGTACGTAGGTAGGTCATTTTTTACCCAGTTCTGTCACCCCGCAATCCAGATGATAGAACACTATCAGTTAGGGAAATTGGTTTACTGCAACAATACAGTAAACCAAGATTTGTGTGCACAGTTCTATCACAACCTCGAGAAGGTTGATGATAGTACATATTCCACCAGAGTTGGTGGATCAGACATCCAATTTACTCCCTCCCTGATTTGCACTAGTTTAGAGCTTAGGGAGTCTGCATGTACATTCCTATGCTACCCGGGTAGGGATCTACCATTCGGTGATCCCTATTCCCATATCACATTAGACACCATCTATATGCACTTTTTCGGGGAGGAGAGACCATTTGGCCTAACTGAGTTCAGGTCAACTCTTCTTAGGGTTCAGGACTACGTTACATACAGAGTCCTGACAGCATGCATCCTGCCGATCACATCTCGGGACGTCACGAAGATGCGATCCTCTCACTCATTCTTTCTGTACGCCCTGAGTCAGCGTTTAGATATAGATATTGCACTGCATATATTCCACAACATCATACATGCATCTAGTACAGTCACATCAGGAGTAGTCCACATGCCCTACTGTCATATCTTGACTCAGATCTTTTCCTCCCTCAGGATAGACACGGCTATAGGGACACTTATCCCCCTTACACTATACGATGAGTTAGGGTAGCGTAGTCTTCGATTAGCCAGTATAGAGGTCACCGCAGAGGGGAGACTAGCCTGGAAGGGTCGGCCACAGCCAGCCGCTGCCCCTATTGCTCCAGAGGACGAGGATGCACCGCCCAACATTGTCCCGGGCGAGGGAGAGGAGTGGCCCGACTTCTTAGCCGAGGAGTTCTTCGAAGATCCATTACCTTCCACCTCCGTCGGACCTTCCACTTCAGTCGGACCTTCGACTTTGGCATCACTTTTCGTCGAGGACAGACTCGCTCGTCTCGAGGTACAGTCCATTCAGACGCGACAGGTTGTTCTAGATAGCCATCGCTTCCTCCGATCCTTACGATCCGAGATAGCTACCAGATTCGCTTCTCTCCGGGGTGAGATACGTCGCCAGGGATAACCAGCACCCGAGCAGCCTCTTGCACCACCTCCAACTGATGACCCTACTCTTTGACGCTATCATCTCATGCATTGTACTCTGGATTTTAAACACAGACACCTTCATTTTCCAGTCTAGTTGAACTCAGTTACTCTACTTATTTTGTGCTTACCAGTCGTACTTGTGCTTAGTAAAATTTAGCTACTTACCAGTCTTCTTTTGCTTAATTCTGCACACATAGAAATGTGATTGAGTAGAATAGATCTTGATTTTCAAACAAATTTCCTACATCTATCTTAAATTTTTTTTAATCTTAAAATTATATTTGAAATTCTAGGAAACATAATGTTTTCAAAATCTCAGTTTTATTAGTTTTTTAAATTTGGACTTAGACTAGGAATTTCCCCCTAGAAATCATGTTCCCTTAGTTTCAGCCAGAGCATCTCACAAGCACACTAGGCTTAACTTGTTTGTGCTTGTAAAACTTAGAATGGTGTGAGATGCATAAGGTTCAGCCTGGACTCCAGAATACTTATTTCTGTACATCATAGTGAGTCTGGGCGTTAAAAACCAACTTTACATTAATCAAGTTAAATGATCCAGTATTAGTCAAAACTAACTGGATTACTAACTTAACTTGACTAACCAAGTGAAAATTGTTACCCTCTAGGCATTCAGTCAGTAGCTAAAAGTTAGACAGTTGGTTAAGAATATTAACACTGCAAATTGACTCAGCTAGCGCTTTAGGGCTCTGATACCTTACAAAAGAAAATTAAATAATTTACAATCTATTTAACCCAACTCATGCTTGGACATTAGGGTCTTAAGCTTATTGCTCCTCCATTGCCTTTAAGGATTTTCAAATTCTTAAAAATTTCTTTTAACCTCTATAACCATCTTCAAAATTAACTAAAGGACTTTTTGAATTTTATTTCAAAAATTAAGTTAACCCAACTTTTTAAAAGCTTTTAAAAAGGCTATTCGAAATGGTTTTTAAAAGGCTTTAAAAAAAAATTTACGAAATATTTTTTCAAAAAGGCCTCTCCAATTGCAAAACTTAACCTACTATTTTCGAAACTTGCCTTTCGAAAATCGTTTGTTTCAATCTTTCAAAACTTAACCTAAGTTTACACAAATTTTGGCTAAGTACCTTAAAAAACTAAGTATTTTCAAAAGCATTTCAAGTTTTAGCAGCTAAATATTTTTCAAAGAGCTTTCAAATCTACTAAATATCTTTCCAAAAAGCTCTTTCAAGATTTGCTAAGTATTTGTTCAAAGTTTAACTAAATGTTTTGATATCAAAAATTAGCCAAGTTACTTTTCAAAGTCAATATAATTTTATCTTAGCTAGTTTTAAACGAAAAAGTCATGTCTTCAAAAAAAAAATTCTCACTTAGTTAAAGGTTTTACAATGATTATTAATTCTAAAAAAGATAAGTGCTTATCAAATTTTGGTTAACCCTCTATTTTTCCTTCTCTAAACTTTTTTGAAAAGTTAAGTTTCTCAAAATAAGCTAAGGCCATTGATCATTCTTACTTATTTATTTTTGATATATGAAAAAGGGGGAGAGTAGAAGAAATTCAAAAGGAAATTAAAGAAAGTTTGAAAATTTATAAATTTAAGGAGAGCTTTTATTAAGGTGGAGCATTCTACAAAATTTATAAAACTCTTGGACTAACTTATCTTTTTTCCTTGTGCTAAATTTATGCTAGTTATGCCTTTCTTTATTGCACCTTTTTCTTAACTTTGAATTTCGATTGCCATAATAAAAAAGGGGGAGATTGCTGGTGCGGGAAGCATCCGACGATTGAACTTTAGTTTTGATAATGGCAAAGGGATTCAAATTTAAGATTATTTGTTATCTAATATGTTCACGGAGCTTGCAGGAAAGTCCTAAGTGATACTTAGGCAAAAGTCCTAGCTGCGGTTAGGCAAGGTGAAAACCCTAGGGGGTGGTAACCCTAGGTCCTAAGGAAAAAACCTAAGGGGGGTAACCTTAGGTCCTAGAGGGTGGTAACCCTAGGTGGAGAAAAACCCTAAGGGGCGCCAACCTTAGGTCCTAGGGGTGGTAACCCTAGGTGGAGAAAAACCCTAGGGGGCGGTAACCCTAGGTCCTAGAGGGTGGTAACCCTAGGCGGAAAGTCCAGTTAGTCTGGAGGACTAGACTGGCACCAGGTAATCTCTCCTGAGGAGAGTAGGTGAGGACGCGTTCCCCGTAGAGGGAACAGTAGGCGTCGGGTCGACCTAGGGTTTCCGGTCGGAAATCCAAAGTCAGACCCGGACAGTCCGATGACTGTCAAACTCTTAATTTATCATGTTTATATCAGTTCTAACTTTGTCTTGCAGGGTACCGTATTGTTTTGGGACTAACATATCTTGCAGGTACAAAAGGAACAAGTTAAGCCTCGGATGAACAGTGTCCGAGGCGCCTCCATGGAGCTTGGAGGCGCCTCGGGTGCAAGCCGAAGCCAGCTGTCCAGAGGAGATGGAGGCGCCTTCATTGGGACTGAAGACGCCTTGGACCAAGGCTTGAAGGCGCCTTAAACCAGATAAGGTGCGACCAGGTCTGTGCTGATCCACGTGTACGACTCGGCAGCCTGGAGGCGCCTCGGACAGGCTTGGAGGTGCCTCCAGCATTGTATAAAAGAGGGATTCGAGCAGCAGCCAACAAGAACAATTCAAAAGCGATCCATCTCCAACGTGCTGCTAACGAAAGCTTCCGATCAAGATGCGACAAGTTCCCGACAACCTGGCACTCCGTTTTCTATAATTTAGTTGTCGGTATTACTTTAAAGTTCTTGTGTACTCATTCTATACTTGTACTGAATTTTACGAGATTATAGTTGTTGCCCAACGTAAACGCTCAACGAGCGTGGGCCTTGGAGTAGGAGTCGCCACAAGCTCCGAATCAAGTAAATTACTTGTGTTCGCTTGTTGATTGTTTTATTTCCGCTGTGTTTATTACTCGAGTTTTGCGATTCCGAAACAAGTGAAAGCCACGAGCGCTATTCACCCCCCCCTCTAGCAGTACTTTCGATCCAACATTATGAACATCCACCTAGATGTTACTTGTTAGTAAATGTCATTATCCTTAATTACAAGGAATTTAAAATAATGCATGATGATTTTATGGTATACATCAAAATACATAATTTTCAAAAGAAAATATACTATAGCTACATGATGTATGTATTACATGACATGGTATTTTTGTTGGTGCAATATCCCTCATGTCAAGGCTGACCTGGTTGACCGAGCTTGAGTCTTGGTTTGGGTTTCGATGTTTGACAATACAAGACTTCGATGATATGGACAAATGCAGGTGTAGTTGTTCATTTGGGGAGATTGTTTGGTGCAATTCGCCTCTGATCAGGGTCTGATCAGGTTGATTGAAGAAGAGTCAAGTAGGTCAAGGTTGACCAGATACTTGACTGGAAAGTCCTAACTGGGATGTTAGGCAGATGGAAAATCCTGGTGAGTGAAGCCAAGTGAAAGACCTAGTGAGTGAAGCTAGGCAGAAGAAAATCCTAGTGAGTGAAGTTAGGTGAAAGACCTGGTGAGTGAAGCCAGGCAGAAGTGAAAATCCTAGTGAGTGAAGCTAGGTGAAAGACCTAGTGAGTGAAGCTAGGCAGAAGAAAATCCTAGTGAGTGAAGCTAGGTGAAAGACCTGGTGAGTGAAGCCAGGCAGAAGTGAAAATCCTAGTGAGTGAACTAGGTGAAAGACCTGGTGAGTGAAGCCAGGCAGAAGTGAAAAATCCTAGTGAGTGAAACTAGGTGAAAGACCTGGTGAGTGAAGCCAGGCAGAAGATAAGTCCTAGTGAGTGAAGCCAGGCACGGGGAAATCCAGATGGGTCAAGGTTGACCAGACATCTGGTGAAAGTCCAAGTAGATCAAAGGGATTGACCGAATACTTGGTAAAAAAGGGAAAAGTCCAAGTAGGTCAAGGGAGTGACCGGATACTTGGCACGATGAGGAAAAGTCCAAGTAGGTCAAGGGAGTGACCGGATACTTGGCACGATGAGGAAAAGTCCAAGTAGGTCAAGGGAGTGACCGGATACTTGGCACGATGAGGAAAAGTCCAAGTGGGTCATAGGGATTGACCGGACACTTGGTGAGGGAGTCCTAGCAGGTCAAGGGTGATCGGATGTTAGGCGTGATGAACCAACAGGTCATGAATTGACCGGATGTTGGTTTGGGGGCTTGGGACTTGGTTTTGGGCAGAACCAGCAGTTGGATCGATCAACCGATCAATTGGCTGAAGCCCAATCGATCGACCGATCGATTGGGGTGTCCCCGCGAGAAGCCTTCATCCCGATTGATCAGTGGATCGATCGGGAGGCAATCGCGAGCGCACAGTAGCCTGCTGGATCGATCAGTCGATCGATCCAGAGGTCCCAATCGATCAGTGAATCGATTGGGAAGCTGTGATTTGTCACGATAAGCCCTGGATCGATCCGTTGATCGATCCAGGCATTTTTCGAGAGCACAGAGGTGCTCTGGATCGATCAGTGGATCGATCCAAAGCCTCCCCGATCGATTGGGAGCAATCCAATCGATCGAGATCCGACCATTGCCGTCGTATTAAGCTGCATGCGCTCGATTCCTTCGGTAGAGTTTACTCAGATCTTCACCAGTGACTCCACAGCTTCTCCACAGAGCTCTCCACGCCAGATCTTGAAGATTCTTGGAAGGATTGTCCAAGTCAAGAGGCGAAGAAGAGAAGTTAGGGTTAGGGCTTTTACTGCACTTCTTGTAAGCTTTTGCTTGTTCTTTACTGCCCTTTCCTTTCTTCTTGTATTGAGAGTCTTGTAGGGCTTCTCCGCCTTCGGTAGTTACCGAAAAGGAGTGTTTACATAGTGGAGGTGTGTGTGTGTGCGTGGATCCTTGGATTAGTCACCTCTTGTGAGGTGGATACCAAGTAAAATCCATTTGTTAGCATTATTGTAGTTGTTTCTTTGTATTTCCGCTGCACATCTCTGTGAAAAAACAATCAACGAAGCACACGAGCACGCGACGAGCTATTCACCCCCCCTCTAGCTACATTTCGGTCCCAACAATATTTGTTTATTTTTCATAACAAACATGCATGTAAAATATGATGTCATGGCATATGATGGACAAACAATCATGGCAATTTATATAAATAAAATATACCTAGATAATCTAAGTATCTTAAATCCTTAGATAAATGACAATTTAATCCTTGATTGCCCTCATTTTCTTAAGAAAAATACCAAACCCCAACTTAACATTTCTTTTGCCTTTCCTACTTGTGCCAATTAAAATTAAGTCCACTTCCTCAAAGCTTGACACAATTTACTCTTCCAAAGAGTAATCATTTAATCATTTTCATTTTCAAAGGATAACAAAACCTTGAAAATGCCTTCAAGTGTCAACTTTTCAAGGTTGGGTTAACCACCCTACCCATTTAGAGTTGACACTCTCTAAACCTATCTAGGGTATAGAGAATATGCTCCTCGGAACCCAAAATCTATTGGTGATCCTTGGATGCTCTAGATACTTGTTAGAGATAACTTCCCTAGATACCTTCCTAGGCTTCTTAGAAGCCTTGGTCACTTTCTTTAAGTCAACCCTAGGGATAGCTTCCCTTGTGATTTTTTTGGTGACTTTCTTTGACTTCTTAGGAGTCTTAGTCATGTTGGTCTTAACAAAAATACTTCTAAGGATAACTTCCCTTATATCTTTGACTTGACCCCTAGGCCTAGGGTTAATTCTATAGCTATATGGAATCTTATGATAAGATGTCACATCCTTCTTAGTCTTAGGTTTGTACCCCAAACCTCTACGACCATTGGATGGATCTTGATGTCCTAAACCTAGACTTTTGTTCTTGAACCCTTGTTCTTCATGTGTGATTTTTCTAAGGGTTCTCTCTAATTTATCAAGTCTTGACCTCAAGACTTGATTTTCCCTCCATAATACCTCAACCTTAGACTTTTCATTAAAACCTTTATTTTTATTTCTCTTAGGCATGTGCCTAGAGTCCTTAGAATTATTGCCTAAGTTGTTTTCTATCTTCCTAGCCCTAGGTTGAGTTGTTTTATCATGATAAGCCACATGATTTTCATGAATTCTATCACGCCTTCTATTTTCATGATAAATAGTATTAAAGTGATATAAACTATTCCTAGCATGCTTTTTTATCATGTGTCAAAGGAATTAGTTCAACAAATGATACCTTAAGTATCCTTTTAGAAGCTTCCCCTTGACTTGAGCTTCTTCCTTTGACTTTGAACTGTTCTTCCTCTTAGGACATTGATTCCGGTAATATCCTTTTTGATTGCACAAGAAGCACACTACGTGCTCTTTGCTCTTCTTTGTCTAGGGGGCGACTTCTTTGGGCTTCTCCTTGTCCTTAGGTGCCACTTGGCCCTTCTTCTTGACCAATTTGGGGTACTTACTCTTATAGTGCCCATGTTCCCTACACTCAAAGTAAATGATATATTTTTTATTATTTAAAATTGAAATGATTATACATTTGCTTGTAGGGGTGACACATGATTCTCCATTTATTTTTTCTTGACTTATGGAGGTGGCACCATCTTCTTCTTCTTCATTTGACCCAGAGGTGGAAGCCTCTTCTTACTCCGGTGTCAGTGAATGAGGGGGCGACTTCTTTGGGCTTCTCCTTGTCCTTAGGTGTCACTTGGCCCTTCTTCTTGACCAATTTGGGGTACTTACTCTTATAGTGCCCATGTTCCCTACACTCAAAGTAAATGATATGTTTTTTATTATTTAAAATTGAAATGATTATACATTTGCTTGTAGGGGTGACACATGATTCTCCATTTATTTTTTCTTGACTTATGGAGGTGGCACCATCTTCTTCTTCTTCATTTGACCCAGAGGTGGAAGCCTCTTCTTACTCCGGTGTCAGTGAATGATGCACCCCCTCAATCCTAGAGATAGAGGTCTCTTCATCTTCATCCTCTTGCACATAAAACAAAGAGTATGCTCCCTCTTTGCTCTTTTGGTTGCACTCCTTTGAGGATAAAGCTTCTTGGACATCTTCTTCGGAAGTTGAGCATCTCTCAACTTCGGAGTCCTCTTCCTCTTGGTCTTGCTCCAATGAGTCACCCTCTTTAGATTTCTCTTGGTTTGGTGCAGTGGATGGTTCTTCATGAAGCTTGGCCAATTTGCTCCATAGTTCATTTGCATACTTGTATTCTCCAATTTTGCAAATAATTGTGATTGGTAATAGACTAACCAATAATTTGGTTGTCTTGTCATTCACCTCGCACCTCTGAATTTGCTCCTTGCTCCATTTGTTTTTCTTGAGAATTTTGCCTTTCGAATTCTTTGGAGCTTCAAAGTCTTCCATGAGAGCAAACTATTACTCTATCTCCATTATGAAGAAATTTTTTATTATTGATTTCCAAGAATCGAAACTTGTCATTGTGAATGGTGGAGGCACCCTTGTGTCGTATCCAAGTCCATCTTAGAATTCTATTTGAAGTTGAGCCTTTGATGAAGTCTTTGAATTTATTGAACTCTGCTTCAACTTCTTCTCCCTCTAGCTCGTTGCCCTTTCCGACGATGATTCCGGTGAAGAGCGACCTCGTTCTAATACCACTTGTTATGATTGATTTGTAGCTAGAGGTCGTGGGGGGGGGGGGGGGGGGCGAATAGCTCGTCGCGCTTCGGTTGCTTGCTTTGATGATATTATTGTAGCGGAAAACACTCAAGCAGCTCTCACAACGCTAACACAAGAGATTTACTTGGTATTCATCTCAAGAAGAGATGACTAATCCAAGGATCCGTCTCTCACTCACTCATCCACTATGAAATAACTCTTTCTAGGTAACTACTGGAGGCGGAGAAGCCTCGTACAAGCTCACACACAGAGATATACAAGAAGAAAGAAATAAAAGCTAATACAATACCAAATCTTACAAGATTTGCAATGAAGAAACCCTAGCTTACTTTTCTTCTTGCTTGAATACACCTCTTGACTTGCTTGAAAGTGCAACAATACTCCTCTCTAAGCATCCAAATCTGGTGTGTGTCGGTGAGCTTAGTGGAGAAGAGCACTATCGAGTCGGGGGAAGAGCTGGCCAAAAAACTACCGAAGTAATCGCTCGCCAATGACTTTATCCTGCGTAACGACCATATTCCAATCGATCAGCTGATCTATTGGGGAGGCTGAATCTATCGGTTGATTGATTCAGAGCACCTCTATGCTCACTGGAAACTGCTTGAATCGATTGACCAATCGATTCAGGCTTTCTCGCGATCGCACGAGAAGACCAGCCCCCAATCAATCGACCGATCAATTGGCGGTGCCCAATCGATCGGCCGATCGATTGGGCTGCATTATATGCTCATGATTTAATCTCCCAATCGATTAGATGATCAATTGGATTGCTATTTATCGCAGGACTATGCCCAATCGATCAGCTGATCGATTGATCTTGGTCCAATTTGATCACTTGATCAAATTGACCAACCCTAGCTTGCCCGAATCAAGTCTAGGGCTCCCAAACCCAACATCTAGTAAACCGTGACCTGTTGGGACTCCTCGTGCCTAGCATCTAGTCAACCTTGACCTGTTGGGACTTTTTCACCAAGTTTCAGTCAATCCTTTGACTCACCTGGACTTTTCTCTTCGTGCTAAGTGTCCGGTCAACCTTGCCCCACTCGTACTTACTGTCTCGTGCCAAGTGTCCGGTCCTCCATGACCCCACTTGGACTTTCTAACACCAGGTGTCTGGTCAACCTTGACCCACCTGAATTTCCATGTGTCTAGCTTCACTCATTAGGACTTTCTTTCTGCCTAACTTCATTCACTAGGACTTTCAACTGTCTGACTTCACTCACTAGGAATTTCACCTAGCTTCACTCACTAGGATTTTCACCTGGCTTCACTCACCAGGATTTTCCCACTGCCCGGCTTCACTCACCGGGACTTTCCATCTGCCTAGCTTCACTCACTAAGACTTTCACGTAGCTTCACTCACTAGGATTTTCACCTGCCTTCACTCACCAGGATTTTCACCTGCCTTCACTCACCAGGATTTTCAACTGCCTAGCTTCACTCACTAGGTCTTTCACCTGGCTTCACTTACCAAGATTTTCAACTACCAGGCTTCACTCACCAAGACTTTAACTTGCCTAATTTCCAGTTAGGACTTTCCCAGTTAAGTATCCGGTCAACCCTTTGACCTACTTGACTCTTCTTCACATCTAACTGGTCAGACCTTGACCAGAGGAGAATTGTACCAACAATCTTCCGAATCGAATGATTGCATCTGCAATCTCCATATATTGTCAAATATCAAAACCCAAACATCAAGACTCAAACTTGAGCCAACTCAAGCTTAGTCAACCTGCAACAAAAGACTCACGTGTCGAGCGACCATGTTACAAGTGAGCTTAGCCCTCACGCCAAGTGTTAAAGACTCACGTGCCGAGCGGCCGTGTTGTAAGTGAGTGTAGCCCTCGCACCAAGTGTCAAAGACTCACGTGACGAGCGACTGTGTTATAAGCGAGCTTAGCCCTTGCGCCAAGTGTCAATAACTCTCGACCCAAATGGGCGAGTTATAAGTGAGAGTTGCTCTTGCATCTGAAGATAATTAGTTACGGGGTCTAGACCGAGCGTGTCAAAGACTCTCGACCTGATCGGATGAGTTATAAGTGAGCATTGCTCTTGCACCTGAAGATAATTAACCGCGGGGGTCTAGACTAGGCGTGTCAAAGACTTTTGACCCGATCGAGTGAGTTATAAGCAACGTTGCTCTCGCACCTGAAGGCAATCAACCACGAGGTCCAGACCAGGTGTGGAAAAGACTCACGAACCTTTTGGTTGTGTGATTAGCGAGTGAGTTCCTCACGCCAAGTGTTGAAAACTCTTGACTCAAGCGATGTGTTAAGCAGACCGCCATAGCCAAAAAACTTTATAGTGCCGAATAAGAGCACGGGGATTCATATTTATAAGATTTTTACATACTACACTAACGAGGGGCCACAATATTATAGAATGGTAAATCGGCTAGTCATAAAGCACTAAGCAGAGGCACACTTTTAGATTATATTTGATACATATTTGTAATATATTTGTTCAATGTTGATGGTGAAAAATATTATGTTGTAGTAAAATATTATAATATATACTTTTGTCAATTAAAATTATATTATAGTAAAATATGGTCAATTACTTCGACACTATTAATAAATGATGGAGTAATTCAACACAAAAGATTTCGATAAATTTAAATAGTGGCGTAGTTAAAGAAACTATTTACTTTACTACTGATCAAATTTGTGAAGCAGTTTGTATAAATTACTACGCTACATTGAATTTTTTTGTTGTAGTAAAATATGCTCTATTACTTCTATACTACGATAAAGTAATACAATAATAAATACTTTGACTAAGCCAAATTATGCAGAAGTAAAATTAAATATTTACTGCACTAAAATTCAAAAATTGTAAAGTCGTATACATATTTTACTTCGTCAAACAACGTTACCTATAAAGTAATACATCATCAACTAGTTCGGTATTTTTACTAATCTTGATAAAGCTTTTTTACTTCGAAAATAGTCCAATTTTAAATCGGTTTTGGACTGGTGATAGACTTTGATAATCGTGTGGCAAAGTAAAAAATTGACCCTTTTACTTCACATGCGTCTACTTCGGTAATTATTTACCTATTACTTTGGATAATTCGGAAGTCTATTGTTGATTTTAACATAGTGGTAGGCTTCGGTCTGGTTGACTTCTTGTGGTGCTAAAACGCTCAGCAGATGAAATTTTGCCTTACCATTTGCCATGAAGTCGGCTTGTTCTTACTTGTTCCACTAATATTCTTTTTTGTCGGCTCCTTGCTGATCCTTAGATGTTGAAAAATTATATTTCATTATTAACAATAATTCAAAATTAGTTTTGAAGAATATCTCCATCTTCTTTTTCCAAGTCACGAACTTTCGCTTGAACTTAGACGGGTAGATGCTGGGTCTGGCCATCATCTTGGTACTTTAGTTGGTGGTTAGTCCTTCTGAGACAGTTGAGCTCTGATACCAATTGTCGATCAACGTTAAGCTGGCTAGAGAAAGTGAATAGCCCTGAAACCAAAGTTAGCTCTGATACCAATTTTCTCTTGCTTAAACTTAGCAAGGATACAAGTTAGTTAAGCATAAACAATCAGCAATAAAAAGAAATAACAACTTAGGAAAATGAGTAAGAGACACCAAAAATTACTTGGTTACAATCGGGGAGGTTGTTAATCCAAGACAGTTGAAAGCGTACTAAAATTCTCCTTCGTTGAAGATGGAGAAACCTCTTATACTATTTGATAGCTCAGAAAGTAATTAGGAAGTTAATACAAAAGTTGTTATTCAATTCCTAACTTCGGGGACCTTTTATAGCTCCTGGAAAATATTATCCGTTTCTTGTAGGTACCTTCAAGATGGTCAAAGGCGCCTTTAATAAGATAGATTTTATCCGTTGAAGATAAAATTTTATCTTTGGCTAACAACTATTGAAGGCGCCTTCAACTGGCTTGAAGGTGCCTTCAACTGACTTGAAGGCGCCTTCCATAAGGATTTAAGGTCATCTTCCATAAGCTATAGAAGACGTCTTCCACAAGACAGATCAGCCTCTAGCTAGTCTTCTTCGCGTGGGTAATGCTCCGATTATCCTCGAGCAAGCTTCCTCCCCGACTTCTAATCCTTCGGATATGTCGCACGTGTTCTTCTCGTTCACTAGTGTATTCTTCTATAGCTTCTCGTCCCTCGGATGCACCGAACTTGTCGACTCGATTCCCGTGCTATCCTTTTCATCCGCCACATTTTCCACTCGATTTCTTGTGCTCCTAAGTTCTTGCACATTTAGATACAAGACATCAAACACAACATGACCTAACTTAACCCAGTTGACCACATAAAAACTACCACGGGGTACTTACATTGGCTTCCTTGTGCGACTACTTGTGTGTTTGGCATCTACACACCGTCGCTCGTGAACAGCTGGCGTCCACGCACCGCCGCACACAAGCGGCTAACGTCCATACACAACCGCTCATGAGTGGTTGTGTCCCTGCACGGGCGCTCATGAGCGGCTCGCTTCCCTCAGTCCCCATGCTGCCACTCGCAAGGGGTGAGTATCCTTGTATATGGCCACTCACAATGATCATTAGTGACGAACACACAAGCGGCGACGATAGGGGTGTCAATTTGGGTGGGTCGGGTCGGGGTGGGTTGGGTTGAGTTTTTTTTTTTTTTAACCCAACCCGAACCCGACCCGAACCCGTGTTCAACCCAAAACACCTAAACCCGAACCCGAACCCGATCAACCCGAACCCGACCCATATAACCCGAAAATCCGATTCAAAACGACTTTTTTGGACTATTTTCCCTATAATTCTTCGCTTTTATCTCAATACTCCATCATTATCATACAAATATATATAAAAACATCTAAATTTTTAAAATAAAATTTGATTTAACTCCAAAAAAACCCACAAAACCCTATATTTAAGTCAACCCGAACCCGACCCAACCTGAAAATTTTTTACTCTCCAACCCTCCAACCCGAACCCGACCCGAACCCGAAAATGCCCAACCCGAACCTGATTTTTTTCGGGTCGACTCGGGTTGAGTCGTCGGGTCGGGTTCATTTTTAACACCCCTAGGCGACGACGAGCATCCACGACAACAACGAGCACATGCGACAGGCGGAAAATGTCCGCAATGATCACGAGGGTAAGCGGCGAGCGGCTCACGAGCATCCATGCACAACTGCTCGCGACGATTACAAGTGACAGGACTGTCTTCTCCCCCACTCCCCTCTCCCTCTGCCTTCTCTTCTTTCTCCAAGAGATTCTTTTCTCTTCCTGTTTTTTTTCCATGGTGACATCCTTTCCCCCACTCATCCGCTCCTTCAAGTAAACAAACCATTAAGCCAGTTAAAAATCTCAAATATTGAGGCAATGAGTGAAACCACGAGGCACTGAAAACGACTAAACGAGTCCTCGTCTCATAATAAACAAACAAATAAATAAACAAATAAATAAAAATATCTATCAGCTGTCGATATATGTGGATAGGTATCAAACGAACTAATAGAGACAACCCATCAATGTTAGTGGAAACTCAAGCCTACCAAATCCATGTGGAACCAAATCCTGTCCCACTCACAAAGTTGCTAAGCCTTTTAGATCAACAATTATAGAAAGAAGAATGATTCGATCGAACTGGTTTATACTTTCTGGTTGAACCGGTCGGTTCGGTACGAGATTTATTTATTAAAAAAAAAAAAGAAGAAGAAGAAACCCACCGACTCCATTCAGCTGGAGCCAATGAAACAGGGGAATCCGGGAAAAAAAAAACAAACAAAAGCATAGCAGAACAGGAGCATCAGAGGCAACCAGCGCATTCATGAGTCCACGAGGTAGAGGACAGACGTGGGATGTCACTTGGTTACCAACCACCAACTACCACCGCCCAAGCTGTGTCGATCCCACAGTGGCTGGTAAAGCGATGAGGATGCACAAAGCTTGGATGCAATTGTTTTGTCCTCTTCGCTTTTTGGATGAGGATGTTGCAAAGCTCCACTCATTTGCTTCCGATCGAACTATCGAATTAGATTGTCGCTTGCGCCTGCAATCAATGTCTATCTACCAACAGCTAGCTGCAGTGTCGCCAAGATGAATCGCTAATTCCTGTTTCAGTTTTTACCAGATGGAAATTGTTGTTTGCATCGGCTCTGTCATCTTTTATTTGAGATTTTAAAGGAAGAAGACGCTCATCGTATCATTTCTGGAACAACATAACAAGTTCAGCGTAATTTACTCATCCCATTTGAGGACTGGAAACAAGATCGTTGATTAATTAAGTTATACATGTTAATCGGTTGAGAATGGCCTTGTGATGGCAGGCAGCACAGGCGAGCAAGCAGTGCGTGGCTGCTTGGGGGATTTTTTTTCTGATCAATTATAAGGGAGGCTGATAGTGAGATCGAGATTGAGGTCGAGGTAGAAGTGACGGCCCTTGTCCCTGCTCCCACTGCCGCCGCCCTCGTCGCCGGAGATGTTCCCCGTGACGCTCGACATCATGGCCTCCTGGGTCACCGATTGCTTTAGGGTGTCAAACCGGCGATCGACATGGTCGGGCATCGGCGGGTGAGACTGCGGGTCGAGCCCTCGGCTGAGGAGCTTCCTCTTGATGTGCGTGTTCCAGTAGTTCTTGATTTCGTTGTCCGTTCTCCCCGGCAGTTGCGCCGCTATGAGAGACCATCTGACAAATAAGATCGATTTTTGTTCTCAACTGCTGAAACTAAGCTAAGAGCAAGTAGCTAGAGTAGGGGATTTAATCACACACTTGTTTCCGAGCAAGCCATGGAGCTTGATGATCAGCTCGTCTTCTTCGACAGTAAAATTGCCACGCTTGAGATCAGGTCGGAGGTAGTTTATCCACCTCAGCCGGCAGCTCTTGCCACATCGAAGCAAGCCTTCGAAACAGGGAACCAACCAAATTATCTCACAGCATGAAACAAGAAACAAGAAATAATCTAACTGACACACAACAAAAAAAAAAAGGTAAGTACCAGCAGCTTTAGGGAGTGATCTCCAGCAGCCTTCGCCATGAGCCTTGATGTAGGAGATCAGCTTCTCATCCTCCTCCTTGGTCCAAACTCCCTTGTTTGTGTGAGCCTTCTCACAACATGGAGACCTCCCCATGCCAACACAATCAATCAGATAACAAATTTGGATGGGAGAAGGGAGTAGACGGAAGGCATTTGATATATATGCTCGCCAGGAAGAGGAGGTAAGTGTGCTGCAGTTAATGAGCTGCCAATTGTGTTCGCGGGGCTCACTCGAGTTACTGAGCTGCTTTGGCTGGATTTGGTAGGTGGGACTACTTTTAACCAATTCTTCTTCTTCTTTTTTCTATTTTTTTTTAATTTTCTGGTTCTCTTTAAATTTGTCATTTTTGTTTCCAATCTCATATTTGTATATGAGCTCACGACCGACCAGCTCTTAGAACCACCAACTCATGTAAAATATCAATGTTTTTGGTGAGAGTGCATCCGTTCATTTTGGGTGAACAATCTTTATTCATCCATTCAACTTGAATCATTGCCATCTTCTCATTATCCATTCATCACATTATATGTATAATCACTTTTTGCATGATTAACAATTGGTAGGTAGAGATACTCCATCAAAAAAGATCCAGCATCAAATAGAACTATATGAATTGCTTATTCTTACAATGAACTGGTTGATCGAGTAAGCTAATTCGATGGCGATAAAGCAAACTATATGAAGGATGGAAAAGGCTACCCACCCACCACCAGCCGGTGTCCCGGGTGTCCTCGGCTCCCACAGTACGACGGCCATGTGTTCTTGGAATAAAGATGTGAGACACTGGACCATGTTAGTTCCACCTACACACTTGCTCCACATGACACACCTCTGCCCTTCTTCTATTTGTTCACGGCAATGATCTCTGGTCAGGCAGAAGAGGTAGGTAGGTGTATGTCATATATATGCATTGCGACATGGCCAGCATCAATGGCTCATGGACACTACATTAAATTCTAAAGCTAACGCACTGTGATAAGGTTCAATAAATGTAACATGGTCATATAAATGAATTTACAGGAGCCGTTTTGTATGAAGCTTCACCATCAGTACTATACTATACTTGCTTGGCAGAGTTTTGTTTCATAGCTTCTTGAGAAACAGGCGAGAACAACTCTTCCTGTCATAGTTGTTTTATGGCGCTTTGTATGAAGCTCAGATCTTAGTTTTGATAGATGCTATCAAATTTTGTCAGTTTCATAGCTCCCTTAATTCTTTTAATGTGATTCCAAAAAAATAAAGTAACAAAGGTAAGATAATTAAGGAAAATAATTTAAGCAATGCTAAACTTAATTCCTTTAATGTGGTTCAAAAACCCTCAAGCCTTATTCAATAAAGTAAGATGAGTCAAGTCTTAAAAAGCTACTATATATATTTTCTCTTATGAAAGGCATAAAAATCTTGTGCGAAAGCTTATGATAAAGATAAAAATAGTAAAGTGAAAAAGACTTGTATAAAATCGAGCTTACTCAATGCCAAATAAAATAAAAGACTAAATAAAATTAATAGACAAATGAAACGGTGAAATTATAGTAAAAAAAAATTAAACTGAAAGAGTAACGAATCATCCTAACACAATTATTTCACAACAATTCAATAAAAAAACCCTAGCTTTCATGGATGTAAATATTGACTAAAAATATAAAATTAGTTTATGAGATTAAATCTATAAAATAGATAATTTCTTACTAGACCTAGTCAAAAAGTAATATTTATCAATTTTTAACATAAATATTTTTATAATTTTTTTTATAACAATGTGACAAAAGGCCTCTACTAGCTATTAGTGCAAATAACCAAGACATGAGGGAGGTTATGCTCGGTCACGTCGAGTTTCGACCCCAAAATCTCATGTGGCAACACCCCATGTCTTAACCATCGCACCGCCCCGAGGGGACCAATTTTTTTTTATAACAAGATCAATGCTTGTATAATTCTCTCCTTTAATCTTTACAGAATATTATAGCAAATTTAAATCATGTAATACCTTTTTCTCTTTTTTTTTTGTTGGGTAATCCTTATCATTCTAATTCGGGATGCGACCGATTCGGTCCTATAATTTTTTTTTTATCAATCATCAGGATAAATTTAAAAATTTAAATGATAGTTCACACAATGACTCAGCAGTTCTAATGATTCAAAGGCGAGAGACAAACTTCTTACTCTCCCTAATTTTAAACATTGAGTGCATGGAGAGCTTTAAGGTATGCTTATTATTGGAGCAAAATGTGATATCGTTTATCCCAAATGGTCTAGTATCGTCGATTATACAGTAAGATACAGACATGTAAATCATGGAAAATATTTTACCCTACCATAGCGATTATTTGTATGAGAGAGGTCATACATCCAATAAGATATTTTGCACCTCCTAAGAAATGATCTCAAGATCTATTAGAACAAACATTCATATAGGTATCGACTACGCCAACCATAAGGGCTAAGGTATGCTTACTATTGGACCATAGTTCGGCGGCTCTAATGCTCCTCTTATACTCTTAGTCGAAGCATGTGATTAGCTTCGATAACTGATCCTGTCCGAAAATTGTGTAGATGACAAGCTGAGGATGTGGCTGCTGTGTTGACTGGATGCGGACTCCGCTTTGCTTTGTAATCACAAGAAACGTTAGTGCCGAGCCACAGAAAGGGTTCTCGGCGTAGCCCCTGTTGATACAGTCTGACCTGGCTATTGTTTTGATGTTGACACTGATTTAAGTTTGTATCAGATATTAATTAAACTCAGACTGATTGATGATCAAGGATGATCATGAGGAGAGGAAAAGTCCAAGTACGGATACTTGGCACGCAAAGTCAGAGAGGGCTCGGTAGCTCGTTCTCTGGACCGGACGAAGTCGGAGAGGGCTCGGCAGCTCGTTCTCCGGACTAGGTCAGAGAGGGCTCGGTAGCTCGTTCTCTGGACCGGACGAAGTCGGAGAGGGCTCGGCAGCTCGTTCTCCGGACTAGGTCAGAGAGGGCTCGGTAGCTCGTTCTCTGAACCGGACAAAGTCGGAGAGGGCTCGGTAGCTCGTTCTCTGAACCGGACAAAGTCGGAGAGGGCTCGGCAGCTCGTTCTCCGGACTAGGTCAGAGAGGGCTTGGTAGCTCGTTCTCTGGACCAGGAAGACGTTAGGGTTTAGGGCTGGGAGGCTCTAAAACTAACACAAGACATTGGATCGGTCTGTTGACCGATCCAGTGATACTCTGGTTGTCTGGATCGGTCGGCAGACTGATCCAGTGATACATGAGTCACCGATCGGTCTCGTGACCGATCAGTGACCACACAGAAAGTCTCTGTGGGTTATCTGATCGGTCTGGGGACCAATCAGTAACCACACAGAAGCATTCTGTAGGTTATCTGATCGGTCTACAGACTGATCAGAAAGAAGCGATCAGAAAGACGCTGGGACTCAAAGCGATAGGGGGATCGGTCTGTGGACTGATCCACCCATAGGCTGATCGGTCCACAGACCGATCAGACTCTTCCCAGACCGATAGGATGAGTCCTGATCGGTCCAGAGAGCTATGGATCGGTCTGTTGACCGATCCACAACTTGTCGTTTGTTTCTGCTGCTTCTCTGATATTTCTGATCCACTTCTGATTCACCTGATCAAATCATCTGCTGTGAGATTTTTAAGTTACAGGTTGCAGGTATCGTGCCATTGGTTAATTTCAAATGAAGCTCCATCAGAAGAATAAGAATAAGTGCCCTTTATGCTGTATTTCACTGCAAGTGATGCAATTCGGGCTTCAACGTTCACTGGCCGCGATCAGTTGGACTCTTGCTCATTGGTTCGAGCTCAGAGACACCAGTGAAGATCGTGGATGGTATTGGTGTGAGTTCAGAGAACCAGATGAAAGCAGGTCCACATACTTAACACATACATACTTAAGACACCACCCCTCCTGCTAAGGCGACGGGGGTTACCTTGACTACGCATACATACTTAACACAGCGGAAGTCTTACTTAGAGAATTTAAAAACCTTTTTCTTACTTAAAAGTCACAATAGATATAAAAGGTCCACATAGCATACTTATCATAAATTTTGGGTCTTAATACCAAACACATACTTAAAGTCATGGAGTCATAAAGTAAAAACATCAACATGGCAAATTTCTTATTAAATGAAAGCAGGTCATTTCTTTTAGCCAGTCCACTACCGCACACATCCTTCAAGCCCTCCTGTTGCTCCCCTAGTACATCCATTCCTTGCCTTTATCTGTGGTACAAGAAAGTAAGCTATGAGCACTCATGGCTCAGTAAATTCCTTTCCTACTCACAAAAACTGTCAAGCATATTAAAATCACAAGTCATAAAGCATAAAGACAAGTGTATCATGTTAAGAGCATATCATGGCATATCATAACATAACATAAAGTATCATGGCATAATCATAAAGTATAAGCATACATCATGGCATATCATAACATAACATAAAGTATCATGGCATAATCATAAAGTATAAGCATGGTAAATTCCTAGACATATATCATGCAACATATGCAACATGTCTTTTGAAAACTTATACAATACATACTTAAACATAATCTCAACATGATTAGGGCCCCGGCTTGTACCACATACATAAATGTGCGCGTCCTATGTAGGTCCAAGATAGCAAGTCTTGAACCCTACAAGGCATACATACTAGGCCCGTTTCTTAGTCCATCGACCTAGGGGCACTTAGGAGCCCATCCCTAACGAGGCCCGTTTCTTAGTCCATCGACCCCGGGGCGCTTATGGAGCCCACCCTTGGTACAAGTCATACATAAAGTAAAGTAGCATGACTTAACTTACATATCATAGTTCTTATCATTTCATGCATATCATATTTCTTAACATATCATAAAACATGCATATTTGGGCACACAGCACATGCATGAATCATAACATACATCATGAACATATCACTTATCTTAAAGCATGCATATTTGGGCACACAGCACATGCATGAATCATAGGCTTGCATAACGAACGTATCATTTTATCATGTCATAAAGTAAGCATGTTTGAGCACATAGTACATACATGGGTCATAAGCATACATGAAAGAACATAACACATATCCTAAAAAGACATAACCATTCATGGAATCATTAAATATCATCACTTCATAGCATGTGAGGTATATCTAGTCACTAAACCCATATGGCCGAAAGTCATGAAAAGTCTACATGATCTCTAGACAACATATAAACATAAAAATTCTCATGATATCTTCACATACTAACATAAGAAAGATCATAAGCATGTTAACCTAAATTTTAAAGCCTTCCTAGGTTTCCAATTATTTCATGGCTGAAACCTTTCATGAAGAGGAATCAAGTTCTAAGCAACATGTAAACATGTAAACCCTATACTCATATCATATTATTTTTCATAGGGAACTACTTAAGCACATTTAGTTTGGGTTCTAAGTTCCCTAAGCTCCTAATCATATCATGGCCGAACCCTAGCTTATCTCATCCTAGGTTACAAGTAGCATAGAGGTGTTGAACCTTAAGCCAACATGTTATACATTTTCATGAGGAACAACATAAGCATGTTTGTTTCAAATTTCAAACTTCCTAGACCCCCTTAACTCAAGGTGGCCGAACCTAACAATCATGGAATTAGGTTTTTAGTGGCATGAGAGCATGGGAACCACAACTACATTTCATAGCATATATCTTAAGGACATCATAAGCATGTATAAGTTGGGTTCTAATTTCTCTAAGCCTTTAAACTTGTAGTGGCCGAAACATGTAAATCATGGAACTAGATTTTTAGTGACATGAGAGCATGGGAACCACAACTACATTTTATAGCATATATCTCAAGTACATCATAAGCATGTATAAGTTGGATTCAAATTTCCCTAGACCCTTTAAACTTGTAGTGGCCGAACCTTAACAAGCATGAAACTAAGTTTCTAGTGGCACAAGAGCATGGAAACCCTACACAATTTTCATGGCTTCATAACAAGGAACAACATAAGTAAACTTAGTTAAAAACCTACACATACTAGCTTTAAAACCTAATATGGCCGAAAGTTACATGTATTCAAAATTCTATATAACAAGCAACTATAAAACATCAACCTAGTTTCATATTATATTATCAAGAAGGTCATGAGCCTCTTAGCCTTGGTTTCAACTTTCCTAGGCTTCAACTCTCATCATGACCGAACCCTCATAAGCATGAAATAAGATTCATAACTAACATACAATCATGGCATAACATTTTAGCTTCATGTCTTGTCTTAGGAAAAATCTTAGCATGCTTGGTCTTAGGTTTAAAACTCTCCTAGGCCTTTACTCTTTACTTGGCCGAATATTCATGAGCATGTAAATGGAGTTACAAACAATATACAAGTAAGAGAAAAGTTAACAACCTCATTATCATAGGGTACATAACTAAAAGAATAAGGAAACATGCCTAGTTTGAGTTTTGAACTTATCTAGTCTTCTTGTTCATGCTTGGCCGAAACATGTAAATCATAAAACTAATTTTCCATTAATTATTCTAGCATGGAAACCATAGATTAACTTCTTACATAAAATACATGTCACAAGAAAAATAGAAAGCATATCTAATCACAACTTTCTTAAACTCTTCTTCTTGTTTTTGACCGAATTTTCTTAAACAAAATCTTAAGTTTTCTAAGCGATCTATCTCCATGGAAAACCATACAAACCATTGTACCACAGGTGAGGGGAAGCTTACCTAATGTTCACTTGTTAATCCTTAAGAAATGGTACCCTTGGTGAAGAGGAAGTTGGGAGCTTCTTCTCCTAGCACTCCTTTCGATTTCTCTTGCTTGAAAAGGTACACCTTGAAGGCTCCTTCTTGTAGTTTAGTTTTCTCTTAGGGAGAAACCTAAACTTGGCTTGTGGAGATGAGGGAGGAGGCTTAGAGTCTCGGCAAGGGTGAGGGAGAAGGGAAAAAAAAATGAAAACCTTTAGTTCCTTCCCTTTTTATGCTAAGTAGGTGGAAGTTACCAAAATGAACTTTGCTTCCCTTCCTCCTTATCTCATGCATGTATTTTCTTAATGAGAATATGTCCTCATTCTTTCCCCTTAACTCCTCTCTTCACTATCCTCTTTAAACTCCACGAAAATAGAGAGGAAAAAGGGAGAAAGACAACTTGTCTTTTGCTTCTCTTTTTCTTAACCAAGGGGTAAACAAGAGGAAGAAAGCTCATTGGTTTTTCTCTTGTTCCCTTACTAAATTATATCTTTACCTTTAACTACAATTTCTATCATTTCCCTTTCACATATTATTCATTATCCTAGTGGTTAACATACACAATCTTATTTCTATCCTTGGTGGGAGGTTCAAGGTTCAAACTTTCACCTCTTCTTTTTATTTCTCTTATTTATTTTTCTTTGATTCTTCTTCTTTTATGTTCTAAAGCAAATAACACCCATATGCTTATCTTATAATTTTGTGGGTGTTACAGTACCCCATATCTCATAGAGAGTTCGTCCTCGAACTTAAAATAGTTCCGGATACTTTTGTTTCATATCATCTTCTCGTTCCCACGTGGCTTCTTCGTGTTGTTGATTTTGCCATAGGACCTTTACTAAGGGTACTTCTTTGTTCCTTAGTCTTTTGACGTCTCGATCCAATATCTGAATTGGTCGGCTCTCGTAGGTTAGGTCCTCTTGCACTTGTATTGTCTGTGATTCGATCACTTTGCCCGTGTTCGGAATACATTTCTTCAGCATCGAAACGTGGAACACGTTATGAATGGCTGACATCTCTTGAGGCAGCTCTATTTCATATGCTACCTTGCCGATTCTTTTCAGAACCTGGTATGGTCCCACATAGCGCGGGCTTAGCTTTCCCTTCTTACCGAACCTCATTACTCCCTTCATGGGAGCTACCTTGAGAATACTGAGTCTCCGACACTGAATTCCAATGGCCTTCGTCGCTTATCTACATAATTCTTCTGTCGACTCTGAGCAGTTTCTATTCTTTGGCGGATATTCTGTATAACACGGGTAGTGTTATCGATAAGCTCTGTTTGAAATCTCATCTCTTTCTTTTCCCCGCCTTCATACCAACATATGGGTGATCTGCATTTTCTTCCATACAGAGCCTCGTAGGGTGCCATCCCAATAGTAGCCTGGTAGCTATTGTTATAAGCAAATTCTGCTAAGCATAAATATCGGCACCAACTTCCTTTGAAGTCCAAGGCACAAGCCCGTAGCATGTCTTCCAGCACCTGGTTCACCCTCTCTGTCTGTCCATCGGTTTGAGGGTGGAAGGCAGTACTGAATAATAGCTTTGTGCCGAGAGCCCTCTGAACACATTCCCAAAAATGCGAAACAAAACGACCATCTCTGTCAGAGATGATGGTCTTAGGGATCCCATGTAGTATAATTATTTCCTTGACATATAATTGAGCCAGTTGCTCAATTGAATGGGTCATTTTGATTGCCAAAAAGTGGGCGGATTTGGTTAGTCTATCCACGATTACCCATATAGCATCATAGCCGTTTGTTGTCTTGGGTAATCCTGAAATAAAGTCCATCGAGATATCCTCCCATTTCCATTCCGGAATCTGGACAGGCTGCAGTAATCCTCCAGGCCTCTGGTGTTCCGCTTTAACCCTCTGACAAGTCAGGTAGGCACTGATGTACTGAGCCACATCTCTTTTCATACCGGACCACCAGAATTTCTTTTTCAAATCCTGGTACATTTTGGTGGATCCCGGATGCATTGCATAGGGCGTTGAATGAGCTTCTTCTAATATCTTCCTTCGCAACTCGGGGTCCTCGGGAATACATAATCGATCTCTGAGGTATAATATTCCGCTGTCCGCGGTACGAAATCCATCATTCTTTCCCTCTAAGATCTCTTGCTTAATCCTTTGGAGGCTTTGGTCACTGGCTTGCTTCTCTAATATATTGTCGAATAGGGTGGGTGCTATAGTCAGGGTGGAGAGTTGCTCGGACATGGTCTCGACCCCATGACACGAAATGTTTCTCGGTTTCCCGATAGATTCGACCACTGGTTTGCCTTCAGTATCAAATAAAACTTTAGCATGTTGGCTAGAGGTAAGTGGCTGACCTGTAACGACAGTAGAGGTGTTCGCCACATCTTCATTGGTAAGCGCGAAAACCCTGGTATTCGTCGTTGCTGGCGGGGCTTCCAATCTCCCCTGGCCGATTGAAGTCCCTTCTATAGCAGTTTGCATCTGGTGTAGTTGTGAAGGGGCACCCCTGTTCTGGTTGTTCTGCTGGAATGGTGCCTGCATTTGAGTAGGACAGTCTCTGGCCAAATGTCCCTCCTGTCCACAATTATAGCATTTTTGTGTACCTTTGTGACACAATCCGGAATGCAGCTTCCCACAAATAGAAAATTGGGGGTATCTCGGTTGCTTATTTACTGACACACTTTTTGCATTGTCCCACTGCTTTCTTTTTCCGATAGACGTTCCTTTCCAGCCTGTTTTGGTACTCTGAGGTTTCTGTCCCTCGGCTCGTGTCTGACCTTTATTCTCCTTCATCGCTTTCTGATAATGCTCCGTAATCAGTGCACTGCTGACTAATTCCTCTGTAGTCTGCGGCCTATTAACTCCGCCGGCCACGTTCAATGCTATCTCGGGTCAAAGCATCTTCAGCATCAGTCTAACCCTTTCTCTCTCTGTACGCACTAATTCAGGACAAAGGCGTGCTAGACGGTTGAAGCGCTTTACTGCTTCGTTCACTGATAAGTCACCTTGCCGGAACTCGGTAAACTCATCGTAATGTCGGTTCGTCACTTGCGTATGAAAGAATTCTTCGAAGAACTCTGTCTCGAAGTCCGTCCAATTCATCAGATTAATTTGCCTCTTCGCTTTAACTCTTTCCCACCACATTCTCGCATCTCTGGAGAAGCAGAAAGATACACATTTGATCTTCTCTGATTCAGGCCAGTCCAAAAGTTCCACGGTGCTTTCTACTGTCTTGAACCAGGCCTGGGCATCCCACGGCTCGCAAGTACCCGAGAAGTTCTCCGGTTTAAGTCTCAACCACTGAATCAAATAGGTCTCCTGTCGAACCACTGGGGCAGGGGCTACCGGTGGTACTGGTGCAACTAGTGGCACAACGGGCACTGCATTCTGAACTACTGGTGGGGTGGTAGGGGTTCCTTGTTGACCCATCAAAGTCGTGATCAACTGTTGTTGTTCCGTGATATGACGTTGAAGGTCGGTGACTACCTGAGTCAGATCTGGTGGAGTGATTGCCTCGTCTGCTCGGGTAGTACATCTCCTAGCCATGTTTATCTTCATTACACAATAACAAATTATCGTTAACCCTATTTGCTGTCATAAGGTTATTACTATCCCTATCCTACCATCATGCATACCTATCCTAATTTAAAGTATAATTAAACATGCAGAATATTAAAGCATCAAAGATAAATTAACTAAATCAAGAGTAAGTACACATGCAAAATATTAAAGCATCAAAAATTAAATTAACTAAATCAAGAGTAAGTAAACATGCATAATATCAAAGCATTAAAATTAAAATTAACTAAATCAAGAATAAGTAAACATGCAAAATATTAAAGCATCAAAAATTAAATTAACTAAATCAAGAGTAAGTAAACATGCATAATATCAAAGCATTAAAATTAAAATTAACTAAATCAAGAATAAGTAAACATGCAAAATATTAAAGCATCAAAAATTAAATTAACTAAATCAAGAGTAAGTAAACATGCATAATATCAAAGCATTAAAATTAAAATTAACTAAATCAAGAATAAGTAAACATGCAAAATATTAAAGCATATAAAAACAAAAATTACATTAAGCATATAAAATCTTACTTGGAGCGGCAGGATGGAGGCTTGACATGTGTGTAGTGGAATGGCTAACTTGGCTCTGATACCAAACTGTAACGCCCCGCCCCTCCTGCTAAGGCGACGGGGGTTACCTTGACTACGCATACATACTTAACACAGCGGAAGTCTTACTTAGAGAATTTAAAAACCTTTTTCTTACTTAAAAGTCACAATAGACATAAAAGGTCCACATAGCATACTTATCATAAATTTTGGGTCTTAATACCAAACACATACTTAAAGTCATGGAGTCATAAAGTAAAAACATCAACATGACAAATTTCTTATTAAATGAAAGCAGGTCATTTCTTTTAGCCAGTCCACTACCGCACACATCCTTCAAGCCCTCCTGTTGCTCCCCTAGTACATCCATTTCTTGCCTTTATCTGTGGTACAAGAAAGTAAGCTATGAGGACTCATGGCTCAGTAAGTTCCTTTCCTACTCACAAAAACTGTCAAGCATATTAAAATCACAAGTCATAAAGCATAAAGACAAGTGTATCATGTTAAGAGCATATCATGGCATATCATAACATAACATAAAGTATCATGTCATAATCATAAAGTATAAGCATACATCATGGCATATCATAACATAACATAAAGTATCATGGCATAATCATAAAGTATAAGCATGGTAAATTCCTAGACATATATCATGCAACATATGCAACATGTCTTTTAAAAACTTATACAATACATACTTAAACATAATCTCAACATGATTAGGGCCCCGGCTTGTACCACATACATAAATGCGCGCGTCCTATGTAGGTCCAAGGTAGCAAGTCTTGAACCCTACAAGGCATACATACTAGGCCCGTTTCTTAGGCCATCGACCTAGCGGCAATTAGGAGTCCATCCCTAATGAGGCCCGTTTCTTAGTCCATCAACCCCGGGGCGCTTATGGAGCCCACCCTTGGTACAAGTCATACATAAAGTAAAGTAGCATGACTTAACTTACATATCATAGTTCTTATCATTTCATGCATATCATATTTCTTAACATATCATAAAACATGCATATTTGGGCACACAGCACATGCATGAATCATAACATACATCATGAACATATCACTTATCTTAAAGCATGCATATTTGGGCACACAGCACATGCATGAATCATAGGCTTGCATAACGAACGTATCATTTTATCATGTCATAAAGTAAGCATGTTTGAGCACATAGTACATACATGGGTCATAAGCATACATGAAAGAACATAACACATATCCTAAAAAGACATAACCATTCATGGAATCATTAAATATCATCACTTCATAGCATGTGAGGTATATCTAGTCACTAAACTCATATGGCCGAAAGTCATGAAAAGTCTACATGATCTCTAGACAACATATAAACATAAAAATTCTCATGATATCTTCACATACTAACATAAGAAAGATCATAAGCATGTTAACCTAAATTTTAAAGCCCTCCTAGGTTTCCAATTATTTCATGGCCGAAACCTTTCATGAAGAGGAATCAAGTTCTAAGCAACATGTAAACATGTAAACCCTATGCTCATATCATATTATTTTTCATAGGGAACTACTTAAGCACATTTAGTTTGGGTTCTAAGTTCCCTAAGCTCCTAATCATATCATGGCCGAACCCTAGCTTATCTCATCCTAGGTTACAAGTAGCATAGAGGTGTTGAACCTTAAGCCAACATGTTATACATTTTCATGAGGAACAACATAAGCATGTTTGTTTCAAATTTCAAACTTCCTAGACCCCCTTAACTCAAGGTGGCCGAACCTAACAATCATGGAATTAGATTTTTAGTGGTATGAGAGCATGGGAACCACAACTACATTTCATAGCATATATCTTAAGGACATCATAAGCATGTATAAGTTGGGTTCTAATTTCTCTAAGCCTTTAAACTTGTAGTGGTTGAAACATGTAAATCATGGAACTAGATTTTTAGTGACATGAGAGCATGGGAACCACAACTACATTTCATAGCATATATCTCAAGTACATCATAAGTATGTATAAGCTGGATTCAAATTTCCCTAGACCCTTTAAACTTGTAGTGGCCGAACCTTAACAAGCATGAAACTAAGTTTCTAGTGGCACAAGAGCATGGAAACCCTACACAATTTTCATGGCTTCATAACAAGGAACAACATAAGCAAACTTAGTTAAAAACCTACACATACTAGCTTTAAAACCTAATGTGGCCGAAAGTTACATGTATTCAAAATTCTATATAACAAGCAACTATAAAACATCAACCTAGTTTCATATTATATTATCAAGAAGGTCATGAGCCTCTTAGCCTTGGTTTCAACTTTCCTAGGCTTCAACTCTCATCATGACCGAACCCTCATAAGCATGAAATAAGATTCATAACTAACATACAATCATGGCATAACATTTTAGCTTCATGTCTTGTCTTAGGAAAAATCTTAGCATGCTTGGTCTTAGGTTTAAAACTCTCCTAGGCCTTTACTCCTTACTTGGCCGAATATTCATGAGCATGTAAATGGAGTTACAAACAATATACAAGTAAGAGAAAAGTTAACAACCTCATTATCATAGGGTACATAACTAAAATAATAAGGAAACATGCCTAGTTTGAGTTTTGAACTTATCTAGTCTTCTTGTTCATGCTTGGCCGAAACATGTAAATCATAAAACTAATTTTCCATTAATTATTCTAGCATGGAAACCATAGATTAACTTCTTACATAAAATACATGTCACAAGAAAAATAGAAAGCATATCTAATCACAACTTTCTTAAACTCTTCTTCTTGTTTTTGACCGAATTTTATTAAACAAAATCTTAAGTTTTCTAAGCGATCTATCTCCATGGAAAACCATACAAACCATTGTACCACAGGTGAGGGGAAGCTTACCTAATGTTCACTTGTTAATCCTTAAGAAATGGTACCCTTGGTGAAGAGGAAGTAGGGAGCTTCTTCTCCTAGCACTCCTTTCGATTTCTCTTGCTTGGAAAGGTACACCTTGAAGGCTCCTTCTTGTAGTTTAGTTTTCTCTTAGGGAGAAACCTAAACTTGGCTTGTGGAGATGAGGGAGGAGGCTTAGAGTCTCGGCAAGGGTGAGGGAGAAGGGAAAAAAAATGAAAACCTTTAGTTCCTTCCCTTTTTATGCTAAGTAGGTGGAAGTTACCAAAATGAACTTTGCTTCCCTTCCTCCTTATCTCATGCATGTATTTTCTTAATGAGAATATGTCCTCATTCTTTCCCCTTAACTCCTCTCTTCACTATCCTCTTTAAACTCCACGAAAATAGAGAGGAAAAAGGGAGAAAGACAACTTGTCTTTTGCTTCTCTTTTTCTTAACCAAGGGGTAAACAAGAGGAAGAAAGCTCATTGGTTTTTCTCTTGTTCCCTTACTAAATTATATCTTTACCTTTAACTACAATTTCTATCATTTCCCTTTCACATATTATTCATTATCCTAGTGGTTAACATACACAATCTTATTTCTATCCTTGGTGGGAGGTTCAAGGTTCAAACCTTCACCTCTTCTTTTTATTTCTCTTATTTCTTTTTCTTTGATTCTTCTTCTTTTATGTTCTAAAGCAAATAACACTCATATGCTTATCTTATAATTTTGTGGGTGTTACATTTGGAGCAGCGCGTAAGAAAGCGATCACAAAAGAATGTTGTGTCATCTGTTCATGGTGGAAGGCTGCTTATATAGGCAGTTCCGAGCACCTGGATCCCCTCTGGGTGCTTCGACCGTGATGTCAACCAACTAATCAGTGCGCTCCAAGCTGGCAACAAGATAAGCTTCGGCCTTTCCGAGCACCCAGATCCCTTCCGGGAGCCCGGACCTCCTTTTCCAACAAATTATTTTCCTATAAGAAAATGTTAGTCCGAGACAAATAAAAATTATACTACCTTGCAAAACAAAGTTAGCACAACAATAAGTAGAGTAGTAATTAGATTTTGTCTCATCAAAATCAGAATATAGTCAAGATCTCAACTTAGATTTTCAAAATGGATCTAAGTTGGATCGACGCCTACTGTTCCCTGAAACGGGGAACGCGTCCTCACCAAGTCACTCCCCTTCAGTGACTTACCTTAACTTACTACTTTGTCAGACATCCAGTCGATCTGTCTGGACTTCATGCCAGCTATCCGGTCGGCCCGTTGACCTAATTGAACTTCGTGCCAGATATCCGGTCAGCTCGTCGACCTATTTGGACTTCGTACCAGCTATCCGGTCAGCCCGTCAACCTAGCTGGATTTCTTGCTAGATATCCGGTCAGCCCACCGACCAATCTGGACTTCTCCTGCATACTTAGTTACATCGTTAGATCATAACAAACTTAACTTAACTTACTTTGTCATTCATCAAACCCTGAGTTAGACCGTTAACGTAACCTGCACCAACAATTCATTCCTGATCGACCATTGCAGGAGAGCTCCGCTCGGCCCCCTTTAGCGAGCCCTTAACCTAAACCTATTGATTTTCTGAAGTTGACCTTTTTAACTTTGACCTTCACATTGACTGCGATATCTGTCCTTTGACCCACACTTAATGAGTCCCATTATCACCACATCAATAATCATCATCAATATTTAAAGTTAATATTTAAGGTAAACTTAAGATACTTTGAGCCTTGCATTTTGCAAAAGGAGGACTGGCATTAACAATATCAAAGGTGAAACTGGTCTACAAGATCAAGTCGACAAGAGCTAGGATAAGATAGGCCGAGAAAATTAATCTACAAAACCAAATAAAAATGAAATATCTCTACAATCCTCTATGGGATTAAGAAATACATTATATTTTCCTTGCCATATTACACACGGTACCAAGGAAGGATAACACAACCACATTCATTGAACTGACACCGGAGTCAACTAGAAAACCTAGTTGACTTGTACCCTCTCCCCTCTACTGGATAAAATAGCACAAAATCTAAAATCTATGTCATTCACGGATCTGTGTGTCCCCCATAATTGTTGGAGTGTATACTGAAAGCCTAAGCTTTGTAAACATTCATTATGAATAAAGAATCATATTTGGTCAAATTGTCTACATTTAGTTGTAGTTGTTCAATTAATTTATACTGTAGATAACATAGTATGTGGTGTCACATGCAGAAGATGATGTTATCAGTACCTTATAAATTATAAACAGTAGCTCACGATAAAATGGAAAGGAACAAATCATTAGAAGGTCGTAGAGTAATTAGGTATCAGTTTATCTTGACTGTATAATTACACTTGTACACTTAGAGTGTAATTAGTAGGACCATTTGAGGTCGTTTCTTTTATACTGACTTTATAAAGAAACAAAGACCTCGGTTATTATGGAAGTATGTGCTCTTAATCCTAATATAATAACAAGCACATATATTTGATATTTATTTCTTTAATTTATCAATGGGTGAGATTTTGTTCGATGAATCAATAAGCCCGATAAGTTGGGAAATGGTATCACTTATAGTGTGTGTTGTTGATTATAGAAGGAAACTGTGTCCTAGAGATACTAGGTTGATAATGTCCTCAAGAGGAGCTCATAAGGATTGTCATGTTAAACCCTGCAGGTGGACTTAGTCCGACATGATGATAAGGTTGAGTGGTACTACTCTTGGACTAAGATATTAATTAAATGAGTTGTCAGTAACTCACTTAATTAGTGGACATTCGATATCTTAAACACAAGGAGACTAACACACTCATAATAAGAAGGAGCCCAAAAATGTAATTTGGGATTGGTGCGGTAGTTCAATAATAGTTCTCTAGTGGAATGAATTATTATTGATAAAATTAAGTTGTGTGTTCGGGGCGAACACGGGATGCTTAATTTTATCGGGAGACCAAAATCAATTCCTCCTCTCGGTCCCTATCGTAGCCTCTTATTTATAGAGTACTATACCCACCTATACCCACTTTCTATACCCACCTAATAGGGGCCGGCCAAGCTAGCTTGGAAACCAAGCTAGGGCCGGCCTAAGCATAAATTGGTGTGGCCGGCCCTAGCTTGAACCCAAGCTAGAGGGGCCGGCCATATTAAATGAAAAAGGATTTTAATTTTAATTTTTATTATGTGGAAGATATAATTTATTAAAGAGAATTAAAATTAAAATATCTCTCTTGTAAAAGATCTACAAAAGATTAAAGAAAGATATTAGATCTCCTTCCTTATTTGTAGATTGGTGAGATATTTTATTTTCTCTTTAAAAATTATTTACATGTTGTTAAATTAAAATTATAGAAATTTCTTTTTATCAACCATGAAGAGATTTTTGAAGAGAAATTTTATTTTTAAAATTTCCGGAAACAAATTAGGAAGTTTTAATTTGTTGATTAAAACTTGTCTAATTTATTTCTTTTGATGTGGCCAACCAATATTGTTTCAATTGGAAATTTTATTTTATTTTTTTCAATTAAATCATGTCAAGGAAATTAAGGAAATTTTATTATAATTAAATTTCCTAATTTGCCTAGGCCAAGGAATATAAAAGAATGGGTGGGGGTGCCTTCATGAGAGACAACCGCTATTATTTCTCTCCCTCTTTTGTTCCTTGGTGTGGTCGGCCATCATCATCCTCTCCCTCTCTTCCTCTTGTGGTGGTCGAACCTCTCTCTCCCCTTGGAGCTCTTGTGGTGGCCGGATATTACTTGGAGAAGAAGAAGAAGAAGGAGAGAAAGCTAGCATCTCTTGGAGCTTGGTTGGTGTTTTGATCTTCTTCCTTGGTGAAGCTTCCTTGTTGTGGCCGAATCTAGCTAGGAGGAGAAGAAGGTGGTTGGTGGTTTCTCATCTCGGAAGATCGTTGCCCACACAATGTCCGAGGTTAGAAGAGGAATACGGTAGAAGATCAAGAGGTCTTTCTAGAAGGTATAACTAGTAGTTTTTCCTTTTCCGCATCATACTAGTTATTTATGGAAATAATACCAAATACAAGAGGCTTACGTTATAGTATTTCGAATATGTTTTTCGGAGTTGTGTTTTTTTTTGTTTTATTTTTCCTTGTGATTTGATTGTTCTTTTCGGTTAACCTAAAGTTATTTTAGGAAATTAAATATTAGATTTCTATAAAAGGTTTTGTCTAGTCGGTGGTGGTTGCTCTCATATCCAAGAAGGCCATGTGCCTCGCCACGTCAGTACTGGGAACCAATTATGGAAATTAATATTTAATGGAATTAATAACTCAAGGTGATTTGGGTCGAACGTGTTAAGTTCCGCAGGAGATCCAAGTCAAAACCTAAAAGAACAAATAGATTAAGTTTTGGATCAAACATGTTAAGTTCCGCAGGCGATCCAAAATTTAATTTAAAAGAACACATGGTAGCTAGGAAAGGGTTCAAACCTTTGTACAAAATTTTTGTACAGTGGAACCTCTAGGCTTTCCGAGTAGCAACCAACAAGTGGTATCAGAGCTAGGGTTTTGCCTCTGTGTATTTGGTATTAGTTTAATTATGCACATGCCATACATAATTTAGGCAGGTTAATAGTAGGATGTGCTAACTTTGTGGATGCAGGATCCAACTATTATGGCTTTTAGTTATTATGTGTGATTGGACCCTTGGACATGTCAAGAGCATTTATATGTGTGTGC
Source organism: Zingiber officinale (assembly GCF_018446385.1). Classification (NCBI taxonomy): domain Eukaryota; kingdom Viridiplantae; phylum Streptophyta; class Magnoliopsida; order Zingiberales; family Zingiberaceae; genus Zingiber; species Zingiber officinale. The sequence continues at coordinate 9,662,430 of NC_056002.1, forward strand.
ATGATTGTATTAAAAATACAACAGGAGCTGTATTTAGTTTTATTAGGATTTTATTTTTGATCTAGATACATGTACATTCCTTTTATGGAATATAGGATCAAAAATGTAAAATTCTATTTATGTCGCGGATCAAATCTTGCAAAGCATGGAACCTTCTAAGGACCAGAGGCGCAGCGGAACTAGGAGCAAGATGGATGAGACAGCTAGACCCGGTGGCGGTGGCCAAATATGGCAGCAGCTTGGGATGACAACACACGGAGGGCAACTATAGATAAAAGCCATAATAGTTGAAAATTAGATTTTCTATTTATTGCTTTTATATTGTGCTGTGTGTGCATGTTAGTATACATGACTAGTAGGCTAGCATAGTTAAAATTCCTCGTTTATAAATAACTAAGTGGGAGAGGGATTTTTAAATAAATCTCATGGTCTCCATTACTGGTTTGTAAGTGATGCAAACAAGCTTGCGCGTTGGCTCTGAGTGCCTTCCTCTATAACGGATGAGCTTGTTTGTGGATCACTAGAACAGACTTCCATTTTTGGATGACTATAGGAAGCTAATTAAGAGCGTGTGATCTTCCCCAACGGAAGGGGCATAATCTTATTAATGGACTTAGTGTCAAGTAATGGTATACACTTAGACACATCTAATAGTATCCTCCCCATCCGAGTCACTGCTATTATTTATGTGACCAAAAGACACCAACTATTAATTTTATTTGTCAAAAAGTTAGGTTGCCAAGATAATAAAATTAATGGGTTAAAACCCTCCTTTTACAAATGTTGAATTTATACACGTCCACACTAACGTGGCATACAAAATTCACGGTGTTTTGAGGTGTTGGTTAATTTAAAATAGTATTGTTTGAGGAATCAATATTATTCTAAACTTAGAGTTCTGACCAAAAGTTATTTGTGATTCTTAGGATGACTTTCAACCCACTGTCCATCATACTTCAACAGAATAGACTTACTGGACCCAATTACATAGATTAGAAAAGGAACCTGGACATTGTTCTTACTGCTGAAAGCTATAAATTTGTACTGATTGAGCCTTGCCCTGAAGCACCTACTGGTGAATCTACCCAAGAGGAGATTGAATATCATAGGAAATGGGTAAAAGCAGATGAGATGGCGCGGTGTTACATTTTGGCTTCAATGTCAAATGTATTGCAACATCAGCATCAAGATTTACCAACAGCTTATGATATTATGAACAATCTCAAGGAACTCTTTGGTCATCAGGATAGGGCTTCTAGACAAGAAGCCATGAGAAAGATAATGACAGCCACCATGCAAGAGGGTACTCCTGTGAGGGATCATATCCTAAAGATGATGGCTTATCTGAACGAGATACAGATCCTTGGAGGAGAAATTGATGGGGAAACCCAGATCGATATGATCCTCCAAACACTACCTAGAAGTTTTGAGCAATTCCGCCTGAATTACAATATGAATAAAAGGGTATATTCATTGGCGGAACTACTGACAGAACTTCAGGCAGCAGAAGGATTGTTTCGTCACAACTCTCATATTCACTATGTTGAAAATGGTTCTACTTCTAAGCCGAAAGGAAAGAAGAAGAAGAAACAAGTTGGTTCAGCAAAGAAAGTGAATAAAACTCAGAGTACAGGATTTAAAGCTGGAGTGAAGAAGCCGAAGGGCAAGTGCTTCATCTACAAGCAGTCAGGGCATTGGAAGGCGGACTGTCCTCGTAGGAATCAGAACAACAAAGGTATATCTCATGCTCTAGTTGTTGAAACATGTTTAGCGGTGTTATCTACCAGCACCTGGTTTGTAGATACGGGAGCCACTGATCATGTCTGTAATTCCCTGCAGGGGTTCCACGACTAACTGAAGGAGAGATTACCGTCTACATGGGCAATGCTACTAAGGTGGCGGCTATTGCAGTGGGAGACGTCTACTTATCTTTTAGTAGTAATAGAAATTTGGTTTTAAGAAATTGTTTTTATGTACCCAGTTTTAGAAAGAATTTAATTTCAGTTTCTAAACTATTTTTAGATGGATATTCAGTTTCTTTCAGTAACGATGTAGTTATTAAGAGAAATAAAGTGATTATCTGTTCTGGTACATTAGTTGGCAATTTGTATACTTTAAATCTAATTTCTTCCACAAAGCAAAACATGGAAATTTATAACTCATCTTCTAACTCAAATAAAAGAAAAGAACCTTCGGAAATGAACCAAGCATATCTTTGGCATCTAAGGTTTGGTCATATTAACTTAAGTAGGATTCAGAGGTTAATAGCTGATGGACTTTTGGGTTCATTAGAGTTGGAAAATTTTCCAACTTGTGAATCTTGCTTGGAAGGTAAAATGACCAAGAGGTCATTCAAGGCCAAGGGGTATAGAGCCAAAGAAGTGTTGGAATTGGTTCATTCTGATTTGTGTGGTCCTATGTCTGTCAAGGCAAGAGGTGGTTTTGAATATTTTGTCTCTTTTATAGATGATTATTCAAGATACGGATATATTTACCTAATGCGCTACAAGTCTGAGTGCTTTGATAAGTTCAAAGAATACAAGGCTGATGTGGAGAAACGATTAGGTAAAAGTATCAAGACACTACGATCTGATCGTGGTGGCAAATACCTCTTAGGAGAGTTTAGGAATTACTTATCAGAGGCCGGGATTCAATCCCAATTGTCTGCACCTGGAACACCCCAACAGAATGGTGTAGCAGAACGAAGGAATATGACTCTTATGGAGATGGTTAGATCGATGATGAGTTATTCAGAATTACCAAATTCGTTTTGGGGATATGCACTGGAAACAGCAGTGTATGTTCTGAACTTAGTACCTTCTAAATCAGTTTCTTCTACTCCCATAGAATTGTGGAATGGGCGAAAACCCAGTCTAAGACATATTCGGATTTGGGGTAGTCCAGCACATGTGCTGAAACCAGATGCTGATAAGTTAGAATCCCGTACAGAAGTTCGTGTGTTTGTAGGATATCCCAAAGGAACGAAAGATGGTTTATTTTATAGTCCTAAAGACCAGAAGGTCATTGTTAGCACCAATGCCCAGTTTTTAGAAGAAGACTATATACTGGATCACAAGCCCAGTAGTAAAGTTGTTTTAAAAGAACTAAGAGAGGGCACGTCTACTTTAGTACCAACAGTACGAGATGAAGTACCACAAGAGACTGCGACACGTGTCACACATGATACACAACCACAGACAGTGCCTCGTCGTAGTGGGAGGGTTGTGAGGCAACCTGAGAGATTCATGTTTTTGGGAGAGTCTTCGGACTTGATCCCGGGTAAATATGAACCTGATCCCCGGACATATGACGAAGCACTCCAAGATATAGATGCAGCATCTTGGCAAGAGGCGGTGAATTCTGAAATAAAGTCTATGTACTCTAATAAGGTATGGGAGCTTGTAGAACCACCTGATGGTGTAAAAGCCGTTGGATGTAAGTGGATCTACAAAAGGAAAAGAGGGACAGACGGGAAGGTAGAAACCTTCAAAGCTAGGCTTGTTGCGAAAGGGTACACTCAGAAAGAGGGAATCGATTATGAGGAAACCTTTTCACCGGTAGTCATGCTTAAATCTATCCGGATACTCTTATCCATTGCTGCTCATATGGATTATGAGATTTGGCAAATGGATGTCAAGACAGCTTTCCTTAATGGAAGTCTTGAGGAAAACATCCATATGAGGCAACCAGAAGGGTTCATTGAAAAAGGCAAAGAGCATCTAGTGTGCAAGCTCAATCGGTCCATTTATGGACTGAAGCAAGCTTCAAGATCTTGGAACATCCGGTTTAATGAAGTAATCCAGTCATATGGATTTATTCAAAGTCCGGATGAGTCTTGTGTATATAAGAAGTGTAACGAAAACGTGGTGTATTTCTTGTACTATACGTAGATGATATTTTGTTAATTGGCAACAATGTCAAGGTATTATCAGACGTAAGGGTATGGTTGTCCAAACAATTTGATATGAAGGATTTAGGAGAGTGTGCACACATTCTTGGGATCAAAGTAATAAGAGATCGCAAGAAAAGAATGTTGTGTCTGTCCAAAGCTTCATACATAGATACAATCCTTGCTCGTTTTAGTATGCAGGATTCCAAGAAAGGTTTCTTACCTTTTAGGCATGGAATAGCTCTATCTAAAGAGATGTCTCCAAAAACATCAAAGGAGATAGAAGACATGAAAGTGATTCCTTATGCTTCGGTTGTAGGAAGCCTTATGTATGCAATGCTATGTACGAGACCTGATATCTGTTTTGCCGTGGGCATGGTCAGTAGATATCAGAGTAACCCTGGACAAGGACATTGGACTGCGGTAAAGCATATATTAAAGTACCTGAGAAGGACTAGAGATTATATGCTAGTTTACCAAACAGACGATTTGCTCCCTTTGGCTTACACGGATTCAGATTTCCAATCAGATAGGGACAGTAGTAAGTCTACATCAGGCTATGTGTTTACTTTAGGAGGTGGAGCCATTTCATGGAGGAGTGTTAAGCAGAAATGTGTTTCGGACTCAATCATGGAAGCTGAGTATGTAGCAGCCTCTGAGGCAGCTAAAGAAGCAGTATGGCTCAGGAACTTTCTAATGGACTTAGATGTGATTCCTGGTTTGCCCAAAATCATCACAATTTATTGTGATAATAGTAGTGCAGTCGCAAACTCGAAGGAACCACGAGCTCATAAGGCAAGTAAACATATAGAGCGCAAGTACCACCTGATATGAGATATCGTGAAGCGAGGAGAAGTTGTCATCGCCAAGATTGCATCAGCGGATAACCTGACAGATCCTTTCACTAAGGCCCTTCCGGCGAAAGCTTTCGATCGGCATGTGGAGGGAATGGGAATCAGATGTATGGTAGAAGATATGGCAGCTTAGTCATTAGTATAAGTGGGAGATTGTTGAAGTGTATACTGAAAGCCTAAGCTTTGTAAACATTCATTATGAATAAAGAATCACATTTGGTCAAATTGTCTACATTTAGTTGTAGTTGTTCAATTAATTTATACTGTAGATAACATAGTATGTGGTGCCACATGCAGAAGATGATGTTATCAGTACCTTATAAATTATAAACAGTAGCTCACGACCAAAATGGAAAGGAACAAATCATTAGAAGGTCGTAGTGTAATTAGGTATCAGTTTATCTTGATTGTATAATTACACTTGTACACTTAGAGTGTAATGAGTAGGACCATTTGAGGTCATTTCTTTTATACTGACTTTATAAAGAAACAAAGACCTCGGTTATTATGGAAGTATGTGCTCTTAATCCTAATATAATAACAAGCACATATATTTGATATTTATTTCTTTAATTTATCAATGGGTGAGATTTAGTTCGATGAATCAATAAGCCCGATAAGTTGGGAAATGGTATCACTTATAGTGTGTGTTGTTGATTATAGAAGGAAACTGTGTCCTAGAGATACTAGGTTGATAATGTCCTCAAGAGGAGCTCATAAGGATTGTCATGTTAAACCCTGCAGGTGAACTTAGTCTGACATGATGATAAGGTTGAGTGGTACTACTCTTGGACTAAGATATTAATTAAATGAGTTGTCAGTAACTCACTTAATTAGTAGACATTCGATATCTTAAACACAGGGAGACTAACACACTCATAATAAGAAGGAGCCCAAAAATGTAATTTGGGATTGGTGCGGTAGTTCAATAATAGTTCTCTAGTGGAATGAATTATTATTGATAAAATTAAGTTGTGTGTTCGGGGCGAACACGGGATGCTTAATTTTATCGGGAGACCAAAACCAATTCCTCCTCTCGGTCCCTATCGTAGCCTCTTATTTATAGAGTACTATACCCACCTATACCCACTTTCTATACCCACCTAATAGGGCCCGGCCAAGCTAGCTTGGGAACCAAGCTAGGGCCGGCCTAAGCATAAATTGGTGTGGCTGGCCCTAGCTTGAACCCAAGCTAGAGGGGCCGGCCATATTAAATTAAAAAGGATTTTAATTTTAATTTTTATTATGTGGAAGATATAATTTATTAAAGAGAATTAAAATTAAAATATCTCTCTTGTAAAAGATCTACAAAAGATTAAAGAAAGAGATTAGATCTCTTTCCTTATTTGTAGATTGGTGAGATATTTTATTTTTTTCTTTAAAAATTATTCACATGTTGTTAAATTAAAATTATAGAAATTTCTTTTTATCAACCATGAAGAGATTTTTGAAGAGAAATTTTATTTTTAAAATTTTCGGAAACAAATTAGGAAGTTTTAATTTGTTGATTAAAACTTGTCTAATTTATTTCTTTTGATGTGGCCGGCCAATATTGTTTTAATTGAAAATTTTATTTTATTTTTCTCAATTAAATCATGTCAAGGAAATTAAGAAAATTTTATTGTAATTAAATTTCCTAATTTGCCTAGGCCAAGGAATATAAAAGAATGGGTGGGGGTGCCTTCATGAGAGACAACATCTATTATTTCTCTCCCTCTTTTGTTCCTTGGTGTGGCCGGCCATCATCATCCTCTCCCTCTCTTCCTCTTGTGGTGGCCGAACCTCTCTCTCCCCTTGGAGCTCTTGTGGTGGTCGGATACTACTTGGAGAAGAAGAAGAAGAGAAAGCTAGCATCTCTTGGAGCTTGGTTGGTGTTTTGATCTTCTTCCTTGGTGAAGCTTCCTTGTTGTGGCCGAATCTAGCTAGGAGGAGAAGAAGGTGGTTGGTGGTTTCTCATCTCGGAAGATCGTTGCCCACACAACATCCGAGGTTAGAAGAGGAATACGGTAGAAGATCAAGAGGTCTTTCTAGAAGGTATAACTAGTAGTTTTTCCTTTTCCGCATCATACTAGTTATTTATGGAAATAATACCAAATACAAGAGGCTTACGTTCTAGTATTTCGAATATGTTTTTCGGAGTTTTTTTGTTTTTATTTTCCTTGTGATTTGATTGTTCTTTTCGGTTAACCTAAAATTATTTTAGGAAATTAAATATTAGATTTCTATAAAAGGTTTTGTCTAGTCGGTGGTGGTTGCTCCCATATCCAAGAAGGCCAGTGCCTCGCCACGTCAGTACTGGGAACCAATTATGGAAATTAATATTTAATGGAATTAATAACTTAATGTGATTTGGGTCGAACGTGTTAAGTTCCGTAGGAGATCCAAGTCAAAACCTAAAAGAACAAATAGATTAAGTTTTGGATCAAACGTGTTAAGTTCCGCAGGCGATCCAAAATTTAATTTAAAAGAACACATGGTAGCTAGGAAAAGGTTCAGACCTTTGTACAAAATTTTTGTACAGTGGAACCTCTAGGCTTTCCGAGTAGCAACCAACAACCACAATAACTCACACTGGTAGGCCTCCTCCCCGGCGAAAAGTGTGTGAAGTGCACAGTATCGTGGAGGGGCCACAGCTGTGGCCTGTGGTCAAGGACTTTAACTGCACTACCAGGTTCGAAGAGTGACAGAAATGTTCAGGTAACATGGTGTATCCAAACTTGGAGCCAGGCTTAATGTTTGGTAGATCTACCTTTGCTCGGCCTGTCGGCCATCGTTTCACATGGTTTTTTCCTTATCTGTGATGGGCTTTCATGCATGTCTAATTAAGTTGGATAGCTTGTGTACCAATATTATCTTCACGGAACTAAATTCAATCATTCTTGATGGTCTACCTAATCAATCCCCACACACTTTTAATTCTCTGCTCCTGACACCGAATCCAGCACATGTAGATGGCATTGTTCAGGCTTGGAAGGGCCATTCACAGCTCGTTGCAATTGTATCTTCAAGCACTATGTCTCTACTCTGCAGGAGGTGATCAAAGCTCATATAGAAAACGTAGAGGTGCTACTGAATTACTTGGACAAATTAGTACTGCATTTCGGCAGTGATCCAGCCGGGAAGTGAAGAGCTGTGCATTGTCGGTAAGCTGACTAAGAGTTTGACGAGAAGAATACTTTGATAGGAAACACTTGCAACTGTAAAAAGGTGAAATTGTTCGCCCCAGCACCCCCCCCCCCCCCCCAAGGACATCACGAGGGAGGTAAATCACGATAGCCGAGAGGGCAAGTGGTGGGCGGGGTGAGGTACACAGGGTTAGAGATTTATGCCCCAACTGTAAGAAGAAGAATAAGGAGTGAGCAAGAAATAATATGAGAGAAATAAAATCTATTTTTCATTGATATTTACCCTAAGGACAATACAATATATTATGTTCAAAAAGTACCTGGTCAATTAACCAATTAATAAATAATAGAATAATTCTAAGAATTATTCTAATAATTATAACAGAATTATTAGAATAATTCAAATACTAATTTGATTTGATTTGGTGATTTGATCCAGTCAATTCTGATAATTTTCTTTTATCTCTTTTACCCCCCGACAAACTTAACGCGACATATTTGACGTTGAGTTTGCTTGCTAACTTGTTGAAACATTGTCTGGATAATGACTTACTAAAGATATCAGCGATTAGATCTTCAGCGGAATTATAAGAGACGGATAACTGCTGAGTTGCCACACGTTCACGAACAAAATGAAAATCAATTTCACATGTTTTTTACGAGCATGAAAGATTGGATTTGCTGTGAGATATGTTGCTCCAATATTGTCGCACCAAATTTTTGGTGCAATATTTATGCAAGATGAAGTTCAAAGAGAAGTGATTGAAGCCAAATAATTTTTGACGTTGTATTTGCTATACCTTTATATTCTTCCTCAGTGCTTGAACGAGATATTGTAGGTTGCTTTTTCGAATTCCATGAGATAAGTTTTCATCTAAGAAATATTGCATCTCCACTAGTAGAGCGTTTATCTTCAGGAGAACTTGCCCAATCCGCATCACTATATGTAATATGCATATAAATCTCGAGACGATTGACGATAAAAAAGAAGGCTATGTAGAATAGTACCTTTGAGATAACAAAGTATTCTTTTTACATTATCCCAATTTTGTTCAGTTGGAACATATATGAATTGACAAGCACGATTTACCGCAAAAGTAATATTAGGGCGTGTGATAGTGGCATATTGTAAGGCTCCAACAATACTTCGATAAATCTGTGGATCAGACAGAGCAGGAGAGGATGAAGTTGGAGAGTTGTTTATAGCAATTGGTGTAGAGACCGGACGTGCTCCATTCGTTTTGGTTCTTTGAAGAAGTCTAGTAATATATTTGCTCTGTGAGAGAAGATATCCATCCTCATGTGGAATAAGCTCAATACGAAGAAAAAAATGAGCAATACCCAAATCTCGAATAGGAAATTCTTGTTTGAGAAGATTTAATAAAATTGTGATACCCTTGTGATCATTGCCGGTTATCAAAATGTTGTTAACATAAATAAGAAAAAATATCATAAATCTATAATTATATTTGTGAAATAGAGACGAGTCAGTCTTTGATCTAAAAAATCCTTAAGCTTGTAACCAATTAGATAGTCGATGAAACAATGTACGAGGAGCTTGTCAAAGACCATATAAGAATTTCTTAAGTTGACAAACATGAGATGGAAATTGTGGATGAATGAACCTAGGTAGTTACTCCATAAATACAGTTTCCTCAAGATGACCATGGAGAAACACATTTGAAATGCCCAATTGTTGTACATAGCAATTAGAACTAACAGCTATTGATAATAATAGTCTTAGATGTAATTTTGATGACTGGGCTAAAAGTGGCATTAAAGTCAATACCTGGTTGTTGACTAAATCCTTTAGTTACAAGTTGAGCTTTGTGCCGTTCAAGAGAACTATCAGCTTGATACTTAAGACGGAATACCTATTTAGAGCCCACAACATTCATTGAGGGAGTGCGCGGAACTAAACTCCATATTCCATTTCGAAGAAGTGTATCAAATTTTGTAGTCATTGCACTACGCCAGTTTGGATCCTTTCTTGCTTGTGTAAAATAAGTTAGTTTTGTTGGATCGAAAAGAATTTAGATATCTACACAATGGTATGATATTGTCTACTTTGAGCCTAAGCCATCATGATTTTGCTCTTGGGCTCTACCCAAAAGGTCTCATGCTAATGGAGATATCCTTTCTCTTATAAACCCATGATCTTTCCCATGTGTTTTTAATGTGGGACTATGTTTGTAACCTTGCAACCCCAACAATCCCCCCTCAAACAAAGGACCACAGGCTTCCCACGTCTGATCCTTAACCCACCAGGTCTTCCTGCCCCTCGGTCCACCCAACCTACTAGGACTTCCTTGCCTAACCATAACTAGGACTTCTTGCCTGGTGTCTGGTCCTCTTGATCCGAACATAGGAGCCCCCACTTTCTTTGTTTGAGGTCAATATTATACCCACATGGCTCAATCAGACCATAGTTCTTGTGCACAGTCAGCGGTTAAACCTTCTGACAGTCCGGGCTCTGATACCAATTGTTGGATCGTGAAAATCGATAGAGGGGGGGTGAATATCGATCGAGAAATTTTAAGCGAGTACATAGCGGAAAACAATACAACGCTAACACAAACCAATTTACTTGGTTCAGAGCCTTGGTCGACTCCTACTCCAAGGCCCGCACTCGTCGAGTGCTTTCGTTGGACAATCACTAATAGTTCGTAAAAAGGTTTACAAAGTTGAGTACAAGAACTATAAAAAACAAACAATACCGACAACAATAAAGAGAACTTGAGTCGTAGGCTGTCGGGGAAGCAACGTCGCAGAAGCACAGCGCAGTAGAGCAGTTGTTGTTATTGTTGTTCTTTGCTTCAGGGCTCACCCTCCTTATATAGGATGCTCCGGGCGTCCGGATCCCTTCCGGGCATCTGGACCATGACGTAGCCCAGCCAACCAGTGAGCTCCACGTGCGACGACTGTGTTGTAACGCCCGCCCCTCTACTACCCTAAGGGAGGGACGGGGTTACTTACTTGAATCACACATACATATGAAAATCATGGCAGCGGAAGTACATACATACATAAGAAAAACTAACTACTAATCATGCTATCATAAAAACATACTAGTAAAACATGGCATGTAAGCTATAACCTCATGTAACATAGTAAACGTGTCAACATGCTAGTGCTTATAACTTGATTCAATATTTTCTACTTGCAACATGATCATATTACTAAAGCATAAAATGTGAAACATAAGTTCACCTCAAGTATAAACCATCCAAAAGTATCTAGTAGGAAAATAGTTCATAAGCAAAACTTAGAGAATAAATAAGTCTTGAAATATAAAATAGATCTTCTTTCCACCATGTCACTTCCACATACATCTTTCGCCCTTCCTGCTGCTCCTCTTAGTGTAGCCATTCCTTACCCTTTTCTGCAGTACAAGGAAAACATAAAACTATAAGCACATAGGCTTAGTAAGACTCTTTTCTACTCACAAAACATAAGTCATGCATCTTAACATAAAGTGGTGACATGTTCATTTAATCAACATCTAGATATAAATTTGCATGCTAACATCAAGTAGAGTCATACTCATATAAGTAAATCATAACATAGCATGTGAGAAACTCATACATAAGGAGTAGCATGATCATCTAAGCATCATAGACATATTTAAAAAAAGAAACATCTTACTAAAACATAAAGAACCATTTAGCATAACTAAACATATGCAAGATGTCCTTTGAAAACATATATCATGAAATGAGTATATGCAAGATGTCCTTTGAAAACATATATATAAATACTTAAACATAATCTCATCATGAGGGTCCGGCTTTGTACCACATACATACATGAATGCGCGCATCCTAAGTAGATCCAAGGTAGTAAATCTTAAACCTAATAGGAACTAGGCCCGTTTCATTGACCATCGACCTAGGGGCAACTTAGGAGCCCATCTCTTTTACTAGGCTCGTTTCATAGACCATCGACCTAGGGGCGCTTAGGAGCTCACCCTTGGTACAAGCCATACAAAAGTAAAATAGCATACATGTTTCTTGTCATAACATAGCATATCATATCTCTTGTCATAACATGAAGAGTGCGCTTAGTCCCAACTTAAGGGAAGCATCTCTTAGGCTATCATGAAGAGTGCTCTTAATCCTAACTTAAGGGAAGCATCTCTTAGGCTTTTTCCTCATACTTAAGCCTTGCACAAACATAACATGATGACAATGGGTGCCCATAACATATAACATATCATAAGAATCATATCATGGTGGCATAATGTGCACATAACATGTGGCATATCACAGAAATCATAACATGATGGCATAAAGTGCCTATAGCATATCATAGGAATCATACATGATGGCATAAAGTGCACATAACATAATAACATATCATAGGAATCGTAACATGATGGCATGAGCATACATATCAAATAGCATGGTGACATAAATTCCTATTCTATCATAGTAAGTCATTATCATGCATGGTTAGGGTTTTGATCTTCCTACAAAACCTAAATCACAACCTAGCTAAGACCTAGAGGTAGGGTTCTAGGTTTTTAACCCAACATGAAGCATGAAAACTTAAACTAACCATATGGAACGACCCACCTTTCTACACTACTACTATTCTCTAAAGGTGGACGCTACTTGACTACTAACTCTACTTAACCGGTATGATTAAAATCTCACATGGAAACTCTACCGAAAAATTTCGGCAGAGTCTCCCCTGTACCGGTGACCCCAAACTGGGATACATAACATGTATACTCAGCCACAGGCGGCTGGAACATATAATTTCACAACCACGCAGTATAATAGCACAATAAAAATATGAAACTACTCTAGCAATGGCAAACAACCATATCACTCCAACAATAGGAGGTATCAAACTACAAATGCGGAAATAAACTCAATTTCAATATAACATTAAAAGAGAACTAGAAGAAAAGTCTTGACAATTTTGCCAGCTAATTCTGGATCTCTCCATAGTCCACACATCACACACTGTCACAGCACCTCCTTGTCGCCTTCTTCCTTATACTTTAGCTTTTTCCTTTATCTGCAGTAGGAGGAAAATAGTATCTATAAGCTAAAAGCTTAGTGAGCGCTATCCTACTCACAAAAACTCGATATGCATGTATATAAATAAAAACATGCTAAAACTGAATGCTAACATATAAGACTACTCATGCTCATATATAGCAAAGGAATCATGCTAACTGAAATACTAAACATGTATAGTTAATCATGCTCATAAGAATGAAACTATAACAGAAGCATACTAAACATGTAAAGCTACTAAACATGTAAAGCTACTAAACATGTAAAACTACTAAACATGTAAAGCTAATCATAGAACTATCATGTGTATCAATAGGAAACTGAACTGATACATAAGCTGAACTAATTAATGCTAAACTGAGTCTAACTTGTATTCACATAACTAATTTGTGAAGTTTTGAAAACTATTTACATAATAGATCAAAATAGTAATCATGCTGCTGATGGGCCCGGCAACTGTACGCATCCCTAACTAAACCTGGGATTGCAAGTTCCGAGTCTAGTAGGGTTTACTAGGTTATCTAAACCTAGGGACGACTGTGGGAGCCCAACCCAATGGATATCTAATCCAGTACAGTGCCACTGCTGAAAATAAAATACTGATTTCATAGCTAATTTTCTTACCTTGCTTTAATTAGGTTATCTGAACCTAGAACTAGGTTATCTGAACCTAGAGGCGACTGTGGGAGCCCACCCATTGGACCGTAGTCCCATATAAGCTGAAGCAAGACTAAATAAGTTATTTTAAATGCTTCTACTGCATTAACTGAGCTATTAAAATGCCTACTGTAGCATTATATTGAGCTAAGCATTTTATCAAGCACTTGGTGTGCACTAGAACACACCCTACGTACTGAAAATCTGTATACAAAGCTTAACATAAATCTGCATGCAAAGCCTAACAAAAATCTGCATATTAAGCCTATCAAAATCTGCATACTTTACTTATCTAAAATCTGCATACTAAGTTTATCTAAAATCTGCATACTAAGCTTAATAAAATCTGCACTTAAAATTATGCTCGCTAAGCTAACAAAATTCCGCTCTACAAGCTCTAGGATTGTCTCGGCAATTTAACAGTAAACAAAATTGTATAGCAACTCCAAAGGGGTTGTTCATGCTTAGTTGTTCTACACCAATTATAGCTATTTAAGGTCACACATAACCTATGTACTCTTTTACTGTTTAAGTCGATAAGGTACTGTAGTGTGTCATCTCTTATGGACTATTCTTGCTAGCTACTTAACGTATAAAGCTTATTTGAATAATTCTATCTCCACATGATTTCCTTCTCTCCTTCATACCAGCACCTTACATCTAAAACTACACTGTTTAATTTGCATCAAGTCATTTGCACGAACATTTCGCTACTCTATCACAAGTATGCATTATAAAACATAACTAATTTCACTAAATCTTTCCATTATACCCCTTCTGTCTCCACACCAAAATCTGCAATGCTACAATATGCAAAAATCTGCACTACTCCTAAATGCAAAACTTCACTAAGAATCTACATAACATGCTACTCCAAATTCTGCATTCTAAGCTTTATAAAAATCTGCTGGATCTAAACTGAAATATCAAACTGCACAACTAAGGATTCCAAACTGCATGTTAAGGAACTAACAACAAAAAGGGTCTATAGCATGTTAAATAATTGATCATACAAGGGTCTAAATAAGCCACAGAAACCAAAACTTCGTGCATGGATTAGCTACTAAGGATCCAACTGAAACTTTCCGAATTAAATCAGTTCATTGCTGTTTACTTGGCAACAAAGGGTTTAGAACTGCATGTTTAAAGGAATGAACAGAGAACTGCACAAATCCTAATACACAGCAAATTTCAAAGACTGTTCTATTCATGCCAATTTAGTAGCACCACTCATTCTGATACTATCAAAGCTATCTCATCCAAAATCAAGAAAAGTATAAACATAACATTAAGATCATTGTTTCATTGACCTAACTTCCCAAGCAACCTAACAACCAGGAATTATCTTATACTCAAAAAAAGACCAAAATCAATAATCCTTCTTCATGTTCAATGCTACAAAGATTTGCTACTAAGAACTTATGAACATAGCTTTTCTTCACGTTCTGTTAACAAAGCATACTATTCTGCAGTAAACTATAACATCAACCTACAAGCTTTAGAACAAAACTAAACTCTCTCTTGTACCTTGCCCCAACAACAAGATTCCAAACTAATCATCCTCTTTCTTTCTCCAGGGCTCACGGCAGACTCAACACAAGGAAACTTCAAACAAATCCGAAAGCAAAGAAAACAAATCGAAGCTTGGAACTACTCCTACTGCAGGTGAGAAGCAACTCACCTCTTATTCTTGGACTTACAGCCGAAGGAAAACCTAGGGTTCGGATGAGCCCCCAACCGAAGGAGGAAGCAAGCTCTAGGGTTTGGAAACTTGCATCTTTCGGCCTCTTCTCATGCCCGTGCACTCTCCTTGCCGAGGGAAGCTCGGACTTGTGAAGAATCCGCGGAGGAGGGAGCTCGCCGGTCACCGGAGACATGGTTGCTTGCTGTCGCGATTCCGCCAGAGAGAAGTCGCCGACGCCGCGTGAGAGAAAAGAGTTTTGAGAGAAATTTTAGGTTTTCGGAAAATAACTTAAATTTCTTTTCTTATACTAGGGTTATTTCCAAAACTATACCTTAAGTCAATTGATTCCCATATATGGTTAACAAAACGAGCTTAGCTCGATTGGTTGGGCCTGTTTTGGTTCAAGCCGAAGGTTCTGGGTTTGAAACCCAGCTTCTACAAGTTTATTTTTCTTTTATTTTTTTTTAAACTTCTTCCTCTTGGTAAAAATACCAAACGAACTCCAAAAATTCCATAAAAATACTCTAAAAATTTCTAAAAATCTCTAGAATTTTTCTAAAACATTTCTAGATTTTAATAAGGTCTTTTAGAACTCTAAATCATGAAATTTGGGGTGTTACACCATATATCAAAAACCATACATCATGGGGAAACATAACAAGCATAGTTAGGTTTTAAAACCTTTCCCTAAACCTTTCATTCAATCTTGGCCGAACCTTAAGGGTAAGGTTCTCAAACTTCTAATACCACAAAAAGCATAAAAACTTAAACTCACAACATATCTACATATCATGAGAACTAATAAACAAGCATAGTTGAGGTCTTAAATTGTTTCTAACCCCTTTATCATTCTTTGGCCGAAACCCTAAGAGGATGGCATGGAATTTCTAAGCAATTAGAAGCATGAAAAATTTACACTAACATCATATCATGGTCTACATATCATGAGGGCAAATAAACAAGCGTAGTTGAGGTCTTAAATTATCTCTAATCCTCTTATCTTTCCTTGGTCGAAAGCCTAAAGTATAGCATGAAATTCCTAAGCAACATGAAGCATAAAACTTTAACTAACAACACATAAGAGATCATATATTATGGAGGAGCATAAACAAGCATGTTTTCATTTCAAAACTTTGCTCTAGACCTTGTATCTAAACTTGGCCGAAACTTCAAGGTAGGGTTCCTAAACTTTTGATACTAGATGAAGCATAAAACTTTAACTAACAACATATAAGAGATCATATATCATGAAGAAGCATAAACAAGCATGTTTTCATTTCAAAACTTTGCCCTAGACCTTGTATCTAAACTTGGCCGAAACTTCAAGGTAGGGTTCCTAAACTTTTAATACCACATGAAGCATAAAACTTTAACTAACAACATATAAGGGATCATATATCATGAAGGAGCATAAACAAGCATGTTTTCATTTCAAAACTTTGTCCTAGACCTTGTATCTAAACTTGGCCGAAACTTCAAGGTAGGGTTCCTAAACTTTTAATACCACATGAAGCATAAAACTTTAACTAACAACATATAAGGGATCATATATCATGAAGGAGCATAAACAAGCATGTTTTCATTTCAAAACTTTGCCATAAACCTTGTATCTAAACTTGGCCGAAACTTCAAGGTAGGGTTCCTAAACTTTTAATATCACATGAAGCATAAAACTTTAACTAACAACATATAAGAGATCATATATCATGAAGGAGCATAAACAAGCATGTTTTCATTTCAAAACTTTGCCCTAGACCTTGTATCTAAACTTGGCCGAAACTTCAAGGTAAATCTCTAGATTTTCAAACAACTTTTAAAACCTAAAACATACGAGAGCAACTTGTACTGCAGGTGAGGGAATACTTACTTCCTTTTTGCTTGGTTTACTAATGAAAATACCCTTGCTTGTGAAGCTTTTTCCTAGGGAGAATTCCTTGGCTTGAGTTTGGCACAATGAAGAGGAGAGAGCTTAGGTTTCGGTGGAGGGAGAAAGGAGAAGGAAGGAAGAAGAAAAAAATGGATTTTTCCCTTTCTTCTCTTATTTATGCTCAATGAAGGAAGAAAGCAAATTCATCTTTTTCATTAGGGAGGAAGAAGGCAACTCAAACTTTTCCTTCTAAGTCTCCTTCTAAGTGAAAGGGCCTTCACTTTAACTACAATCTCCCTTCTTTTCCTAACAGCACACCCCTGCTGGGGCTACTGGTTATCACATACATGCATCTAACAAGAGGTCCAAGGTTCAAACCTTGGTCATGCCTCTTTTTAAATTCTATTTTCTCTTATTTTTGGGAAAATTCACATAAGGTCTATTCTAATCATGATAAAATTCATATGAAATTATTAGAGATCCTATGGGTGTTACATGCGTCAGGATGAGATTTGCCTTCCAAGCACTCGGACCAACTTCGGGCACCCGAATCCCCTCCGGGCGCCCGGACCACCTTTCTCCAGAATGTCCTTCTCCTGCAAGAAAGAGTTAGTCTGAGGCAAAAATAATAGTTTAAACTACCCTGCAAAATAGAAGTTAGCGCAATAGAAGGAGAGTAGTAATTAGATTCCGTCTCACCGAAATCGGAATCTAGTCAAGATCTCAACTTAGAATTCTGAAATGGTTCTAAGTTGGATCGGCGCCTAAGTTCCCTAACCGGGAACACCCCCTCACCAAGTCACTCCCCTCTAGTGACTTACCTTAACTTACCTACCAGACGTCCGGTCAGCCCGTCGACCCATCTGGACTTCGCGACAGCTATCAAGTCAGCTCGTCGACCTAGCTGGGCTTCGTGCCAGATGTCCGGCCAGCCCGTCGACCAGTCTAGGCTTCGTGCCAGACACCCGGTCAGCCCGTCAACCAGTCTGGGCTTCGTGCCAGACATCCGGTCAGCCCATCGACCAGTCTGGGCTTCGTGCCAGCTATCAGGTTGACATAGTTGGACTTCGTGCCAGACATCCGGTCATCCCGTCAACCAGTCTAGGCTTCTCCTGCACACTTAGTTAAAGTGTTAGACCACAATGAAACTATTTAACCTACTTTGTCATTCATCAAAATCTAGGTTAGACCGTTAGTGCTAACTGTACCAACAGGTTTAATAGATTTTGAAGTGACCACTAGAGCTCATGGAAGGGGATATCGAGTTACATTTGGTGGGAAACGCTCATAAATGTCACTTATAGGAAGCATGTGACGAGGAGCATTATAATCTGGATCACTTGTTGATGGAGACGAGGAAGTAGGCTGACATGGTGATGTAGATGACAGACTCGCATTATCCGAGGATCTAGAACTAGAGAGCATATTATCTTCGACCGGCGAGGCTTCCAAGATTGGAGCAGCAACCTGAGGTGATTCTGATGGTATAGGGGAGTTTTTAGAGAGTTCCAGAGCAGGACCTAGGATGTCATCACTTCTGACAATATTAGGTGGCATCAAGAAGGTGCTGCTTGTATCTGGAGGAGAGATCGAAGAAGCTACTGAAAAAGGGAATAGAGACTCATCAAAAGTAACATGTCGTGAAATATAAATTCATCCTATTGGTATATGCAAGCAACGATAACCATGGATAACTAAGAAAAATTTGTAGTGAACGAGATTGCGGTATATGCCCCTATTCTAAACACAAATTTGACTCTCGTTCACTGCGGTCTATAACTAAGAAAAACATATTGTAGTGACGAGAGTCAAATTTGTGTTTAGAATAGGGGCATAACCATGTATAACATGCACAACCAAAAATTCAAATAAAAGTGTAATCAGGGGTTTGATTATAAAGTTTTTCAAAATGACATTTATGATTGAGCAATGGAGTACGAAGTTGATTTATGTGATATATTGCAGTGTTAACAGCTTCATTCCAAAATTTACGCCGAACCGATGCATGATGAAGAAGAGTTAAGGCAGTTTCAACTATATGTCTATGTTTTCTCTCAGCAGAGTCATTTTGTTCTGGAGTGTGAGAACAAGAAACTCGATAAACAATTCCATAAGAGACAAGATGACGATGGAGAGCTTAATATTCGCCTCCTCAATCAGAATGAAAATAGAGTATTTTACGATTAAAATATCGTTCAACTTGAATTTAAAAATTACAAAATATATCAAATAAATCAGATTTCCTTCTCATAGGATAGAGCCAAGTATATTTACTAAATGATCAATGAAGGTAACATAATATTGGAAACCTTGATTAGACAAAATAAATGCAGGGCCCTAAACATCAGAATAAATTATTTCAAGTGAAAAATTAGAAATATGATCAGATGAAGAGAAAGGTAGTTTATAACTTTTAGATTCCATGCAGGCCTTATATGAATAAGATGGAGAGGAGTTAATGGAAGTAAGTAAACCATACCTATTGATGATTGACTGAACAATACGAAGGGAAGGATGACCAAGTCATGCATGCCAAGCTGGTTTATTTGTGTGTTCACCAACAAAAGTTTTAATTGAAGAACTCTGAAGATAGTAGAGACCATTTTTGATGCTCCCATAAAACACAATAGCATTTGTTCCTCTATGCTTTATAAGATAATGATTATCATTAAACTAAAAAATGACATTGTTATCAAGACAAAACTGACGTGTAGAAAGTAAATTTTTAGTGATAGATGAAATATGAAAGACATTGCGCATGTGAAAAGTTTGATTAGATAAATGAACATATGTGTTTCCAAGATTAGTAATTTTCAAACTTGAACCATCGCCTACTTGAACCATATCTCAGCCATAATATGACATTATGTCTGTAAGTGTAATGACTCTAATCTACTTTAATTCAAAACGCCTCTTCCTATTTAATATATATCTATTTTTAAAAATATTTATTTATTTATTTAGTTTCTAATAATAGGAAGGAAAAAAAAGAGTATATGAATATTCCGAGAAAGCCGACTAAGTCATAAACAACTAGTAGTTCTTATAGAAAATTTACTGGACTAAATCTTTAATTACATCATCACAATTAAAAGCGGAAACATAAACTAGGGGGGTCCATGGGTTGTGTTGTCATCATTCTGAGTTTGCTTGATTGTCAAAGCCTCTTGTCTCATCGGTACCTCCTCCTGTAATAAATAATATAATGAGTCTAAAGACCCAGTACGTTCAAACCATAATAGCCAATAATCAGATCCACTAAATTAGGTTAGACAAAGAAAGAGATGTAGGTCAAAAGCTTGCATGCCGTAAACATAAGGAAACATTATTCTAATAATAAAATTAACTTAAATGCTTTCATGACATAAATGTAACAGTTCTAGTAGAGTTCAGTTCAATGAAAGTGACCACGTAACATAACTGTTTGATCAAACATTTATCCTAGCGCTAGGTTGATAGGGATCCGAACCTCGGAACGAAACCACTATCCATAATTTGGCAAGCTCACCGGGCGTAGGTCCCCGGTTCCTAACTTGACCCATACATAATCTGGCAAACTCCCCAGGCTTAGGTCCTCGGTTCATAATTTGACCCATACATAATTTGGCAAGCTCCCCGGGCTTAGGTCCCCGGTTCATAACTCGACCCATACATAGTTTGGTAAGCTCCCCAGGCTTAAGTCCTCGTTCATAACTTTCCTCGTACATAAACATAGGCCACAGACAAATCACATTCCTCATAAGAAAAAAAATGTTTTTTTAACCTCATGCATATATGCATGCCACATTTTCAAAATTCCATAACATTCTTGATTATTATAAACATGGTTACCCACTTCCAAATAATTAATGTGTTAAAATTTATAAACAAGAATTTAATTGTGCATGTCATCGGTGAATTTTCTGGTTAGTGCAAAAGTAGAAAATAAGTGGACAGACTAATTTCCATTACAAGAATAGTTATATAGTATTCCTTGAACAAAAGACTCCCTCGTGAATGGGGTCAACTACTAGAGATAAATCCGAAGACTTGATGTTGATAGATAACGTATTAAGATAGATAATAATGAAGTTGAGAATTGGTGTTGACAGATGAAGCAATCATACTATACCAGTTATTTTACTTTTACAAAATAATACATTCTAATCACCATTATCTTAATTACTCTGTGGTAGGGGCTCTTTGAATCAAGGGCAAACGTAAACAATTCTTGTTAATAATTCCTATTGGGACATTAAATACTCAACTTTATCACTTCTCCAGGAAAGGCACTTGGATTCAAAAAGAGACTAAAATCATAAGAAAAAAAATACGGAAGATTAAAGGCACTCCAAATCAATATACTAAACATCATAAATCAATTACAGAAAATTAAAGGAACTCGAAATTAAAAACAAAATATACGATTTGGTTAAAGTATCAAGGAAAAATAATAAAAAGATATTGAACGTGCTCTGACTAAGACATAAACAACATGAAGAGAAAATAATACATACACATACTATAACATGAATTCAGCATAATTCGTACTCTATTTGGTGCATAAAAAAAATGATCAACCACGGAGAAGAAACAAAGCACAACTTTTCTTTTCAAACTAGTATCGAAACATCCTAACCTATATCTCCTTCTAGCAATCAATCAATCTAGAACTCTCTCTTTTGAACAACCTATTTTAATAGATTAATTGTTGAACTAAGATGATGAGAACATACCCCTTTCTTTTGCGACTAAAATCCACAACACCCGGCGGCTCTTCTCTACCAACGACGGCTATCTCACCCTCTTCCTCTCTCAGGGTTCTTTCTTTTATAATCGTTACCTATGACTTGGTCCAACCACTAAACCATTTATTTCCAAATCAACTAATTCATTACCATACTTATTAAATATATTTATGGCTCAAAATATTCGTCAATTAATTTTACTTTTTATTTATCTCATGAATAAAATAATCCATTACCATATTTATTAAATCTATTTATGGTTCAAAATATTTATTCACAAATTAAATATTTTATCAACATATGTATACTAATTCTAATCCGTGCACTTCCTTAGTCATGTCATGTATATAATTAAATTGATTGCACATGCATATATTAATTAAATTTTATTCATGGAATTAATTTATCATGATATGAGTGTATTCAATTTAATTAATTTTTTTTTATTTACTACCCTACCTTAACTGAATTATTAATCCCTTCCTTATCTATGTCATTAATTATTTTAACTTATAAATAGTGAATGAATTTTAGGTGCTACAATTCTTCCCCCCTTAAATAAAATTTCGTCCTCAAAATTGTGACTTACCGAACAAGTCTGGGTAGCGACTCTTCATGTCTTCCTCTGTCTCCCAAGTAGCTTCCTCCTCAGAGTGATTGAGCCACTTGACTTTGACCATTTTTATCACCTTGTTCCGTAGCTTCCTCTCTTGTCGGTCTAAAATTTGCGTAGGTTTTTCCTCGTATGATAGATTAGGTGCGAGTCGCAGAGGTTCAGAGTGCAACACATGCGATGGATTTGACAAGTACTTGCGAAGCATAGATACATGGAAAACATTGTGTACTCCTGCAAGGTTAGGTGGTAAGACAACTTTGTATGCTAAGGTTCCAACTCTATCCAAAATTTCAAATGGTCCAATAAATCTCGGACTGAGCTTACCCTTTTTACCAAATCTCATAACACCCTTCATGGGTGCTATTTTCACGAATACGTGGTCTCCAACCACAAACTCGAGTTCTCTTCTTCTTTTATCTCCATAACTCTTCTGTCGACTCTGAGCAGTTCTCATCCTATCACGGATTTTAACTACCAACTCAGTGGTCTGTTGAACAATTTCTGGCCCTATTTCGGCCCTTTCTCCGATCTCATCCCAGTAGATGGGTGATCTACACTTTCTTCCATATAATGCTTCATAAGGAGCCATACCTATAGACGACTGAAAACTGTTGTTATAGGTGAACTCTACCAGGGGTAACTTTGATTCCCAACTCCCTTGAAAGTCAATCGCACAAGCCCGCAGTAAGTCCTCTAGAACCTGGATCACTCTCTCTGACTGACCATCGGTCTGGGGATGGAAGGTTGTACTAAATAACAACTTTGTCCCCATTGCTGTATGCAAACTCTTCCATAAAGATGATGTAAACTTTGGATCCCTGTCAGACACGATAGAAACTGGAATTCCATGCAAGCTGACTATCTCCAGAATGTACAGTTCTGCGTACTATGTCATAGAGAAGGTCGTCTTCACCGGAAGAAAGTGCGCTGACTTAGTGAGGCGGTCCACTATTACCCAGATGGCATTGAATCCCTTCACTGTCCCTGGTAAGCTAACTACAAAATCTATTGTAATATCCTCCCACTTCCACTCAGGAATAGGGAGTGGCTTGAGCATACCCGCGGGTCTTTAGTGCTCTGCCTTAACCCACTGACATGTTAAACATTCAGATACATAACGCCTAATGTCGCGCTTCATACCTGGCCACCAATAGAGCATTTGTAAATCTTTATATATTTTCGTGCTCCCTGGATGAATGGAATATGGAGAAGCATGAGCCTCCGTCATAATCTCAGTTCGGAGGGTATTGTCTCTAGGCACCCAATAGCGGTCCCTAAACTTTACTATCCCATCCACTACAGAATAAAGTGTACTACCCTTCGACTCATCCTTCTTTCTCCACTTCTGTAACTGCTCATCAGCAGGTTGGCCCTCCCGAATACGATCCTTTAAAGTGGAATGCACTCTCAACGTAGATAACTTAGGGGCACTACCCTTGGCATAAAATTCAAGGCCGAAAATCTGGATTTCTGTCTGAAGGGGTTCTTGTACTAACAATTGAGCTACCACCACTGTCTTCCTACTCAATGCATCTGCAACTATATTAGCTTTACCTGGATGGTAGTTAAGGTCACAATCATAGTCTTTTACCAACTCTAACCAGCGTCTTTGGCGCATGTTCAATTCCTTCTGAGTGAAGAAATATTTAAGGCTCTTGTGGTCGGTGTAGATCTTGCACTTTTCTCCATACAAGTAATGCCTCCAAATCTTTAAGGCGAATACAACCGCTGCCAACTCTAAATCATGAGTTGGATAATTCTTCTCGTGCTCCTTCAATTGTCTAGAGGCATATGCAATTACTCGGTCGCGTTGCATAAGAACAACACCTAATCCGAGTTTAGATGCGTCAGTGTATAACACAAAATCATCCTGTCCAGATGGCACTGCTAGAACTGGTGTTGTAATAAGAGCTTGCTTTAAAGTATCGAAGCTATTCTGGTAGCCTGAGCTCCAATTGTACTTTGCATTCTTCTTTGTCAATGCGGTAAGTGGCACTGCTATAGAAGAAAACCCTTTGATAAACTTCCTATAGTAGCCGGCCAAACCTAAGAAGCGTCATATTTCTGATGCATTCCTAGACACTGCCCATTCTTCCATGGCCTTTACTTTTGATGGATCTACCTCTATTCCATTACTCGAAATGATATGACCCAAGAATGCCACCTTTTCTAGCCAGAATTCACACTTACTAAATTTAGAATAAAGTTTTCGGCCCTGTAGAAGCTCTAATACCGTTCTCAGGTGTTGTCCATGATCTTCACGACTTTTTGAATATATCAGGATGTCGTCTATAAAGATGATGACAAACTGATCTAGGTATGGCTGGAATATACGATTCATAAGATCCATGAAGATCGTTGGGGCATTAGTTACCCCGAATGACATCACTAGAAACTCATAATGCCCATATCGAGTTCTGAAGGTTGTCTTGTGCACATCGGTTTCCTTCACCCTTAATTGATGATACCCTGACCGAAGATCTACCTTTGAGAACACTGTAGCTCCTTGTAATTGATCAAATAGGTCCTCGATTCTTGGCAGTGGGTATTTATTCTTAACTGTCACCCGGTTTAATTCCCTGTAGTTGATACAAAGTCTCATGCTACCATCTTTTTTCTTGACAAATAGCACTGGTGCGCCCCATGGGGAGTAACTAGGGCGAATGAAACCCTTATCTAGTAATTCTTGGATCTGTTCTTTTAATTCCTTCATCTCTGTTGGTGCTAGTCGGTATGGTGCCTTGGAGATTGGCATTGCACCTGGCATAAGCTCAATAGAGAACTCCACTTCTCGCTCAGGTGGGATACCAACAATATCGTCGGGAAAAACATTAGGGAATTCTCTAACAACTTCCACCTCCTCCAATGATGGACTACCTACTACCGGGATCGCTATAATACTCACTAAGAATGCCTGGCAGCCCGTGTGTAGAAGTTTCCTAGCATGCATACAAGATATCATTCGCGGAAACCGCTGACATCGACCCGGCTCAAATGCAAACTGCTTCATCCCTATTGGTCGGATTAATACCGACCTCTGTTGGAAGTCAATTATTACTCTATTCGCCATCAGCCAGTCCATACCCAGAATGATGTCGAACTCTGGCATTGGTAGCACAATGAGATCAGCTTGCATAATATTGTTAGGATCGTCGTACTCGGCTAGAGAGGGGGGTGTGAATAGCCGCCCCCAAAACGTTCGTTTCGTTTTACAAATCAAGGTTAGCGCAGCGGAAATAAAAATAATAGAAATGAAAGCGAAGAAATCAAACCTCAACACGCGTCGATGTAACGAGGTTCGGAGATATACTCCTACTCCTCGGCGTGTCCGTAAGGTGGACGAAGCCTATCAATCCGTCAGTGGATGAGACACCGGAAACCCGGCTAATAATCACTCCTTCTGGGTGGAGAAACCTCGCCACAATGTCTTGCAACAGCAAGATAAACAGGAGTACAAGAATACAGCAAGAAACTAAGTACAATACAAAAATGTAATAACCCTAGCTTGCCTTCTTGTCGACTGGATGAAGCAGCAACTTCACGGGAATCCAACCACAGCACCAACTGTCCAGTTGAAGTCCCAGCCGAGGGAAGCTCACGCGAAGCTTCAGCGAAGAAGAGCTCAACAAAGCTCAAGCAGAAATACTTCAGCAGTCAGTAGGAAGAAGAGGAAGAAGGAGAGAAGGTTCTGTAGTGCCTCTCGATCCTTTTATAACCTCTGATATCCTGAGTCAACCTGCGAACCTGCAAGGCAAAAAGGCCAGAACACAGAAGCCCGAAATAGCCTAGCCGTTGAGTCACAACGGCTAGGCCTGGACCGATCAGGCTCCACCCTGATCGGTCCAGGGTGCTGCTGATCGGTCATGGGGACCGATCAGGCTCTATGCTGATCGGTCCCTAGACCGATCAGCTGTCCTTTCCCAGCTCTGTTGCCTTCTTCTGATCGGCCTCCTGATCGGTCTTCAGTCCGATCAGATAACACACAGAAGCTCACTGTGTGGTTACTGATCGGTCTGCAGACCGATCAGCCGTATCAATGGATCGGTCTGCTGACCGATCAGGAATCCATGGTATCAATGGATCGATCCACTGATCGATCCAGAGCTTGGTTTTCCTCAACACCAAGTCCCAAGTCTCTCGAACCAACATCCGGTCAACCTTGACCTGTTGGTACATCATGCCTAGCATCTGGTCACTCCCTTAACCTGCTAAGACTCCCCACCATGTGTCCGGTCAATCCCTTTGACCCACTTGGACTTTTCTCTTCGTGCCAAGTATCCGGTCACTCCCTTGACCTACTTGTCCTTCTCAACACCAGATGTCCGATCAGCCTTGATCCATCTGGATTTTTTCTTGCCCGGCTTCACTCACCAGGACTTTCACCTAGCTTCACTCACTAGGGTTTTCACCTGGCTTCACTCACCAGGATTTCCAATTTGCCTGTCTTCACTCACCAGGACTTCCAAACTTCCTAGCTTCACTCACTAGGACTTTTACCTGGCTTCACTCACCAGGATTTCTCCGTCTGCCTTCCTGGTCTAGAGAATGAGCTACCGAGCCCTCTCTGACCTAGTCCGGAGAACGAGCTACCGAGCCCTCTCCGACTTCGTCCGGTCCAGAGAACGAGCTACCAAGCCCTCTCTGACCTAGTCCGAAGAACGAGCTACCGAGCCCTCTCCGACTTCGTCCGGTCCAGAGAATGAGCTACCAAGCCCTCTCTGACCTAGTCCGGAGAACGAGCTACCGAGCCCTCTCTGACCACAGTCCGGAGAATGAGCTACCAAGCCCTCTCCGACTTCCACATGCCAAGCTTCCATACTTGGACTTCTCCGTGCCAAGTCCCTGCTTGGACTTTTCCCATGCCAAGCTCCCTGCTTGGACTTTTCCGTGCCAAGTCTTCATACTTAGACTTTTCTCGTGCCAAGTCCCTGCTTGGACTTTTCTCATGCCAAGCTCCCTGCTTGGACTTTTCCGTGCCAAGTCTCCATACTTGGACTTTTCTCGTGCCAAGTCCCTGCTTGGACTTTTCCCATGCCAAGCTCCCTGCTTGGACTTTTCCGTGCCAAGTCTCCATACTTGGACTTTTCTCGTGCCAAGCTTCCTGCTTGGACTTCTCAAAATAGATCAACTCAAGTCGGGTCAACCAGGTCAACCTTGACCAAAGATTGCACCCACAATCTCCCAAGTTTGTATTCTGTCAAACATCAGAATACAACTCTTCTATTTTCGTCAAACATCAGAATAGAACTTTTCTATTCTCGTCAAACATCAAAATACAACTCGAGTCAGGTCAACTCGAGTCAGGTCAACCAGGTCAACCTTGACCTTAGGTTGTACCAACAAATATGACCTTTCAACTCAAGACCAAGATCTCTGACCACACAAGTAGCTAACAACTCCTCCCCAGATGGAACTGTCACAGAGTAACTCACATCGAGCCTGGCCGATTTGATGTCTAAATAGCTCACAAAAATGTCTGATATAAAAGAATGAGTAGCCCCCGAATCTAACAAGGCTTTGGTAGCTACTCCTCTATAAGGATTCTTCCTGTAACAATTAAAGGTACATTAGGATCTTAAACTTGTAGTTTTAATTACTCCAGAATCAAAATTAATTTCTAGCCCAAGGAAAATTATTATTTTTTTATTTTTTGTGCTTAAATTTGCTATTTCAAAACCAAGGCATGCAAACCTAGCACCTTATTCCAATAATAGGACACTGAATTAAAACATACTTGTAATGAGAGTGGTGTCTGGATCTGCCTCCCCAGCTTGCATCACAAATACTCTTCCTGGAATGGGTTGTTTATTCTGAGGACAATCCCTTATCATATGTCCAGTAGCCCCACACTTAAAGCACTTTCCTGATCCCACCAAGCAAGGTCCTGGATGTTTGCGCTAGCACTTTGGGCATACTGGATAGTCGTTAGGCTTTGGGGCAACTCGCATCTGAGGTTGTTGGCCCTTGACTTTCGATGGCTCAATAAATTTCCTCTTGTTCTGTTGTTAAGGTTGTTGGTGAGGCACCATATATGGCCCTTTGCCCTGCCTATCAACTTCAATATCCCTCTGATCCTGCTCTGCCCTCAAGGCCCTGGTCACAGCCTCTGCAAACTCCTTAGGGTCAGCCACCCTTACATCACGACGCAAGATAGGCCGCAAACCATCAATGAAGTGCCTCAGTTTCTCTTTAGGATTATTAGCTATCAAGGGTACAAAGTGACACCCCCGATCAAACTCTCGGACAAACTCAGCAACGGAACGGTCGCCCTGCCTTAACGTCATGAATTCCCGAGTCAACTTTGAGCGTATATCCTCGGTGAAGTATTTAGAGTAGAACACCTCCTTGAAGCCCTCCCAAGAAAGTGTATTTAGATCGACGGATAGGGATGCTCCTTCCCACCATAACAAAGCATCATCCTTCAAAAGATAAGTAGCACACCTTACCATATCAGCATCTTCCAATGCCATGAATCGGAAAATGACCTCGATGGACTTGATCCAGTTCTCTGCCACCATAGGATCAATAGTCCCTGAGAAGTCCTTCGGACCCATCTTACGAAATCTCTCATAAACCGCTTCCGGCTTTGCCTTACTACACATCATGCCCAGTAAATAGTGCAAAGAATTGATTCATCCCTGCAAGCATCTGCTCGTGACTGGATAGAGACTGTGGAGGTGGCGGCGGAGGTGACGAAGGTGGTGCCTCCCCACGTCTCTCCTCCTCTCGGATCTCTGGGGTCCTATTGGCATAACGTTTAGGAGGCATATCTGTATACAATCTAATACAACACGTAACCAACATGCATTTGAATCCATCCTACTTAGGCAATACCATATCAATTTCCTAATTTAGTATTCAAAAGAGAAGCATTTAACTACCAACATTTGAATACAAAGTATGAACTTACAAACTTGAGGCTTTGATTTTCTTGAGCCTCCTAGAATCGATAGCATGCACAACCCTTTCAGGACCTTTGCTCTGATACCAACTGTAATGACTCTAATCTACTTTAATTCAAAACGCCTCTTCCTATTTAATATATATCTTTTTAAAAAATATTTATTTATTTATTTAGTTTCTAATAATAGGAAGGAAAAAAAAAGAGTATATGAATATTCCGAGAAAGCCGACTAAGTCATAAACAACTAGTAGTTCTTATAGAAAATTTACTGGACTAAATCTTTAGTTACATCATCTCAATTAAAAGCGGAAACATAAACTAGGGGGGGTCCATGGGTTGTGTTGTCATCATTCTGAGTTTGCTTGATGGTCAAAGCCTCTTATCTCATCGGTACCTCCTCCTGTAATAAATAATATAATGAGTCTAAAGACCCAGTACGTTCAAATCATAATAGCCAATAATCAGATCCACTAACTTAGGTTAGACAAAGAAAGAGATGTAGATCAAAAGCTTGCATGCCGTAAACATAAGGAAAAATTATTCTAATAATAAAATTAACTTAAATGCTTTCATGACATAAATGTAACAGTTCTAGTAGAGTTCAGTTCAATGAAAGTGACCACGTAACATAACTGTTTGATCAAACATTTATCCTAGCGCTAGGTTGATAGGGATCCGAACCTTGGAACGAAACCACTATCCATAATTTGGCAAGCTCACCGGGCGTAGGTCCCCGGTTCCTAACTTGACCCATACATAATCTGGTAAACTCCCCAGGCTTAGGTCCTCGGTTCATAATTTGACCCATACATAATTTGGCAAGCTCCCCGGGCTTAGGTCTCCGGTTCATAACTCGACCCATACATAATTTGGTAAGCTCCCCGGGCTTAAGTCCCCGGTTCATAACTTTCCTCGTACATAAACATAGGCCACAGACAAATCACATTCCTCATAAGAAAAAAAATGTTCTTTAAACCTCATACATATATGCATGCCACATTTTCAAAATTCCATAACATTCTTGATTATTATAAACATGGTTACCCACTTCCAGATAATTAATGTGTTAAAATTTATAAGCAAGAATTTAATTGTGCATGTCATCGGTGAATTTTCTGGTTAGTGCAAAAGTAGAAAATAAGTGGATAGACTAATTTCCATTACAAGAATAGTTATATAGTATTCCTTGAACAAAAGACTCTCTCGTGAATGGGGTCAACTACTAGAGATAAATCCGAAGACTTGATGTTGATAGATAACGTATTAAGATAGATAATAATGAAGTTGAGAATTGGTGTTGACAGATGAAGCAATCATACTATACCAGTTATTTTACTTTTACAAAATAATACATTCTAATCACCATTATCTTAATTACTCTATGGTAGGGGTTCTTTGAATCAAGGGCAAATGTAAACAATTCTTGTTAATAATTCCTATTGGGACATTAAATACTCAACTTTATCACTTCTCCCGGAAAGGCACTTGGATTCAAAAAGAGACTAAAATCACAAGAAAAAAAATACGGAAGATTAAAGGCACTCCAAATCAATATACTAAACATCATAAATCAATTACAGAAAATTAAAGGAACTCGAAATTAAAAACAAAATATACGGATTTGGTTAAAGTATCAAGGAAAAATAATAAAAAGATATTGAACGTGCTCTGACTAAGACATAAACAACATGAAGAGAAAATAATACATACACATACTATAACATGAATTCAACATAATTCGTAATCTATTTGGTGCATAAAAAAAATGATCAACCATGGAGAAGAAACAAAGCACAACTTTTCTTTTCAAACTAGTATCGAAACATCCTAACCTATATCTCCTTCTAGCAATCAATCAATCTAGAACTCTCTATTTTGAACAACCTATTTTAATAGATTAATTGTTGAACTAAGATGGTGAGAACGTACCCCTTTCTTTTGCGACTAAACTCCACGACACCCGGCGGCTCTTTTCTACCAACGGCGGCTATCTCACCCTCTTCCTCTCTCAGAGTTCTTTCTTTTATAATCGTTACCTATGACTTGGTCCAATCACTAAACCATTTATTTCCAAATCAACTAATTCATTACCATACTTATTAAATATATTTATGGCTCAAAATATTCGTCAATTAATTCTACTTTTTATTTATCTCATGAATAAAATAATCCATTACCATATTTATTAAATCTATTTATGGTTCAAAATATTTATTCACAAATTAACTATTTTATCATTTTATTCATGGAATTAATTTATCATGATATGAGTGTATTCAATTTAATTAATTTTTTTTATTTACTACCCTACCTTAACAATTATTAATCCCTTCCTTATCTATGTCATTAATTATTTTAACTTATAAATAGTGGATGAATTTCAGGTGCTACAGTAAGGATATTATAATCTGATGTGACATAATGAGTTGTTCCAGTGTCAATATACCAATCAGTAGATGAAAACTCTAGGGTTTTATCACAAATAGGCATAGATGAGAGGACTTTAGGATATACTTGTGAAATAGATGGTTGTCTTGAGGCTGTAGGACCACTAATGAAATTTGAGTCAAATGGGCTAAGACATTGAATATCAAAATGCCCAATTCCGAGACAAATTTTACATTTTACCCAAGACCAATCAAGTTTTTTAGGGCATATATTTCTAGTATGACCAACGATGTGACAAATCTGACATTGATCTGAACTTTTCTTTTAGCCTCTTTGATGTCGTTGAATATTTAACATCTAAAGTAAAAACAACTTGTCCGGCGGCAACTGTTG
This sequence comes from Zingiber officinale, assembly GCF_018446385.1. Taxonomy (NCBI): domain Eukaryota; kingdom Viridiplantae; phylum Streptophyta; class Magnoliopsida; order Zingiberales; family Zingiberaceae; genus Zingiber; species Zingiber officinale. The sequence continues at coordinate 9,694,561 of NC_056002.1, forward strand.
GGCGGTGTCACAAGAAAGAGCTTCTACTTTGTGGTCGATGGGCGTGTAGAAAAACCATAGAGACAAAATCGTTAAGGAAACCTTTTTTTGGAAGAGAAAGAAAACAGAGATTAAGGAAGAGGAAAGAGAAACAAAGGGGTTGGCGGCGGAAGAAAAGAGAGAAAAATAAGAAAATTAAAATATGTAGGAAAGAAGAAGATGCTTGAGGGGGGAAAAATTTTTTAAAAAAGGTTTGTCGTTTATTGGATCTCCGCCTCAAGAAGTTGAGAGAAAATAAAAAGAGATTGCTCTGATACCATGTAAGAAGAAGAATAGGGAGAGAGTAAGAAATAATATGAGAGAAATAAAATCTATTGTTCATTGATATTTGTCCTAAAGACAATACAATATATATTATTCAAAAATTACTTGGTCAATTCACCAATTAATAAATAATAGAATTATTCTAAGAATAATTCTGAGAATTATTCTAATAACTTAACATAATTATTAGAATAATCCAAATACTAATATGTTTTGATTTGGTGATTTGATCGGGTCAATTCTGGTAATTTTCTTTTATCTCTTTTACCAACATCCCTGTGGTTCGACCCCGTGTTCTCAAGTGCAAACGTAACCACCACTTATCATCTTGGATAATCCCATGGGGTTATAGAGAAACACTTGCAAAAAATGTAGATTCGCTACATTAACGGTCTCCTAGTGCTGGCCCCACGGATATGGAGGGAGGAACATGCAGGTACACAGACATCAGACACATGGTGAGATAAATCCCAGGTCGTCAATTCCTGAGAATCGACCCCTAGTCATTACGCTAGAGATATGCGCCCACCGTTTGTGATATACCCTTGGGTAAGGATGACAATGGGTCAGGTTCGGGTCGAATTCTATATCCTCCATACCCATACCCATCGGGTATAGGATCTCCGATGGGTATACCCATATCCATTAAAGGATCGAATATCTTCTATAGTTATAATTTTTTTCTTTCTATCCAACTATTATCATTCAATAAAAATATATTAAAATTAACATCCTATTAAAAATATATATATAATTTTAAAAAATAGATTAAACATCTATATACTCTCCTCTTAATATCAATAAAAATAGTAAATTATTTTTGAAAAAAGAAAATTTTCTTTAATATATGTATATATATTATTTAATCGGATATTCGGGTCGGGTATCGGGTATTGACAGTCCCTTCATACCCTCCTCCATTTGGGTCGGATATCGGATCCTCTATCGAGTTCGGATAAAATTGTCATCCCTACCCTTGGGGCAGAAACACTTGCAAACACCAACAAAAAGAGGGAGAAAACTGTCAGGAAGCAGGCCAAGAAAGGGTCCCTGATACAACTACTTCGACGATCAAATCAAGATCGAGAAAGAAGATGAACAATGGCATAACGAGAGAAAGGCAATATACTTACATATCTCTGTCAGCAGAGAAGAATCCCTTTTATAATTTCTCCGGTAATCTCCGCATTTAATGAGGTATTATATCACTGTTTGATAATCTGTCTAATCGTGCTTCCACTGTATCCTGCAGTCTCATCGTACGTATGAGAGAGTATTACGTATCTATACGAAGATATAATTTTCTAACTTTTGACAAACTCACATGCTATATTAATGATGAAGCGGGCTTATGGATCAGAAGGTCTATTGCTATTGGGCTACTAGTCAAGAGATGGGTCACGGACAGAGACTATTCTTTCATGCAGAGTGAATAGGCTATGATAGTGTCCTAGAGGGGGTTGGGCCCGTAGACAACTAGCAAATTGGGGAGTTGGGATTTGAGAGTTTGTCCGATCGACATTAGTCGATTGAGAGATGAGGGAAGCAGGGTCTCGTAGGCGTCCGACATAATTGAAGTTGGCACCTGCGAACTTGTTCGATCGACATTAGTCGATCAGGAGGTGAGGGGGAGCAGGATCCTATAGGTGTCTAACAGAGTTGGGTAGCTAGCCCATGAGAGCTTGTCTAATTGGCATTAGCCGATCTAGAGGTGAGGGAGAGCAGGCCCCATAGGCATCCAACAGAGTGGGAATTGGACCCCTGAGAACTTATCCGATCGGTATTAATCGACCAGGAGGCGAGGAAAAGCAAAGTCTCATAGACGTTTGCCAGAGTTAGAGAGCTAAACCCCTGGAAACTTGTCTGATCGACGTAGGGCGACCAGAATGATTAGATCTTATTGGATAGATTACTTATCCTATCTTAGACTTTGACCTTCGGACCCCTCCCCCTTTTCGCCGTATTAGGCAGGGATCTCAGTGCATGTGAACTACAGATCTTGCTTTTATGGCCTTGAAAACTGCTTTCGACTTCTCGAAGTGCAAAAATAAGAGACTTGCAATGTTCTCAAAGAGTTAGAATCAGATGAGTGGGTGCTTTGTTGTGAAGGGACGAAACAGACAGCTAGACTTCTGATCTTGCCTCCTCTCACATAATCAAGATGAGAATTGTCCGATAAGTTGTCTGCACTTTGTAGACAAGGGACAGCAGACAGGAGCTGCAATTTCAAAATTAGGAAGGCAGCGGAAAAAAAATATTAAACTCCTAGGAATTTTTAGGGGTGTAATCGAGCCGAGCCGAGTCGAGCCGAACTCTTAGATGTTTGAGTTTGACTCGTTTATAATCGAGCCGAACTCGAGCTTTATTTAACGAATATATTCATGACTCACGAACTTATTCGAGCTTTTATCGAGCCTAAACAAACTTAATAAATATAAATTATAAATTTAAATATTCATTAAAAACTAAATTATATATTTTTTAAAAATTATAATATTCTTATTAAAATTTATAATTTTATTCTAATAAATAAATTTAATATATTTATCTATGTTATTTATACGTAAGTATAAAATCTATAAATTCAATATTAAAATTATTTTATTTTTATTTAAAAGTTAATTCATTAGCTTAACGAACATGTTCACGAGCTAACGAGCCGAATATTGTGAAGCTTGAGCTTGGTTTGTTTATCTTAACAAGTCTCATTAAACGAGCTCAAACGAATTTTTATCGAATCGAGCTTCAAATAGCTCACGAGCGGCTTGGCTCATTTACACCCCTAAGGATTCTTACCAAAACATATTTTTTTTAAAAAAAAAAAATCTCAAAATGGACAGCCTTCTCAATGAACCAAATATATGCACAAGAAGCGTAGTCCCCAGTTCTTGTTTAGTTGTTCTATTTTGTCATGCAGAAATAAAAGTTCTGTACTGGATTATCATATTCGCACATATTTTCCTAAAGCAAGCCGAATTCATTGATTCAAGAAAGGAAGTATTATAACATTCTGATAAAATGAATTACTTGTAATACACATGACACAAAGTAGAAAAACAATGAACAAGCTATGGAATATATAGAACAAAGGAACTCATATAAGGAACATGGAAATGGTATCAGCATAGAGAATCCATGAAGGTGGCGAACTAATTTTGTACTGTGTCTATGACAATAACTCGATCATTTAATTCTGAGACTGACTGACCAAGGTCCAGCACCATGAACAGGAAATGAACTATCAGATGCATCCAATGAATTGTAGGTTACTGAAAACCATCAATTCCACCAAAGTTGAAGGAGTCTATGTTCATAGAGAAAAAGCCATAATCATCTTCAGCACTTCCGAAGTCTGGAACATTAGTAACTCCAATTGCATTGTCAGAGAAGAGATCATTTGTTTCCTCCATTTTGGTAGTTACTTCGCAGCTATGCCCTTGATCTGAGGTTCCCTGACCTTTAATTTCATCCATGGGCAGTGCTGGTGTGTGACCCTGGAATAGTGCAATGTGCCCAAACAACTTGTCTTTCCTCGAGAATGTAGTTCCACAAGAACAAAGCCATTTGTCGCTACCACAGTGTTTCTCATGAGTTTTCAAATCTGCCATCACTGAAAACTTTTTGTTGTTGCACTTCCTGCAGATGTAGCTCTTGTCACAATGGCTTCTCTTGTAGTGGTTCTTCACACACAAAATTGTCTTCAGAGGCAGGAAATTCTTGTGCTCACGGTTTCTCTTGCAACCAACAAAAGGACATGAATATCTCTTTAGAAGCACAGGTTCAGAACTTGCTTCTTTCTGTGGTTTGGAGAGGGCAGATGGACTCTTGTACTCGTCTCCATGGCCTCTCATATGCATCCTTAGGTTAGCATCTCTTTTGAACCCCTTCCCGCAGATTGTGCAGAAGTGTGTGTGTGGTGCTAATATCTCCTCCTTTTCGAGTTGCAAAACCTCATATGATCCAGGAGGAAGGTTTTCTCCACTTACCCCATCTCCACTATCCTTCACATCATTGTCATCTGCGGGCATTGATTTGATTCCCTCATCGTCCCATTCACCCAGACCTTTGATAAGCTCTTCATATTCAGAAAGCTCAGTTCCCTCTGAAACAAGGTCAAGCTTTTGTTGCGAAGTGCCAACAAGTCCCAAGTCAGAGGCAGAATCTGGAATACTGGGGATTTGTCCAACAGAGCTGCCACCGTTTGCAAGAACATTTTTCATTGAGAGCAGAAGGGTTCCTGCTGTAGAGATCAACTGAATTATGATAGAAGTTAGATCTGTGTTTATGAGCTGCTGCTGCACAGCAAATTCATTCGATTGGGTTGAGATCCTGCCTTTGTTGTTAAGGGTGGAACGAACTATGTCCCGAATTTGATGGATCTTCTGCTCTAGAAAATCCAGGTTGTTAAGCATAGCTCTTGGATCCAAATTCATTTTGAATTGTGGGGTCTGATAAGACTGATCGGATGAGTTGTGATCTAAGTTTGATGAGAATTTGATCAAGGACTGCTCACTTCTAGCATCAAAACATATATCTATGGAGTTGGACACGTCGACTTGGTGGTTCTGATTAAGATTTCTTGATTGATCTCCCCCCGAAGAGGAAGCTTCAAAAATTGGCCTCCGTTTAGAATCCATAAAGCCGTTTTACAACCTTCAGCCATTTTGAAAACCAAGAGTGAGAATCAGATGAGGAAAAAAAAATGAAGTTGTGATTACATATTGGCAATAGAAATCATGTTCAGGAAGGAGGCCACTGTGAGAACGATAAAGCTACCAAAGTTTCAAGAAACGCAAAGTCAATGGGGACGAAGGTCTAATCCATCATCAATCAATATAGCAGTTTAAGCCAGTAACTGTAAAAAAGTAAAGAAAAGACTCGTATGAAAACCAAAAGCAAAGATCATAATAAACATTAAAACGCTCTACTCCGATCTAACTTGTACTAAAAGATAAGTTTCACTCAGTACCTACCAAACAAACAATTCCTCTATCAAGATTGCAGGACAAGAACATGAAATCACACCTACCTCACTTCCCTCTTATGAACAATCTAAAAGATAAAAGTCAAACAACACATGAACAAACAAAATGATAACCAGCTGAACAAAAACACGCAGATTTTTTTCAAAAAGCTTCAACCTTTCCTCGTGGATTCTGAAAGATCCAATCTCAACCACTTTCTCCGACTACCACGAAAGAATCAAAAAAGAGAGAAGTGGACTCACATAAGCAGATCCCTACGAGCTGAAGCAACGAAATGGAGAAGAGACTCGTCGCCTCCGCGGCAGCAGCTACCAACCGATAGCTCCTCCGATTGCAAAATCCAAGTCAACGCACCGGCCCTCCTCTTCGCATCCGCATTCAGCTCGCCCGCCGCCCCTCCCTCTGCGTCGACGAACCCACGTACTGAATTGACTACTACTTTGTCGTCTTCCACTCTTCGTCGTGCGAGTTGCATTAAAATAGGGTTGTTAGAAAACTGCAGAGTAACGTGTACTGCACGAACTCTATGAGTAAACTGTTCCAGCGCTTCTTAATTGGCCTAAGGAAATAATATTAAAAGGATCGGAGGGAGAACGATTTGAAATTGCAAATTATACAAAATCATATTCATTTTCTTTGGTTGGTTAATCTTGTGGAATAAGGGAACAAATGGAAAAAAGCCAAAAAGATAATCTAAACATTCTGTGTGACGCCGGTAGCAGCGTGGGGCTGCTGCAGCTCCACGTCGTCGGAGAACCTCAGCAAGTGCCCGGCCACGTCGTACTTCTCGCCGTCGCCCCAGAGCGCGTAGGCCTCCTCGCCGTGCACCTCGTCGTCGCCGATCTGCATCTGCTCGTGGGACATGCGCAGCGGCATGACGAGGAGAATGAGGAGGCAGATGAGGGAAGTGACGACGGCGTTCCAGGCGACGATGAAGGCGGCACCGGCGAGCTGCTTGAGGAGCTGGACCCCGCCGACGCCGCCGTAGACGCCGCCGCGGGAGTTGGTGACGGGGAGGAAGAGGTTGCAGAGGACGGGCTCCGCGAAGAGGCCGGTGGTGGCGCCGCCGAGCAGGCCGGCGACGGCGTGGGTGTGGAAGACGCCGAGGGTGTCGTCGATGTTGCTGAGGAAGGACCACCGGCGGTGCAGCACCATCATGGTGAACCAGGGGATGCTGCCGGATAGGATGCCCATCACCATGGCCGCCCACCCTTGGACCAGTCCTGCCGGTTCGTTAATTTGGGGATTTAGGGTTTGCGCCGGTTCGAGACACGATTACATATTTGGGTGGGTTTAGGTCTAGGGTTGGTACCTGCACCGGGAGTGATGCAGACGAGGCCGGTGATCATCCCTTGCACGGCGCCGATGACGGACGGCTTCTTGAAGAAGATCACGTCGAGCGTCGTCCAGATAAGGAGGCTCATCGACGCGCAGATATGGGTGTTGAGCACCGCCATGGAAGAGTCGATGTTGGCCGCGTAGGGGTCGCCGCCGTTGAACCCCGTCCACCCGAGCCACAGCAGCCCAGCGCCGGCCAACACCAGCAGCACGTTGTTGGGCGGGAACCTCTCGCGGTCGCCCACCGATCTCGGCCCGACCTGTACCAATTACGGGCTCCGTGGTTTTAGGGTTCGGGCCCAAATCCCTAGTGAACATTACATTACTTGGGCAAAACGTAAACCCTAGCTCACCCAATATGCAGAGGTGAGGCCGGCGATGCCGGAGGACAAGTGGATGACGTATCCGCCGGAGTAGTCGATGACGCCCCACTGGAAGAGGAAGCCGCCGCCCCAGAGGGAGAAGGCGCCGACGGTGTAGGAGAAGGTGAGCCACAGGGGGACGAAGAGCATCCACGCCTTGATGCTCATCCGCCCGAGGAGGGATCCGGCGAGGATGACGACGGTGATCCCCGCGAACACGCACTGGAAGTAGACCATGGAGGCCATGGGATAGTACGGCATGGCCATAGGCGTCTCGACCTGGCCGGAGTGGTAGTAATGGGCGGTGGCCGGCAAAGCCGCCTGCTCGATGAGCAACTTCTGGCCGAGCGCCGGCTTGGCCTTCCCCCAGAAAGGCAGGAGCTTGTCGCCGAAGGACATGTTGTAGGCCCAGACGACCCAGCAGATCCACACGGCGGCGAAGGCGTACAGCGCCATGAACGCTGAGTTGACCGCCCACTTCTTCTTCACGATGCTGCCGTAGAGGATCACCAGCCCCGGCACGCTCTGCAGCCCCACCAGCGTCGCCGACACCATCTGCCACGCATTGTCCCCCTTGTTCAGCCAATCCTTCACCGCCGCCGACGTGTTTCCCTGGTAAGCTACCGGCACCGACGACGTCGACATGGCTAAAGCCCACTGAATCCGCACACCTGTCAGTTCTTCTGATCGTTTGACTTGGTATCTCGCTCTATTGTAACTGCAACATCAAATCAAATTAAATTAAATTAATTTTAATTTTATTTTCAATTTTCAAAGCATCACAAATCGTCCAGTAGAATAAATTAGCAGTTAGCTTGATGCAGACTTGCTGAAGTAAGCGAATAACATTTTAGAAATCAAACAAATTTTAAACAATAAATATTTTATTATTATTTATTTATTTTTATCAATTTCATCTCATCCACATGTGAGTGAATTTATTTTATTGTGAAGTCTCATGTTTGGACGAGTCGTTTTGTTTGTCTTGCCCTTGTAAGAAACGTCACCATGGTGAATAAATAAAACTCAATGTGTCACCGCGTTAATTAAATTATTCACTAAAGAAAATTAGTTATGAATTATATGTAGTGTCTTTCTTTTCTTTTTTTAATAATGAATTGATGAACTGGAGACAATGAATATGGAAGATAAACAAGTATCCCTTGAATTATTATTGAAAAGAAAAATGCCAAAGTTGTCATCTCAAAGTATGAATCCGTTAGAACTTTGTGTAACAGCTTTTTCCCCCCAAGTGTTACGAGTACCACCGAAGTACCACTGAATGATTACTAAGTGCTATAAATTTAGAATACAAGAATTTTTATTTCCTAAATGGGTGATTAACTGTAATGGGATCTTAATATCATTTGGTGGAACCTAAGAAAACAAGATTAAATTTTTTACAGTTTAGTGACATCTTAATAATTATCTAGTAAAACTTATGTAATGCTACAATAGTAATAATTATGTAGCGTTTAGGTAGCATCTACAATTAAAAATTTTATATTGTAAATTCATGCCATTTTGTTAACAATTTCATGGTAAATTTTATTTTAAATTTTAAATTTTTATATTATCAATTTTTATAGATAATAATATTTCATGCCTAACACAACCACAATACATATGTAAGGTCGGGCTATAGCAAAGGAAAGAGATCAATTATAGATAGGATTGTAAATTAGTCGTGCCGAACCAAGTTTTATGATATTTAAGATTGTGTGCGGAGCTAGGTTTTATGATGTTTAAGATTGTTTGATAAGATAATTAAGTCAAGTCAAGTTGAATCCAAAATGAACCAAGCTCTTAAAATGATCGCTCAAGCTTGATTTGGTTCATTTTTTACGAGTTTTAGTTTGGTTCAAATTTGGTTTGTTTAAATGTTATTGAACTCTAAATTCAAGCTTTTTTTATTTCAAATTTTTATATTTTAAACTTATTTGGTTGGTTAGTGAGCTTGATAATATAAACTTGTTTATTCATTTTAATTTTTTTTATTTAGCATGTTGACGTATGATCATTTGAGAGAGGGTGAATCATGAGTATTTTGCATATATATATAAACTTATCAAAATCGAGTGTGCAGTGGAAGAAAACCAACTAAGACAAAAGAGTAGCACGCTATCGATTATTTTGTTTGCAACTCTAACAACTACTACTCCAAGACACCCCCCTTGGGACGTTTCAGACGAGCAATTCACTAAGATTTTCTTCTGAAGTATTTTCGGACAAAGATGTTGAATATAAGGATGAATAAAGTGTAACACACTACACTTTCCTATGCAAGTATAATAATAATCAACAATTAACTGTTTTATCGATAATAGGAGCTTGATGTCGGTATGGTTTTTGCTATAGAAGTTTACTCAATCATGAGTTCGGCGCAATAAGGTCGCAGCATAGCAGTTGCAAGGTGATTGCGTAGTAGAATCGAGTTGAAGCTTGTTTCAGAATTGATGTTCTGCACTGTTTCGGTGAACTTCTTTTACAAGGAATTGGGGGTGCCTCGATTCATCTAGGACGCCTCCATGCACGCTGATTCGATCCAATGACATCGGCATTTATCCTATTTCAGGCGCCTCTAGTGTCCCCAAGTGCCTCCAATGTGCTGACGTCTATCCTCGTAGCTTATCTACCACGGGGTGCCTCGGTTCACCAGAGGCACCTCTAGTCACCCAAGATGCTTCTGTTCACTAGAGGTGCCTCTATTCACCTAAGACGCCTCAAATCACCTGAGACACCTCTGTTAACTTGAGACACCTCTGTTCATCCGAGACACCTCTATTCACCTAATACGTCTCTAGTCACCTGAGATGTCTCTGTTCATCCGAGGTGCCTCTGTTCACTTGAGACACCTCTAACCAACTTAAGCGCTTAGCGTACTATTCATTCCAGCTTGACTTTTCACTTCAAGCTTGACTTTTCACTCCATTTATGCTGATATGATCCAATGATGTTGGCGTTTATCTTATTCCAAGCGCCTCCAGTATCTCTGGGCACCTACGAAGTGCCAACGTCTATCCTCACATCTTATCCCGCGCAGGGCGCCTATGTTCACCTGAGGTGCCTCAGTCACCCGAGGTGCCTCTATTCACTCGAGGCACCTCTGTTAACTCGAGACACCTCTAATCACCCAAGGCACCTCTATTTACCCAAGGTGCCCTTGTTCACCCGAGATGCTTCCAATCGCCCAAGGTGTCTTTGTTCACTTGAGGTGCCTCCAACCAATTGAGGCACCTGAAGTACTGTTCATTCCAACTTGACTTTTCACTTCATTCATGTTGATCCGATCCAATGATATTGGCGTTTATCCAATTCTTGGCGCTTCCAATATCCTTGGGCACCTCCAAATTGATGACATATATCCTCGCAGCTTATCCAGCGCAGGGCGCCTTTGTTCATCTGAAGCGTCTCCAGTCACTCAATATGCCTCTGTTCACCTGAGGTGCCTTTAATCATCCGAGGCATCTTTGTTCACCTGAGGTGCCTCCAGTCACCCGAGGCATCTCTGTTCATCCAAGCCACCTGTGTTCACCTGAAGCACCTCCAACCAACTGAGATGGCTGAAGTACTATTCATTCCAGTTTGACTTTTCATTTCAAGCTCCTACAAAATATGTTAGTCCAATAACAAAACTACTTGTAAAATAGAGTCAGCATAAATGCATAAACAATTATATGTTTGTGAATTAGATCATGTCTAACCAAGACCAGGATCTAGTCTTGGTTTCAACTTAGATTTCTAAGTTGGATCTAAGTTGGACCAATGCTATAATCCCATTGGACTCATTCTCACTATAACTCTCTCTAATTTTTTACCTCCACTTACTATTTGTAGACTTATCTCCTTGACATTTGATCTTTTTATCTACTAGGACTTCCTGCTAGATACTCATTTGGACTTCAGCCAGTCATATGATCCTACTAATCTGACTGAACTTTCTGCCAAATATCAAGTGCTCTCTGACCTATCTGGACTTTCTGCCAGTTATCTAATCTGCATGACCTAACTAGGCTTCCTACTTGATGTTTAGTTCTCTAGACTTATCAATTCCTTCAGTCTGCACACTTAGTAAATATTATATCGTAACAGGACTTAACTTTGAACCTTTGATAGCATCAAAATATACATTTAATTTTGATGCTCCTTACACTAACAGTTGATAAGAATTTTACTGATACATACTTCACAAACATTATTCACGAATATATTTACGAACACTAAGAAGTTGAATACTATGCCCAAGTTTGCTTGTTTAATTTAACAAACTATTCAAATTTGTTAATTTAATTATTCCGTGTGTATTGAACAAATATAAATAAGTTCTTATCAAATTAAACACTAGGCTTGTTTACAAACGTTTAATTGACCTAATTTTGAGAAAAGAAAAAACAAAAAACAAAAAAAGCAAGCAAGATGAAGAACCCCTAGTCTGTTTGTCTAAGTCCTGATTTGTGTATTCATATCCAAATGTACTTCAGGGTTGAAACAGACCCTCAAGCTCAAAAGGAAACCTTGAAACAATTCACTTACATTATTCAGACAAGCTAAGAATATGAAAAACCTTGAGAAACAATTCGCTTACAATAACCAAACGAGTACAATAAGCACAAATTGTCTAACAATAAAAAGTCCTCGTTTGCTGAGTAATAAACCTAACCATGTTGACAAACTAAAGACTGGAAACTGCTTTGCTTGCTCCGATGACTCTGTAGAGAAATATCTCTCTAACGAGCTCACTCTAACCTACGGAATCACAGCATTCCCAGTAATTACTGGGTCATCAAAAGGATGCAAATAAGATAAATAGAATATTATAGAAATCGGTCCAGCACCAAAGTGAATCATCAGCCACATTTACAATGTACAGACTAAAAAATAGACTCATGTCTTTCTGCACAAGATGGGAACCTTGATATGAGGCATGAGCATCACAAACATAAATGTTGCAACTTTTGGCAAACTCCTACGCCATCATCAACTTGGTTTTTATCATGTTCTAAACTGCATTTAGCGAATACTACCAGGGACCAAACAACTGACCAATTTGTTTGAATGAAAAGACAAGATCATACCAACAAAAGACCTTTTCTTGAAGGTCTGCCAATCATAACCATCCAACAATTTCCATTGGGACCTCAAAAGTATCAATTCCTTCATATTTCTCAAGCTTTTCAGATTGATTGAATACAGCACAAACAAGGTATAACAGAAAGGTAGTTGAAGAAAGTGAGGATATGAAGCTACAGCAAAATGCAGAGTTAAGGATCAGTAATAATCTTTTGCCATGCTAACAATGTAATCTGAGCCACTATGTAAATAGTTTTAGTGACCATTCTCCAGTAAGATAACCTCATCTACTGTATTATCTACTTGAGGGGCATCACACACTCGAGGTGTGATCACAATGTTTTTGCAAATAGCATAGTGAAAGTCAAATTCCGCTTTTAGTTTGCAACAGCTGGCTTCAATCCATTTCTCAGCAACACTGGTAGAAACACTATCTTGGTTGTCCCTCTCATGCTCCTCAATAGCTGGTCTTATCTTATCATAAAGAGAATCCAGTCGCGCTGTAGCCTGCTTCTTTGTTTCCTGCATAAAGAGATCAAAAACTTCATAACTCATGTTCCTTGAAAAAGTAAGAACCAACCAATTATTAGAACTTTTAATTCGTTAATTAAATATCTTTACTTCAACAGATTGTATGTTTTTGTGAAATAGACCAAGCAGTAGAATTTTTATCAGCCGCCAAACGCCAAATAACAGGGTTAGCAAGGAACTAGCTATTTAGCTCATAAGAAACAGATGTCTGTAAAAATTGACATGAACCACTTGAACCATTGCATTGTTAACTATGAATGGCGGAACCAATCATATTGGTGTCAGATAGTGTCTTCCAAAATGATCCAAGTCCTTGCATTCAGCGACCTGCCTTTTGAAAAGCAAAGAAAATTCATACACATTGGAGACCAACCCAAAGATTGGATGGGAAGGATTGCCAGAAGTACCAAAGGACCCATCAAGCAAATAATAGATGAGCCCTGGGCAGAAGAGCATCTGCAGTGAGCTAATTAGTTGTATTTAAGCACCTTCAGTGGAAAATTATCCACTTTACCACAAGGTTATAACAGGCAAAATGTTGCAGAACAAAATTTAAAGTCTCATTCAAAGCCAAGGACTCTGTCCCCAGCCAGAACTAGATGTGCCGATACATGCTGGTGCAAGTGGATGGTGCCAATCCCATACCTGTTCCTCTGAAGAGCCCTTACAGCAGCAGCAACAGTAGAAGAAGAAGAGAAGACAAACAAGTCTTGTGCAACAGAAGAGGATTAACGTGATCGGTCAAGATGAAGAACTACCAGAGGAAAAATACTTCTACAATTAATCTAAAATATATCAAAGGACATTTATTATAACTATAAAAAACTACAAAAGGAACAAAGACAACTGTCTTTAAAAGTATTAGCAATTTTTTTCAACCGGTTCACTTGACTGCTGAACTTTAAACTGTAATGTTAATATTTAAACCATTCAAATGAAAAATAATACCTAAGGTTTTTGCGAAATTCAACTAAGACAATCTCTCCACCAAAGGAATTTATTTAGGAATTATTCTTACCTCACAAGCAAGAATTTCTTCACGTGCTTCAGAGATTGCTAAGCGCTCACAAATTAGTTTCACATCAATTTGTTTTCGCATTCCAATTTTAGATTTACCACCAGCATTTCGTGATGAGCTTTTTGACAATGGACTTGACTCTGTGTGATAATTGCGGCAAGCATGGTTACTCCGAATGCGTGAAATCATTGCACTTTTTTTAGCAGAATTTTGCTGAGTGCTCTCCAAGTATATGGTATCTTCCTCTGTTGTATCATATTTTGCTTCATCAATTTCCATAGGGGCAAAATTGATTGGTTCCACCACAATCGGCATTGATTGAGAAAATATTGGAGAATCAAAATCATCCGTATTTCTCAGTAATTCTTCATTATCCCTTTCAGCAATTGGAATATATGGGATAATTGCGTTATGAGACTTCGATGTTGGCTCATCATCATCAGAATCATACAAAGGAACATTCTCGACTGAGTATCTTCCATCACAACAAACCATGTATGTCAAGTAAGCAACTATCCACAAACGTGGAGAAATTTACATGAACAGAAAGGTAACTACAGAAGGCTGTAAGCAATGCAACTAGTCATAACTGTAATCCTAAATAATTGGAGTTACAAGTAGAGAACCATATCTTTGTTTATCTTCACTTTTTTTACATTTTAATCTACAGCTTTATCCAACTGCAATGACTAATACTAATGTTTTAATTGGTAAAATGCATCAACTAAAAAAATGTACATAGTTATTGCCCCAGGACCAAAGTGAATCGCATCCAATTAGTTTAATGACATAAGCTGCCTTATTTCACATGAAATAATGGAAGATTTAAGTTTCCAGCATACAACACCACAAGAAGCCGTGAAGACATATTAGGTTTATAAGCCATTAAGAATTAAGTTTATACCGTTATAACTAGGAAAACTAAACATATAGTATTATTAGTGCAGTAGAATGATATGCATGGTATTCGCATGCACATAATCAAGCCAATATTCTAGAACATCGGCATAACACCATCAAAATTGCACTGAAATACTAGTGCACAAGAGTGATGTTTAATTACCACAACTAGCTTAGCATGTGATGAATAGCTGAACATTACCAAGATGAAAATAAAACATACCAATCTAGTAAGCTACCATCAAATGCTAGGTTATTTTGCATCAATAACCCATGAAGTGAGAGGGAAAACTGAACATTCTAACCATGGTAGAGAAGCAAGTTTACCTGTCATCGTTATCATCCCAGAGATAGGTGGCCTCCTACAAGATGATCATGGATAAGATAACAAGCAAAGTGATCAAAGAATTCATTTGTCAAAAAGATGAAAGCAAATACAGTCTTGAAAATAACATCAATCAAGCCACAGGACAGTGAGGATACAAGAATCAATCTAATTGAGAGAAACAAAAACTAACTTATCAAAGTGAACTATACCTCAGTGAGAAACAAGAATTTGCTAAAATAAATTAATGAATAGGACATGCCAATCTTGGAAAATAAAAAATACAGAGGATGCTCTAGAGCCTGTAAGTTTTCTGTAAATTGCATCTGAATTCTGAATAGTAATGATTTAGCACCTCAATTATAGCATAAAAGATTTACTTGTCTGCCTTCAGTATTTTTTTCCCAAAGTAAATTCAAGGGAACCATTATTAGGGATCAAATACTTGAGGTGTTCAAATAAAGTTAACCTCTAAAAGCAAACAAGTGGTGTTTGAGAATCATATTTCACCTGAAAACCACGGGATTTAGCTCCAAGAAATTCAGAACAGCAGGATGCACCACAAAGACAGCGGACTATGGCACCACCATACCATTCAAAATTATAGTCATAAGCCAACTCTGTTCCAGCAGGAATATCTTGCATGGCAAAAATCCCAACTCTCACTTCTCCCAACACGTTCCATTTTCTTGTTTCACAATTTGGTTGACTACAAGCATTCAAATATTAGAGTCAAACAGTGTCTAACACCCTACTTTTGTCCATAAAAAATACATGGAAATTAATGGAAAAGAGATGGCACAAAATTGGAACCATGCATGATTCTCCTGCTGGTACTAATCGTATATCAACAAAATAAAGAGGCTAGCCATGTGAATTAAACACTACTGCCAGGGAATAATGGAGTAGCCCTATCATAAGGCAAGTGTCCACCGTGAAGACACAATGCAAAGAAGAACATGTAAGGAGTCACTTCCATCACATAAATCCCGTTCATAGATTCTTACCAAGAATGGTTGATGAACCTTGCTAAGCTTCCTTTGTGAGTGGCATCAATTGACTCATCTGCGTTGAGATAAATAATATATGCATCTTTCAATCCTGATGAAGGAAAAAAGAAATTCTGTGAATAGATAATACAGGCACCACAATATTTCACAATTTTTTTTAAATACCTGCAGATTCATAGGCTTGAGATCGTTGCTTGGCTTCCTTCCATGATATTACTTCCCCACAGTACTCAATAACAAACTGTCCAGCCTAATTTCCACACAGGTAGAAGTAGCCATAGGTTGACAAAAAAGAAACAAATAACTAATCAGACATATGAAATGCAGCACGAACAGTTTCTTACATGCAAGAATAAAATACAAAAAAAGGAGTTGTTTCACATCCCCATAGAACCATAATGAAGGGGAAAGAAGGAAATCATTAATGTTTAATGCTCATAAAAGTTAGACTTCTAATTACCTTGATATTCTCACCAGATAATAGACCCCATCCTCGACCTTCAGTTTTGAATAACCTTGATGCAGCATATTCACACTTTTGAAATCTCTGCTATATAGATGAACAAAAAGTAAAAAACCAATAAAAGAGGTAGAGTAGTACATGAAGAGTCTTCCAAGTGTAACAATGCATATAACACACACCAACAATCTTTTCATGTTTTTATCATTCATCAAACACAAGGCAACAAAAACCAAAGCAATTTACTTTGCAAGAGAAGAATACACAAATTACGCCAACATGATAAAATTGTTAAAGTTGATAGGTTAATTACTTATACCAAAAGCTCTAGTTGGTAGGAAAGAGACAGATTTATATATTTATTTCCTAATTATATTAACACATATTACCATCATAAACCTAATGTATTTCTATCTAGTAAAACCAAAAAATGTAGATGAAACCTGGAAATGTTTTGAATTCAGCATGATATTTTCTACTCTTAGATGAATTTCCAGTTACACACTAAATGGTAATACTGAGTCAGGAAAAAAAATTGCAAAGATGGCTAGAAATGAATGACAAATATGTTCAAAATATCAAAATTGATTATAAAAAATACCCCTGATGCTGCATCTTTGCCATATGCGAAAAGTAAACATTTCAAAGTTTGAGAAACAGATATCTAACATAAGTTATCTGGCATTCCAATACATGTAATAGAAACATAGATATTTTTGCTATGCTGTACTAGGCCTTGGATATAGAAGAAAATGTTCTAGCAACAAGTGTGCAATCATCTCTTGCACTATAATATAATATCCACCCTATTTGTGAACAGGTGCATGCATCCTTTCACAAGTATATTAAAAGGAACCACCAACCTGATTTTTACAGTGACTGCCACAAGGACAATAACCAGGTGTGCATTCAGTGCTAGTGAACACATTCAAGCATCTGTCACCACATGCACTGTCTGGATTATTGGAATCATATTGACATTCACAAATAGCTATATCTTCCTCTTTCTGTTTCTTATGTCTGAGAAAAGAAAACCAAAAAATGGTTAAATGGATAAAAGAAAGAGAGAAACACTTATGGTACAAATGATACATGCAAAACTGTAATACTAATCCATATATTTTTCTAATGTATATTAGAAAGTTGGTTCAGTTGTATGAGTTACATGTACTATGAATTATATTGCAAAAGAAATTAGTTAGAAAAAAAAATCCTTAATGAATGGTACATACTTCCTGTGCAAGAATTCATTCCTTTCAATAAGTTTATAAGGAGGTGGGGCTTCACCTTGTTGGCCCTACAAAGTACAAAGTTGTAAATAAGCATTATGATCATATATCCAGAAATGTAAAAAAAGGATATTTTGGATTATTAGTGTATTGAGTGGTTATTTTACTAATTGACAACTGAAAAGGTCAATATTAGAAAATTCATACTGACAAACTATAAAGCAAAAGGTAGCTGCTAGTTTCCTAGCAAGAGAATGAGATTTAGTTTCTTCGGATGGCAAAGGGGACACGCAGAATTTTGAATTAGAAACAGAAAGCATTCTAAAGAGGGTATCCAAGGCAGGATAAGCACCAAATCGGGCATGGACAATCTCAGGAGTTCCAGCTAAGGTCACCATCGAGAACAACCATAATAGGTTGTTTAGTCAACACAAAACCAATTAACTGGTGTCCAAATGCATACTCTGATAAATTATATCAGATTTCAGAACTTAACATAGAAATTATGTTAAATCTTTATGTTTTTCGAGATCTATCTTTCAAATTAAATTACGCAAAGAATATAGATAATAAAACAGTCATTACTAAGAGTTTACCAGAAAAAAATCATCCATTCAGCTAATTGAGTATAGCTAGTTTGCTCTGAGTTATAAAGATAATCAAAAACACATTATACGATAAAGATTAACAAATTGATTTGCATAGAAATATTTATCATTAGTTTGTTTTCCCAAATACAAAGAAGAGAAAAGGCCAACAAAAGTATACGAAGAAAATAAAGCCTTTAGGGGAAAGAAAATAGTGGTTGATGCATTATGTGGATTAAAAGTCAACCCCAGTCCCCAACTAGACTCATAGTCGCTAGAGTAGTTCTAATACTGTTCCATGTGACAAAGATGAGTCCGAGGAAGAAAAAAAATTAGTAAGAATTAATAATACCTCATTGTTCACACTAGTATCTTTTTGTTCCTCCAAACCTTAAACAAGCAAAAAAGATCATGTGAGTTCCATGGCCAGATGCAAATACATAGGATAACAAAATTAAAAAATGGATACATCAAAAGTGTGGATCTTTTTTTCATGACGCCACAATTTTAAAGCTTGTAATTTCTCATTTGCAGAAAATGATACACCTGCTGCCAAAAAAATAATCCATAAGTTTGAAATCCACATATCTTTTTTTTTTTTTGAATAAGTATCAACACGTAGAAAACAATCTTTCAGATCTATCTTTATTACACTTGCACTGGATTACTCTCTTTTTTATTGCATAGTTGCACCTAATTTGTAACAGACAAAAATTGCTAAGTTCCAAAGGAAAATAATCATATGATTTCTACATTAGGATAGGAAGGTTTCACCTAAGAAATAGAAGAGTCCGATTAGTTTGCTAAAACCAATTTAATTGCTGTTCTACGAAAGATAGTCCTTGTGTATTCATTTCATTATCCCTCAATTTTATCCATTTCTAATTATCTTCAGGTGCTTCCACAATGAGCTCCAAGTCTAAGTCAATGGAAAGATTTGAAATATTTCATTATCTTACTCTACCTAAACAACAATGTCTTAAAATAGTAATCTTGTACTTGACATTAGTCAGAAATACAATGATATGCAAAGAATGAAAAACAAGTAATCATAATATAAAAAAAAAGGTTGCACCAGCTAGAAAAGAAGGGAAGAGGCAAACAGCCTACCTAAACACATGATACGATAACCCAGAAAACAAATGATAACCTTCTCTTATTGGTAGAAAATCCTTCATCTATCATTAGAAAAAGATCATAGTAGCTTGGAGTAAAGAAGAAACAGATGATAATACCAAAGGACAAATAAGGATTTAGCTAAACATACAAACAACCGGAGTCATCTTATCAAAAGATGTTTAAATCGGCTGAGAAATAGATAATTGCAAGTTAAAATTTCGCAGATGAGTGGATGGGAACACCACATTTGCATGACATAAGTAAGATAAATGATGATCAACCAAATAGGTACAAAAACCAAGGAAAACAAAGGCAACTAGTTTACTGATTGAGTAGGAAGTAAGAAAACAGAAATAGAAAACCTTCCATCTCCGGACCTCGTTCCTTGTAACGACTTGGTCTTTGGCTTGCGTCTGAGCGCCAATTTGGATGCTGCTAGACAGCCTGTTGAGGGTAAAAGGGTTTAGGGTTTAGGATCATGAAACTCCTGCCAATGTGATGGTATGGAAGATAAACAAATTTAAAAATAATAATAATAAAAAAAAAGTGATTTCCTAGGGCCTTGTGGTAAATGGGTACGCCACGAATGGACTTATGGTCTGCTGGAGCTTGCCCGGGATCTATTGGATGTGAGAGGAACTTGAGATGCGATCGCGTTGAGGCTGCAGGATAAATCTTCAATCGCGTGGGCAATCAGTGGCGCCCAACCAAGTCACAACTGCCCCCAAACTCTGCGAGCTCAGAGCTCACTGAGAATGCATATGGTCGAATTGAATGGTGGAGATCAAGAAGACGGTTGCATAGATCGGGGAAAATGCGTGGCGACGAGTTGATCCTGCCGATTCTGATCGATCTACGTTGGAGATGGCAGAGACGGCTGTGGAGAGCGAGAATAGGGGGGCTGGAGCCGTGGAGAGCGCCGAGCGTGGCCGGGAGAGGGCGACTCAATGGGACGTAGGGAAATTTTTTTCCAAAAGAAAAAACAGAAAAAGAAAAATAGGGCAATTTCTAAGAAAGTGCATTTATCTTTAATTAATGAGAATTTATAACAAGAAATCCTAACAATTAAGGAAGGATAGGGGCGTAAATGAATCAAGTTACTTGTGAACTATTCGAATATCGATTTAATAAATATTTATTTGAGATCGTTTAATAAGTCTTGTTAAAATAAATAAATCAAACTCAAGCTTTACAATACTCAACTCGTTAGCTTGTGAATATATTCATTAGTAAGTTTATTAATAACTTTTAAATAAAAAATAATAATTTTGATATTAAATTTATAGATTTTGTCGTCTACGATAAATATATTAAATTTATTTGTTAAGTAAAATTATAAATTATAATAGAAATATTATAATTTTTTATAAATATATAATTTAATTTTTAATAAATATTTAAATTTATAATTTATATTTATAAAGCTCGTTTAGGCTCGATAAAAACTCATGAGCCATAAATATATTTATTAAATAAAGCGAGTCAAACTCAAATATTTAAAAGTTTGGTTCAGCTCGGCTCTATTACACCTCTAACGGAGGATAATTATTAACACCCTCTCTCCTATCAATGGCCAAATAATTTCCAATTTACATTGAACGCTAATTGTAGTAAAAAAAATTAAAAAAACATAGTGAAAGCTAACGATCTTTTTAACATATAATTATAAATAGTACATGTATTATACTAGCATCTCCTGTTTAATTAACATTCATATTTATTTTAATATTAACCCCTTATATTAAAATAAACTAGTCATCTGTATCAATCTTGACTTAGTAGAAGTACAATCAGATGTCTTTGATATATCTTCAATATACTCTATTATTTCTGTAGATGATGTGGAAGAAGTACCGCGTGTCTTCTTCTGATTACAACCTCGTGAATTCTTTCTTATATCCTTCTTACCCTCATAACCTTGAAACACAAGATTATTTGTCCTTAGATAATCTAGAAGAATTATGGGAAGAGTTCCCAAATAATACAAATTTAATGCTAAGACAACTTAGTGCTAAACCTATCAAAGAAATTAATTGTCTACATGATTGGATACTAAAAACTGGAACTGATAACATTCCATGTTTTTTTACTTATTATCCATCTTTAGACAAAAGAGGTACATGTAAGATCTATAGAAAACAAGCCTGTAACCTATGTCTATAGCAATTATTTTTCATTTCAATACTTACAAGTCAGCCATTTAAGGGCAGTACTAGAAACTTTTTACTCAAAACAAAGGTCTCTGATTAGAAACCTGTATAAATCAACTAGAAATAGAACTTGATTGCATGGATAAAAAAATAAACAACCTCCTTACTTCACCTGATACACAAGTCTTTGGTATAGGTAAAGGCTTGCAACTCTCCAATACACCACCAATTAGATACTGATTTAGTTTTTATCAAAGCCTCTAGTATTTGTAATACAAGAAAAACTCTAGATATTAGAGTCAAATGTCTTGTAAACATCCATGGGCATGAATTTACATTACATGCCTTTTTAAATAGTGGGGCTACTAACTCTACCATAGATGAAACTACTCTTCTTTCAATATTACCAAAGACTCCTATAAAAACAGCTTCACAACCATTAATCAGTACTCAGCTTGATGACCAACAGTCAGCTTGTACACAATTTGTTACTAATATACATTTAAGGTTTTACGATAATTGTGACCAATATAGCACACCCCTTCCACTCTCTAAACTTTGGATGAAACCCTTATTACATCCGAATATTCACTTAATATTTGGACTAAATTTTCTTTTGGCACCTGACAGAGCTTTCCTTCTAACAAAAGTTATGCTCTTTTCTTTTCCACATCCATAATATCACTCATAGTATCAGATTATCCATCTATTGTTTATCCTTTAACTAACAAACCAGTCTTAGAAATATTATCCCCTGATGATAATACTTCTTGTCAATGTTATACTAAACATGCCTACAAACAGTCAAGAGAGCCTAATAGCCAAACCTGTGCTATAGCTCTTTCTGAATATCAGGATCAAGAAGAACTAGAGTTACTTGGCTGTTCAAGCCCTATACTAGAGCTTTTTGATGACACTTGGACTATCCCGTCTGATCCCCTACTTCCACAATAGTTACTTCAAATAATAAATTCCCATCAACTTGATCTAGACTCTCTCACTTTGAGATTAGAAAAACTAGAATTATTGGAGAAAATCCTACTAAATATTGGGACAAAGACAAAGTCTATTGCAAACTATCAATAATTAACCCAGATCTCACAATTAAAGCTCAAGATTTACGATATAGAACTTGGAAAGTTGACGAATGTAAGATGCATAGAAACCAACTACTAACTTTAGGAGTCATCCAGAGATCAACATCTAGACATAGAAGTCCTACTTTATAGTTAATAAAGGAGCAGAACAGAAACGTGGCCAGTCAAGGATGATATTTAATTACAAAAGACTTAATGATAACTGTCACGAAGACGGTTATAAAATCCCTGACAAGGACCAACTTTTAAATAAAATTCAAAACTCTAAATGGTACTTTAAGTTTGACATGAAATCAGGATTTTGGCAAGTTAAAATGCGCCCTAAATCTATTGAATGGACAGTTTTTCCTTGTCTAGAAGAACATTTTGAGTGGCTTGTTATGCCCTTTGGTCTTAAAGTTTCTCCCCAAAATTTTCAATGAAAAATGGATGATATTTTTAGAC
This sequence comes from Zingiber officinale, assembly GCF_018446385.1. NCBI lineage: Eukaryota > Viridiplantae > Streptophyta > Magnoliopsida > Zingiberales > Zingiberaceae > Zingiber > Zingiber officinale. The sequence continues at coordinate 9,717,489 of NC_056002.1, forward strand.
ATGTTTCCAGGTTCACCTGTGTTTACATTGATGATGTCTTAGTTTTCTCCAAAACAAAGTAGGAACATTATGCTCATCTTCATATCATTTTTAACCTATTTGAAAAACATGGTCTTATAGTCTCTAAAAAAATGAAACTAGCAACTACCCATATTGATTTTCTAGGGACTGAAATAGGTCAAGGACAAATAGCACTTTAACCTCATATTTTAGCTAAAATTCTCAATTTTCTAGATAAAATGGAAGATACTAAGACTCTGAGAGCATTTGTAGGTCTTCTAAATTATGCAAGACCTTACTTAAAATATATAGGTAAAATTAGTGGTCCCTTATACAATAAAACATCTTTAACAAGACAAAAATATTTCAATCAATAGGATATAGCACTTGTACAACAAATTAAATAGTTAGTAAAAATAATCTCATTACTAACCCTCCCATTAGATTCTGATTACTTGGTTATTGAAATTGATGGTTGTGAAATCGGATGGGGAGGTATTTTATTTAGAAAAACTTCCAAATATGACACTAAAAATACTAAAACTTTATACAGATATGCCTCTGGCAAATATCAAGAAAAAGGGTAGTTAACTTCCTTAAACTATGAAATATTAGCCGTCATTTATTGTCTAGAAGCATTTAAATTATTTATCTACAATGAGTAAGGAATTACAATTAAAGCTGATTGTGAAACTATAGTAAAATATGACCAACAAACGAAAGGTTTAAGAGAAGGGATTAGTATCAAAAGATGGTTAAAATTTATAGACACACTTATCAACAAAGGATTGAAGATTCAATGGGAACATATTAAGGGAAGTGATAATTCCCCTTCAGATACACTTTCTAGACTTTTACATTAGCCTCATTACTTTTGCAAGTATGGATAGACAAAAGAAAGTAAAAACTTTTGCCATGAAAACCATGAGGTTTAGCAATCAGGAACTCTAACAGTTTACTAGATACGAGGAACAATTCCATTTTACAAAAAGAAAAAAGCTTGACCATATACAAACTTGTATACTTGACAACATATGGAGCATTCCTACTATCCCAGGCAGTTCAAATTATAAGATAGTTATTATCAAGTAGGCAAGAAGTGTTGGGTCACTGTTTTTTTTTTTTTTTTGAGGGGGGGGGGGGGGGGGAATAGCTCATTGTGCTTGTTCGCTTGCATCGTAGATGTTGATTTGCAATTGATAGAATCAAAGCCAAGCTCTCCAATGCTAACAAGTAGATTTAATAGTTTTTGGTCCTATTTTAATCATTTTTGGATCAGACACCAAAACTTTGGCAAGACACCCCACATTCCTAAATATTTGTAGGGTGGTTGTCTTTCATTTCACAACTCATAAGGGCTCTTATTTATTTTTTTCTGGGGCACCGTATTTAAGAGGTAATTAGTTAATAACACAGCTTCCCCTCACATGAACTCTGACTGTCCAAAGTTTAATAAAAGAGCGTTCATCATCTCCTTTAGAGTACAGTTTTTCCGCTCAGCAATACCATTTTGCTAATGTGTATAAGGAGATGTTGTCTCATGTTTGATCCCATGTTCAGCACACAACTCAGTGAACGGTGATACATATTTACCGTCTCGGTCACTTCAAACCACCTTAATTTTTTTTATGAAGTTGGGTTTCAACCTCATTTTTATATAAAGCAAATTTCGCTATACCTTCATTCTTGCTTTTGAGAAGATACACATAATAGTATTTTGTATTATCATCTATAAAAGTGATGAAGTATTATTTTCATCACGTGTTGGTGTGTCTTTGAGATTGTACACGTCAGTGTGAATTAGCCCAAGTTGTTCGTTGCTTCTCTCAACATGTTGAAAGGATATCCTAGTCATTTTCGCTTCAATACAAATCTCACATTGTTTTAGGTTAAGGTAGAATGTAGGTATGTTTTGCATGTTTATTAATCTACATAACACATCGTAGTTAACATGTCCTAGTCTACCATGCCACAAATATGAAGACTCAAGCATAAAAGTGGAAGAGCTTTCATCTTTATTTATCTTAGGCCTAATAGCTATTACATTGAGCTTGAATAGTCCATCAAATAAATAGTCCCTTCCTACAAATATTTCATTCTTGGATAGTACCACTCCGTCTGACTTAAAAATAATGTAAAAGTCATGCTTACTTAATAGTGATCTGGACACTAGATTCTTTTGAATTTCCAGAACATACAACACATTGTTCAAAGTGGTCCTTACCTGAGGTCATTTTCAACACCACTTTTCCTTGGCGTATGATGTTCGAGGTTGTTGAGTTCCCCATGAACAGCTTGTTCCCACCTTTGACTTCTTCAAAGTTGTGAAACAACTCCTTATTGTAGCAGACATGTTTAGTGGCTCCAGAATCAATCCACCATTTTTGTGGGTTCAAACTAGAGAGGTTCGGTTCAAAGACAACAACGCAAAGGTCATCCATTTCTAGTCCCTCTTTTAGGTTGGTCTCCTGCTTCTTCTTCGGCTTTTTGTATTCCGAAGATTTGTGATAGACTCGACCACAGTTGAAGCACTTCCTAGAGAATTTCTTAATGCCTCCTCTGGGTCCCATCTTGGAAGTCTTGGGGTTCTTCCATTTTGAGTTTTGACTGTGCTCAACCACGTTCACTTTCATAATAGCTTGAGAGAACAGTTTTCTCTCTGAACTCTTGTTGTCTTTTCTGATGTGAAGTTTAACAATGAGTTCCTCCACATTCATTTCCTTTTATTTGTGCTTCAAGTCGTTCTTGAAGTCCTTCCAGCTTGAAGACAGTTTTCCAATGATAGTAGTCACCTGGAAGGTTTCACTCAGAACTATCCTTTCTGAGTGAATCTCGTGCAAGATCACCTTAAGCTCTTGGACATGGCTGATCATCGTCTTGGAGTCAACCATCTTGTAATCCAGGAATTGGCCCTCAATGAATTTCTTGGCCCTTGTATCATTCATCTTGTACTTCTTATCTAGAGACTCCTACAGCTCCTTAGTCCTTCTCTTTGTGCTATACCCATCGTACAGCGAGTCAGTAAGGTAGTTAAGAATGTAGTTTCAACAAAGGAACTCAGAATAAGTCCATGCCTCCACTTTACTGATGGTATGAACATTAGTATCCTCAGCACACGTGGGGGGAGGGGGGTCCTCGGTTAAGAACCGAGCTAGATTGAGCGTGGTCAAGTAGAAGAGCATCTTCTACTGCCACCTCTTAAAGTTCAATCCAGTGAACTTCTCTGGCTTTTTTTCATGGTTGATTGACACAGTTTCTATTGGTGTATAAAGCAACAAACGATTGAACCTAAGTTTTGATTATGACAAAAGATTCAAAGTTAAAGTTTCTTGTTATCTAACAAAGTTGACTGAGTTTGCAGGAAAGTCCTAAGTGATCTTAGGCAAAAGAAAGTCCTAGTTGATACTAGGCAGGTGGAAAGTCCTAGCTGCGATTAGGTAAGTGAAAAGTTTTAGCTGTGGTTAGGCAACGAAGTCTTGGTTCGGGGGACTGGGCGAAGTCTTGGCAGGTCGAGGATTTTGGGCGAAATCCTAGAGTCGAGGATTCTAGATGAAAATCCTAGGAGTCGCGGACATCAGGTGGAAAACTGGATGGGTTGTGGATCGGACGTTCAGCATGAAGTCCTGAAGTCTCGGAAGCTGAGCAAAAGTCTAGACTGTTTGGAGGACCGATCTGACAAAAGATAATTTCTCTTGAGAGGAGTAGGTGAGGACGTGTTCTCCATTAAGGGAACAATAGGCGTCGGTTCGACCTAGGATTTTCAAAAAATTTAAAAGTCAGAACCGGATAGTTCAGAGATTGTCAAACATTTCATTAATCATATTTTATTGTGCTAACTTTGTTTTACAGGGTATGTTTGGTATTTTGGACTAATGTATCTTGCAGGGAGTGAAAAACACATTTCAAACTCGAATAAACAGTGTTCAAGGCGTCTCCAAGGCGATTGGAGGCCCCTCAGGTGGCTTTGTTGAAGGCCCGCGCAGAGAGACGCGGAGAGGAGTGAAGGCACCTTCCATGCGCTTGAAGGCACCTTTGAGACAATATGGAAGGCACCTTCCATGAGCTTGAAGGCGCCTTTGAAGGGGTAAACTTCGCAAATGGCGGAAGTTATCATCTCCAACACTGTGGGGATAAACTGCGCCACTGGAGGTGCCTTCAATGGGGTTGAAGGCGCCTTCAGTAGTCAATAAAAGGAGACCATGAGCAGATGTCTGAAGATAACTGATCTTCGCAATCTTTTTCCTGCGCGTTGATCCAAAGACGATCCGACGATGTTGTAACACGACTCCGACAACCAAAAGCCCAGAATTTCTCATTCTTAGTTGTCAGTATAATTTTAATTATTGCAGTTAAATTATTATACCTTTAATTCTCTAATTTATTAGTGAATTGTCCAAAGTAAACACTCAACGAGTGTGGACCTTGGAGTAGGAGTCATCATAGGCTCCAAACCAAGTAAAACCAACTTGTGTCGCTGTTTTCTTTACTTGATCTTATTTCACTATGTTTTACTCGATTGTTTTTAAATGAAAGTGAAAGTTGCGAGTGTTATTCTCTCCCCCCCCCCCCCTCTAGCACGTCTCGATTCTATAGTTTCAAGCGGGACAAAGGGTAAATTACACCAAATTAAATTCAACTTATCTGTCAAGATAGTCTGAGTTGATAATCTCAGGCTATTAGCAGGGGCTGATTTTTGCCAAGTGCTGAGTGTAGACTGTATAGTGGTAGAGCGGGCTGAGAGGTCGAGTAGGCAGAGTAGTTGAGCGGCTGATCAAGCTAAGTGGCTGAGTGGCCGAGTGGTCGGACGGGTAAATCAACAGAGTGGCCGATCGGGCCAAGCGATAGAATGAGAGTGTAGCTGAGTTGTAGAGAGGTTGATCAAGCCAAGTGGCTGACCGGGCAGAGCAACCGATCGAGTAGTATGGTCGAGCGAGTAGAGCAAGCCAATTAGGTTGAGTCCCTGACCAGGCAAAGCAATCTAATAGTAGAAGGTAGGGCGGCCTAAAGATAGAGCAGCCCGAGTGACAAAGTGACATGAGCAAGGAAAGCATACCAAGGCCTGTGATGGACGTACTTTCTTTGAAATAGATTTGCTCCACTTCCGACTGTGCTTCGAGGTTTTCTCAGATCGTCTGTTTCCCATAATATAATAGTTAACTGTGATGCACACCAAGTATTGATGGTCACAGCGAACTGAAAGATACCTAACTACTATCACGGGTACTCTGCCAAGCAAGAGATGCATGACAGGAGAGGAGAGGAAATGTAGATGCATGGAGAGCTTCAACTTTTCGTGTGTGTTTTAATCAAGACCATAGTATCTTTTTATATAGGAGCATTATCCCTCGTTTGCATTGAATGCTAAGTAACGACCATTCAATACTTAAGGATTAATGATAGTCAGCGTCCATCAATGGTCGACCATTACTAGGTCCAGCATTCGGCACGTGCAAGTCGTGTTTGTACACAAGTTAACTTAATTTAGTACAATTCGGGTCCTAAATTTACACCCCCTCTGCACACCCACGCATGAGAGAGAGTTTCTCCCCATGCATTTATTCACGTCATCAATACATGTGAATTCATATAAATTAACCAATATACCTTGAAACTCCTAATATAAAACTAAAATCTTATTCATAATAGAGTTTATTTTCTCTTTCACGTTTTTCTCTATTTACATATATCCAACAAATACAAAGCCCCTCATGGCAAATGAGAAAATCATAGAGGAGCTTGCTGACAAGCAGGGATCCTCCGGTTCATAATTCCTGGACTAATCTTAAACCCTTTCCTAATCATTGGTGGAGTGGACTATACTCTATCTGTTAAATAGATGGGTCCAATTCATTCTACTAATGAGTTTACATGATTTAATCTAACAAATCAGACGTATGTTGATTATCATGACATCAGTTCACCGTTTTTATGAACCCTCCATTAAAAAAAAAAAGAATTTATTGATTCATGAGACCGTGGTTCAATCCTTGAATTAAAAAATTCAGATTCAATCTTGAGATGCTCAACAAACTATAAAGATATCCCATCTTAAATGCTTAAGAAATTATAAAGATGTCTCGTTGATTTCCCCGTGGCAAATCAATTATTATTTTATTTTATTTTATTTTAATTGGTATCATATATTTAATTTATATCGATTATTTTTAAAATGAATGATTTAATCTTGTAAAAGAATTTTTTATCGATCATCATAATAAATTAAAAAGTACTTGAAAAGTGTAGCTATCATTTTTATGTAAATCACTTATTAAGTTAAATTTATCTATTAATTTGTTAAGGTTAAGATCCAATTTTTAAATGTCTAAAAAACTCAAAAGACGTAATATTGCTGTTGTTGGTACAATATTCCTTAGGTCAAGGTTGACCTGGTTGACTGAACTTGAATTGGTTCGAGCTCGAGTCTTGATGTTTAGGTTTCGATGTTTGACAATGCATGTAGATAATACATGGAGATTACAGGTGCAATTGTTCATGTGAGGAGATTGTAAAGGAGAGTCAGATAGGTCTAAGTTGACTGAATACTTGACTGGAAAGACCTGGTGAGTGAAGCCAGGTGAAAGTCCTGATGAGTAAAGCCAGGTAGTTGGAAATTCCTGGTGAGTGAAGCCATGCAGATGAGAAGTCCTAGTGAGTGAAGCTAGGCAGAAGGAAAGTCCTGGTAAGTGAAGCAGACAGATGAAAAGTCTTAGTGAGTGAAGTTAGGCAGAAGGAAAGTCCTGGTAAGTGAAGTCAGGCAGATGAGAAGTCCTAGTGAGTGAAACTAGGCAGAAGGAAAGTCCTGGTGAGTGAAGCCAGACAGATGTGAAAATCCTAGTGAGTGAAGCTAGGTAGAAGAAAATCCTGGTGAGTGAAGCCAGGTGAAAGACCTAATGAGTGAAGCTAGGCAGTATAGAAAATTCTGGTAAGTGAAGTCAGGTGAAAGACCTAGTGAGTGAAGCTAGGCAAGTGAAAGTCCTGGTGAGTGAAGCTAGGCAAGGGAAAGACCTGGTGAGTGAAGCCAGACACGAGGAAATCCAGATGGGTCAAGGTTGATCAGACATCTAGTGAAAGTCCAAGTAGGTCAAATGGATTAACCGGATACTTGGAACGAGGAAATCCAGATGGGTCATGGTTGACCAGACATCTGGTGAAAGTCCAAGTAGGTCAAAGGGATTGACCGAACACTTGGCACGAAGAGAAAAGTCCAAGTGGGTCAAAGGGATTGACCGGATACTTGGTGAGGGAGTCCTAGCAGGTCAAGGGTGACCGGATACTAAGCATGATGTACCAACAGGTCATGGTTGACCGGATGTTAGTTTAGGGGACTTTGGATTTGGTTTTGGACAAAAACCTTGAGCTTGATCGATCAGCCGATCGATTGGCTCATGCACAATCGATCGGCTGATCGATTGGGTGAGTCCCTGCGACAAAGGCTTCCCCAATCGATCAAGCGATCGATTGGGGAGAATTATCGATTGCACAGAATGCCTCCCAATCGATCGGTCGATCGATTGGGAGCTGCGATTTTGCGCGATAAGCCCTGGATCGATCAGCCGATCGATCCAGGCAATTCCCAGGAGCACAGAGGCGTTCTGGATAGATCGGTCGATCGATCCAAAGCCTCCCCAATCGATTGGGAGCAATCCAATCAATTGAGATTCGACCGTTGGAGTCGTATTTAGCTGTTGGCGAGCGTTTCTCTCGGTAGAACTTCCACGGCTTCGATTCTTTCTTTTCAACGATTTCACAGCTTCTCCACAGAGTTCTCACCGCCAGATCTTGAAGGTTCTTGGAGGCATTTCCAAGTCAAGAGGCGGATCTACAGCAAGAAGAAGAAAGCTAGGGTTAGAGTTTCTTGTGTAAACCGTGTAAGTTTTTCCTTGTATTTGTTTCTCTTTATTTCTTGTTGTATTGAGAGTATTGTAGGGTTTCTCCGCCTTCAGTAGTTACCGTAAAGGAACATTTTCATAATGGAGGGTGCGTGAGTGTGTGGATCCTTGGACTAGTCACCTCTCCTTGAGGTGGATACAAAGTAAATCTACGAGTTAGCATTGTTGTGGTTGTTTCTATGTATTTTTTGCTGCATTTTATCACAAGAAGCAATCAACGACGAGCACGAGATCGTGCCAAGCTATTCACCCTATCTCTAACTATTTTTTAGTTCTAACAGATGTATCATTATCTGAGATCAAATCATAGATTATTGATAGTAAAAAATAAAATTATCATTTTATTGGTCTTTTAGGATGGCTTGGTCTTTTAGGATGACCCCCGTAATTTAGAAGAGCGATAAAGTATGAAAAATTTTATTCAGTAATAATAACATAGTGATAAAAAAACGAATATTTTCATCCTCAACGATTCAAAAATAATAACATGGACACAAAGTTGAGATAACTAACTAGACATTTCGTACTATAATTAAAAATTAATCAGACCTATTAAAAATAGCACATTTATATATAAATCAATTTCACCCGTCTGTGGAGTAAAACCATGGGCTTGTTGGAAGGGTGACCCTCTAAAAAATGGTATCTAAAATAAGTTACGAAGAAACATTTTAATAAATAAATATAAACTGAAGTTATAATAGATGATATTATGTCACTTCGTGGTAATAAAATTTTCTCATTTAGTATATTATCATAGAGATTTTCTTTCATTTTTTATACTAATTAAAAATAATATTAATTAAATAAGAATAATAATTTAGTGGATTTAGGATAGAAATCATTGATAGTTAGAAAGAAATTGTATTACTTTATTATTACTTCATAAAATAAAATTATTATTTTATTACTCTATAAAATATAAAATGGAATTTTTTACTTAATTATAATTACATTAATATTAATTTTTAAATTTGAACAAATAAGACATTATAAAAGGTGAAATAAAAAATAATAAATAATCAGAGATAAAAAAATTAGATAATTATAAAAAAAAAATGTCTCTTATTTTCATCATCACAATTATCAAAACTAATTTTAGCCAAAGTCAGTGTGGCGGCACTGCAAATTATAATGTATACCGGACTGATGAAAAAAAAAACCCGGCTGATTCTCTTTCTTACACATTCTTCCTTTCTCGGCCAAAGTTATATACGTAATCAAAATTTTAAACCAAACTGTTCTAAGTAATTTTGATTAAAATTACTATTTAATCAGGTTTATCAAATTTAATAAATTTTAATTAAACAATATTTTTAATCAATATTAAATTAATTTTAACTAAAATAATATATTATAAGAGTTTATTTGAAGCTATTATAATAATATTGAAATATTTTTATAAAAATTTTAAAAAATAGGATAAACATATTTTTAACACGGGTTCTTTTGTAATCATACGAGTAAAGAGGATTATTTTTATTTTTATTTTCTAATAAAATACCTGATCCGGCGGTAAGAATGGGGGACCCACTTCCTGAAGGGTCCCAGCCTAAGGACGGATGGAGGGCTGACTAAGCGGGTAATGGTCGCGTCAAGCAGTTGAGCAGGTCCGAGCGGAGCCAGAGATAACCCAGCCATAGGCTTGGGTTTCCGACGCCAAGGCGGGAGGACTGAATGGCCGAGCGGGTGTCTGCCCGGCTGGAACCGAAGGGCCGAGCGGGTGGTCCGTTCGGCCAGGATAAGGGCGAGGATACAAAGGTTAGCCGAGCGGCCTATTCGTTCGGCTCGGGATATGGGATGTCAACAAAGGCATGCCTGATGATTATGCCGTACACAAGATTTCACGATAGAGGGTCTTGCCGTCACATCATGGAGAGGTTGATACAGTAGCGGTATGGCCTTATGGATGCCCTTCTGACAGACCCATACCTGGGCATGGTCGAAAGCAGGTGATTGCTTTGATTGGCGCGCCCAGGCTCCTTCGAGAGGTCTATATAAGGTCTCCATTTCTTCACCGGAGGTACGCTGGTCTGAATCTCTGAAGCCACCTCTTTGTTATTCCTCGCCTGACTTGAGCGTCGGAGGGCCGTCGCCGGGACACCCCTCCCGGCTCGGTTTTGTTGCAGGTTCGCCGGAGCACTCGAGGATCCAGCAGGGAGCGCCACATCCCCAGCGTCCGTTGACTCCTGGTTCGGACAGGATCAATTTGGCGCCGTCTGTGGGAACGCACCTGCATCCGAGCAGAGGCAATGGACGAGGCTGGAAGAATACATACCGTGGCACTCTCACAAGAAGAGTTGGACGCTATAGTCGAGGCGAGGGCAGCCAAGATAGTGGCGCAGCAAAAGGAGAAAGCACAGGCTGAGCGAGCGCAACAGCAAACCTCGGCTTCAGCAGGCCGGGCGGCGCAAGCAGACCGCCCGGAATATGTTTCAACAGGAGGGTTCCCTCAGGCACTCTTCCGTACTCCCCCAGAAATCGCGCCCGCTCACGGGGAGCAAGGATCTTCATCTGATGAGCCTCCCGTTCGGGATCATAGGAAGGGCAAAGCTCCCCGAGCGAACGCACCGCCCGAGCAGGTTCACCGACAGTTCTCTGAAGCCATACATCGGGATCCGTTACCAAAATACTATACACCACCGCCGATCGGAGCTTACAATGGGACGACCGACCCCGACGATCATTTGGGGAAGTTCGACAGCATCGCCACCTTGCATCAGTACTCCGATGGCGTAAAGTGCCGGGTATTTCTCACCACTCTATCGGAATCTGCACATAGGTGGTTTCGGAGGTTGTCGGACGGCTCTATCACTAGTTTCCAGGAGTTCCGAACGGCATTTCTTCATCACTTTGCGAGCAGCCGACGTTATCAAAGGACAAGCGTCAGCCTGTTCACCATCAAACAAGAACCAAGAGAATCTCTCCGGGCGTATATACAGAGATTTAATCAGGTAGCGGTGGATATCCCCACAGCTACCTCGGAGACAATGGTAAACGCATTCACGCAAGGCCTCGTGGAAGGGGACTTCTTCCGCGCGCTCATTCGCAAACCGCCCAGAGACTACGACCACATGCTACACCGGGCGAATGAGTATATAAATATGGAAGAGGCGGAGGCTGCCCGACGGAAGGGAACTCATGCCGAACGTCCGGCCCAAGCCGAACGGAAGCAGCCCGCTGCCCATCAGCCACCAAGGGGACCAAGAGTTGAGGCATCCCGGGCACATCATGCGAAGTCCCCAGTGGTCCAAGAGGTAGCGGCCGAGCGGTCAAAGATGAAGAAAAAGAGGGTATGGACCCCAATGTTTTGCTCTTTCCATAATACTGACTCCCACAACACCCGCGACTGTCCACCCATCCCGTACGACGGGGTGGCCCTCGTCGAGCGCCTTCACCCGACTGCCGGCAGCGGCATCAAGAGTCTGGTCGGCGAACATATAGGAGATCTCCCGAACAGCGTTTCCCTCCAAGGCATGAAGATCGTTCTCGGTCCAATGAGTGACCTAGGCAGTCCGCTCGGGAAGAGGAGAACAGAAACAACACCTCCCGGGGAGAAATCAATATTATTGCGGGTGGGCCGACCGGAAGAGATTCACACAGGGCAAGAAAGGCAAGCGCCCGGCAGCTCAGAATCCATGAGGTGGGTTGCAGCCAAGAAAAGGCGAGCGGACCTGAGATCAGTTTCAGGCCCAAGGATCTTGAGGGAGTTGAAGTGCCGCATGATGATGCCCTTATCATCAAAGCGGTGATAGCCAACTACACCATCCACCGTATCTTCATTGACACTGGCAGCTCGGTCAACATCATCTTCAGAAAGGCCTTTGATCAGCTACAAATCGATCAAGCCGAGCTGCTGCCCATGACAACCCCCCTCTACGAGTTTACGGGCAACGAGGTTCTCCCGGTCGGACAGGTAAGACTGGCTATCTCCTTAGGGGAAGAACCGCTCCGGAGGACGAGGACAACAAACTTTGTGGTGGTCGACTCCCCTTCATCCTACAACGTAATACTGGGGCGACCGGCGTTAAGCGAATTCCGAGCTGCTGTGTCGATGTTCTACCAGAAGATCAAATTCCCGGTCGAGGACAAAGTCGGTGAAGTACGAGGAGATCAGTTGGCCGCTCGGAAATGCTATGTGGAAATGGTCCGAGCCGAATCCAGCGCAGCGCGAAAGGCTCCACGGATCGAGGTACATGCCATAACCGAGAAACCTCCTGCTTTAATTTATGATGAAAAAGAGGAGGTTCAGATCCATCCGAGCCGATCGGAGACTACAACATTTATTGCCGCCGACCTAGAGGACGAACAGAAAGAAGAAGTGGTCAAATGCCTCCGGATGAATCATGACGTCTTCGCCTGGTCGACGCATGAGCTGCCCGGTGTCTCCCCTAGAAACTTCACGTCCGGCCGGACGCTCGGCCAGTAAAACAAAGGAGAAGAGATTTCAGCGCCGAGCAGAATATTATCATTCGAGCGGAGGTAGAAAGACTCTTAGAGGCCGGCCACATACGGGAGGTTCAATTCCCAAGCTGGTTAGCAAATGTGGTGCTCGTCTCCAAGCCGGGCAACAAATGGAGGGTGTGTATCGACTTCAGAGACCTGAACAAAGCTTGCCCGAAGGATTTCTACCCTCTGCCCCGATTCGACCAGCTCGTAGATTCTACAGTCGGATGCGAGCTTATATATATGCTGGACACCTACCAAGGCTATCATCAAGTGCCGCTCGCCCCGGAGGATCAGGAAAAAGTTAGCTTCGTTACACCGGACGGGACGTATTGCTATACGGTGATGCCGTTCGGGCTGAAGAATGCCGGAGCAACATATCAAAGATTGATGAATAAGGTCTTCCGCGAGCAAATCGGACATAACCTGGAGGTCTATGTAGATGACATCCTCATCAAATCCTTCCGAGCGGCCACTTTATGCAAAGATATGGAAGAAACCTTCCGTACACTTAGAAAATATGGGGTCAAGCTAAATCCTCATAAGTGTTTGTTCGGCGCCAAAGGAGGACGTGTTTTGGGCTATATTGTGACCGAACGGGGTATTGAAGCTAATCCTAGCAAGGTGAAGGCTCTTCAGTGTTGGTGCAACATCCCTCAGGTCAAGGTTGACCTGGTTGACCAAGCTTGAGTCTTGGTTTGGATTTCGATGTTTGACAATGCAAGGTTGATTGAAGAAGAGTCAAGTAGGTCAAGGATGACCGGATACTTGACTGGGAAGTCCTAACTGGGATGTTAGGCAGGAGGAAAATCCTGGTGAGTGAAGCCAGGTGAAAGACCTAGTGAGTGAAGCTAGGCAATTGAGAAAGTCCTGGTGAGTGAAGCCAGGCAAGAGAAATCCAGATGGGTCAAGGTTGACCAGACATCTGGTGAGAGTCCAAGTAGGTCAAAGGGATTGACCGGATACTTGGCACAAGAAAGAAAAGTCCAAGTAGGTCAGAGGGACTGACCGGATACTTGGCAAGAAGAGAAAAGTCCAAGTGGGTCAAAGGGATTGACCAGACACTTGGTGAGAGAGTCCTACCCGGTCAAGGGTGACCGGATGCTAGGTCTTATGTACCAACAAGTCATTGTTGACTAGATGTTGGTTTAGGGGGCTTTAGGCTTGGTTTTGGACAAAAACCAAGGTTTGGATTGATCCGTGGATTGATCCAGCAGGTTTGGATTGATCCGTGGATTGATCCAGCAGGTTTGGATTGATCCGTGGATCGATCCAGCAGATCTGGATCGATCAGTGGATCGATCCAGAAGATCCGGATCGATCCACCGATCGATCCGGTGAGTCCCCGCGAACAGAACCCCTCTGGATCGATCCGTGGATCGATCCAGAGGTCCCAATCGATCAGTGGATCGATTGGGACGCTGCTGCTTCGCGCGATAAGCGCTGGATCGATCCGTGGATCGATCCAGGCATGTTTCCAGAGCACAGAGGCGCTCTGGATCGATCCGTGGATCGATCCAAAGCCTCCCCGATCGATTGGGAGCAATCCAATCGATTGGGATTCGACCGTTGACGTCGTTTATAGCTGTTGGCGTGCGATTCCTTCGGTATAACTTCACAGATTCATTTCAGATCTTTACCAGCTCCTCCACAACGCTTCTCAAGCTCGAGATCGCCAGTTCTTGAAGGTTCTTGGAGGCTCTTCCAAGTCAAGAGGCGGATCAAAGCAAGAAGAAGAAACTAGAGTTAGGGTTTGTGCACTCATTGTAAGCTTGTAAGCTTGTATTTCTTTACTACCCTTTCTTCTTCTTGTATTGAGTCTTGTAGGGCTTCTCCGCCCTTGGTAGTTACCATAAAGGAGAGTTTCATTAGTGGAGGGTGCGTGCGTTGTGTGGATCCTTGGATTAGTCACCTCCTTTGGAGGTGGATACCAAGTAAAATCCAAGTGTTAGCGTGTTTGTATTTGTTTCTTTGTATTTCCGCTGCGCATCCTTGAAGAAACAAGCAACGCCGAGCAACGAACACGCGAAGAGCTATTCACCCCCCCTCTAGCTACTTTTCGGTCCTAACATTCAGGACATGCTACCGCCCAGAAACATAAGGGAAGTACAGAGGCTGACCGGTCGGATTACAGCGCTATCACGCTTCATCTCCAAGACTGCCGACCGGAGCCTTCCGTTCTTCAAAATCCTCCGCAAAGCTATAAAGTTCCAATGGAATGAAGACTGCGATCGGGCTTTTGAAGAATTGAAGACGTACTTAAACTCCCTACCTGTGCTGGCCAAGCCAGCTGTCGGCGAACCGTTGTACATTTATTTATCCTCAACCAAGCAGGCAGTGGGATCAGCGTTAGTCTGGTCGGGAAGTGAGGAGCAACCTGTATATTTCCTTAGTCATATCTTGAAAGATGTTGAAACCCGCTACACCGGACTCGAGAAGTTGGCCTTTGCTCTGATCCTAGCCGCTCGGAGACTTCGTCCTTATTTTCTGGCGCACACGATTATCGTCAAGACCAATAGCCCGTTGGGACGAGTGCTTTTAAATCCAGAAGCTTCCGGACGGCTCATCAAATGGACAACCGAGCTAAATGAATTTGATATCCAATATCAGCCCCGCTCGGCTATCAAGGCACAAGCCTTAGCAGGTGCAGGACCCGGAACCCGAAGCTGTGTGGAAAGTGTTCGTGGATGGATCGTCCACTAGACACGGGAGCGGAATTGGCATAGTTTTGCTGTCCCCACAAGGAGAGCGGATGCAGCTCTCCGTCAGGCTAGATTACCGAGCGACCAACAACGAAGCAGAATATGAAGCCCTTATTGCTGGATTGCAGGCCGCTCGGCACGTTGGAGCCGTCCGGGTCATCCTCTATTCAGATTCCCAGTTGGCTGCTCAGCAAATCTCGGGAATTTTCGAGATAAATAGTACAAGGCTCAAGCTCTACGTGGAGGCCATTGAAAAACTTAAGCTCAACTTTAGGGAGGTGATTATTCAGAAGATCCCCCGGGCGAAGAATCAAGTGGCGGATGAATTGGCCAAGCTGGCAAGCGCGTTATCCCCGGTCGGCTATCAGAAGCCGATCGAGCAAGTATCTTTAGTAGCACATGTCGATCGGATGGAGGGCATCACATACCCGAGCGACTGGAGGACAACTATTGTGGAGTTTTTGCGCTCGGGAGCTACCCCCTCCGACCGGGAAGAAGCTCATTTGCTGAAGAGAAGGGCTAGTCGGTTCACCCTCGTGGGAGATCAACTCTACAAGAAGGCCTTCTCCCGTCCGCTCCTAAAATGCGTCAGCTAGGAAGATGCCGAGTACATCCTTCGAGAAGTGCACCAAGGTTCGTGCGGTGGGCATCCAGGCGGACGGTCGTTAACCAGGAAGATTTTGCTAGCCGGGTATTTTTGGCCAACCCTTCAAAAGGATGCTGCTCGGACCGTTGCAAATTGTCTATCCTGTCAGAAGTATCACAGCATGTCCCACCGACCGGCAGATGAGATGAAAGCATCAACTGTGGCCTGCCCGTTCGACCAATGGGGGATAGACATCGTGGGACCTTTCCCCATGGCTACCGGGCAACGGAAGTTCTTATTGGTGGCGGTCGACTACTTCTCGAAATGGGTAGAAGCTGAGCCACTTGCAAAAATATCCGAGCAGATGGTTAAAAAGTTCATATGGCAAAATATCATCTGCCGCTTTGGCATCCCAAGACGACTCGTCTCCGACAACGGACGTCAATTCACTGGGAAGCTGCTCGGGAAGTGGTGCGAAAGTTATGGCATCGAGCAGCACTTCACATCGGTGGCATACCCTCAAAGTAACGGTCAAGCCGAAGTAACCAACCGAGAGATTCTCAGATTTTATGGGCTCGGCTCGACCATGAAGGAGGCAGCTGGGTAGACGAGCTGCCGGGCGTCCTATGGGCTCTCCGCACGACACCAAAGGAGGGAACGGGCGTCACTCCATTTCACTTGGTATATGGAGGCGAAGCAGTCATCCCGATTGAAGTTGGGGTGGAGTCCGTTCGGGTACAAAATTATGATGAAAATAACGCCGAACGGAGGAACATGGAGCTAGACTTCGTCGAAGAGGAAAGAGCTAAAGCGTCCGTCCGGCTGATGGCGTACCGGCAACGTATGAAACAGAACTACAACCGGCGTGATCCCAGAGCCTTTCAAGTAGGCGACCTAGTTTGGAAGAAAGTCAAGCCGATCGGAGATGTCGGCAAGTTGGAAGCTCCCTGGCGGGACCCTTTGAAGTGGTCGAGAAGCTCGCGCTTATTACCTCAAGGATGCGGAAGGTCGGATCTTTGGATCGGCCATGGAGTGCAAATCACCTTCACCATATAGAGTGGGTGAGAGGTGCACTTTTGCTCTATTTTGTGTAAATTCAAAATAGTTGTACTTTATCGCAAGAAACAAATTATTCCCAAGGCATTACGTGTTCATAGCCGAACGGTTAGTTCTTGAAGGCCCCGTGCCGTTCGGAAGGACGACGAAGGCCCCGAGCTGCTCAGCCGGAGGTATATTGTGCGAGCCAAAGGCTCGATTCCAAGACCCTGTGCCGGTCATCGTCCAAATTAGGCTTAAAAGCCCGACGAGCTCGTCGTTAAAGATCGAGAGCCGTGCCGACCGCTATAAATATCCGCCGACGAGCTCGTCGTTAAAGATCGAAGACGGTCCGGCATCTATAAACCCTCGGAAACCGGAGACGAGCCGTCTATAAATCCCGAGCCAAGACCGACGAGCTCGTCGTTAAAGATCGAGAGCAGCGCCGATCGGCTATCCGCTACCGACGAGCTCCGTCGTTAAAGATCGAGAGCGCCGACCGGCTATAAATATCCGCCGACGAGCTCCGTCGTTAAAGATCGAGAGCCGCCGGCTATAAATATCCGCCGACGAGCTCCGTCGTTAAAGATCGAGAGCCGCCGACCGGCTATAAATATTCGCGCCGACAAACTCCGTCGTTAAAGATTGAGAGCCGCGCCGACCATAATCATCCGTACCGACGAGCTCCGTCGTTAAAGATCGAGAGCCGACCGCTATAAATATCCGCCGACGAGCTCCGTCATTAAAGATCGAGGCGGTCCGGCGTCTATAAACCCTCGGAGCGGCGAGCTGGCGTCTATAAATCCCAGAGCAAGACCGACGAGCTCGTCGTTAAAGATCGAGAGCCGCCGGCTATAAATATCCGCCCGACGAGCTCCGTCGTTAAAGATCGAGAGCCGCGCCGGCTATAAATATCCGCGCCGACGAGCTCCGTCGATAAAGATCCGCCGGCTATAAATATCCGCGCCGACGAGCTCCGTTGTTAAAGATCGAGAGCCGCGCCGACCGGCTATAAATATCCGCGCCGACAAGCTCCGTCGTTAAAGATCGAGAGCCGCGCCGACCGGCTATAAATATCCGCGCCGTCGAGCTCCGACGTTAAAGATCGAGAGACGGTCCGGCGTCTATAAACCCTCCGGCCGGGAAACCGGGAGACAAGCCGGCGTCTATAAATCCCCGAGCCGAAGACCGACGAGCTCCGTCGTTAAAGATCGAGAGCCGCGCTGACCGGCTATAAATATCCACGCCGACGAGCTCCGTCGTTAAAGATCGAGAGCCGCGCCGACGAGCTCCGTCGTTAAAGATCGAGAACCGCGCCGACCGACTATAAATATCCGCGCCGACGAGCTCCGTCGTTAAAGATCGAGAGCCGCGCCGACCGGCTATAAATATCCGCGCCGTCGAGCTCCGACGTTAAAGATCGAGAGATGGTCCGGCGTCTATAAACCCTCCGACCGGGAAACCGGGAGACAAGCCGGCGTCTATAAATCCCCGAGCCGAAGACCGACGAGCCCCATCGTTAAAGATCGAGAGCCGCGCCGACCGGCTATAAATATCCGCGCCGACGAGTTTCGTCGTTAAAGATCGAGAGGTGTGCCGACCGGCTATAAATATCCACGCCGACGAGCTCCATCGTTAAAGATCGAGAGCCGCGCCGACCGGCTATAAATATCCGCGCCGTCGAGCTCCGTCGTTAAAGATCGAGAGCCTCGCCGACCAGCTATAAATATCCGC
The DNA here is from genome assembly GCF_018446385.1 of Zingiber officinale. NCBI lineage: Eukaryota > Viridiplantae > Streptophyta > Magnoliopsida > Zingiberales > Zingiberaceae > Zingiber > Zingiber officinale. The sequence continues at coordinate 9,735,881 of NC_056002.1, forward strand.
GCCGTCGAGCTCCGACGTTAAAGATCGAGAGACGGTCCGACGTCTATAAACCCTCCGGCCGGGAAACCGGGAGACGAGCTGGCGTCTATAAAAACCGAGCGGAAAACCGACGATCACCGTCGTTAAAAATCGAGTCGGTCCGGCGACTATAAATACCCCGGGCGGACGAATGAATATCAGGGAATAAGAAACCGCGGAAACCACAAATATTAAAACATTTAGGCCCGCTCGGACGCTGGTCCTTCGATACTTGGCGTTTGTTGACTTTACACAGGCTAGATACGTGCAGAGCGAGTAGGCCCTCCCGCTCGGACTTTGTTTAATGGGTTAAGTTGATCGGCCGCGTGACGGAGAACACTTAGAGCATGAATGACTCTAAGCATAAATGTTCAGCAAACAGAAGAATATTATGGATAATGATCAGGAAGACACAAGCAGAGACATAATTGCATTAAAGGGAAAGCATGCCGAACGGCAAGTACAAAAGGTTGCGCTGGGCGTAAGAAACGTAAAAACAAGATAGAGACGAGGAACACTCTTCACTCGGGGTCTTCGAAGTTAAAGAAACCGTCCGGAATGTCGTCTATCATGGCCGCCAGATCGGAGGCGGAAATGTGCATTTTCGCCGGGAGGTGGCCACCCTTCTTCAAGTACGCCATGGTGACCTTGACTGCCTTGGCGAAAGTTGAGGAGACGTTGCCACCGAACTTTTCGCCGAACCGCTCCGAGCGGAGGTATTCTTGGCGCGCTGCTGCTAGGCGACTCGGCTCCCCCTCCTTGTACTTTCTGAGCGCCGCTCGGGAGGCAATTAGTGAATCTTGGAGAACTTTTTGGTCCACCTCCGCTTTAGTGCGTTCAGCTGAGCGCCCATCCCGTTCGGCAGTTAATTGGGCTTCCAGGTCCTTAGATTGCTGATCTAGGGCTCGGACTTCAACTTTCATCTTGTCTAGATCAGCGATCGCCCGCCTCTTCCGGCTACTGGCGCGCTTCACGTCTGCGTCGCGTTTCTTCACCAAGCCTTCAAGTCGAGCCACCTCTGTAGCCAGGTCGGCGGCCTTCTTCTGTTCGGCCTCGCGGGCTTGTTTCTCCCGCTCGGCCGATGGACCCCCCGAGACTTGGAGTTTTTCCATGAGATCCTCCAGCTCGGCCAGCCGATGGCTAGTGGCGATTTGCTCCGCCCAATGCTGTAAGTGAAATAATAAAATCAGAAACCAAACAGTAGCATGGCGCAGGAAGAAAAATGAACCTACCTGAGTGGCCTGCTGCATGTGGTTATCGCCGAGCTGCTTGGGCGTCATAAGGGCCACCCGAATCTGGGCGTCCTCGAAAAGTTTGGCGAGCGGGCCCGTCAAGGTTATTTCATGAACGGGGCTTGATGGCCGATCGGCAGACAATAAATATTCCTCCGATGGGAATCGAAGGGTAGTCTTGATGGTCGGGTGGCCGGCCGGCACTTCCTCAGTCGCAGTCGCCTAGCCCGAGGACTCCCCTATGGTTGAAGTCTCGCCCAACCGTCGTAAGCGACGACGAGTCTGTGGAGGAGAGCCAGAGGGCTGTGCAGTGGGCGAGGCCACGGGGGTCCTGATCTGCGACGGCGTGCGATCTGGCGAAGATATCTCGATCGGCGCCTGTGGTTCGCCCTCTGGGGTCGGCGGAAGGCTGGAGTCCCTTCGACGTTTCCGCTTGGGGGACTCCCAGCTCGGCTGGAGCAGAGGAAACAGGATCCGCCTCAACCTCCGTTGAAGCGGATTGGGTAACTTCTATTTCAGGGGCGGACTGCGTCCCCCCCTCGCCTGCATCTGCCGGGCGGCTGGGGATAAGACCCCGCTCGGCGAGTTCTTTTTTGGTAGCCGCCTCAATTTCCACGGCTTTCAATTTCAGATGATCAGTAGCCTTGGAGCGCCACATGACTTCAGCTGCAGTAGAAAAAAATTAAAATCAGTTAGACAAAAAAGGCGAAGTGAGTAAAGAGTCCTTACCCATGCGGTAGGGAAGATTGGCCCGAACGGGAGATAATCCAAAAATGTACAACACCCCCTTGAGAAGCAACTGGTCGATTTTGTACCGCTGACCGGACAACCAGTTTGCCGCATGAAGGTAGGCTGGATTGCTTCTGAATTTGCCGAGCTCCGGCTGGGTCGGCACAGCGGTCTGCCATTTGGTTCTGAATGCTGGCCGCTCGGGAAGTCGTATATAGAAGAAGAACTCCTTCCAGTGCTTGTTGGAGGTCGGCATATTCTCAAAAAATTTGAAGCCTATTCTACTTTGGAAAATAAAAGTACCCAACTCGGATTGTTTGGGGTAGAAGAAGTAGTGGAATATTTTGGGGTCGAGTGGGATACTGTGCAGCTTAAAGAGGACGACCACCCCGCTCAGCAGCCTAAAGGAATTCGGCACAAGTTGGCCGAGCGGGATGCGAAAATAATTACAAACTTCAAAAACAAAATGATGGGTAGGAAATCTAAGGCCGCCCTAGAATTGGTCCAGAAAAAAACAAATGGTACCGCTCGGCGGGTTATGGGGCCGGTCGGTCGGGTCGGCTACAACTATTTCATGGTCGTCCGGGATCCCGTACGTCCGAACAAGACGCCGAGCGCCCTCCTCGTCAAATTTACTCTCCATGGTCATATACCAGGGACCATGAACATCAACAGCGGGTACGGAAGTGCTCGCCATGACTAAAGTACCAAGAAAAAGAAAGAAGGAAGCCGAAAGAAACTCGGAAACGGAGGACAGATAAAAGTTCGCAAGCAAGGGGACGAAAGGAGTTCCCCGCGAAAGGGAAAGGCCGAAAGGAAGGGAGAAGCTTATTGAGGGAAGATGAGCGGAGAGGATCACCGAGCCGAAAACCACCAAGAGGCAAGAACTAGGACAGCCGGAACGATGCAGCCGCGGGCACCTTCGACGGAGGACGCGCAATGAAACAGAGAATGCAGCGTAAGGGCGAAGACGAAGGCTTTATGCGAACGAGGCTGGTCGGCCTCGTCCGTCGGATGCAGGTCACGAGAGACGAGGTCATCATCTAACCGTCCATTTCAAAACAATCGGCGTCCCATCGTACGGATCATCACCGCCACGCGAGAAGAGCCACGTGGCGCTCTGTCACCAGGCGCAATTAATGCGCCCATACCGCGCATGCTTCGACTTAATGAAAAGGATTTGCATGATTTTCGAGAAGATTTAGACAAGCAAACATCCACGTTGAGCGCCAAGACATCCAAAACGAAGAGCCGAGCGGCTCAAGGGATATTATAAGCGACGGTAAGGCGACGACCGCCCGCTCGGACACATAGTCCAGTCAGTCGGACTCACTGCCTCCTTCGACTAGACTTGAAGGGGAGGCAAGTGATCCGGCGGTAAGAATGGGGGACCCACTTCCTGAAGGGTCCCAGCCTGAGGACGGATGGAGGGCTGACTAAGCGGGTAATGGCCGCGTCAAGCAGTTGAGCAGGTCCGAGCGGAGCTAGAGATAACCCAGCCATAGGCTTGGGTTTCCGACGCCAAGGCGGGAGGACTGAATGGCCGAGCGGGTGTCTGCCCGGCTGGAACCGAAGGGCCGAGCGGGTGGTCCGTTCGGCCAGGATAAGGGCGAGGATACAAAGGTTAGCCGAGCGGCCTATTCGTTCGGCTCGGGATATGGGATGTCAGCAAAGGCATGTCTGATGATTATGCCGTATACAAGATTTCACGATAGAGGGTCTTGCCGTCACATCATGGAAAGGTTGATACCAGAGACGGATCTATGTTGGGGCTCTCCTGGGCTGTAGCCCACCCCTCAAAAAGAAAAACTATCAAGCTACCACAATGAGGAAGGAAAGAACATCAAGTTTCTGAACAATATCTATTTAGAATTGAAGTTTATCAGAGCAAGAAGATTATCTTCTTTCACAGTCTCAAGCCTGGTAAGGACTGAGGAGGTTGACCAATATTAGAAATAACCCAAATAGAAACAACGATCTCACTACCAAATATGGATTCTCAGAACTCATGGCTAGCAAAGGAAGGATGCAAATGGAAGAACAAACTTGCTCTTCCTCATGAACCGATGGAGGAAGACTTAGCTGTAAGAGTCGATCTCTCCTAAATCTCCTTCCCCTCAAGGCGACGGAGACAACAATCTTCCCAAATCAAGCAACAGCTGTGATGGTCGATTCCCTTCCAATTCGGTAGCCCCACGTATAACAAATCGACAATCCTAATCCCTAAATCACTTGCTTCAAATTGCCATACGAAAAATCTTCATTCATTACCTCTGCTTCAAATAGTGCATGAGATTTTGTGAACCATATAAAATATCTTATATTAATTATTCAATTGTGAATTAGAAAGATATCTTATCACATTTTTAATATTTCTATTTTTATTTTCGTTTGAATATAGGTATCATATGTAATTATTATTTATTTATTTTTTAATTTAAAATACTATCATTGTTAAAAAATGATGTTTTTTAAATTAATATTTTATTAATACATAAATAAATTAATATTTTGAATCAATCATATATTATAAACCCATTTATTTTTAATTACATTTAGACAACCAATCTAAATTAAATTTGTCAAAAATAATTTTTAATAAATGTAAAATATAGATAAAATAATATCATTTTATCTCACAAGAGAATATAAAAAAATAATAAGAAAGATTTAATAGATCGAAATAATCATATGTATTAAAATAAATAGGTCGCAATACGTTTGAGACGCCGTATTTGTATATATTGTATATTGAGAAAAAGATTTTATACTTATTACCGTGTATAAAATGCATATTACCCATGCAATCTATCTTATTGTTTTAGAAAAATAGATAGGTATTTTATAATTGTAATTTAACATTAAAGAAAAATAATTAATTTATTTTTATTTATTTTATTTTGATACTTAATTCATAATTATTTCATATTCATAGCCTAGTCCATTTATAAATCCTAGATCCGTCCCTGGTTGATACAGTAGCGGTATGACCTTATGGATGCCCTTCTAACAGACTCATACCTGGGCATGGTCGAAAGCAGGTGATTGCTTTGATTGACGCGCCCAGACTCCTTCGAGAGGTCTATATAAGGTCTCCATTTCTTCACCGGAGGTACGCGGAGCTGAATCTCTGAAGCCACCTCTTTGTTATTCCTCGCCTGACTTGAGCGTCGGAGGGCCGTCGCCGGGACACCCCTCCCGGCTCGGTTTTGTTGCAGGTTCGCCGGAGCATTCGAGGATCTAGCAGGGAGCGTCACATCCCCAGTGTCCGTTGACTCTGGTTCGGATAGGATCAATACCTTTAGCACATATGTTTTTTATCCTGTATTATTTTATTCTGTATTTAAAAAATAATATTTAAGTTTTTTACCAAAAGTCAACATTTAATCTTTTTTACCAAAAGTCACATGCGAAAGATCTTGTAAAAGATAATTAGACTTCTATTTTTTTAATCATTTTCAATAATAATACTAAAAACATTGAGTTGACTATTATACTCTTTAGTAAAAATTTTTATAAAATTTATATACACAAACATAAATAATAGAAAAAAAAATAACTCTAAAAAATAGTCAACCAAAAACTTATTTCACCATCCTCGTCAAATTCAAAAAGAACCTGAATTCTAAATTAATAAATTAAATAGAGATGAAATGAAATTTATTATTAAAAATTTCTCTTTTCTCATCAAATGTGGTATACAATAAGTATGAATAATTTTGATTCATCAATTTATAATTCTGTTTTTTTTTTTCTAAATTTGGTGAGGGGTGGAGTCTTTGACTAATTATTCGTTTCAGAGTTATTGATTTTCTATTGTTTATACAGTTTCATATATGAATTTTATGAGAATTTTTTGTTAAAGGATATAATGATTAATTTAATAGATTTTTTTTTATCTTTTTGAGATTATTATCAAAAAAATGATAAAAAGGAGTACAATTGTTTTTTATTTATTTTTTGTTACATTTATAATGAGAGGATATTTTAATGATGAATTTTATTTTATTTTCATTTGATTTTGGTTTATCAATTTAGAATTCTATTTTTTTTTTATTGGGTGAAGATGACAGAATGAGTTTTTAGTTGATTATCTCTTTCAAAATTGTTTTTTCGTATTGTTTATATAGATTTATGTATAAATTTTGTAAAAAATTTTATTGAATAATATAATGATCAATTTAATATCATTTTTTTCTTTTTATGATTATTGTCTAAAAATGACAAAAAATAAAGACACGATTAATTTTATAAAATTTCTCACCTATAATTTTTTTTTGATAAAAGGTTAAATGTTATTTTTTAAATGATAAAAAACTATTAGATATTTTGCCTTAAATTTTTCATAGTGAATAGCACGAATAGCCGATGGACCTTTTTTAATCGACTAGCCTTACTCGGCAACCAAAGGTCGGGTGGGTAGAACTCACGAGTCAACTTATAATTGTTAGGTAGGATCGTACATTCGTACTCAAGAGTGGAGCCCACAGTCCATATATCAATACACGAGTGTAATCGACAAGGTCTTAGGCTTTTGTCTGCATTAAATTATAAGCCATTATCTTTTTAAAAGTAAATCAAAGTATCATGATGTGACAACAGGATATAAACATAACTATCCCTCAATCCAGCTCAAATCTTCTGTCCCGAGAATGTGCCTGTCCCTTTGTCCCACGCAGAAAATGACAAGGTTGTCTCGTGAGAAACACGTGACGCAGAGAAAAATTAACTTTTGCCCCGAAAACCTCTTCGGGGAAAACCTCTTCGTAGACTTTTCCCTCTGCCCTAATCTTCCTGTGCCCTAACCTTCCTCACGAGACAACCTTCCGCCTCCCGACAACCTTCCGCTGTCCCTCCGAAGCCCCGCCGGCGCGAAATCCCGACGTCTTCCAAGTGTCGACGGCAACAGGCAGCACCCTCGAGGCCAGTCCATCTCTGTGCCTGCCCCCTTCCTCACTCCCACGGCTCCCCTGTCCCTCCGAAGCCCCGCCGGTGCGAAATCCCGGCGTCTTCCAACTATCGACGGCAACAGTGATCCCAACGAGGCGCCGCCCTTCTCCTTCCAACCTTCGACGCAAATCCTTCCCACCTTCGACAGACAGGTGCAGGCAACACCCTGCCGAACCAGTTCGAAGATCCTGCTAAGTCGCCTTTCAGGTATAAAGGTTCTAGCAAATTCAAATGCATTGCTTCAGTTCTTTACCTGATTTATGGCACGTTAATGCTGGAATCTGTGTTCTTTATTTGTGCTGTGTTTCTGTATCTGTTTCTTGTGCCAATTACTTCCTTCATATGCTGATCGTATAAGGCAGTTTCAAGTTCTCTGGCATTAATGCAACAGTTTCTCTCATATCACATATCCAGTGCATCCATTTCTTAATAAAGACTAAGGGATCACTTGTGAATTTTCAAGATTTAAGTGCAAAACGAAATAGCTTTTTGTTTCTGTTTAAGGAATTCAATTTGCACTTAATCTTGCTGTTTTTGTTTATTGTGCCAATTTGCACTTGTGCTAATTCCTTGGTCAAAAAATATGATCCGTAGGAGATCATATGCTTCTGAGTTGCCAATTTCTGTGCCAATTTGCACAGAAATATGATCTGTAATTTTTGTGCCAATTTGCACAGAAATATGATTGGTTCTAGCCAGTGTTTTCTTGACATGATGGCCCTACAATATGATATGTGTAACCATTATCTATAACCATTTTGTCATCACATTGTAGAATTTGTATTGTGATATGTGTAAAAAAATATATACATCTCTTGATTGTTTTTTTTTTGTTTAGGATTAAAGTAATTATCATGGACTTGTCGTTGGTTGAATCTACGAGTTGTCGTAGGTTAAATTTTGATGTAAACGAAGATTGTCGGGATAATGAGTTTGATGTTATTGATGAGGGTACAGACTCTACCATGTTATTGATGAATTCTGACACATCTATCATAGAAGAATTGATGCCAAAAATCGGTATGGAATTTAAGACGGAAGAGGATGCCTATCAATTTTATTTGAAATATGTTAAACAAGTTGGATTTGGCATAAGAAGGAGTAAAAGCCACAATGATAAATCGGGTAAATTAATTGACAGGATTTTTTTGTTGTTGTACACAAGGAAAAAGGGGAAAAGACAAACGAGATGTTTATGTGAAATCTCATCGTCCTGAAACAAGGTTTGGTTGTGAGGCTAAAATGAAGATTAGTTGTCGAAAAAATGGCAAATTGAGTGTGGAGCAATTTGTTAAAGAGCATAATCATTATCTTTCAAGTCCAAACAAAACTCATCTCTACAGAAGTCATAGAAATATTTCTTCTTCTGCTGCAATACAAATTAAGATGGCAAGTGATGTGGGAATCCCCCCAAAAACATCTCATGATCTTATGGTGAAACAAGTTGGTGGGAGGGATAATTTAGGTTTTATTCCGCAAGATTACAACAACTACTTGCGATCCAAAAGAACAAGAAATATTAGAGTTGGTGATACAGGAGGTGTATTGGAATATTTGCAGAAAATGCAATTTGATGATCCTAATTTTTTTTATGCTATTCAAGTTGATGAAGATGATTTGATAACTAATATTTTTTGGTGTGATGCTAAGATAAGAGCTGATTATGGCAATTTTGGAGATGTTGTTTGCTTTGACACAACATACAGGAAGAACAATGAAGGTCGTCCAATTGCGTTGTTTGTGGGTGTTAATCATCATAAGCAGTCCATAATTTTTGGTGCAGCTTTATTATATGATGAAATATCTTTGACATTCGAGTGGTTGTTTGATACATTTACTAAAGCTATGTGTGAAAAAAAACCAATAACTATTCTTACAGATCAAGATGTAGCAATGGCAAAGGCTTTGACTTCCAAATGGCCTGAAACACATCATCGTTTGTGTATTTGGCACATTTATCAGAATGCGGCAATACATTTGAGTGAAGTTTTTTCTGAGTTCAAAGAGTTTACTAAAGATTTTGCCTCGTGTATATATGATTTTGATGAAGAAGAAGATTTTATTTTAGCTTGGAACATGATGTTGACTAAGTATGCACTTGAAGACAATGATTGGTTGAGACGTATGTTTTGCATAAAAGAAAAATGGGCATTAGTATATGGACGACATATGTTTTGTGCAGATATGACTACAACCCAAAGAAGTGAGAGCATGAATAGTATTCTGAAAAGATATGTCTCTTATCAACACAAGTTTTTAGACTTTTTCAATCACTTCCAAAGGTTGCTTGATGATCGTCGATATGAGGAGTTAAAAGCTGATTTTAGATCACATACAAGTGTTCCATGTCTATTGTATCCAATTGAAATTTTAAAGTATGCATGTTCTATTTATACTCCTGAGGCATATAAGTGTTTTGAACAAGAGTGGTACAAATCTCATGATTCTATTATACACATTTATGAGGATGTTGGATCACATACAAAATACAAAGTTACTTTTCACAAAAAGAGTTACCATCATATAGTTACACTTTATTCATGGGGTCAAAAGATCGAGTGTAGCTGTAGAAAATATGATTTTGCTGGGATTTTGTGTTCTCATATTTTGAAAGTATTTACGATGAAAAATATCATGAAAAACCCAAGTGAGTATGTATTGAAAAGGTGGACACGGAAAGCAAAAGATGGATACTCTGGAGTTATTGAACTTGTTGCAGACAAAGGTAGTTTGGATCCAAAAACTTGCAACAGTATGCGATATAAAGAATTGAGTGGATTATATGTTCAACTGGTTACCAAGGCAGCAGAGAGGGAAGATACTTACAAGGTTGTTAAAGATGATTTGTTGAGTATGTTTCAGATGGTGGATGAGAGGTTACAAGTTAATGAACCAACTTCCCAACACTCTATTGAAAGAGAGTTTGAAAGTGGCGAAGGAAACTCTCTTGGAGTCAAAGGAATTAAAACAAAGAAGAAACCGGTTTCAGGTAAGAGATTGAAAAGTGGCTTAGATAAGATTTCAAAGAAAAGAAAAGCGGCGAGGAAAAATAATCAAACTTCAACAATTCTTAAGGTTTCACCTCTTTTCTTATTAAAGTGTTGTTTATTTGTTGTCATTTCATTTGAAAAAATATATAGAATTAAATCATTATATTTTTGTATACCAGGCTAGAGAAGATCATTATGAAAGTACAAGTTGCATGCCTAGTGTTGAAGGTTTGAGTATGACCGAAACTCAATTTCAACCACTTTTGTCAACGCAACTATCTCAGGTTAACTTTGATATTGGTTATTTTCAAACAAATGACTCAGAATGATGGTAAGAAACTAACTCTTATAATGGATATTTGTATCTTTGTACCAGAATCTTTTTGGAAACTATCTCAGGCTTTAGTGCTGTTAACTATACCAGAATCTTTGTATCTTTGAACATACCAGAATCTTGATATCACTAATATAACTAAAGTATTGTTGGTATCTAACTCTTTTCCCTTGCATTGCAGTTTCTACAGCGGGTTTTCAGCATAGATACAATTGTGAAACCTCTTCCTCTTGCTATGCAATATAACGTCTCCAGGAATTTGAGTTTTTTTACTCGGATCTTTACACAATTTTGGGGTAAGTCTTTGGTATGGTTAACTTATTAAAAGTGTATGATTATACAGATCAACTTCTGTAGCTGTTAGCTAACTCTAGATTCTTGGTAACCTGATCCAGCCATGGCGAGGTTTGCTTAGTTAGGCTTTGGTGGACTGATCTAGTGTGTGATCATCAAATGGAGATTTCATAAGCCGCTGCCTGGCAGATTTATTGCAATGTGGACTGATCTTTTGTCTTTAAATAGCATCAGAAAATTTATTGCAATGAGAAAATTTATTTCTTTTGTCTTTCTTTTCATGAGAAAATGTGGACTGATTTTTTTCTTAATTTTGAAGAGCTGTTAAAATAATTTATTTTATGATTTATTTTTTTTAAAAATCATTATTGTTGTATGGGTTTGGTGAATTTAAATTGGGCTTTAGATAAAAAACAAAAAATAAAGTTCACTGTCCGAAATCTACGCACCAAAATTCATGCCTTGCTTCACAAAATTCATATACAATTTTCTTAGTCTGAAGCCAGCAAAAGTGAAGCAGGTAAAATCAAGATTCAGGTCAAGCTAGGGATAGAATATGTGATTCTTCTTAAATGTAATCAAGTGGAAGAAATTTTACACATCAAATGCGTTGATTTTGCTATGAACTTTGGCCAACAATTAGGAGAGTTTTGAGTCCAGTTAATGCCTGATAACTGCATAAACCTTGATCCAAAACTAACACAAGGTCATTGGATCGGTCTGTTGACCGATCCAGTGATACTCTGGTTATCTGGATCGGTCGGCAGACCGATCCAGTGATACGGTAGTCACTTGATCGGTCTCGTGACCGATCAGTGACCCGACCGATCCAATGATACGGTAGTCACCTGATCGGTCTCGTGACCGATCAGTGGCCACACAGAAAGTCTCTGTAGGTTATCTGATCGGTCTGGGGACCGATCAGTAATCACACAGAAGCATTCTGTGGGTTATCTGATCGGTCTACAGACCGATCAGCAAGAAGTGATCAGAAGACGCTGGGACTCAAAGCGAGAGGGAGGATCGGTTTGTGGACCGATCCACCCATAGGCTGATCGGTCCACAGACCGATCAGACTCCTTCCAGACCGATCAGGATAAGTCCTGATCGGTCCAGAGATCTATGGATCGGTCTGTTGACCGATCCACAACATGTCGTACATCCTAAGATCCTAACAAAGAATTCTATTTAATCCATTGCCTTTTAAATGCTCAGTATATTTTTTCCTCATCGATCTAAATGACATGAGGCTAACTCATCAATCTACTTAACAAATGACTATCAATCTAATTTGGTCATAAATTAGCAAAAAATCTGGGTCAAAATTATGTTCATTATTTGAGATTAACAAAGAACAATTCAAAGTGGGAAGCAATATCGACAATACGTGCTAAAGATAGCTTAGACATAGATAAACAAAGATAATATCATAACATCATTTGTTGACATACGAAGTTAATTGAAGAATACATAACTAATATCCATCCATAAACAATAAAAGCACATGTCAACATCATCCATAATTATATTTCTTTATCACATTATTACTAAACTAGACCAACTAACAAACAAAACAAATATACAGCCAAAAGAAATAAGTCCACTGTCAGTACTAATATCCAAACGATAAGCGGTACATTCCAATTTCTCATATTGTGTCTAGGATACGCAATGTATTCACTTCCTACCCTAGGCTCCAGTCTTGGCAACATCCTTGAATGTACAGCACTGGTATCTTCATTTAGTCTAGTATCAGACCTCACCCATTTTAACCATCCATGCTGTTTACATCCATAATATAGTCTTCCTGGGTTGTTCATTGATCTAGATACTAGCACTAATGCTCTTAGTCCGCAGTACCTGCATTGTACATTTTCAAATTTGGTATGGTCGATACTGCTGTTACTTGATGATGTCATTCAACAGCAACCTAAAAAATAAAATTGAACAAAATTTGAGCTAATTAAAAGAACCCTTTCAGAGTCTGAAATGAGACAAATTGAATCTTCAAAGTAAAGGAAAAAGCATCATCTAATTTATGTGCAACTTATAATGATATACCTCATTATGATAAGCATGCTACACAAATTATGTCCCTTCTACTGTTATAAAAAAAAACATATATTTTAGAATCCTAATTCAGAGATGAATCTGTGAGTTTGTTGGTTTATCTGAAGGTAGCATTTAAGACAAAGGTCTTCCATCCAAACATCAACAGCAATAACAACATTTGCTTGGACATACTCAATGATCAATGGAGTCCAACTCTCACTACCAGCCAACTAGCAGCTGGAAGTCCATTAAGGCGTGTCTACTCCAAACTCAAGTTTAAGATAGTATCTATTTATATAGATTGATGTCTTCAACTATCATTTAAAAGTGTGTAGGAGTAGATCTCTCATAATATTATCAAGAGATAACTATGTCACAATCTACTTGATAGCAACATCAAAGCTCAAGTGTTCTTCAACTTGAATTTGCATTGTACCAATCTTGAAACTTGCACGAGAAAGTTCACTATCAATAATAAAATCAAAAGAACAGAATGAATTGTGACTAGCTTCAAAGCAAAGCAAATGTGCACAATTAACAATTGAATACAAGATTCCAACATAAGTGATAAGAAGCTTAAACGGTTAAATGGTTTTCAAGAAAGAGTCCAAAAAATATCCATAGAGAAATAACTAACAAAAGAATAATTGTTAAATGGTTTTCTTAGGTTCAAGGAAGATAAATATGTGATATGAATCGGGTAAAGATAAATGGTTTTAAATCTTGAAAATTCACAAGTGATCCCTTAGTTTTTATACGATCAACATATGAAGGAAGTAATTGGCACAAGAAACAGATACAAAAACACAGCACAAATAAAGAACACAGATTCTAGCATTACCGTGCCATAAATCGGGTAAAGAACTGAAGCAATGCATTTGAATTTGCTAGAACCTTTATACCTGAAAGGCAACTTAGCAGGATCTTCGAACTGGTCCGGCGGAGTGTTGCCTGCACCTGTCTGTCGAAGGTGGGAAGGATTCGCGTCGAAGGTTGGAAGGAGAGGCTTCGGAGGGACAGGGGAGCCGTGGGAGTGAGGAAGGGGGCAGGCACAGAGATGGACTGGCCTCGAGGGTGCTGCCTGTTGCCGTCGACACTTGGAAGACGTCGGGATTTCGCACCGGCGGGGCTTCGGAGGGACAGCGGAAGGTTGTCGGGAGGCGGAAGGTTGTCTCGTGAGGAAGGTTAGGGCACAGGAAGGTTAGGGCAGAGGGAAAAGTCGCGAAGAGGTTTTCGCCGAAGAGGTTTTCGGGGCAAAAGTTAATTTTTCTCTGCGTCACGTGTTTCTCACGAGACAACCTTGTCGTTTTCTGCGTGGGACAGAGGGACAGGCACATTCTCGGGACAGAAGATTTGAGCTGCCCTCAATCCCTTTTAGATCAGTTCAAATCTCCTGTCCTGAAACTCCCCCTGTCCCTCTGTACCACGCAGAAAACGACAACCGACTCGTGAAAAACACGTGACGAAGGAGGAAACCAAAAGAGTTCGTCGCCTGTTGCCTGCTCACTGCGAGAAACGAGTTCAACAGCCTTCTCTCGTTGCCCTAGCCCTCTCTTCTGTCCCGACAACCAGACGAACATCCGGCGTCTCCTTCCCACCTTCGACGCGACCCCTTCCCACCTTCGACGGGAACATCCTGCTTCGTCTCCGCCGTCCCTCGACGAACATCCTGCTTCGTCTCCAGCTTCGTCGACGACGCAGCCCGCCGGAGCTCTTTGTCGACCAAGTAGGCGTGCACGAATTGCAGGCTTCTGTCCCTGCTTCGTCTCCGCCGTCCCTCGACGAACATCCTGCTTCGTCTCCGCTTTTCAGGTATAGGGTTCTAGGAAAAATGTCTCTTGCTTAAGAACTCTCTTTCTATAGTTATCAGCTTAAGAAATTTGACGAATGCAAAATGCTACTCGATCTTGCTTTTGTATGTATTTGAAACTTGAAGATCATGATACTTGATCTTGCTTTTGTGGTGTTATTATCAGCTAACATCTAGCCACTTTATCAGCTAACATTGTGGTGTTTTTTTTATTTTCTTTGTCCTTTTGGTTGATCATGTTTTCTTTTTGAGGTTGGGCATAAAGGCCTAAAATGGCTATTTATTTTCACCATGTTCACAACGATGAACCCTTACACATTATTTCAGCCGCAGGGTATCTATTTGTTGGTTGTAATGAGTGTGCCTTCCTAGTTTGCCGAGCTTGTTATGAATATGAAAGGCAATGTCAAGGTGGGAAGCAAATGGCAGGGAGAAGATGTTGATTTATCTTCATCTTTTTTGGATCGGTCTGTTGACCGATCCACACCTTTTTTTTTGGATCGGTCAGCAGACTATGGATCGGTCAGCAGACCGATCCACAGCTTTTTTTTTGGATCGATCAGGCCATAGCCTGATCGGTCCAGGAAGGCTCTGATCGGTCTGTGGACCGATCAGGCTATAGTCCACAGACCGATCCTTTTGGTTTCCTCCTTCGTCACGTGTTTTTCACGAGTCGGTTGTCGTTTTCTGCGTGGGACAGAGGGACAGTGGGAGTTTCGGGACAGGAGATTTGAACTGTTTTTATCTTTGCTCCGATAGCTATCCATAAACCCTTTTTATTCCTTACCAAACTGATCCGATTAAGGGGATATTTGGTTCTTTCTTAAGAATATGAATAAAAATGAAAATTATAATATTATGAAAGGACATTTGATTCTTTCTTAAGAATATGAATAAAAATAAAAATCATAATATTATGAAATAGGAATGAGTATAAATATGAATATTATTTTTAAAAGTAATATTTTATTAGTTGAATATTTTCTATCAAAATAAATTAAAATTTTCTTTTTTATCCTTAAAGGAAAATAAGAGAAAAAATTAGATGTGAATAAAAAATATGATGAAAGAGAAAGTATGATGAGAGAGAATGAAGAGAAGGAAAGTGTGATGAGAGAAAATTAGGAAAGAGAGTGTAATTGGTGATAGAGAGAAAGTATGATGAGAGAGAAAGTGTGATGGGAAAGAATGAAAAGAGCAAGTGTGATGAGAGAAAATTAGGAAAGAGAGTGTAATGGAGAAAGCATGACAAGAGAAGATGAGAGAGGATAAAGAGAGAGAAAGTATAATGAGAAAAAAATGAGAAGAGAGAGTGTGTGATGGAAAAGATTGAGGAGAGAGAAAGTATGATGAGAGAGAAAATGTGATGAGAGAAAAGTGTGATGAGAAAAAAAAAAGGAAGCGAGTGTGATGGGAGATATTGATGAAAGAGAAAGTATGATGAGAGAAAAAACTTGATGAAAGAGAAAGTGTTAAGAAAAAAAGGGAGTGAGTGTGATAGGATAGATTGAGGAGAGAGAGTGTGTGATGAGAGAGAAAGTGCTATGAGAAAAAAAAGAGAAAAGAGAGTGTGATGGGAGAAATTGAGGGGAGAGAAAATATGATGAGAGAGAAAGTGTAATGAGAAAAAAAATAGAAGAGAGTGTGATTGAAGAGATTGAGGAGAGAGAAAGTGTGTGATAAAATAAAGAGAGAGAAAATATGATGAGAGAGAATAAGGAGAGAGAAAGTGATATGAAAGAAAAATTAAATAAATATATTTTGATATTTGATATTAAGGGAAAAATTTTAGTTTTAGGTTAAAGGTATTTTTGGAATAAGGGAATATTTTGATTGTTGAAAATAGAGTAATGACTCATTGAATTGAAAGAAGGAGACATGAGAATGAGTCATTACATAATTATAAGGATTCATTCCCTTATTTGTATTTCCATTCATATAATTCAAACATTAACAATGACAATCAATGATTGTTATTCTCATTTCCCACTCTTATTCCCCTAAACCAAACACCCCCTAACTCATCTTCTGTAAACCCAGGAGACACCAATTTAATTAGCGAACCATATTCTCTAGTCCATAATCCATATGAACATGTAAAAAATAGCCCTTGTCGATTCAGTTATCCAGATATGCATAATTTTATAGGTTAGTTAATAAGAGTTAACCAGATATGCATAATTTTATAGGTTAGTAAATAAGAGAGTGATAATTTTATTACTATAGAATAAGAGATTAATTTTAAATGGACATATATTTTCAGAAGAAAAAATAAATTCTTTCATCTTCTAACTATTTGATGGTCGATTATAAGTTAACATCGTGATTTACTTTTCTTTACATAATCTGAGGACGAACTATGAAGAGCACTTGAGATAAGTATAATCAGCTACTACTACAATATAAGAAGTAGATAGTCCTGGATTAACGGTAGAATATTTTCTTAAATTTTCAAATATTTAAATATCAAATCCTAATTTCGATAAATTAACGAATGAATTTCTTTTAATGATTTGTTGATTTAAGAATGTCAGATTGATAAATCATCCATTGTGAGTATTTTTCGATTTATTCTAATAATCGGTAAAAAAAATTTCATAGAACCAAAATGATCTTTCTAGGATTAATCAATATAAGTTGAGGATACGATGTTAACTAAAAACAAATAAGAAGTAGGTAAAAGGTTAATGAGCTACCAGTTAGAAACGCTTCTCCATTTATCCCCATTACAAAATTTGGATCGAGTTAGTCATCCTCAAAATCAATAGCATAAGTTAGATATACGCTTCCCAGGAACAGCTTCGATTTTTTGCTGCGAGGCGCTCGATACCATATCCAATTAACAACATTAAACAGTTAGGCGGATCCGGGTCTGGTTAACCAAGCTAGAGTAGACCTGATTCGAGACCATAACCGATTGATCAAACCCGACCCGATAGGCTGCTTTCCTAGCCCGGCGCTCATTAATAGAAGTAATCCTCTTCCTCAAATTAAAAAGACTTCAAACGGCCCTTCTTCTTCGTGTCCACCGCCGTCTCAGATCCAGCTTTCGGCGATGCCTCTCGCCGACCGATCTCTCCTCCCTCCCTTCGCCTCATCCGCCTTCGTTCTCCTCTTCTTGATAGCCGCCACTGTCTCCGCCTCGGAGTCCGACCATAAGGTACGCCGTTTTCCTTACTGCTGGATTACCAGTCCGCCGTATCATGATTCAGATTTCTGGCACGTTTGGCGATATCTTTCGTTTATATTTTGTATCCACCATCATTTGATGTGAAAAACCTTTTCTGTGGTGATCGCGTATTTTGGTATCCGTTCGGTGTTGATTGTTCTTTTGGTCTACGTATGGATCTGAACCTGGATTGTTTACCGAGACTTCTTGATTAAGGCTCAATATGGCTTTGGGTTTATTTTTTTGTTTGGATTTAGCCTCGTTTTGGCGATCTATGGTGGTTTTTTTTCCAAGCTGTAGTAGTTCAGTCAGATACCAGTGGTGGTCTTCTACATGGGGGTCAATCTGAATGAAGTTTCAAGCAATGGAACCGAGGTGAAAAATTGGTACTCCATGAAGCTTTTATAAGTTCATAGTATCTGATTTCCTGAATTTGGAAAGAGTGGTTTTGTCTACTCAGTAAGTTTAAGATCCACTTCGTGGGGCAAGTTTGACTTTATCGATCACCTTCAACTCCGCATGTGCTTGCTTGTCTTACTTTAAACCAGGACTGGATCTTAATTCACCAAATCAAATTAATTCCTTCCATAGCTCAATTGTATTCAATGTGAGATTACTAGCTTGAGGGGATAATGCATACAAATCACTTCTATTGCATAGACGGCACAACTCTGATTTCAATTTGTTTTTAGAACTGATTACATTTTTGTTTTGTCGATATTGTTTTTATATACCATAGATATAAGAAATATTATTTTTTGTCATTGAGATTTCTTCAGTATTTTGCTATTGTTATCGATATTCTTTCAATAAGTATATATTGCCACTTTTTCTGCTAATTTAAGTATCTTTCAACAAGTCTTTATTTTTATTGCAATTTTCATATGCACTGCCAATTTATTTGCAGTACCAAGCAGAAGACCTAGTTACACTATGGGTAAACAAGGTTGGGCCATATAACAACCCCCAAGAGACATACAACTATTATACTCTTCCATTTTGCCATCCATCTGAGAACCCTGCTCATAAGTGGGGTGGGCTAGGAGAGGTCCTAGGTGGAAATGAACTAATAGACAGCCAGATCCCTATCAAGTTTGAAAGTATGTAGTTTTTCCACACAATTCCTTCCTCTTTTTTCAATTTCATGATGGGGCTGAAAATACAGGCTATGAGATGGGGTGCAAAGTTAACGATTTATTTCTTCAATTTGAAAATTGATGTGCAGGAAATATTGGAAAGGGCACCATTTGTACGATTGAACTTGATGCCACAAAAGTTAAGAAATTTGCAGATGCTATAGAGAACTCTTATTGGTTTGAATTTTTCATAGGTATTGACACGGTTTCACCTATCTGATACTTCAACAAATATGGGATACCATGTTTTATTTTCTTCCTGTGTGTTCATTTGTTCATCTGGAATTATTTTCTTTTTGTTTTGTTACTTATCCTTAATTTATTTCTTCTCTCTCATTCCCACTTGGAGCTGCATTCTAGATGACTTACCTTTTTGGGGTAAGCTCCTGTCAATTGTTAATGCATTTTATATGTTTTTTTTTTATCTTTCATTAATCTAAATTTTCGTTGATATATAAATTTGTACTTTCAGGGTTTGTTGGAGAGACTGACAAGAACAACAAAGATAAACATTACCTGTACACACATAAAAACATTCTCATCCAACACAACACAAATCAAGTAAGTCAACCATCGGCTGTCTCTAAGAGATCAGTAAAAGTTTTTCTTCCTAAGAGACAAGTTTGGTTCCAATTGTTTCATGGTCTTTTTTGTTGCAGATTATTCATGTTAATCTCACTCAAGAAAATCCTAAACTTTTGGAACCAGGGAAAAAGTTTGACATGACATATTCTGTCAAATGGGAGCCTATAAATGTAACATTTGCCCGCCGATTTGAGGTTTACTTGGATTACCCATTTTTTGAACACCAGGTAATGTAGTTATTTGCTTGTCTATATATCATATATTCTTGTACTAGCTCACAATGTGTCTTTCCTTATATCCATGTATAATATTAGAGAAACATCTTAAGTCTCCTGGTGATCATGGTTTTGAAATCTGTTATGCAACCTTTATTGTTCAAGATTACCCATTTTTTGAGCACAAGGTAATTCAGTTATTGCTTGGTTATGTATCATATGCTCTTTTGCTACCTTACAAATGGATCTTTTCTGGACGTCAATGCATTATATTAGAGCCTCTTAAGTTTTCTGCTGATCATATTGAAAAGAATGTTATACAAGCTATCTTGTTCCAGTAATCTGACAGTATATATATTTGCATTAAAGCCTTTTTAGTGATAACCATTGATATTTTTTATCCAAAAATTTGTGCCCTCTTTGAGTTGAGATAACAAAAAATTGCTGATTCCACAGATTCACTGGTTCTCTATCTTCAATTCTTTCATGATGGTTATTTTCCTCACTGGCCTCGTATCTATGATATTGATGAGAACTCTCAGAAATGATTATGCAAAATATGCTCGGGAAGATGATGATCTTGAAAGTCTGGTAAGGCTGTGTTTGTTTGACATGCAGATTTCAAATTAGCCACTCATAGTCGATATTGTGATGGGTCGAAGTCATGGTTCTATAGCCAACTTGGATTTTTCTACGAATTGATTTTTGGTCACTCTCAGGAAAGAGACGTTAGTGAAGAATCTGGGTGGAAATTAGTTCATGGGGATGTCTTTCGGCCTACTCAGAATTTGGCTCTTATGTCTGCTCTTGTTGGTATTGGTGCCCAGTTGGCGACACTTGTTCTTCTAGTTATTTTGCTGGCCATTATTGGGACACTATATATTGGGTACACATGGTTTCATTGTTTTTTTATATGCTAAATGGAGTTAATGCAAAGAAAATGAGTAGCTTGATTGTGATTTTATTTCCATGAGATACTTAAAATAGCACTTCACCAGAGGTTATTTGAAGTTCAACTAGTTTATTTTGTTCTTTCATACCTGTTTAATTCCATTTGACTTTAATTTATTCTTATCAATTAATATTTTATAAGAGAATGATAATTGATCTGATTTAACTCTTTTGTTAGTATGATTATATGGTTGTACTCATCATTCAGGTGACAGTTTTTTAGTGTTCAAGATTGGTGAGAATGCCTGTTTTGTGCCTTCTTTTTGGATTGTATTTCCTTTCTGTATGTCATGTTTGGTTATGTAGACAATTCCATCATGACAACATGACAATTTACGACCATTACATTTTTCTCATCTTTTAGTTATATTCATACTTTTCTTTGGTGGTGAATTTTGGAGCAAAGCAAGGTCGTTTACATTTCTTTTAAGATCAATATATTTGGATTATTGCTTACCAGACAACTATGTATTGAAATACATGAAGTGTCATATTCCATTAACCTATAACTTCCAAGTTGATTATTCCTGACTCTGCTGATTCTGTTGGTTTATTGACCAGAATTGTGATAGTTACTATATTAATATTAGATAACTTATTGTATGTACATTGTTAATACTCTGACTGAAATAATTCGGACTAGGTTATTGGGTATGGATATATCTGAATTCTGTCTTTCATCAATGCGGATCAGTAATTCAGTATAAAATAGAATGATTATGGTTGCTCAATATGAGTTCTGGTTTTAATTTGATATTTACTGTGTTATTTTCTCCTCTAGTCTTTTGCATGTTAATTGTGATTATTTCATCCTACTCAAAAATGTTTTTTGAATTTAAACTAGGCGAGGTGCTATCATAACTACATTCATTGTGTGCTATGCCCTTACTTCATTCATCTCTGGCTATGTTAGTGGTGGACTTTACTCGCGCAATGGTGGTACGATTTGCTTTGAGATCCTCTCCTTTTCTTTTGAATACGCATTTTATGCCTATTAATAGGATTTATTCCGAGAAAAGTTACTACCATGTCATATTAACAAATCTAGACTTTCACAAACACATGGAAGCTACTCTCTTTAGAGAAAAGACTTTCACTATATAATTGTTTCTGAATATTACATCTGTTTCTTTTTGCAGGTAAACACTGGATAAAAGCAATGATTCTCACGGCATCATTGTTTCCCATCATATGCTTTGGGATTAGTTTTATACTTAACACAATTGCTATATTTTATGGATCGTTGGCAGCTATTCCATTTGGGACAATGGTGGTTGTGTTCATCCTATGGGCTTTCATTTCATTTCCTCTTGCACTTTTAGGCACTGTTGTTGGCAGAAACTGGAGTGGTTTGCCAAACAATCCATGCCGTGTGAAAACTATCCCACGTCCTATTCCTGAGAAGAAATGGTATCTAACGCCATCTGTCATCTCGCTTATGGGAGGATTGCTTCCGTTTGGCAGTATCTTCATTGAGATGTATTTTGTTTTCACATCATTTTGGAATTATAAGGTAAAGTATGTATTTGCTTGTAACTTTACACACAATAATGTTTAAAATTCCTCTTGTTTTAGTAGTTGAAATCATTATTATCGGTTAATGGCAATATTCCCCACTGGTATGTCAAGTAATATTTTGCCACAGGCAATATTTATTTTCATGTATTCCTAGTTTGAAATGTGAAGGGGAGCCTTAGTGCAACTATAAAGTTATTGCCGTGTGATCTAGAGGTCACAGGTTGACTTTCGAAAACAGCCTCTTGCAAAGTTTGGTAAGGTTGCATACAATAGACTCTTTTCTAGGATCTTTGCATTGGCGGGAGCTTCATGTGCTGGGCTGCCCTTTATTCCTACTTTGAAATGTAAATTTAGAATTGGCATTTTGTCCAGTTCAGATACTTGACGAGACATACCAAATTCTAAGTCTTGGATTAATCATTTTGATTGCCTTGCTTGGACAGGTATATTATGTGTATGGATTCATGCTGCTAGTGTTCTTGATCCTTGTCATTGTTGCCATTTGTGTGACCATAGTGGGCACATATTTCTTGTTAAATGCTGAGAACTATCACTGGCAATGGACTTCTTTCTTTTCTGCTGCATCAACTGCCATCTACGTGTACCTTTACTCCATATACTACTACTACAAGAAGACCAAAATGTCTGGCTTTTTCCAGACTAGTTTCTACTTTGGCTATACTCTAATGTTCTGTTTGGGTTTAGGAATACTTTGTGGTGAGTTCCACCTATTTTCTAATCTTTGTAAACTCCATGTTTTATATTCTGTTTCTGAGGAGGATCATCAAATCTATTTTCACAGCATTAAATTCTATTGACTACTTCCAAATTTCAGGTGCTGTTGGCTATCTTGGCTCCACTCTGTTTGTGCGAAGAATCTACAGAAACATTAAATGTGACTAGCGACATGCAGACAGACAGCATATACTATCCAAATTTTGAAATAGTGGAACTTCATGCTGAGTTCTGGATTGTTGACTACATGAAGAAGGATGTGCTAGTCTTTTTTTTTTTTCCTTTATGTTTTTTTAGCTTACGAGTATAATATTGAAAATACAACTGACACATCTTCTTTACGTATATCAGTGTAATTATGTAAAAGAAGGGCCATCCCGTAGTAAAATCGCTACAAGTGGTACCAACAGATGGCAGCTCCTAATTCTGGTACCATTACGTCCACGTCGAAGTAGAGTTCTTTTTCAACAATTGCTTGTAATTTATTATGTCTTTTCAAGAAGGCTTGATCGGAACTGGAAAGCCAACCTCACCTTGCGTATTAGTTCTAGTAACTACGTGATTTGAATGTTTCAATCTGGTTTTTCCTAAATGCCATTCAATCTTTTATCTATGAACTCTGTTTCATCTTTGCACTTAACATTCGTTGCGAGCAATTCACGTGGTATATGAATCGGAAATCATTAGCGACAATGCTGGATTTTTTTTTTTAAAATGTTTCTGGAGTTATTAATGGTTGTTTGTAATGGTGGATCCAAGAATTTAAGTATGGAGGAACAATCACTATAGGTGTTATGGTTCGAGCAAAAAAGAAAAAAAAAATAGTAAAAATGCATGAATAGGAGAATGTCAAAACGGAGGGTGATTTATGCGTAGAATAAAAGGTGGTATCTTTCATCTATATATAATAATCCGGTAGTTATATAATTAGTTTAGTGTTTAATTTTTGTTAAGAAAAAATTAGTACAATTTATAAATACCAATATAATTCTAAAGAATTATACAATATATTTTGATATTCAATGAAGTTTCGATCGAAATTAAAATTTAGTCGATTTAAATAAAATTCTGAAAAAAATGTATTTTGTTTTACTTAGGATATTTAAGAATTATATAACATATTTCATACTGTAAAAAAGTGAGCATAAATTGACTAATAATAATTAATGTTTTTTTATTGTTAAAAAATAATGATATTGCTAAGCCTAAATGCCTGTGAATAATAATATTCTAGATTTATATTAAATCTATTAAAAATTAATTTTAAATTTTAGTATTTTTAATATTTATTAAGATAATTACACATTTCCATTTTAGGATTCAATTGAGTTTTGATAAATTTGCATATCATTAACTTTAAATTGAATTTTTAATAAGATTCTAAATAATTAATAGAATGAATCATTTTTTAAAAATGATATTTTTTTCGCTTCCACGTTTTCTTCATTGTTAGCCTGAGGCTGGAGCTATCAATAAAGATTATCCCGACGTGCGCAGAAAATATTAAATTACGCCAACGTTTCGGAAACTCATACATAATTCAGTTGGTGATCGAATGCAATTTATTTCTCCAACAGTTGTAGACGTCTAAAAACTGTCACTTGATGAATTTTGCAGCTGAGCACCTATTATTCACTAGGAGAATGCTCCGCTGCAGCAAAATGCTCTGGTGCTACATTTGAGTCATCGTCAATTATGATCCCCTGAAATGAAAGTTTATCTAATTACAAGTGCTATATACATGTATATACATCTACTGATCTACATTCACTTTGCATAAATGTCACCTTGAATCTTAATTTAGTTGATCATTAAATTTCACTTTAAATGTTCCTGTAACTTGGATCTATGACTATACTTCGTTTTGATGTATTATATTTCTTTGTTACTTGAGGTGACCTGGGTTTGTCAAGGATAACGATATTCTAGGTGCACAACTAACTTAAAACAAATATAATCATCTAATTTTAAATTGACAGAGATAGTGAAAATAACATAAATTATGGATTTAGGACACATGTAGTATGGCATTTTATAGTGACAAGTGTGTATTTAGATGAAAACCTTTAATAGGGCAAAATGTTACCTCTGGAGGGTCAAATTTGGCACCTAAGTTGCTCAGTTTTGCATGGGCTGCAGCATAATCTTTGAAAAAAACATCTTGATCCTCTGCATAATTCTCAGCGTAGACCTGTGATTGTGTGTATCGTAAGGTTGGGTTGTTCTGGATCGTTTTAGAGTGGAAATAACATCTTAATTTGTTTACCTTAAACTGTGGGTCTTCAAATAGAGCAGCATCTGTGGGTAGGACCAACAGATCTTCATTTTTTCGTTTTTTGATGTCCTATAAGGATTTTCCAAGTAAAACTCTGTTTAATATATTATAGCTACTAAGAAGGAATAGAAAATGAACTTACTTTGAAGTAACTATTGTCGAATTTTAACCACAGTACTGTCCATGATTGTCCACCAGGTGCACCAGGTCCAGCTTTCTGCAAGCAACGCAATATACCATAATTGAAAAAATTAAATCACATTTACTATATATCTCCATGATCTCAACATGGAGATATGACACCATGTATGGTAATGGAAAGAAAATGTTATGCTTTCAGTCACAAGGTAGAGCGAACAGAAAGATCGTGACACTTGTAGAAGAGAGGTAGAACGGGAAAGAAATGTTTTCATAAAAAATATGAAGACAATTACAGAAAAAATGCACTATCGATACACAAGTTGAGACAAGAACACTGCCTAAAATATCCGTAAATTTTTAAACAAAATTAAACCAGAAATTTGAACATTTTCAAATTTGTAAAATTAGTGTCTTGGCAACATTACTTAGCGGCTACATAGGAAGTCCAGTTGACACTACATATATCACATAGCAAGGCAAGAAATAAAGCTGGATTGTTTGGGAAAAAATTCTGAAAATTGTGCAATTAAATTTGGACACCTGAGATCAACACCAACTAAATTTTATTCCACTAGATGGGTAGGCTACATGAATCCCTCTATGCCATTTGACTTATCCACTACTATATCATCATCTATATTTAAATAAATTTTATCTTATTTTATCATTATTAACGGATCCCTCTTTTTTATCTTACTATATATCTTATTTTAGAAAAGTTAAAAAAAGAGAGAACACAAAACTAATTCAGATATTTTTTTTTTCAGAAAAATAGATAAGATACCAAGAACAGTTACAATCACATAAATTAAACTAAGCAAAAAATAATAATAATAAAAAGAGCATATACCATTTTTTATGTAAAAAAGAATGGGTCGATTAAAGAGCTTGAAGAAATTACAATGTATGTTTTCTTGCAAATTAATTACTTTTTCAAAAGAACAAGATAGCCGACAAGCTTAAACTAGAGAGTCAAGCCTTTGGTAATAAAAACAACACAACAAAGTGTACCTGACATTTTAAAATTTCCACATACCATCTCAAATTTGCAAAAATAAGAGTTTCATAACACAAAGTTACATGATAATTTATTTTTTGACTTAGTTTGCAATTTTTGGAACTGCCTAGACAAAAATAGCCAATGAGTTGATATCAGGATGCTATGAAGACTAGCTTCAACACTCAGTTTTTTCTTTTCATTTTTCTTGATTAGTTAAAAAAACAGGGCAACAGGCAACTTGTTTATGCAAGATAATATATTTTTATTAGGTATCATAAAGTGATTTGAATTGAGAAAATGTTCAAATTCTCAACATTTATTAGCCTTATATATAGTTTAATTGGAGCTTGAGTTGGAAAAGAAAGGGTATTCTACTCTAGAAAATTTAATGTTTTATTTATATGGTTTAATGATATGAAACAAACAGATGACTTACTGTATACTTAGTTTCTGCTTTTCCCCAGCCACTGCGTTCTGGTCTGGATCTACCAAGCGTATGTGCACCGGACAAGGCAACAATCTCCTAAATCAAGGAAACAGAGGATTTTAGGCAAAGTTATATTAACTATGAAATCATATTTAGTTGAAAACATTATGACAAAACCTTATCATCCAAGCCCATTCTGTAGAATACACTCCGTAAATGATCAGCAGGTGAAGGAGGACCAGCATCTGATAAAAAAAATAGAAGTGGAATAAGTGAGAAAACAAATATCCAACAGGGACATAGAAGGATTGTAATACAAATTTTCACAGACGAGGAGACATGCCAGTCTTATTTGAAAGCACCTATGGAAAATCAAATATGTCATTATCAATTTATGCAAAGTGATTGCGCTAAAAGAAAACTAATGATCTCACTCCAAGTGACCTCAGTTTAGAGGAGCCAACTCCTGGTTGGACCTACATGTTAGAGTGTATACTAAAAGCCTAGCTTTTGGTATAAACATTTATCTAGAAATAAGAATCATATTGGTCAAATGTCTACATTTATGATAAATGTAGTTGCTCAATTAATTTATATTGTAGATAACATGGTGTGTGGTGTCACACACAGAAGATCATGTTATCGGTTCCTTATAAATTATAAACAGTAGCTCACGACCAAGATGGAAAGGAACAAACCATTGGAAGGTCGTAGTGTAATTAGTTATTAGTTTATCTTAACTATATAATTACACTAGTACACTTAGAGTGTATTGAGTAGGACCATTTGAGGTCGTTCCTTTTATACTGACTTTATGAAGGAACAAAGACCTCAGTTATTATGGAAGTGTGTGCACTTAATCCTAATATAATAACAAGCACATATATTTGATATTTATTTCTTTAATTTATCAATGGGTGAGACTTATTTCGATAAATCAATAAGCCCGATAAGTTGGGAAATGATATCACTTATAGTGTGTGTTGTTGATTATAGAAGGAAACTATGTCCTAGTGATCTAGGCTGAGAATGTCCCCAATAGGAGCTCATAAGGATTGTCATATTAAACCCTGCAAGTGGACATGCCGATGAAGTTGAGTGGTACTACTTTGGAGCTAGATATTAATTAAGTGAGTTGTCGAACTTACTTAATTAGTGGACATTGTTATCTTAAACACAGGAGACTAACACACTCATAATAAGAAGGAGCCCAAATGTAATTTGAGATTGGTGCGGTAGTTCAATAATAGTTCTTTAGTGGAATGAATTATTATGAAATTAAGTTGTGTGTTCGGGCGAACACGGGATGCTTAATTTCATCGGGAGACCAAAACCAATTCCTCCTCTCGGTCCCTATCGTAGCCTCTAGTATATAGAGATTTATACCCACCGCATACCCACCTTCTTACCCGTCCAATGGGGCCGGCCAAGCTAGCTTGGAAGCTAGGGCTGGCCAAGATCAAGTGGATGAGTCAAGTTGGTGGGTGGCCAAAGCTTGGGTCCCAAGCTTAGGTGGTCGGCCACTAGAATATTAAAAAGGATTTTTATTAAAATTATTTCTTATGTGGATATCATGATTTTAAAAGAGAGTTTAAAAATTAAAAATTTCCTTTTATAACTTTCTACACAAGATTAAGAGAAGAGATTAATCTCTTTCCTTATTTGTAGTTTAAAAGGATGGTTTTAATTTTTGGTAAAAACTTTCCTTATTTGTAAATCATCTACATGTTTAAAAGAGAGTTTAAAATTTGAAATCTTTCCTTATTTGTTGATTAAAGGAGGATTTTAAATTTTAAGAAAACTTTTCTTTTTTAACCATGTTCATGATTTAAAATAGAGTTTAAAATTAAATATTCTCTTTTATAAGTTTCTACAAAAGATTAAGAAAAGATTTGATATCTTTCCTTATTTGTAGATTAAAAGAGATTTTAATTTTTAGAGATAACTTTCTTTTTATTCACATGTTTAAAAGAAAGATTTTAATTTATTAAATTTCCTTTTTATAAACCAACCATGAAGGGATAAAAATTATTGGAGAAATTTTATAAATTTTCGGAAGCAAATAAGGAAGTTTTAATTTGTGTTTAAAATTTTATTTGCTTGGAAATTTTATTAGTGGCCGGCCAATAAATTGAGAAGAAAATTATTTTTAATTAAATAAATTTTCCTTTTCAATGGCAAAAGAATTAAGAAAGTTTTATTAAATTTTCCTTATTTGCTAAGGACTCTATTCTATTTTTCTCTCTCTTTTCCTTGGTGGTGTGGCCGGCCCTTTCTTCTTCTCTTCTTCTTCTCTTTGTGGCCGAACCTCTTCATGCTCATGGAGTTTTAATTGGTGGCCGGATCTAGCTTGAGGAAGAAGGAGAGAAAGCTTACATCCCTTGGAGCTTGGTTGGTGGAAAAGATCTTCATCTTTTGGAAGCTTTGTGCTTGGCCGAAATTTGAAGAAAGGAAAAGAAGGTGTTTTGGTGGTTTCTCATCTCGGAAGATCGTTGCCCACACAACGTCCGAGGTTAGAAGAGGAATACGGTAGAAGATCAAGAGGTCTTTCTAAAAGGTATAACTAGTAATTTTTCTTTCCGCATCATACTAGACCAAATACAAGAGGCATGTGATTCTAGTATTTCGAATATGTTTTTCGATGTTGTGTTCTTTTGTTTTTTTTCCCTTGTGATTTAATTGTTCTTTTCGGTTAACCTAAAGTTATTTTAGGAAATTAAATAATAGCTTTCCATAAAAGGTTTTGCCTAGTCGGTGGTGGTTGCTCCCATATCCAAGAAGGTCATGTGCCTCGCCACGTCAGTACTGAGAACCAATTATGGAAATTAATATTTAATGGAATTAATAACTTAAGGTGATTTGGGTCGAACGTGTTAAGTTCCGCAGGAGACTCAAGTCAAAACCTAAAAGAACGAATAGATTAAGTTTTGGATCAAACGTGTTAAGTTCCGCAGGCGATCCAAAATTTAATTTAAAAGAACATATGGTAGCTAGGAAAAGGTTCAGACCTTTGTACAAAATTTTTGTACAGTAGAACCTCTAGGTTTTCCGAGTAGCAACCATGTGGCGGAACGGAACTAGGAGCAAGATGGATGCGACAGCTAAACCCGGTGGCGGTGGCCAAATATGGCAGCAGCTTGGGATGACAACACACGGAGGAAAACAAGAGATAAAAGCCATAATAGTTGAAAATTAGATTTTCTATTTATTGCTTTTATATTGTGCTGTGTGTGCATGTTAGTTTACATATTTAGTAGGCTAGCATAGTTAAAATTCCTCATTTATAAATAACTAAGTGGGAGAGGGATTTTTAAGTAAATCCCATGGTCTCCATTACTGGTTTGTAAGTGATGCAAACAAGCTTGCGTTGGCTCGAGTGCCTTCCTCCATAACGGATGAGCTTGTTTGTGGATCACTGGAACAGACTTCCATTTTGGATGACTATAGGAAGTTAATTAGGCGTGTGATCTTCCCCAACGAAGGGCACAATCTTATTAATGGACTTAGTGTCAAGTAATGGTATACACTTGCATACATCTAATAGTATCCTCCCATCGAAGTCATCGCTATTATTTGTGTGACGAATGATACTGAACTATTAATTTTATTTTCACAAAAGTTAGGTTGACAAGATAATAAAATTAATGGGTTAAAACCCTCCTTTTACAAATGTTGAATTTGTATCGTCCACACTAACGTGGCATGCAAAATTCACGGTGTTTGAGGTGAATTTAAATAATATTGTTTGAGGAATCAATATTTTTTAAATTCAAAGTTTTGACCAAATATTTGATCAAAGACGGATCAACTATTAATTTTATTCATCATAAAGTAAAGTTGACGAGATAATAAAATTAATGAATAAAATCTCCTCTTCGATTTTGTATCGTCCACACTATCATGGCATACAAAATTCATGGGATTTTAAGGAGTTGATCTTCGACCAAGTATTTTTGTGATTCTTAGGATTTAAAATGTTCGATCCCCAAGTAGTCATACTATAAGAAAGACTTAGTAATCCCAATTGTAATGATTGGAAATAGGACTTGGACATTAAGGTAGATGTCTTTTGAACCAAGAACAATATAGGTGTATTTAATTCATTAGTCAAACATGTTTAGTGGTGTTATCTACCGAACCTGGTGTAGATACAGATGCCATTAATCACGTCCGCAATTCATTCAGGGTTCCGGAAACCCGTAACTAAATGAAAATTAAGACACCGCCTACATTCTTGTAAAATGGTAGTCATTGCGATGAGAGATGTTTATCTTTTGATAAGAATAAAACATGGATTTTTGAGTAATTGTCTTTGTGCACCAAGTTTAGAAAGAACTAGTTTTCAGTTTCTAAACTATTCAAAGAACTTGATATTCTGCCTCTTTTAAATAACAAAGTTGTTATTAAGAAAAAGAGGGAAGTTATCTGTTCTGGTACGTTGGATGACAATTTATAAATCCAATAAATCTCACGATGCAACAAATGGAAATTAGTAACACATCTTCTAAAGAGAAAGTAACCTTCGAAAATGAACCAATTATATCTTTGGCTTCTAAGGCTAGGTTATATTAACTTGAGTAGGATTCATTGGTAGCTGATGAACTTTTGGGTTCATTAGTAGTGGAAATCTTTCCAACCTATGAGTCTTACTTGGAAGGAAAAATAACCAAGAAGCTTTTAAGTCTAAGGGGTATGGAGTCAAAGATATATTGGAATTGGTTCATTCTAATTTATGTGATCCTATGAGCATCCAGGCAAGAGGTTATTTCAAATATTTCATCTATTTTATAGACAACTATTTGAGATACGGATATATTTACTTGATGTGCCGCAAGTCTAAATGCTTTGATTAGTTCAAAGAGTACGAGGCTGATGTGGAGAAACGACAAAGTAAAAGTATCAAGACACTACGGTAAGATCGTAGTGGCAAGTATCTCTTGGGAGAATTTAGGAGTCATTTATCAGAAGTAGGGATTCAATCCCAACTAACTGCACCTGGTACACCCCAACAGAATGGTGTAGGAAAAGGAAGGTATAGGACTCTTATGGAAATAAGTAGATTGATGAGTTATTAAGAATAATATCAAAATCATTTCAAGGATATACTCGGGAAACGGGAGTGAATATAGTACCTTCTATAGTCAGA
This sequence comes from Zingiber officinale, assembly GCF_018446385.1. Lineage (NCBI taxonomy): Eukaryota > Viridiplantae > Streptophyta > Magnoliopsida > Zingiberales > Zingiberaceae > Zingiber > Zingiber officinale. The sequence goes on from NC_056002.1 coordinate 9,767,588, forward strand.
ACTCTCTACTCATATAGAATTGCTGAATAGGCGTAAGCCTATTTCGAAGCATATTCGGATTCAGGTAGTCCAGCAGACAATGATAAGTTGGACGAGAATTCACTTGTTTGTGGGTTATCTAGTGAAATGAAAGTAGGTTTATAGTCTTAAAATCGAAGGTCAGCATCAACGACCGATTTTTAGAAAAGGACTATGTAATAAACCACGTGCCCATAAGAAAATTTGTTCTTAAGGAAGTAATAAAGGCACGTCTAATATAACCGTATAAGATGAGATACCACAAGGAAATCTGCAACACGTATCACAAATGATACACAATGAAGAAAGTGCCTTGTCGCTGGGAGGTTGTTAAGCGACCTAAAAGATTCATGTTTTGGGAGAGTTTTGGACTCGATCCCTGAGGACATGAACCCGATCTCCGGACATATAATGAAACACTCCAAGATAAAGATGCAATATCTTGGCAAAGAGTAATGAATAATGTAATTAGAATATATGTATTCTAATAAAATCTGGAAGCTTGTAGAACCACCAATGGTGTAAAAGCCTTTGGGTGTAAAAAGGTCTATAATAGGAAAAGAGGGATAGAAAGGAAGGTAGTAACTTTCAAGTAAGGCTTGATGAAAAGGAAACTTTTCACTGGTATGCTTAAGTCTATCCGGATTTTTTATCTATTGCTGGATGTCAAGACAAGATTCCTTAATGGAAGTCTTGATGAAAGCATCCATATAAAGCAACCGAAGGGTTCATCGCAAAGAGCGTCTTGTAAGCTCAATCGACGGACTGAGGCAAAGCTTCAGTCTTGGAATATCCGGTTTATCAAAGTAATCCGGACTATGGATTTATTGAGTAAACGGATAAGTCTCTGTACACAAAAGGTGTGATGGAAACGTGGTGGTATTTCTATTATACGTAGATAACATTTTTAGTAGTTGGAAACAATATCAAAATGTTGTCAAAAGTGGGTATGGTTGTCCAAATAATTCGATATAAAGGACTTGGGAGAATGTATATATTTTTAGATCAAAGTAATAAGGGATCGAAGAAAAATATATTTTACTTATCCCAAGCTTGATACATCGGAAAATCCTTGCTCGCTTTAAGCATGCAAAACTCCTCGAAGGTTTTTTACCTTTTAAGCGTGGAGTGTCTTTATCTAAAGAGATGTCTCCACGACATCAAAGGAGATTGAGGACACGAGGCGATTCTTTATGCTTGGCTAGATAACCTAATGTATCTATGCACGAGATCGAATCTGTTTTGCAAGGCATAGTTAGCAGATATCAAAGTAACCCTGACAAGGACATTGCGATAAAACATATATTAAAGTACCTTAGAGGCGCCAGAGATTATATGCTAGCTTACAAGCGATTAATTTGGTCCCCTGGGTTCTGTGATTTTGACTTCAATCGGATAGGAATGATAATAAGTCGACCTCGGGGTTTTGGTTTACTTTAGAGGAAAAGTCATAACTATGGAAGAGTGATAAGCATAGGTGTTTTTCTGGACTCTACCATAGAAGTATATGGCAAGCCTCTGAGGTAGCCATAAAAGTTGAATGACTTAATTACCTCAAGATAGACTTAGATATGATTTCTAGTTTGTCAAAGATTATTACAATTTATTGTAATAATAATGGTGCAAGAACAAACTCGAAGAAACCATAAGTCTATAAGGCAAGTAAACACTGATAGCGCAAGTACTACCCAATACGAGAAATCGTATAACGAGGAGAAGTTGTCACCAGATTGCTTCAGATGATAACCTAAGGTCCTTAAGGCAAGAGCTTTTGAAAGGTTGGGAATCAGATGTTTATGGCAGTACAGTCTTTTAGTATAAGTGGGAAATTGTTAGAGTGTATACTAAAAGCCTAGCTTTTGTATAAACATTTATCTAGAAATAAGAATCACATCGGTCAAATGTCTACATTTATGATAAATGTAGTTGCTCAATTAATTTATATTGTCAGATAACGTGGTGTGTGGTGTCACATGAAGATCGTGTTATCGGTTCCTTATAAATTATAAGCAGTGGCTCACGACCGAGATGGAAAGGAACAAACCATTTGGAAGGTCGTAGTGTAATTAGTTATTAGTTTATCTTAACTATATAATTACACTAAGATGTATTGAGTGTATTGAGTAGGACCATTTGAGGTCGTTCCTTTTATCTTGACTTTATAAGGAACAAAGACCTCGATTATTATGGAAGTGCTCTTAATCCTAATATAATAACAAGCACATATATTTGATATTTATTTCTTTAATTTATCGATGGGTGAGACTTATTTCGATAAATCAATAAGCGATAAGTTGGGAAATGATATCACTTATAGTGTGTGTTGTTGATTATAGGAAACTATCTCCTAGTGATCTTGGTTGAGAATGTCCCCAATAGGAGCTCATAAGGATTGTCATATTAAACCCCGCAGTGGACTTAGTCTGAAGTTGAGTGGTACTACTTTTGGAGCTAGATATTAATTAAGTGAGTTGTCGGAACTTACTTAATTAGTGGACATTGTTATCTTAAACACAGGAGACTAACACACTCATAATAAGAAGGAGCCCAAATGTAATTTGAGATTGGTGCGGTAGTTCGATAATAGTTCTTTAGTGGAATGAATTATTATTGATGAAATTAAGTTGTGTGTTGGCGAACACGGGATGCTTAATTTACTGGAGACCAAAACCAATTCCTCCTCTCGGTCCCTATCGTAGCCTCTAGTATATAGAGATTTATACCCACCGATACCCACCTTCTTACCCGTCCGCCAAGCCAGCTTGGAACCCAAGCGGCCAAGATCAATGGATGAGTCGTGTAGGTGGCCAAAGTCGGTCCCAAGCTTGGGTGGCCTACCACTGAATATTAAAAGGATTTTTATTAAAATTATTTCTTATGTGGATATCATGATTTTAAAGAGAGTTTAAAATTAAAATTTCCTTTTATAACTTTCTACAAAGATTAAGAGAAGAGATTAATCTCTTTCCTTATTGTAGTTTAAAAGGATGGTTTTAATTTTGGTAAAACTTTCTTTATTTGTAAATCATCTACATGTTTAAAGAGAGTTTAAAATTTGAAATCTTTCCTTATTTGTTGATTAAAGGAGGATTTTAAATTTTAAGAAAACTTTCCTTTTAACCATGTTCATGATTTAAAATAGAGTTTAAAATTAAATATTCTCTTTTATAAGTTTCTATAAAAGATTAAGAAAAGATTTGATATCTTTCCTTATTTGTAGATTAAAAGAGATTTTAATTTTAGAGATAACTTTCTTTTATCCACATGTTTAAAGAAAGATTTTAATTTATTAAATTTCCTTTTATAAACCAACCATGAAAGGATAAAATTATTGGAAAAATTTTATAAATTTTAAGCAAATAAGGAAGTTTTAATTTGTGTTTAAAATTTTATTTGCTTGGAAATTTTATAGTCAAATAAATTGGAGAAGAAAATTATTTTAATTAAATAAATTTTTCCTTTTCAGCAAAAGAATTAAGGAAGTTTTATTAAATTTTCCTTATTTGCGAGACCAAGGATTATAAAAGAGGGGGTGAGGAGGCTTCAAGGCTAAGGACTCTATTCTATTTTCTCTCTTTTCCTTGGTGGTGTGGCTTTCTTCTTCTCTTCTTCTTCTCTTTGTGGCCGAACCTCTTCATGCTCATGGAGTTTTAGGTGGCCGGATCTAGCTTGAGGAAGAAGGAGAGAAAGCTTACATCCCTTGGAGCTTGGTTGGTGGAAAAGATCTTCATCTTTTGGAAGCTTTGTGCTTGGCCGAAATTTGAAGAAAGGAAAAGAAGGTGTTTTGGTGGTTTCTCATCTCGGAAGATCGTTGCCCACACAACGTCCGAGGTTAGAAGAGGAATACGGTAGAAGATCAAGAGGTCTTTCTAAAAGGTATAACTAGTAATTTTTCTTTCCGCATCATACTAGTTATTTTTGGAAATAATACCAAATACAAGAGGCATGCGATTCTAGTATTTCGAATATGTTTTTCGATGTTGTGTTCTTTTGTTTTTTTCCCCTTGTGATTTGATTGTTCTTTTCGGTTAACCTAAAGTTATTTTAGGAAATTAAATATTAGTTTTTCATAAAAGGTTTTGTCTAGTCGGTGGTGGTTGCTCCCATATCCAAGAAGGTCATGTGCCTCGCCACGTCAGTACTGGGAACCAATTATGGAAATTAATATTTAATGGAATTAATAACTTAAGGTGATTTGGGTCGAACGTGTTAAGTTCCGCAGGAGACCCAAGTCAAAACCTAAAAGAACGAACGTGTTAAGTTCCGCAGGCGATCCAAAATTTAATTTAAAAGAACACATGGTAGCTAGGAAAAGGTTCAGACCTTTGTACAAAATTTTTGTACAGTGGAACTTCTAGGTTTTCCGAGTAGCAACCAACACTACAACACTCAACTCTCCTTTCAATGGCAAAGCAATCGGCACCTTCTAGGGGCATTAGCTAATGGAACCTTCGTGGGCAAGTGGCCCTTTGACCAACAAGATCCATGACTAGTGGGCACCCACTAAGGAGAGAGATCTCCTGGTGCAGAACACATAAATATGATGGACAACCTCACATTTAGTGTGATCTATTGAGTTACATCAAATGCCATGGCTAAACAAGGATGAAGTGGTGTTTCTTCACATGTCGTGCCATGAGACTTGCTATGCCAGCCATCCGAAGAGAGAGCAATGAAGCCAAACCATCAGATCCTATGAAAAAGCAAGCAAAATTCCAGTCCGAGGTAATGTCTCTACTGCACATGACTAAGATTCCTTACCTCCCTACATGGTTGACATTAGCTATAGAATGCCATCATTAGGCCCTCACCCACAATTGATTTTGTGGGTAAAGAGGGAGTTGGATCACATCCTCTCAAATGCAATCCTTTCAATTGATTTGCAACTCAACTGAACTGCTTTCTCATCAAATTACTAAGACCAAACAAACCAAAACACTCCTCAAACTAAACCATTAACATTGGTGCTAGGAGGGTCTCACTGAGTCACTACTAATATAGAACCTAGTGAAGCAGAGGATGAACAATGAACGTATCATTCACAAATCATGAACAACCCTCGATGGCTAGGGCTTCAATAAAAATTATGTCCTACCCTCATAGAACTACCCTCTTATTTAATATGATCCACATTGTTGCATTAAATGCTCTTGTCAAAGGAGTGCAACGTTGTATCCCTACCTGTACACCAAGTTATGGGTTTGGCCACAACCTCTAAAGAGGAAGAAGTGAGGCCATATTCACTATAAGCAGCCAAGTAACATATCAAGCCAAAAGTAATGTCTCTAATACATGTCTAAGCTTTCTAGTCAGTTTCATTTGACCGCTGAGTGCTATCACTAGTTCCCTACCTACTATTGATTCTATAGGTCGAGTGGCAATCGAACCACATCACTTTAGTCTCAATACTTTAGTCAAGTGTGTTGAACAACTAGGTAAACCAAACCAAACCAAACCACCCCGAAACATCTAAACATCAACTATAAGATTGGTGTTGTGTCCAAAGAATGTTTACATATCTCCACAATGACATGATATTATCCACTCTAAGCCTAAGCCCTCGTGATTTTGCTCTTAGGCTCTATCCAAAAGGCCTCATATCAATGGAGATATCTTATATTCTTTTAAACCCATGATTTTTTTTCAAATCTTTCCAATGTGAGACTTTGATTGAATCCCAACAATCTTTCCCTCAAACGAAAGACCATCATTATTCTCATAGTTTGGACCTCCCCGCGAGCATCCGATCACTCTTGAACTGCTCCGGGCCTTCCCCGTAAGCATCCGATCACCATGACCCGCTCTGGGTCTCCCTGCGAGCATCCGATCACTCTTGACATGCTCCGGATCTCCCCGCGAGCATTCGGTCATTCTTGACTTGCTCTGGGCTCCCGCAATTTTGTTCAAAGTCACCCCACATGACATCTGGTCTGGACCATGACTGATACCATTTGTTGTGTCCAAAAGATGTTCACATATCTCCACAATGACAAGATATTATCCACTCTAGACCTAAGCCCTCATGATTTTACTCTTGGACTCTACGCAAAAGGTCTCATGCCAATGGAGATATCTTACATCCTTTTAAATGCATGATCTTTTCCAAACCTTTCCAACGTGAGACTTTGATTAAGAGATGTGGTGTTTGATGAAAAGGATATACTCAAGAAGAAGGAAAGGAAATATAACAAAGCAACATGGAGAAAGATGTTGTGCAGGTGGAACTAGAGACTCATGACTCCAATGATTCTAACTCTCAGAGCACACAGAGCATCGCACTATAGCGGATGGTAGATCGAGATGAGTCGTAAAACCACCACCATATACGGATTCGAAAACTTGGTATCTTATGTGCTTATCACTAGTAGAGGAAACTCTACATCTTTCCAGGAAGCGATACACATCTCTGAAAAGGACAAGTGGACGGGTGCTATGTCGGAGGAGAAATTTTGTTGAGAAGAATCAAACGTGGGATCTAGTAGAACTTCCTGAAGGAAAGAGAGCTATATATTCAAGAAGAAAGAAACAATGTGAGAGTGACAAGAAGTGAAGTTCAAGGCTCAATTGGTAGCAAAGGGGTATTCACAGAGAAAGGGAATTGACTATGAAGAAATTTTCTCTCCAGTAGTAAGACATACATCAATTAGAGCGGTGTTGGCTTTGATATTGCATCACGATTTGCAGCTAGAGCAAATGGATGTGAAGACATTTTTTCATGGAAATTTTGAGGAGCAGATTTTTATGTTACAACATGAGGGATTTAGTCAGTCCAGACAAGAGCAGTTGGTTTGCAAGTTGAAGAAATAACTCTATGAATTGAAACAATCTCTTAGGCAATAGTACAAATGTTTTGATTCATACATAATTCAAAACGGATATAGGAGATGTGAGTATGATTGCTGCATATATGTGAAGAGTCTTGAAGATGAACCACTGATTTTCTTACTACTATACGTAGATGACATGTTCATTATTGCGAAAAAGATGAAAGAGGTCGATAAATTGAAGAAGCTACTGAGCAAGGAATTTGACATGAAAGATTTGGGAGAGGCCAAAAAGATTCTTGGAATGGAGATTCACAGCTGCAGGGAGATTATGGTTGTCTCAACGTAGCTATGTAGAGAAGGTGTTGAATAGGTTTAACATGAAAAATACAAAGTTGGTGAGTGCGCCAAGTTATTCAGTACATATTGTCCAAAGACGGATGACGAGATCTAAGAGATGTTAAAGGTTCCTTATGACGGTGCAATTGGTTGTCTGATGTATGCCATAATTTACACAAGACCAGAGCAAATTTCTCTCAAATCCTAGTCGGCCACATTGAGATGCAATGAAGTGGATTTTAAGATACTTGAGAAATACAACTGATTATGACATCATGTTCAGTAGACAACCGGAAGATCCTTCAGTTGCTGGGTATGTAGATACAGACTATGCAGGAGATTTAGATGACAGGATGTCTACTACAGGATACATGTTCACTATGACAAGAGGACCTATCTGTTGGAAATCTATGATACAATCTATTGTTGCATTGCCTACTACGGAGTCGGAGTACATGGCAACAGCAGAGGCAGCGAAGGAAGCTTTATTTATGGCTTACAGGGTTGGTCAGAGAATTAGGCGTTCAGCAAGATGGAGTCAAATTATTATGTGATAGTCAGAGTGATATCTATTTAACGAAAAATCAGGTGTATTATGGGAGAACCAAGCATATTGATGTGATGTTTCACAAGATCAGAGAGTTGATTGCTTTCGAGGAAATTCAACTTGAGAAGGTTCACACTGCAAACATGCTGACAAAGCCAGTGACCACAGAGAAGTTCAAGTATTGCTTGAACTTGATCCATATCTCTAGATGCTAAAGAAAGGAAGCCCAGACCCAGAGATCCAAATGGAGTTTTGTTCAGATACTCGTGTTCTTCAAAGGGATGAATATTCACCAAGGTGGAAATTGTTGACGGGTGACTCATATTTAGATGAAGGCCAATGCAATAGTGTCATCAAAGAAAAATCTGTTAAGGTTTTTCCGTAATAGAATTCTATTACAATTTTTCATAACAAAATTCTGTTGCGGTTTTTCATAATAGAATTCTGTTGCGGTTTTTCATAATAGAATTCTGTTGCGGTTTTTCATAACAGAATTCTGTTGCGGTTTTTCATAACAGAATTCTGTTGCGGTTTTTCATAATAGAATTCTGTTGCGGTTTTTCATAACAGAATTCTGTTGCGGTTTTTCATAACAGAATTCTGCTGCGGTTTTTATAACAGAATTCTATTACGATTTTATTTGGTCTGGGGTTAGGCACTGTTTACGAGGATCATTGTAAACCTATTGGATTATGAGAATCATTGAATATGATTCTCTTCTGTAGAAAGAATTCTAATAAAACTTCGGTTATTTTTTGGAGTAGGCGCACCGCCGAACCACGGTAACTCTTCTCCCTCTTCTTCTGCTTCCTCGTGTTTGCTCCTTTTTGTGCGTTTTTGTCTCATTGCTCCATGTGATTTCTTTCTCTCTTTCTCTTTTTTTGCGTTAGAGGTTGCGGTTTTTTTTATCTCATTGCTCCATGAGGGTTTAGGCCTAGAGTGGACAATATCATGTCATTGTAGAGATGTGTAAATATCCTTTTGACATAACAATTGATAATAAAATTCTAACTCTAACTGGTGTAGGTGTATGCTAATTTTTCAGAATTCATTGAAGAAAACACCAATATCATTTTAAACAAGCTAACATTCTTGTAATTTTGTATCCCACCCATACATCGATCATTTCAATATGAATTTGAAATTTTTCTAAATCAATTCCAATTATTATCATTCCCTATAAATCTCCTTTGATAAAGTCAAATATTGCATATATAAAAACTTCTAAACACTTCAAAACATCAAATGTTCAAGTGTTCAATTCTATAGATGTTTTATCATAAGCAAACTCAGAGAATAATGTCATATATTGCATGAATAAAAAATGAAACATTTCAAAACATCTGAGACCTTATTTGTTTAAGAATATTTTCTCTTTTTTGTTGTTTTAGAACATGGGAGTGATAACTACTTTTGTGCATATGAACAAAAAAAACACATTTCAACACACAAAAAGAAGATAATATTTCACTCAAAATCTTGTCATGGTGAGTATTATATGCAAAGATCAATTGAGAAATAAGTTGCTTGCTATCAGCAAGTTTGCATGGGTCTCTAACCAGGAAGTCTTCCTTCGTCAGGGCATTGTTCAGGTCCAGAGACATCAACCCTTCCATACTTCATAGGGATATGAGGACCACCAGACTCCTGAGAATCAAAGAGTCAATCAATATTAGTTCTAATAGTTCTCCAGCAAAAAGTATAAAACACAAGTTGGTTGTAAAAGAATTCTAAGTTTTGGAGGAACTAAGTCAGAAAATAAAAAAGACCAACCTCAACGGCTGTAGCACTGGCTAATTGAAACAAATCTGCAAATGTAATGCCTAGATACTTTTCCTTGATAGGCTGAAGAAGCTTTAGAGCATTTACAAGACCTGCAGTACGAAGTCAGTAACCATCATATTCAACAAAGATCTAGAATTTTTGTTTAATAACTTCAGTACCAGCATTGGCAGAATGCTTCAACTCTATTTCAAACCGCAAGCTACCATTAGCCCCCCCACATTGTGGCCACTCCTCAATGTTCTTGTCATATGTGCCAGCATCATGCCATCCTAGACGTACCTGTAGACCATAAAATCATGGCATTGTACCTTGATTCAGCCGAATGCATCTACCATAATAAAGAACAATGCACCATTGACGCATGAGGTTCTAACCACAGATACTATTAAAAACATTGTCACTAAAACCATTCAGTAACAAACCAGTGAAAAATGATTATTTTTACATGATGGAAAAATTTATCATAAAATGTTGACACTATTATATCATTTAGTGATTATACTAAATAGATTGTTATTAATGATAGAAAAGTGACTAATGTCACATTCAATAATGAATCAAATTAAAACTATCATTAATAGTTTTAGCCACAGGAGGTAGACCAACAAATCTAATAATAAAATTACTGTCATCAAAATTTCTAGTGGCAAATTCTTAAATATTGGGGGTTTCTTTTTATTAATATACACTTTTCTTGTAGTAATTTGTTGTTACATTTTCAGGCTAGCGTGCATTTGCCTACAGAAACACACAATATATTACCTTAAAAATTGTAAATTAGATGGAAAAGCAACTGTATTAGTATTGTTAATGAAAACTTTAATAATAAGAGAAATTGTTCACACATCTATCATATTTCATAGCACCAAGACTTCTTTCATATTTTCACAACATAAAGCAACCATCAAAACAAATGGAGGTGAAAGAAGAAAATATGATTTTTTAATTACAACTAGATTAGATAAATTCCAAGAGGACCGTTGATTACTAAAAGTTATGCTTCTAAGAATCCAATACTCCATGCCATGGTAACTGTCATTTCTGCCTGACTGCATTTTATAATGACAAAAGTTTGAACTAAAGACTATTCTTTGCTTCAGTTTATATTAATGGGTCATCATTCTCAAGACGCCAAAAGAACAGTTAGAACTAGTAATCTTAGACATGACCTGATAATGCAATCCAACTCAACGCAATAACAAAGACAACCCAAAATGACATGACACAATCCAAATATATAAACAATTTATATGAATTAACTTGGTTGTGGATATAAATTATTTTAAAAAATATTAATAACTTTGTCATATAACTTAACTAAACTAACATGATACAACAAATTGCCACTCCTAACCTCTAAGACAGTAACGTAGAGCCTCTAGATATTCTATTTGCCATCTGACATATGGATTCCGTCTTGCCTTCAGAAGTCTCTGTTTGCTCAGTGAACTATCTCAAGGATCCACTTCCTGGATTCCAACCTCACTTTGACTTCAGAAATTGCAACCTAATTCACGGGACTTAATGGGTATGATCATGTTTTAATTTTATATTTAGGTGTTTAGCACTTATCTTCAAAACACATCGCAAAAACTTGGAAGCCGGATCTAACAAACAATACAGAGTACTACAATATAACGAACTAGAATACCAGAATAGGATGACAAAAGGTTGTCTTGAGAAGCTCCTTAATGTCCTCCCTAGCGGCCCTCAGTTGATCCGGATATGAAGCCGCGCAAACGACCGACGTACCCCGGTGTGAGTTGATCGCTGACCTCTGGAAAATACATCAGATCGACGGCACATAACTCGAAAATCAAAACACCGTTCCTATTCCTTGCGATCGGAGCTCAGAAGTAAGAGAGCATACCTGAAAACGAAGTGGGGAAGGAGCAGAACCGAGAAAGGGAGAGGATCGGAAGGAGGGGAAGGAGCAGCGGAGGCGAGGGGAGGGAAGGTTAGAAGCCGCGGCGGCGTAAGGCAGCGCCGCTCGCTGGGAGTCGGCGGGGAAGAGGCCGAAGGAGGAAGAGGGAGCACAGAGCTGCTTCGCCATCGCCGGGGTCCCAATCCAAATAGATCGATCACCGGAGCTCGAGGCTACTCTGGCGCTTCGGGTCGTGGGGAGAGAGGGCACACCAGTGTTGACCACCGTCTCATTTTATTTTTGAACTTGAGTGGGGCCGAGAGAAGGAGCAATTGGAGATCGCCACGCGTCATTCAACAAGGTCTTTGATTCCTCTGCGACGGGCGTTTCACACTGCAGCCACTTACCTAGTGCCGTCGGGCGCAAGGAATGGTAAATGATAAGGGTGAAAAGGAGCAGGAAACAATTGGAACAAGACATGGGATTACAATACTTACAATTAAGATATTTTTTTTAAATTTAAATATTCTTTAAATAATAAATTTGATTAAAATAGATAAAGCAAGGAAGAGATATTATATTATTTAACATATATGACATATATGGATATATAGAAAAATTATAAAATATTTTTTAAAAAAATAAGGAAAATAAGTCTGTCAAATAATCATATACTATTACTACTATAATAACTACTAAATCTTATCCCATTAGATAGGATCGACTATAAAAATCTTTTTCTACTATTAGACTTTATCCCCTATTATATCTATCATCTATACTTAATAAATTTTATCTTATTTTATTATTATTAACTAAGGGGGTGTTTAGTTCTTTCCTAAGAATAGGAATCGGAATGGAAATCATTGTATTGTGGAATGAGAATGATTATGAGCATGGATATCACTATTAAAAGCAATGCTTGGTTAGTTGTATATTTTCTATCGGAATAAATCAAAATTTTCTTTTTTACCCTTAAAAGAAAATAAGAGAAAAAAAATAGATGTGAGAGAAAATTAATATGAGAGAAAAATATGATGAAAGAGAATGATGAGAGAGAATGAAGAGAGAGAAAGTGTGATGAGAGAAAATGAGAAAAAAAAAGTGTGATAGGGGAGAGCATGATGAGAGAAGATGAGAGAGAAAATATGATGTGAGAGAAAGTATGATGAGAGAGGATGAAGAGAGAGAAAATGTAATGAGAAAAAATGATAAGGGAGAAAGTATGATGAGAGAGAAAGTGTGTTGAGGAAAAAAAAGAAGGAGTGTGATAAGAGAGATTGAGGTAAGAGAAAGTGTGATGAGAGCGAAAGTGTGATGAGAAAAAAAGATAAAAGAGAGTATGATGGGAGAGATTGAGGAGAGAGAAAGTATAATGAGAGAGAAAGTATGATGAAAAAAAAGAAGGAAGAGAGTGCGATGGAAGAGATTGAGGAGAGAGAAAGTATGATGAGAGAGAAATTGTAATAAGAAAAAAAGAGGAAAGAGAGTATGATAGGAGATATTAAGGAGAGAGAAAGTGTGTGATAAAATGATGAGAGATAAAATATGATGAGAGAGAACAAGGAGAGAGAAGTGATATGAAAGTATAAATAAATAAATATATTTTGATATTTGATATTAAGGGAGAAAATTTTAGTTTTAGGTCAAGGGTATTTTTGGAATAAGGGAATATTTTGATTGATGAAAATAGGGTAATGGCTCATTGAAGGGGAGGTACATGGGAATGAGTTATTACCCAATTTCAAGGATTTATTCCCTTATTTTTATTCTTATTCCTATAATCCAAACATTAACAATGACAATCAATGATTTCCATTTCCATTCTCCACTCCTATTCCCCTAAACCAAACGCCCCCTTAGTCTTCCTTGTTTGATGTATGTTTGTCATAGTTTCCAACGTCTAACTAGAGTATTTATTGATTGTTTAAGCACATGTCCATACCATCTTAAATGAATCTCTTGGAGTTTTTCCTCAATAAATATAATTTCGACTTTCTCTCTAATGCTCTCATTTTTCATCCTGTCCTTTCTCAATATGTCTACACATTTATCTTAACATCATGATCTTTACAACTCTCATTTTCTGCTCATGTGCACAAGTCATAAGCCAACATTCTGCTCTATATAACATAACCAGTCTAACTAAGATTTTGTAGAACTTTCCTTTAAGTCTTGAGGTACTTTACGATTACATAAAACACTCGATGTTCTCCTCCATTTCAACCATCTTGCTTGTATTCTATGTAAGACATCTCTCTCAATCCTTCCATCGTTTTAAAAAATGATCCTAAATATTTAAAGCTCTCAATTCTAGGTAACTTGTCATTTCCTATCTTAACAATTATCTCATTACGTCTAATATTACTAAACTTAAATTCTATATATTTTATTTTTATTCTACTAAGCATAAAACGAGAAGGGGAGCCTTGGCGCAATAGTAAAGTTATTGTTTTGTGACCAAAAGGTCACGGGTTTGAATCTTAGAAACATCCTCTTACAAAAAGCAGGGTAAGGCTGCGTATAATGGATCCTTCCCCGGGACCTCGCATAGCGGGAGCTTCGTGCACCGGGCTGCCCTTAAGCATAAAACATTTTGGAAAGTGTTTTCCACCAAAATTTCAGTTTAGCATTTACTCCTTCATATATTTCATCTACCAAAATAATATTATCTACAAAAAATATAGACCATAGTATTGTATCTTGAAATGTGTGCAGTGAATTCATCCATAATTAATGTTAAAAGATAAGGACTTACAGCCGATCCTTGATATAACCCTATCTTTATTGGAAATGCTTCAATCACCCTGCCTGAAGTTTTTACACCGGTTATTATATCCTCATACATATCCTTAATTAGTTCAAAATATGTTACGCTAATACTTCTTTTTTCTAGAATTCTCCATATAATTTCTTTTGAGATTCTATCATAAGTTTTTTCTAATTTAATGAATATAATGTGTAAATTTATTTTTTCTCCTGATATTTTTTAATTAGTTGTGTAGGAAGATGTATAGCTTCTGTTATAGACCTTCCAGTATAAATCCAAATTGATTTTTAATCATTGATGTCTCCTTCCATAATATTTTTTCAATTACTCTTTTCCAAAATTTTAAGATATGACTCATTAGTTTAATACCCCTATAGTTTGCATAATTGTGTATGTTTCTCGTGTTATTATATAAAGAAACTAGAGTACTTACCCTCCATTGATCATATATATTTTTTTTATTTTTAATATCATGTTAAATAATTTTATAAATTATTTAATACTTTGTTTCCATGGACACTTTTATATCTCCATCGGAATATCATCTGGTCCAATAGATTTCCCATTGTACATCCCATTTAAAGCTTATCTACTTCTGAAATTTAAATTTTATAATAAAATTTTTAATTTCTATACTAATTTAATTTACTTAAATTACCTAAGTTAAGTTGGTCTTCAAGACCTTTATTAAAAAATTGATAAAAATATATCTCCCACCGCTCTTTTAATTTTCCATCATCTAGTACCATATTACATTCATCTTTAATATATTTTATTTGGATAAGAACTCTTATATCCATTTCTCTCACTTTAACTATTCTATAAATATCTCTTTCTGCTTCTTTTGTATCTAATTTTTGATATAATTGTTTAAAAGATTCATTCTTTGCTTCATTCACCATTTTCTTAGTCTCTTTCTTGGATATTGTATATATTTTTTCTTCTATTTTATCTTCCTCTGGTTTTGAGATATTGTGCTATGAGATTATTGGATATTATATTTGTTGTAACTTGGTTCTATTTATTTTTGTTATTGTATTATTGCCTATTCGAATTTAGTTAATTATTAGTTGTATATTATATTGAAACTTGGTTGATGAAACATATTGTTTGTTAGTTGTATTTGGAGATATTAAACATGTTTGGATATATTTGTGATGATGAATATTTTGGTTTATGTTATTGTGTTTGTATTTATTTTTGTTGTATTTGTGTTCAATTTTGTTGTATTTAATTTATATATATGGTACATGCCGAAAAAGAAAAATTATTGGTAATTTTTTTTTACTTTCGCGATGAATTTTGCGATGAAAAATGATTTGTTACAAATCTATCGTAATATACTGTTTTATCAAAATTTTGCAACAAAAATTAAAATTTGTCGCAATATGTAACGATTCTGTAACGGATTTAGAATTTTCCTTAAATTTGCAATGAAATTCTAAGTTCGTTGCAATTTGCAATGAATATCAAAATTCATTGTAAATTGCGATGAATTCAGAATGCATTACAAATTGTGATGAATTTTGATATTTGTTGCAAATTGCAACGAATTCAAAATTTTGTTGCAAAAATTAGATTTTCGGTTGTGGAGTGGTTTGCGATGAAAAAATTTTTTTGTCGCAAAATCAACGACGAATTTTGCAACGAATAAGATATTCGTTGCAAAATTTACAACGAATTTTTAGTTTTTCGTTGCAAAATTTAGGGACAACTGGTTTGTGACGAAATTTTTTTCGTCGTAAATTTCGTTACAAATGCATTTTGCAATGAATTTTTTTTCTGAAATTCGTTACAAAATTTGTCCCTAAATGACTGATTTTTTGTAGTGTCAGGAGAGTTTCAAAAATATTGAAAATGTGAATAAAAATAAAGAGGTGGATGATAAGAATTTCATTGTGTATGGCTTAGTCACTCATTAAAAGTTTTATGGCAAGGTTGTTTGTTTATATTGTTAAACAAGTATATATGTTGTGAACAATTGAATAAGGAGAGGTTCTTTTTTCACGCGTGGGTGCATAGAGAGAGTAAATGCAAGGTTTAAATTTTATTGAATCAAGTTGACTCATATATAAATACGATTTACATGCATCAAATACTAGATCAACCTAATAGAAAGGGCCGGAAGTAATTGGAAGAAGGCATGGTAATACAATATTTATAATTAAGATCGTTTTTTAAATTTAAATCTTCTTTAAATAATAAATTTGATTAAATTAGATAAAGGCAATGGAAGAGATATTATATTATTTGACATATATGGATATATAGAAAAATAATAAAATGCTTTTTAAAAATCATGAAAACAAGTCTCTCAAATAATCATATAATACAAAATAATAAAAATGAGAATAAAATGACCAACATTTAGGTGGTATTTGGTTTAGAGATTTAAGAATAAGGGAATGGATTTATTCCCAAACTTTATGTTTGGTTAATGGGAATGGAATCAAGATTTAGAATGAAACCCAAAAATTTGGGTATAGATGAATCCCACCCCCTCCCTTGGGTTTTGATGGAATGAGAATTAAGTTTTGGACGAAAATACCCTTAATATGTTTGTTCAATTTTTCTTTTATTTCACTCTTTCTCCTTGTTCTATTTCATTATACTTTCTCTCTCCTTATTCTATCATCACACTTTCTCTCTCAACATATTTTCCCTCTCCTCATTCTCACTTGTCGCACATTCTCTACCATTTTCTTTCTGTATTCTCTCTCATCATACACTCTCTCTCATTATTTTCTCTCTCTTCATTCTCTCCTCATTTTTTCATCATACTTTCTCTTTTATCATATTTTCTCTCTCCTTAATCTCTCTTACTAGACTCTCTCTCTCCATATTTTCTCTCATTAAACTTTCTCTCTCTTCATTCTCTTCCATCGCACTCCCTCTCCTCATTTTCTCTCGTCACACTTTCCCTCTCTTCATTTTTTCCCATCACATTTTCTCTCTCATCATATTTTCTCATCATACTTTCTCTTCTCAATCTCTCATTTTCTCTCATCACATTTTCTCTCTCTTTATTTTTTTCCATCACTCTTTGTCTATAAGCACACTTTCTCTCTTATCATACTTTTCTCTTCTCAATCTCTCCTATCACGCTCTCTCTCCTCACTTTCTCTCATCACACTTTCGCTCTTTTCATTTTCCCCATCACACTTTCTCTCTCATCACACTTTCTTTCTCATCATATATTTCTCTCACATTCAACTTTCTCTTCTATTTAATTTTTTCTCTTATTTTTTCCTAAGGGTAAAAAAGAAAATTTAGATTCATTCCGATTGAAAATATTCAACTAACAAAACATTATTTTTAAAAATGATACCCAAGCTCATACCCATTCCCATTCCACAATACTATGATATCCATTTCTATTCTGATTCCTAGGAGAGAACCAAATATCACCTTATTATATATCTTATTTCATTATTTTTAAAGATTTTAAGATAATTTAAGAATATTAAAAGAACTATATGAAAAATAAACTTTATTTCACCATTTAAAATGCATAACATAATTTATTCTCAATCTTGATAAAACGATCAACAGAAACAGTGACACACTTCAAGTCGACCTCGCACTAAACATCCTCCTCCTCTGCATTTGGTTCCACACCAAGCGTCGCAGGCACGATTGTCATCATCACCCTTGCAACCGGTCCGTGGACTATCACCCCATTGGCTATAATCCCAACAGCAATTGATGGCATCGGAGACATCTTCAATTTAAGACAAAAATATATAAATATCAATATTAGTAAACATGATAAATAAAAGAAAATGTTAACTTTCTCGCAATTCATAATATTAGTAAACATGAACAAACAAAATAAATAAAAGATAATATTAACTTACTCGTAATGCACAAGGTAGTAAAAATAAGGAAGACACAGAGAATTACAACTCTTGACATGGTGTACTACTAATTTCTGTTTTATAATTTGTATGTAAATTTTGTGTTTAACTTCGGTGTGAGATGAATATTTATATTGGAAAAAAAAGTGAAGAAAGGGAATAAATTTAAAAGAAAATGTAACAAATAAAGTAATCAATCATATAATTAAAGAGCAAATGAGTCATATAATTTTTAAAAATAATATTATATACCTACCTTTCAATTATGAATAGTCATATAAAGAAATAAATTTACAATTCTTCAAACTAAATCAGGCAAGTTTATATATCATGATTATATGTTTTTTTTATTAGAATTCGAGTGAAGATAATTTATTTTACTTTAAATAGTGGGAAGGACTATTAATTATTTAAAAATTAATCGTTAGTAAGATTAGCTGCTTATTATTTTTGGTAATTTGATTTTGTTTAGTAACAATAAAATAAATTAATTCATAATATTTCTTAAAAATATTCTTTTGTCACTGCTACTGTAGATAATATTTAATTATCTCTTAAATAAATTGGTCAAGTATTAATACTGATTGATACTGTTGGTATCTATATGAATGACTTATTGGATGCCTGACATTCCATATGTAAATGACTATTATACTAGGACAAATGTCCCCTGTAATTTTATCGTTCCTGAAAGTGTGAAGTTATCCAGAAAGGATTGCTAGGATGATGTCTCCACTCTAGTGCTCGAATAATAATAATTCTAAAAAAACAATTATTTAAGGTTTAACTTGAAATGAAATTCTATAAGATATAATCATAAAAATTAAGGAAACCACAGAGAATTATAACTCTTGACATATTGTACTGCTAATTTCTCCATTACAATTTGTATGTAATTTTGTGTTTAACTTGGGTGTAAGATGAATATTTATATTGGTAAGAAAAGTGAAGAAAGGGAATAAATTTAAAAGAAAATGTAATAAATAAAATAATCAATCATATAATTAAGAGAAAATGGCTCATATAATTTTTAAAAATAATATTATATATATACCTTTCAATTATGAATAGTCATATAAAGAAATAAATTTACAATTCTCCAAAATAAATCAGGCAAGTTTATATATCATGATTATATGTTATTTTTTTATTAGAATTCGAGTGAAGATAATTTATTTTACTTTAAATAGTGGGAAGGACTATTAATTATTTAAAAATTAATCAATAACATCCACAATATAATAGTTTAGTAAGATTAGCTGTTCATTATTTTTGATAATTTGATTTTGTTCAGTAACAATGAAATAAATTAATTCATAATATTTCTTAAAAATATTCTTTTATCAGTAAACTGTAGATAATATTAATTATCTCTTAAATAAATTGGTCATCAAGTATCAATAATAAATAATTCTAGTCGTTACTAGTTGATATAGTTGGTATCTATATTTGGTATCTATATAAATGATTACTCTAAGGGTGCGTTTGATTCGAGATTATCCTTGATAATTTTGATTATTCATTAAAGGTTATCAACAGAAATCTTGTTTGGTTTAGGTAATCGATGATTCCCAAGTAATGTTCCATGCTCGACACGTCAGTAAAAGGGACATGCAACCCGGAATCGGAAAACCTCGAAAAATTGAGATTTTTCTTGATTCCGGGGTTAACGAAGTTTTTTTTATCCAAAATACCCTCGAATAAAAGAAAACTATGATAAAAAAGAAAAATGTAAAGGACAAAATAAAAAAATAATAAAAATAATAATATAAGATAAAAAAACTTTTAAAAAATAAAAAAATGTAAAAAAATAAAAAAATAGAAAAACCATTAAAAAATTTAAAAATAAAAAAAAATAGGAAAAAAAATTTTAAAAAACATAAAAAATAGGAAAAGTGTAAAAAAATAAAAAAACATAAAAATTAATTAAAAACATAAAAAATATATAAAAAAATAAAAAAATACAAAAAAATTAAAAAACATAAAATTTTTTTAAAAAGTAAAAAAAAATTAAAAATAAAAAACGGGGAAAAAATTAAAAAAGGAAAATAAAACAAATAAAAAAATAAAAAAACACATAAAAATAAAGAAAAACATCATAAAAGAAAAAATAAAAAAGACGTAGAATTAAAATAATAATAATAATAATAATGATAATAATAATAATCATAATAATAATATATATCGTTAGTTTTATAACTAAGAGTAATATAATAAAATATTACACTAGGTTATTTATTGAAATTTTCAAATAAATAAATTTTTGTTACATTACCTAGGTTAAACCAAACAACATTTGGTTATATTTTATTTCTCATAATCTTAGTTATATGATTATTTGATAATCACATAACCAAGGTTATACATGATAACTTGAACCAAATGCACTCTAATAGATTTTGAAGTCAATACTAAGCGAGTGTAAAATAACTCACTAGATACCTGACCTTCCATATGTAAATGACTATTATACTGGGATAAATGTCTCCTATAATTTTACCCCTTCCTCGAAGTGTGAAGTTATCCCAAAAGGATCGCTAGGATCTCCACCTCTATTGCTCTGATAATAATAATATTCTAAAAAAATAATAATAAGGTTTAACTTGAAATGGATATTATTTTATAAGATATAATCATAAAAATTAAGGAAGCCACAGAGAAATTTGTATGTATATTTTGTGTTTAATTTAGTTGTAAGATGAATATATATATATTGGTAAGAAAAGTGAAGAAAGGGGATAAAATTAAAAGAAAATGTAACAAATAAAATAATCAATCATATAATTAGAAGCAAATGACTCATATAATTTATAAAAATAGTATTATATATATCTACCTTTCAATTATGAATATAGAAATAAATTTACAATTCTCCAAAATAAATCAGGCAAGTTTATATATCATGATTATATGTTATTTTTTTTATTAGAATTCGAGTGAAGATAATTTATTTTACATTAAATAGTGGAAGGAACTATTAATTATTTAAAAAATAATCGATAACATCCACAATACAATAGCTTGAGTAAGATTAGGTTTATTATTTTTGGTAATTTAATTTTATTCTGTTAAAATAAAAAAATAATTCATAATATTTCTTAAAAACGTTCTTTTAACTCCTAAATAAATTTGGTCATCAAGTATCAATAATAAATAATTCTAGTCATGATGAATTGACATAATTTGTATCTATATGGATGGTTGCTAAATAATTCTAGTCCTTATAGATTGACACGATTTGTATACATATAGATGGTTGCTCTAAGTAGATTTTGAAATCAATACTCAGCAAGTGCAAAATATTTCACTGGAGGCCTAGCCTCCCATATGTAAATAGCTGCTACGCTATGACAAATATTCCCTATAATTTTATCCTCTTCCAACAAGTGATCACTAGGATGATAACGCCATCTCTATTTTCTAATAATAATAATTCTAATTATTATATATATATATATATATATATATATATATATATATATATAATAATGTAACATGATGATCAAAGTCTAGACGATGGGACGGTCAAAGTCAATATGAGATGACAGTCACTCTCTAGAAAGAGTGAAATCCTCTCATCTAGCTTTGATTAAACCACACAGTACTAAGCTTCTTAGATCCCACTAGATAGAGTTACAATTCAGTCGGATAAAGGTGTTCAGCCCTTAAGCCGAGTGAACTAGGAAATCTAGTGTCTCAAGGGCAACCAGATCTTAAGGTGGTCAAGCTTAAGGCCGGCCAACCTTACATATCAGACGGGATGACTGACTTACTCCACAACATACCCATCATAAGTAATAGTGTGTATGAGCATCCGTCCAGCCCTAGAGTCGGATAAGTATACATACCCCGACTATATAAAAATCTGGTCAAGCAATGACATGATGTAGTTCAACTCAATATACCAATTGAACTTCTTAGAACATAGTTCTGCCTCTCGGTAGCCCATTATAAGCCCAGACCAAAAAAGGACGACCGAGCCTATAGTACCTATCCTCATATTATCACCCGGGTGGGATTGCAGCAAAACATATATCAGAAGAACTTCTAAGGAGTATAAGGGACTATATTATTTCTTGAGCAGATTTTCAACATGACTAAGACATTATATCACTCTCAAATGAATGTCTCAGGACTGCACAAAATCTAACAGGAAGGTTGACTTAAGGACTAGCCGGGTTATGCTCAACAGATAATATCAACCTAATAGGACAACCGACTTAAGGACCAACCAAGTTATACCCAACATATAACGTCAGGCTAATAGGACGGTCAGCTTAAGGGCCGACCGGGTTATGCTCAACAGATAACATCAGCCTAATATGACGACCAGCTTAAGTATCGATTGGGTTATGCTCAGCAGATGACATCATCCTAACAAAGTGGTTGACTTAAGGACCAACCTGATTATATTCAGTTGATAGTATCATCTCAATAGGGCGGCCGACTTAATGACCGATCGAGATATATTCAGCAGACAACATCTTAACAACCTAGTATAATAATAATTATGTGCCAGAGAATATCCTTATGGAACCTTTTTCAAGACCATCGTATCTCCCATTAGCAGACCAATTATAATAGCATATTCCTTAGGTAACTCCAGTGATAACAGAAACTATAAATGACAAAAAGGGTGTACATCTGGGTTAGTAGAAGATTCCTTGGATGATTGTGGTTGTACACTCTTTTTTACCTAACAACCTCTAACACATTTCATCATCTCATGATTGTGGAGGTTATGCGAGGTGGTATATAATAGGGGAGTCCTCTCCGTAATGAAGGTATGCTCACTGACATCTATAACTTTACTTTCATGCAGACGTTTTGATTGTTCTTCATTCACTCGAACTAGGACTGACTTGAGCATCGGAGGATCTTCACCAAGGACCCCCCCTAATTTCAAGGCACTGATATTTTATTAGATCGTCTCCTTGTGTGCAAGATCAAAGGAGAAGCTTCTTTTGGAGAGGAAAGTGTTCGGACAGTGAATCATTCATCCACCGTGCCCAGTGCATTATCCCTGTAGGTCTCAGATATGATCAAATTTGGCACCGTCTGTGGGAATCTTTGCTTGAATCTAAGAATTGAAGATGGAAGAGGCTAGAAAACTCACTATCATTACTTTGACGCAAGGGGAACTAGATCTACTCATCAACACCAGCGTCCAAAGGACGCTGTAGAAGCAGCAACAACAACAACAAGGAGCCACCGGTGGTACTCTGCCACCACCCAATCTAGTTACATCTATAATGGCTCATCAGAGGGAGAAAGTGGCTAGGGAGGAAGGCCCAGTTCATTTGGAATGTGTGTCTCACTCACTGGCTCCCCGACATCGAGCTCTTTTTCGCACGCCGCTCGAGCATATAGACGAAGAGGAACCCCACCGAGAATCCTATGAGGAAGCACCTGTATAAGAAATACGAAGGGGAAAGGCTCTTGCATGATATGACTCCCCTAAAGAAGTTAACACCCCGTTTGCTCCAAAGGTGTTAGAAAATAAGCTATCGAAGCATTATCAAAACTTGGTCATAGGGGAATACTCAAGGTCGATTGACCATGAGGATCATCTTGTCAAATTTGAGCATGTTGCCCTCCTTCACCAATTTACCGATAAGGTGAAGTGTCGGGTGTTCCTCACCACCTTTGGTGGTTCTGTACAAAGGTGGTTTAAGCGGTTGCCTATTGAATCTATTCGTCGTTTCAAAGATTTTCGCAAGGTTTTCGTTCACTACTTTGGAAGTATTCAATGCTATCAAAAGACTCCTCTGAGTTTTTTCTCATTGAAACAGGGGCCTAAGGAGTCACTGAGGTCTTATATTAAAAAAATTCAATTAAGTGGCTATGGACGTTCCTTCCGCTACTACCGAGATCTTGATGAGCGCATTCTCCCAAGGGCTTGTCAATAATGATTTCTTCAATTTTTTGGTCAGGAAAACCTCAAGCAATTTCAATCATCTGCTGGATCGATCGATCGAATATATCAATGTTGAAGAGACGCAAGCCGCCCAGAGGAAAGACGCCCCTGCACCAACACCGGTGCCCGCACCTGAGCGTCGAGCATTATCCGTATAAGAAGAAAATAGGGAGAGAGCAAGAAATAATATGAGAGTAATAAAATCTATTGTTCATTGATATTTTCCCTAAGAACAATACAATATAAAATGTTCAAAAAGTACTTGGTCAATTAACTAATTAATAAATAATAGAATTATTCTAAAAATAATTCTGAGAATAATTATAACAGAATTATTAGAATAATCCAAATACTAATATGATTTGATTTGGTAATTTGATCCAGTCAATTTTGATAATTCTATTTTATCTCTTTTACCCTCCGATAAACTCAATGGGAGATCTCTAATGTTGAGTTTGCTTGCTAACTTATTGAAACATTGTCTAGATAGTGGCTTAGTAAAGATGTCAGCGATTTGATCTTCAGCAGAAATATAAGAGACAGATAACTGCTGAGTTTTCACACGCTCACGAACAAAATGAAAATCAATTTCCACATGTTTTGTACGAGCATGAAAGATTGGATTTGTTGTAAGATATGTTGCTCCAATATTATCACACCAAATTTTTGGTGCAATATTTGATGCAAGATAAAGTTCAGAGAGAAGTGATTTAAGTCAAATAATTTCTGACGTTGTATTTGCTATAGCTTTATATTCTGCCTCAGTGCTTGAACGAGATACCGTAGGTTGCTTTTTCGAATTCCATGAGATAAGATTTCGTCCAAGAAATATTGTATATCCACTAGTAGAGTATCTATCTTCAGGAGAACTTGCCCAATCGGTATCATTATATGCATGTAAATCTCGAGACGATTGGTGATATAAAAGAAGACCATGTAAAATAGTACCTTTGAGATAACGAAGTATTCTTTTTACATTATCCCAATTTTGTTCAGTTGGAGCATGCATGAATTGACAAGCATGATTTACCGCAAAAGTAATATCAGGCGTGTGATAGTGACATATTGTAAGGTCCCAACAATACTTTGATAAATCTGTGGATCAGATAGAGCAGGAGAGGATGAAGTTGGAGTGTTGTTTATAGCAATTGGTGTAGAGACTGGACGTGCTCCATCCATTTTGGCTCTTTGAAGAAGTCCAGTAATGTATTTGCTCTAAGAGAGAAGATAGTCATCCTCATGTGGAATAAGCTCAATATCAAGAAAAAAATGAGCAATACCCAAATCTCGAGTAGGAAATTCTTGATTGAGAATACTTAATAAAGTTGTGATACCCTTGTGATCAATGTCGGTTATCAGAATGTCATCCACATAAATAAGAAAAAATATCATATTTCCATTATTATATTTGTGAAATAGAGACGAATCAGTCTTTGATCTACAAAATCCTTGAGCTTGTAACCAATTAGATAGTCGATGAAATCATGCACGAGGAGCTTGTCGAAGACCATATAAGGATTTCTTGAGTTGGCAAACATGAGATGGAAATTGTGGATGAATGAACCCAGGTGGTTTCTCCATAAATACAGTTTCCTCAAGATGACCATGGAGAAATGCATTTGAAATGTCCAATTGTCGTACAAGCCAATTAGAACTAACAACTATTGATAATAATAGTATGACACATGTAATTTTGATGACTGGGCTAAAAGTGTCATTAAAATCAATACCTGGTTGTTGACTAAATCCTTTAGCTACAAGTTGAGGTTTGTATCTTTCAAGAGAACCATCAGCTTGATGCTTAAGATAGAATACCCATTTAGAGCCCACAACATTCATTGAGGGAGTGCGCGGAACTAGAGTCCATGTTCTATTATGAAGAAGTGCATCAAATTCTGTAGCCATTGCACTACGCCAGTTTGGATCCTTATTTGCTTGTGTAAAACAGGTTGGTTCAATAGATTTTGAAGAGACCACTAGTCTCGTGGAAGGGGATATCGAGTTGCATTTGGTGGGCAACGCTCATAAATATCACAAATGGGAAGCATGTGACGAGGACATTATCATCTGAATCACTTGTTGATGACGATGAGGAAGTAGGCTGACATGGTGATGTAGATGACGGACTTGCATTATCCGAGGAACCAGAGAGCATATTATCTTCGATCGACGATGCTTCTAAGACTAGAGAAGCAACCTGAGGTGATTCTGATGATATATGAGAGTTATTAGAGAGCTCCGGAGCAGGACCTAGGATGCCATCACTTCTGATAATATTATGTGACATTAAGAAGGTGTCACTTATATCTGGAGGAGAGATTGAAGAAACTACCGAAAATGGGAATATAGACTTATCAAAAGTAACATGTCGTGAAATATAAATTCATCCTGTTGGTATATGCAAGCAACGATAACCATGGTGCAAATTGCTATAACCAAGGAAAATACATTGTAGTGAACGAGAGTCAAGTTTGTGTTTAGAATAGGGGCGTAACCATGGATAACATGCGCAATCAAAAATTTAAAAAAAAGTGTAATAAGGGGTTTGATTATAAAGTTTTTCAAAAGGACATTTATGATTGAGCAATGGAGTAGGAAGTCAATTTATGAGATATACTGCAGTGCTAACAACTTCATCCCAAAATTTACGCGGAACCGATGCATGATGAAGAAGAGCTAAGGCAGTTTCAACTATATGCCTATGTTTTCTCTCAGCAGAGCCATTTTGTTTTGGAGTGTGAGGACAAGAAACTCGATGAACAATTTCACAAGAGACAAGATGACGATGGAGAGCTTGATAAAAGATCGTCATGTTTTCTCTCAGCATGGTTTGGAGTATTTTACGATTAAAAGATCGTTCAACTTGAATTTAAAAATTACAGAATATATCAAATAAATCAGATTTCTTTCTCATAGGATAGAGCCAAGTATATTTACTAAAATGATCAATGAATGTAACATAATATTGGAAACCTTGATTAGACAAAATAAGTGCAGGGCCCCAAACATCAGAATGGATTATTTCAAGTGAAAAATTAGAAACATGATCGGATGAAGAGAAAGGTAGCTTATGACTTTTAGATTCCATGCAGACCCTACATGAATGCATGAGATGGAGAGGAGGTAATAGAAGTAGGTAAACCATACCTATTGATGATTAATTGAACAATACGAAGGGAAGGATGACCAAGTCAAGCATGCCAAGCTGGTTTATTTGTGCATTCACCAACAAAAGCTTTGATTGAAGAACTCTGAAGACAATAGAGGCCATTTTTGATTCTCCCATAAAACACAATAGTATTTGTTCCTCTATCCTTTATAAAATAATGATTATGATGAAACTCAAAAATGACATTATTATCAAGACAAAATTGACGTGTAGAAAGTAAATTTTTAGTGATAGATGGAACATGAAAGACATTGCGCATGTGAAAAGTTCAATTAGATAAATGAACATATGTGTTTCCAAGATTAGCAATTTGTAAACCTGAACCATCGCTTACTTGCACCGTATTTGAGCCATAATATGGCATTACACCTGTAAGGATATTATAATCTGATGTGACATGATGAGTTGCTCCAGTGTCAATATACCAATCAGTAGATGAAAACTCTGGGGTTTTACCACAAGTAGGCATAGACGAAAGAACTTTAGGATATACTTGTGAAATAAATGGTTGTCTTGAGGCTGTAGGACCACCAATGAAATTTGAGTCAAATGGACTATGTGAAAGGTCTCTGTGCAAGGTTTGTCTGTGTGCACAAGATTATAAGAGGAGAACATCCATTAGAGTTGGCTCGTGGAATCTTGAAGAGCTTTCCAATTTGTTCATAATCGTTCTTCCGACAGCATGTTATTCTTCGATATCTTCTCCGATCTTTTTCTTCAAGCATCACTGTGAGTTTTTCATTTTGTAAGAAAAACCAAGATCAAGATCTACTATGGGAGATTACTGTGAGTTTTATAGTTTTGTATTTATGTATTTTTCAGCTCTAGAACTATCAACAACCTCATCAGAATCATAAATTGAGGCCTATGCTGGAATCGCACAATGACATGTCACCAAGAAAATGAAGATGAAGCAAGCTCATCCAAAATGAGCATCGATGAAGGAGTGACATCAGAAGAAAGCAGCACTTTAGGGGGAGCTTCAGATTGCAAGATCGACAAGGTAAGTCAGGTACAGTCTCTTTCTCCTGACAAGTCATTTCAGTTTATAAAACTATTATCGAAAAATTGTTGTAAGTTAGAAAAAATAAAATACGGAGTTAAAATCAGCCTTAGTTGGTTCTTATCGATTAGAAAATTTCGACAAAGTAAAAATTTCTTATCGATTAGAAAATTTTGACAAAGTAAAATTAAAAATTGAAAATTGAAAAAGCAAATGGAAAATTTGAAAAGTAATGCATGCTCAACTTTTATTACTTCTAATTTTAAAAAATTTTCAGGACTTAACTGGTATCTTAAATATCATAAGGGTCAAATTATGAAAATATCATAGAAATATATTCTTAAAAAATTCATGATTAATCCTGTAGGAAGGAATCTATTGTGGGTTCCAAAATCATATTTAGATTGATTATTTTTTTTGAACTATGTGCCTTCAGAGAGAAAATTAAATATTTAATTTCTTTAAAAGGCTTTATCTAGAAAGTGGTTGTTGTTCCAATAACCAAGAAGGTCTAATCCTGGCCACAACCTGAAAATCAATTATTGAAATAAATATTTAATTAACTTACCGTGAAGCTTTTAACTAATGCTTTAAATTGTTTGTTCAAATTTCTATTAGAAAAAGTCAGATTATTAAAATTTATTTAAGTTATTTTTTTGTGAAACTTTAATCTAAACAATTTAAAAAAAAAATTTTTTGTTAGAAAATTTTCTATGAACTAGTTATCAAAATGCAAATTTTTAAATTTTGCCTAAGACTCAACTTTTTGTGAATTTTTTTCTATTCAACCCTTGTTAATTAAAAAAGAAAAAAAAGAGAGGAATTTTGTTTGTAAAACCAAAGTTTTTAACTTAACCTTTCATATTTTTCCCCTTAGACTTTAAATTTAGCTTTTCCAAAGTCATATTAAAAGTATCCCAAGTCAGGTTAGGTCCTATTAGTATTTGATCTCTGTGTCTAAGTGTGCAGGAGCTTAGGAGCATAGGAAGTCGAGCAGAAGATGCAGCTAGCAAGAAGGATAGCACGGGAAGAGAGTCGACGAGCTCGATGCATCCGAGGGATAAGGTGTTGTGGAAGAGTACACCGGTGGATGAGAAGGACGAGTGCGGCAGTCTGAGGGACGAGAAGTCGGGGAGAAAGTCTGCTCGAGGAGAAGGCCAGAAAATAGGTTTGGGTGAACCCTATTTCGGTTGGCCGAAATCATCCAAGCGATCGGAGCAGCAAGAGAGCCAAAAGGGAGCTGCGGAGCTGCTGAAGGCGCTCTCAAAGGAGTTAAAGGCTCCTCCGCACCTTTAACTGGGAAGGCACTTTCAACCCATCATGGAAGGCGCCTTCGAACAGGCAAATATTATCGTTGCCAAAGGACAAACCTTTATCCTTTGGCACCTCGCTAGAAGCGCCTTCCAGCCCCAGATAAGATTTTCGAGGAGTTATAAAAAGACCCCTGGACCTAGGAAATAAATATCAACTCCAGTATTCATTTGCTAGCCAACTGTCTGAGCACTTAACGAGTGTAAGAGGCTTCTCTACCTTCACCGAAGGAGATCTTTTATAGCTTTTTTGTTATCCTTTGATTAATAACCACCTACGTTGTAACCAAGTAAATCTTGTGCCTTGTCTTTTTAGTTGTTAATTTAATTTACTATTATTGTTGCTTTTAATTAAAGATGAAAGAACAGGAAGGATGTTGTTTTTGTTGATAGGTATTTCACCCCTCTCTTGTCGGCCACCAACGACCTAACAATTGGTATCAGAGCCCAACCATCTCAGAAGGACTAACCGCCGACTAAAGCACTGAAACAATGGTCAGACCTACAATCTTCCCACCGAAGTTCGTGGGAGAATTTGTGTCATGGAAGAAACGTATGGAGATATTTTTTAAAACTAATTTTGAAATTTTATTAATAATTAAATGTAGTTTTGTAGCTCCTAAAGACCCCCTAAGGAAATGGAAAAGAAGAGTACCAATGGACCAAGAAGAAGCAAGCATATTTCGTAGTAAACAGACGAGCTGAGTTCCATCTACTCAGCATACTTCCACCCTAGGAAGTAAATCGGATCGGAGATTACGAATCAGCAAAGGAACTTTTGAAGAAGTTCCTATAGCTACATGAAGGAACTTCCGAAGCAAAGCTCATGAGATGGGACCTACTCTGGAACCAACTAATGAACCTCTGGATGGAAGAAAGCGAAACAGTTGCACATCTGCACTCGAGGATCAAAGAACTCATCACCAGACTCGCAAATCTCAGAGAAAAGGTAGCGAATCGAGATTCATTAAGGTATACTTTAAACGCATTTACTAGGACACTCGAGTGGACATCTATATTCGATTCATTTTACATATCTAAAGACCTCGAAGTTAGTTAATTAGAAAGTTTTTTTTTTCTATTTTTGAACTTCACGAATCAAGATGTGCAGAC
The DNA here is from genome assembly GCF_018446385.1 of Zingiber officinale. Classification (NCBI taxonomy): domain Eukaryota; kingdom Viridiplantae; phylum Streptophyta; class Magnoliopsida; order Zingiberales; family Zingiberaceae; genus Zingiber; species Zingiber officinale. Next base: position 9,798,044 of record NC_056002.1, read on the forward strand.
TTACAAAACAAAGGAGAAAAGACAACCCACAATATAGCACTAAAAGTCAATCAAAAGGGCAAACCATATTCAGACTCTGAAACATCCATCAACACAAATAAAGCGACAATATTGGTAAAAAAATTTAATAAATTTATTCAATTTAATAAATTTAAAGAAAAAGGAGAATGTCTGATGTTATAACTGCAATGAAGAAGGACATATCAAGGATGACTGCCCCAAATTAAAGAAAAAGGAGAATGGCAAGGGCAACAGACCAAAGCACTATAATTTGAAAGTCACATAGGATGAATCATCGTCCTCTAAGTCCAAGATCGAAGCTTACGCCAGACTAGCTCTACTGGCTGACCGCCAAGAAGAAGATGAAAGTAGCTCAGAAATGAGCATTGATGAAGGGGGAGGATTATCAGAGGAAAGATCCGATGAAGGGGGAGCGTCAATTCACGAGGTAAGTGAGGTACATGCTTTTTCACCTGAACAATCTTTCCAATTTATCAAAATATTTTCTAAAAATTTATGCAAATTAGAAAATGAAGATACTGATTTGAAAAGACAATTGGCCAAGGCATGCCCATTAGAATTATTTGATAGTTTAAAGTTAGAAAATAAAAAATTAAAAGGAAAAATAAAATTACTCAAATAAAATTCTATATACACAAATACCTATAATCATTGGAATGTTAAACCTATCAGTAGGCTAAACTAGTATTTATGATTTTACAGTGGGCAACTTAGAAAAATCTCCAAAAGTTTTATACCCCCCCCCCAAATTTTTAATTAATCTAGTAGGAAGGAACCTATATTGGGTTCCAAAATCGTATTTGAATTGAATTTTCTTTTGATCTTTCAAAGTGAAAAATAAATATTTAATTTCTTTAAGAGACTTTGTCTAGAAAGTAGTTGTTACTCTAATAACTAAAAAGGCCTAGTGTCTCGCCACAACCTGAAAGTCAATTAATGAAATGAATGTTTAATTAACTAACTGTTAAACATTTAAATTAACTAATACTTTCAATGTTTGTCAAAAATTCTATCAGAAATTATTTAGAAATTTTTTTACTATTTCATCACTTATATTTTTTTAACAGTTAGAAAATTTTTCAAAGTATTTTCTTTTGACTCAAATTTTTGGGCTTACACCTTAATATTTTTCTAAAATTTTTTCCTTAGACTTTTTAATGAACCTTTTTTTTATTTGATCAAAAGGGGGAGAAGTGAATAACAAGTCTAGGGGGAGGGTACTTGCAAAGCTTAGAAAATTTTTACTTGCAAATTTTTTACATGCAAATTTTTAATTAGAAAAATTTTTGACTTGCAAATTTTTTTTTTTACAAATATTAAAGCTATTTCTTTTTATGGTTTACCCTAACTTAAGTTGGATTTAATCACATCAAAAAGGGAGAGATTGTTGGAACCCCGTGGTAGTTTTGATGTGATCAACCAAGTTAGATTAGGTCCTGTTAGTGTTTGATCTCTGTGTCTAAGTGTGCAGTAGCTTAGGAGCACAGGAAGTCGAGCGGAAAACGCAGCTAGCGAGAAGGATGGCACGGGAAGAGAGTCGATAGACTCAGTGCATCCAAAGGGCGAGGTGCTGCGGAAGAGTACATCGGTGGATGAGAAGGGCGCGCGCGGCGGTCCGAGGGACGAGATGCGGAGGAGGAAATCTGGTCGAGAAGAAGACCAGAAAATGGGTTCGGGTGAGCCCTATTTTGGTTAGTCGAAATCATCCAAGCGATCAGAGCAGTAAGAGAGCCAAAAGGGAGTTGCGGAGCTACTGGAGGCACCCTCAAAGGAGTTAAAGGGGCCTCCACACCTTTCAGTGGGAAGGCGCCTTCAACCCACCATAGAGGGAGCCTTCAACCACTTGAAGGCGCCTTCGACCAGATAAATATTGTCGTTGCCAAAGGATAAAGCTTCATCCTTTGGCGCCTCGCTAGAGGTGCCTTCCAGCCTGTTGGAGGCGCCTTCCAGCCTCAAATAAGATTTTCTAGGGGCTATAAAAAGACCCATGGACCTAGAAAATAAATATCAACTCCAGTATTTATTTCCTAGCCAACTGTTTGAGTAATTAACAAATATAAGAGGCTTCTCTGCCTTCACTAAAGGAGATCATTTAGAGTTTTTTCATTGTCCTTAGATTAACAACCACCTAGGTTGTAACCAAATAAATCTTGTGCCTCATCTTTATAGTTGTTAATTTAATTTACTATTATTGTTGCTTTTAATTAGAGTTGAAAGAACGGGAAGGGTATGTTGGGACCTTGACGCCCGCTAGAGGGGGGTGAATAGCGTCTCACCCAAATCGATTGCTTCCTATAATGTTAGTTCACAGTGGAAATACAAAAACAAATACTAACAAGAGAAAGCAAACCTAACACGTTGATTTAACGTGGTTCGGAGATAAAGCTCCTACTCCACGGTTGTCCGTAAGGTGGACGATCCCGATCCGTCGGTGGATGATTCCCCGGAAAACCTCCGGCTAGCTTAAGCTCCTTGTTGGTGGAGAAACCTTGCCACAAACATTTGAATACAAGCACACCGATCACTCGAAGGCTTGGGAGACTCTAATAGGCTTTAACCAAGTCTATTTCGTCAACCATGCCCAAGCACCTCGAGCTCTATTAAATAGAGCTCGAGAGGAAAACACTAAGCTGTTTTCCCGCTACCAGTCGACTGGTGTATGCACCAGTCGACTGGTCCTTTAAGTGAAGCCGACCGTTACCCAACGTTCGGCTACCAGTCGACTGCTACAGTGTACCGGTCGACTGCTACAGTAACCAGTCGACTGCTACAGTGTCACAGCAGTACTGCTACAGTGTCACAATAGTACTGCTACATATCGCAATAGTACTGCTATAGTGTCGCTACAGTACTGCTACAGTGTCGCTACAGTAAATCCTAAAAACACATAGAATTTTGACCTAAGTACAATCACTCAGTACTCGTCCTCGCCCGACCAACCTAGACCTAGCCTTCTAGCCTCCTCCATCAGCCTCGCGTCCCTCGGATGTCTCCCCATCCTTCACGTCTTGCCTTCTGGAGCTTCCTTCGGCCTTGTCCATATTGTCGGGTCTTCCTTTGCCAAGAGGCTCCTCACTTCCGGGACTTCATCCATTGCCAAGTCACACTTGGACTTACGTTGCCAAGACTACATGCTTGGACTTACACCGCCAAGACTCATTCTTGGACTTTCCTCATTTGCCAAGATCACACTTGGACTTTCCTTGTTGTACCTGTATCCTGTACACTCACAATTCATATCAAATACAACAATAAACCTAACTTAAACCTTTGCCCAAACATCAAAACTTAGGGCACCTAGATTGCTCCAACAGGGTATTATTTTTATTAATAGGCATTTCACCCTTCTCTTGCTGGTCACCAGCGGTCCAACAACCTCCCATGTAGTAGTGACAAATGAAATATGTATACAATGCCACAAGGCTCCTCACAAGCTATCAACAGCTCACACGACTAGAACAAAAAGAACATAACCACGTAGTTGTATAATAAGCAGCTCACACAACTGTACTAAAAACACAGTGGAAGACATAAGCAAAACATACAAAATAACACAATTGACTGTGAGCCGACCCGACTTGGCACAACAAGTGCATAACCAAATAAAAGAACACCACAAGCCAAAAATCCACATAGAGGATACATATTACAAGTATAAAAACAAAACCAGCAATGTGAGAGGAAGCAATAACAAAAGAAACTGCTCGATGTGACATGGGGTTGGCAGACAGGATCTCCAGATGACTCCATAAATCCTCTACCTGATCCCTGGCAAAAGAAAAATCAGTTCACGAGGTGGTGAGTGCTAATGACTGAGCGGGTAATAGATGGATAATGCATGAACAAATATATAACTAGAGATCCAAAGGTATAGAGTCCTACAGGGAACGCTAATAAGATTTACAGTGATATTATAATAATATCCATAGCTGAACTCATATATTAAGCAAGTAATAGATAGTTAGGTGTAGTGAGAATCTTTAATAATACTACTTATAACTACAAGGGTAACATATGAGGTATATACATACTACCAATAAGTAAGTCATAGTCGAAGCACATGCAATAGGTATATATCTCAAACATGTGTAAACATATCATGTTATATGGATACAATAAGAACAACAACATAAGCAAACATAATATCAAAAGCGTATGTACGAATGGTTACCTTCGCCTACCCCTCTACACCACGACCCTGTATGGTCGAGAGACCGGGACAATGATAATTGTACAACACTTCAGCTGCCACTACTCTCAAGTGACCAAGTGGATAGTTTGCATAGTAGCTAACTAGCTACATAGCAAGGAGGTCTCTGCTGCTTGCAACTTCAGCTATCACTACCCATGAGTGACCGAGTAGGAGCACAACAGGACGAGCGATATGTACTCCAGCTACCACTACCCATGAGTGGGCGAGTGTGCGGTTGTGGTCAGCGACTCTCTCTACCACAAGGGAGAATTTGTCGTTGGCATGCATGTAATGACATGATGAGCAAGATGCAATAGTCATCACATATATAAATAACAATCAGCTATGCTACAATAAAACCAGCATGCTCAATAAGGTACATGAATAAGCAGCAATCAAAACAAGTAAACATGGTATCTAGTATCTGCTAAATATCATGGATGGCAACGAGAGATTGTATAAACATTAATCCGATCATCTTAAAGATCAAGCAGGTAAGTATCAAGCTCAGGATAAATATGAGTGGAGTCAAGGTAAATACAATTACTATCCAAATATAGCCCATGCACTAAGGCCAAAGAACTAAAGAATTAAGGTAAGAAGTACCTACCTTTATCTGTCGATCGTGTTAAACAATCCCACATCGAAACACTCATCTCGAAAATCAGAGTCATGTAAATAGCATAATGTACAATTTAGCTAATCACATACGCAACACTTAGCTAAATCGAAAACCCAACCCAATTAGGGGAAACCCTAATCGAATGATCATTAATTAATTTTAATTAATGATTAACTTCAATTACTCTCATTCATAAATCCTTTAATATTTCCAATCATATTCTACAATCCATTAATCATCGATCATATTCTACATTGCATTAAATAACCCTAATCATTCCATAATCCAATAGTTTAAACTAAACATAGATCAATGTCAACCGCTCACCGGAGTTGATGGCTCAACCAATGACTCACAACTGGAATAACTCACTGTCGAAGAAGATAAAATTGTTGTCCCCTTTAATCAAACATACTAATCATAATCCCAATTAATTGTTAACCAACCTAGAATCAACATAATTCCAAACACATCTTACCCAAGTTCAGAATCCCAGCTGTTCAATGAAGAACTCGGATCAAGTAGTGGGGAAGTGGAGCTCCCTGCCCTCAGTGGTCAATCATTGCTCCAACAGCGGATCGATGGGCGATGGAGAACTAGCGGTAGTAGCTCATCAGAAGAAGCAATGATTAAAAAGGGCCGCAACAACTGGGAGGTCGCACAGCAAGCCTTCTACTCAGACCAATGTCAAGGGAGAAGAGGGATTGACTGTGTTGTGAGGCACTGGTAGTGGATCTACAACTAGGGCATGCCCCATGGGAAGATGGCGATAAGGAGATGAAACTTCTCGCTTGTGCTGAAGAAAGGTGGTCGTCGTTGCGTAGATGTAGTCACGACTAAGAGGTCGCGCGGTCATGGTAGAGATGCCACTAGGTGACAGTATCGAGGGAGGTAAGGGGTGCGATGTTAATGGTTGTGGTCGGTCGATGAGTGTCCGGCAAGGGAGTACACACTCGCTAGTGCGGGTGGGGAGGTGTCAAAAGAGAAGGCTCTGTGGTTCTCATGTCGGTTGATGACTACTGCGTCGTCGGCTGATCTTCATGTTGTGCTTTGACCGTCGGTGCTAAAGCAGCCAATGTTGGTGATCAAGTGGTGGCAACGAAGGATCAAGAGGAGAAAAGATGAGTCAGCGACGAAGAATCGGGAGAAAGGGCGAATAAACTTAGGTCTTGCTTTTATACCTAAGTTTAATTAAATCCACTTGGATTAATCAAGTTAATCAAGAGACTTTCTCAAGCCTAATTGATTCATCCCCTTAAATGTGTCATACAGGCTTCGTTTAAATCCTAATATTTTTTTTAAAATTCCTAGAAAATTTTATAAGGTTATTTCTCCAATAAGCATCAAATTGAGAGAAACATTAAGGTGCATGTTGATTATATTTTAACCATGCCTGTCCAATCTAAGGCCTTGATCTCAAATGTCGAGGAGACATGTCATATGCTCCAGTCATGCAGACTTAGACTCAACCCTATAAATGCTTATTTGAGATCAAAAGCGAAAAAAATATTAGATACATTGTGACCGAATGAGCAATTGAGGTAAATCCTGAGAAGATCCAGACACTCCAAAACATGCCCCTCCCAATGATTTTAATGAAGTACAACAATTGATCGGACGCATTACAACACTTTTGCGATTCATCTCTCGCTCGGCTGATCAGAGTCTTCCCTTTTTCCAGATATTGAGGAAAGCCTCCAAATTTGAATGGGATGCAAAATGCAATAAAGGTTTTGCTGAATTGAAGAATATTTATCCTGATTACCCTTACTCTCTAAACCAGTAGTAGGAAAAATGCTATGGGTATATCTATCAACATCTGAGGGAGTAGTTGTCGTCCTGCTTTGATAGGAAGATGGTATATATTACTCTGTATATTTTTTTAGGTCACTTATTGAAGGATGTCGAAAGCATATACACTAATTTGGAAAAATTAACTTTCGAATTGGCACTTACTACCTGTTGACTAAGGTTGCACTTCCTCTTTCACATGATTATAATTTTTACCAATAGTGGTTTGAGCAAGGTGCTAACTAATCCCCAAACCTCTATGATATTGATCAAATAGACTACAAAGCCCAATGAATATGATATCTAATATCAATCGTGGATAGTCATTAAAGCTCATGACCTGGCAGATTTTCTAATAGAAGTTCTTGACCAGGAATTATACGGGACTTGGGAAATTTATATGGATGACTTCTCTACTCGGCAGGGAAGAGGAGTTGACATATTAATAATCTCTCCTAGAGAAGATGTGCTCTAACTTTCTATTATGTTCTATTTCCGAGCGTCCAACAACGAAGTCGAATATGAGGCATTACTTATAGAACTTCAAGTGGCAAAGCAAATCAAAGCCTTCCAATTGATCATCGATAAACCCGATTTTGTCATGAAATAGGTATTAAAAGAATTAAGTGACTAAATTCATTCTGCACTAATGCAGCATAGAGATGACTCATGTCATCTCCCAACGAATATAACAATGATGGTATCTTAGAATTGATTTGTTATTGGGTTTTGGATTTTTTTTATATGGAATGGGGGTTTTGGGTTTTGATTCTAAACCTAACAAATAAGATAGTAAAAACAAGTATGAAATTTATTCTAATAAAATGAACAACATCCTATCTACCTATTAATAATGATCTCACAATATATTATCACTCTACGCCATGATTTCACCATCAACAGGATTAAACTAAGGAATGAAATAGCAAAACAATTATGAAACTAAATCTAATGCAATAAAAGAGACTCTATCTATCTATTAATCATGAACCCATAACATACTGTCACTTTATGCCATGGATTACCCCATTAACAGATCCAAATGAACCCATAACATACTGTCACTTTATGCCATGGATTACTCCATTAACATATCCAAATAGATTGAAAACTAAACAAGAATTAAAATAGGATCAAATCAAACAATTCAAATTCAAGCAACCAGATGACATCAAAACATATTCAAATTCAAATTTAAGCAACTTGTGAACTAAACATGAACTTAAGAATAGATCGAATCAAGATCTCCACTCAAGGAATTAGCAAGCATTCAGATGAATTGAAGACAATAACAAACACTTCATCAACCCTAGCAATTAAGATCTATGAAACTAAACAACCAAGAAAAACATAAACGAAGCTGGAATTGGAAAATAGAAATGCAAAAAGGGAATCTGGAAGAAGGAGATAAACTAAGATGAGCTGGGCATTCCCAAGCACTCGCTGATCTTGACAAAGATGTTAAGATCTTGCAATCAGCAAAGAACTGATCAGCTCAGATATGCAGATACAGTAAATGAAATAGACATAAGAAATTAGAGATCAATGGCAGCAACCGAGAACCAATGGAGATAGAAGCAAACACTCCTATTCAATTGGATGTAGTCAGAGCTTCGACGGAAGAAGGTAGCTAGCTGGAAGGCGAAGAAACTAGGTCAAATCCGCTAGCTTCTCCTCTTCTCCACTTCTTCTTCTTCGCACGAAGTCGCGACAGAATTATGTTCAAATGGTTGAGGTGGCGGCTGTTGGTTGCTACTCGAAAAACCTAGAGGTTCCACTGTACAAAAATTTTGTACAAAGATCTGAACCTTTTCCTAGCTACCATGTGTTCTTTTAAATTAAATTTTGGATCGCCTGCGGAACTTAACACGCTTGATCCAAAACTTAATCTATTTGTTCTTTTAGGTTTAGACTTGGATCTCCTGCGGAACTTAACACGTTCGATCCAAATCACCTTAAGTTATTAATTCCATTAAATATTAATTTCCATAATTGGTTCCTAGTACTGACGTGGCGAGACACATGACCTTCTTGGATATGGGAGCAACCACCACCGACTAGACAAAACCTTTTATGGAAAGCTAATATTTAATTTCCTAAAATAACTTTAGGTTAACCGAAAGGAACAATCAAATCACAAGGAAAAATAAATCAAAAGAACACAATATCGAAAAACATATTCGAAATACTAGAATCGTAAGCCTCTTGTATTTGGTATTATTTCCATAAATAACTAGTATGATGCGGAAAAGGAAAAACTACTAGTTATACCTTCTAGAAAGACCTCTTGATCTTCTACCGTATTCCTCTTCTAACCTCGGACGTTGTGTGGGCAACGATCTTCCGAGATGAGAAAACACCAACCACCTTCTTCTCCTCCTAGCTAGGTTCGGCCACAATAAGGAAGCTTTACCAAGGATGAAGAACAAAACACCAACCAAGCTCCAAGAGATGCAAGCTTTCTCTCATTCTTCTTCTTCTTCTCCAAGTAGTATCTGGCCACCACAAGAGCTCCAAGGGAGATGAAGGATTCGGCCACCACAAGAGGAAGAGAGGGAGAGGATGATGGCCGGCCACAATACCAAGGAAAAGAGGGAGAGAAATAATAGAGGTTGTATCCCTTGAAGGCACCCCCACCCCTTCTTTTATATTCCTTAGCCTTGGTAAATTAGGAAATTTAATTACAATAAAATTTCCTTAATTTCCTTGACATGATTTAATTGAGAAAAATAAAATAAAATTTCCTAATTAAACTATAATGGCCGACCACATCATGGAGGAATAAATTAGACAAGTTTTAATCAACAAATTAAAACTTCCTAATTTGTTTCCAGAAATTTTAAAAAGAAAATTTCTCTTCAAAAATCTCTTCATGGTTGATAAAAAGAAATTTCTATAATTTTAATTTTTCAACACGTGAATAATTTTTAAAGAGAAAATAAAATATCTTACCAATCTACAAATAAGGAAAGAAATCTAATCTCTTTCTTTAATCTTTTGTAGATTCTTTACAAGAGAGATATTTTAATTTTAATTCTCTTTAATAAATTATATCTTCCACATAATAAAAATTAAAATTAAAATTCTTTTTAATTTAATATGGCCGGCCCCCTCTAGCTTGGGTTCAAGCTAGGGCCGGCCACCTTAAACCATGCTTAGGCCGGCCCTAGCTTGATTCCAAGCTAGCTTGGCCGACCCCCTTTAGGTGGGTATAGAAGGTGGGTATAGGTGGGTATAGTACTCTATAAATAAGAGGCGACGATAGGGACCGAGAGGAGGAATTGGTTTTGGTCTCCCGATAAAATTAAGCATCCCGTGTTCACCCCGAACACACAACTTAATTTTATCAATAATAATTCATTCCACTAGAGAACTATTATTGAACTACCGCACCAATCCCAAATTACATTTTTGGGCTCCTTCTTATTATGAGTGTGTTAGTCTCCCTGTGTTTAAGATATCGAATGTCCACTAATTAAGTGAGTTACTGACAACTCATTTAATTAATATCTTAGTCCAAGAGTAGTATCACTTAACCTTATCGTCATGTTGGACTAAGTCCACCTGCAGGGTTTAACATGACAATCCTTATGAGCTCCTCTTGGGGACATTATCAACCTACTATCTCTAGGACACAGTTTCCTTCTATAATCAACAACACACACTATAAGTGATATCATTTCCCAACTTATCGGGTTTATTGATTCATCGAACTAAATCTCACCCATTGATAAATTAAAGAAATAAATATCAAATATATATGCTTGTTATTATATTAGGATTAAGAGCACACACTTCCATAATAACTGAGGTATTTGTTTCTTTATAAAGTCAGTATAAAAGAGACAATCTCAAATGATCCTACTCAATACACTCTAAGTGTACAGGCGTAATTATATAGTCAAGATAAACTAATTCCTAATTACACTACGACCTTCCAATGGTTTTTTCCTTTTCATTTTGGTCATGAGCTACTGTTTATAATTTATAAGGTACTGATAACATCATCTTCTATATGTGACACCACATACTATGTTATCTACAATATAAATTAATTGAACAACTACAAACAAATGTAGATAAATTGACCAAATGTGATTCTTTATTTAACATAAATGTTTACAAAAGCTTAGGCTTTCAGTATACACTCCAACAGCGGCGTCGGCTGGTGACAGGTGGATGATGACTGGAGGAAGGGACGCCCTTGACCTCTCTTGACCGCCGACGATGGATCGGAAGAAAGAGGATCGGGATCACCGGAGCAAGATTGCCGCTTCCTCTATTTTGATGCGAGCCAAATTGATGAACGACTGCCTCTGTGGACAAAGCACGATAAAGTACTGTAGCTTCTCAATTGAACTGGATTTGATCAAACGACTAGAACAATTTAGATCTTGATCAACGGTGAAAAGTCGATTAAAATCCGATCCAAAAGTGGCGATCTTCATCAAAGTTCCAGATCTACTCCTCCTCAGGTTGGATGGCTCATATAATGAAAAATGGCTCAGATCTCCTCAAGTCTTGGATGGACAATCTAGATTATTCCCGAGCTTGATCTCTTTATTTAAGCTCAAATTTGACCCCAAATTTGGTTTGATCTGATCGAGTCCATGTCTACAAAGAATATATCCAAATATTAGCATCAAATACCGCAAATATAAGATAATTTACAATTAAGTCCACAAATCAATACAACTTATGAAATGTGATATAAACATAGAATTAATACATGAGAAGATTAATGATATGTTTATATGAATCAAAATATCATGACCAAATAATGGTTATCAATCATCTACTAAAACTCTTAGTTGGTGGCTTAGCAGCTAGAAGAAAGTTTCAAAATTAGAAATGATCAATTGTGGTGATATGTAGACATTTTTGACAAGTTAAAGAGCGATTTTAAGAAGTCACTTTACAAAAGATTCCTCAAGCAGATAATAAAAAGGCAAATGAACCGAATACACTAGCAAGCACACTGGCAGGATGGAAAATGGATGACTACGTGTCTCAAACTCTGTTAGTTTTTCAGGTCAAACATGCTTCTAAGCAGGATGAGTGATATGAGCACCCCGTATATCGCATTATGGGTGTATCAAATTAAAATTAATATACTAAACCCCTCTATACTAATATAGTATAAAGATAACTCGGGTCTCTCTTACAATGAATGTAATGACAAAGTGATAAACCTAGGATTCAATATTATTACTTTTGCATTTTTTCACTAAGGAACTGGTGAGTTTGGGTTTGAGTTCTAAAACTAAGAAATGAAGAGCAATGCATATAATAAAATCTAATCATAATAAATGAAGGACAATGCAATTAATAAAAACCTAATCTAACCAAAACTACGATTCCAAGAGAATTGAAAGAAACATGAAGTAAACAATTAACGAAACTTAGAGCATTAAAGAAACCTAATATAATTTAACCCAATTGCATTAAATGAAGACATAAAACTTAGCAATTGAAAGATCAATACAAAGCAAGAGTTAAGCAAACTAAGATGCATCTAATTGAACCTAACTATTGAAATAGGCATTTCACCGAACACATGATCGACATGAATTAAGTTGAACCAAGTATGTGTAATTTGAAACATGGGAGAAGAGGCATTCGCTAGCAGATCCTGAGCTTGATGTGGGTTGCAGCTGAAGATGAAGATCGGAGCCTCTCCTCTTCTAACCTAAAGAGGGAAGGAGCTCCAGCAATGGCGGCGTGGCTGGATGGCGAGGAAGGTACCGTCGAGTGTGCGTCTCAAGGAAGCTACGTTCGGGAGAGATAATGTGATGGATGAAGAAGATGGAGTGGTCACCGACCCTTAGAGGTGAGGAGACAACGATGAGAGGTCTGGTGGCCAACGATAGTGAAGAAGACTGATGAAGGAGAGTGCCGTGAGGAGAAGAGGCAGGGTACTCTCCCTCCAATCTGAGTCGTCCGTGCATGTGAAGAAGAGAGATGAAGTTCTGACCGTTAGATCATGAGATGAGCCGTTCAAATCACTTGAGATTAAATTGAGGCTGATTTCCTCCTTTTGATTAAATGATCCACGTAACTTTTGTTGGAATCCCAAGGTTATTTTGATGTAATCAAACAAGTTAAGTTAGGTCAGAAGCTATGAACGACAAGCAATTTCATTTACAACACTTATGCGCTTTCCATTTTTGTTTAGCTTCTTCATTTTTATGCTTTCACTGCTGTAAGAAGTTTCTTCACCTGAAGGAGTATTTAGTGTGCTTCATTTCCTTAGATTAACAACCTCCCCAGTTGTAACCAAGTAAATCCCTTGAGCCTCATCTTTTTGGTTTATTTCTAATTTTATTTATACAAGTGTTTATTTAAGTCTGAGAAGGGTATTTTTCTGTTTTATATTATGCAGGTCTATTCAACCCCCTTTCTAGCCGGCCCAACGGTCTCAACAAGTGGTATCAGAGCCAAGGCACTTCAGGAGGACTAACCATTGATCGAAGCAAAGGCGATGGTTGGACTGAGCATATACCCGCCGAAGTTCGAGGGGGAGTTCGCTAGCTGGAAAAACTGAATGCAGATATTCTTTAAAACTGACTTTGAATTACTTTTAATAATGAAGTTTAGTTTTGTAGCACCTGAAGGTAAGGAAGAATACCAGTGAACGAAGAAAGAGCAAGCCGACTACGTGGCAAATGACAAAGCAAAATTCCATCTGCTGAGCGTCCTTCCGCCACAAGAAGTCAACCAGATCGGCACCTACAACTCAACAAAGGAGCTTTGGGAGAAGTTTCTTGAGCTACATGAAGGGACATCCGAAGCCAAGCTCGCAAGACGAGACTTACTCCGCAACCAGCTGACGAACCTATGGCTTGAAGAAGACGAAACGATTGCACATCTTCACTCGAGGACTAAGGAGCTCATCGCCGGACTTTCGAATCTCGGAGAAAAGGTAAGTAATCGAGATTCACTAAGCTATGCTCTTAATGCATTCCCTAGGAATACCAAATGGGCATCATTAGTAGATGCCTTCTATATCTCTAAGGACTTAGAATTTATTACCTTAGAAGAATTCTTTTCAACTTTTGAAGTGCATGAATCAAGATGTGCATGTACAAAGGAGCCGAAGCACAACATCACCCTCAAAGTAATAAGAGACGAACATGAGTCAGAATCTTCTCTCGACGACGAGAAAATGGTGATGATGGTAAGACGTTTTAAAAAGTTATGTAAATCTAGAAAAACTAACCATCCATAGGGTAGAAAGAAAAGGACGATTAGATGCTACCACTGCAACGAAGAAGGGAACGTCAAAGACAACTGCCCCAAGCTAAGGAATAGGACAAGGACAAAGGAAAGAAGCCTATTCAAATGAACAAGTACAAGACACTAAAGGCGACGTGAGACGATACGTCGTCCGAATCGAAAGTCGAGGCTTTCTCCGGACTTGCATTAATGGCAAGTCATCAAGAAGATGAACATGAAGCAAGCTCATCCGAAATAAGTATCGAGAGCATCGATGAAGGGGGAGCTACATTGGAAGAAAGTAGTAGTTCAGGGGGAGCTACAAATAACGAAGTCGACAAGGTAAGTCAAGTACGATCTCTCCCACCTGACAAGTTATTTAAATTTATAAAATTATTAACTAAAGATTGTTACAAACTTGAAAAATAAATTAAAATTTTAAAATTAATTTTAGCAAAATCTTGCCCATTAGAAGAGTTTGACAAGATTAAACTGGAAAATGATATTTTGCAAAAAGAAATATGTAACTTGAAAAATAATGTATGCTCATATAACACTAGTTTTAGAAAGTTCAATAACCTAAATTGGTATTTTAGATATCACAAAGGATAAATTAAAAACATTTCAAAGAAATATGTCCCTAAGAAATACCTAATCAATCTAGTTGGCTGGAACCTATATTGGGTTTCCAAGTTTTACCTAACTTGAACTTTATTTAGACCATGAGCTTTCAGTGAGAAAATTAAATATTTAAATTTTCTTATGCGGCTTTATCTAGAAGTGGTTGATGATCCAATAACTAAGAAAACCTAGTGCCTCACCACAGTATGGAAGTCAATATTGAAATAAAATATTTAATTGATTAACTGATAGAGTATTAAAATTGAAATTAGAGAATGCTTTGAATAGTTATTCAATTATGTTGGAAAATTTTAATTTTTTTTTTGCAAATCTGTTTAACTTCTTAGAAAATATTTCTTTAGAAATTTTTTAACTTAGAAATTGTTTTAAACTCATTTTTACTTAAAGTTTCTTTTAATTTATTTTTTTTAATTTATTTTTTTAATATGTTTTTTACTTAGAAATTTTTTCTTTACCAAAATTCATACAAAAAATTAATTCTTGAAAATTTTATTTAACTAAGGAAAATTTCCATTTTTTTACTTAGAAAATGTCTCTAAAATTATTACATTGTTAGCGCTATTAAAATTGTTTTCAATATTTCCACAATCAGAGTTTACTTAGAAATCTTTGTTATTTGAATTTTTTTTTGGAGTTTTATAAAAGTTACCCTTAGATTTTTATTGTACCCCATTTTTTATGTGATCAAAGGGGGAGAGAAAAAAATTAAGTCTAGGGAGAGGTAGCTTTAAAAAAAAATTTCTATTTTTGTGTTTTATTGAAAAATTTATTTTTGCTTTAACTTTATTTGTTTACCCTATCTTAACTTGAGTTGCTCACATCAAAAAGGGAGAGATTGTTGGAACCCCAAGGTTGTTTTGATATGATCAAACAAGTTAAGTTAGCTCCTGTTGGTTTTTGATCTCTATGTCTAAGTGTGCAGGAGCTTAGAAGCACAGGAAGTCGAGCTGAAGACGCGGCTAGCGAGAAGGACGGTACGGGAGAGAGCCGACATGCTCGATGCATCTGAGAGATGAGACACCATTGAAGAGTACACTGGTGGACGAGAAGAATGTGCGCGACGTTCGAGGGATGAGAAGCCAGAGCGGAAGCCTGCTCGAGGAGAAGACTGAAATTGTGTTCGGATGAGCCTTATTTCAGTTGGTCGAAATCACCCAAGCGAGCTGAGCCGGAGCCGAAGACCCGGACCGAGGTGAGCAGCATCGGAGCAGAGAGCCTGAACCAAAAAGTCAACCTTGTTGACTTTAAGGGTCCAGGCGCTCGGACCCAATCCGGGCGCCCAGAGCGATTCTGGGTTCCCAGAGCGATTCCAGGTGCTCGGAGCGATTCCGAGTGCACGGAGCGATTCCGGGTGCCCGGAACCCGATTCTATCCATATCATGTTTGACCACGATCCGTTGTGGAGGGGATAAAGTTTTATCCCCCTCCAGACACTTAGAACCCTTCCAGACGCCCCGACTAAGACTATAAATATAGCCTTGGTCCAAGAAACTATGAACGACAAGCAATTTCATTTACAACACTTGTGTGCTTTCCATTTTTGTTTAGCTTCTTCATTTTTGTGCTTTCACTACTTTAAGATGCTTCTCCACCTGAAGGAGTATTTAGTATGTTTCATTTCCTTGGATTAACAACCTTCCCGGTGTAACCAAGTAAATCCCTTGAGCCTTGTCTTTTTGGTTTATTTCTAATTTATTTATGCAAGTGTTCATTTAAGTTCGAGAAGGATATTTTTCTGTTTTATATTGTGCAGGGCTATTCAACCCCCCTTCTAGCCGGTCCAACGGTCTCAACAACTTTAAATCTGGATGGAGGGCTAGATGACTTAAATTTGAATGAAGGAACAAGATCTCTCTAAATTTAGATCAACGGTTCATATTGATTCAGCTTGATCTCCTCCATTTGACCTTCTAATTATGCCAAATTTGATCCTACTCGACCATAATTCATGTCTCTTTGGATTTCCTATAAAATCATATTTAAATCATAAGATTTAATTCCATAATTATAGAAAATTTAAAAATAATTAACTTAAAATAAATTTCTACTCATACAGCCTAATATAAATACCAAATTTAGATGGTAAAAAATCCAAACATCAGAGCCAAAATAATACAAAAAATACTAATTATCGATGAACCTGCCAATTGGAGAACAACCCATCGTTGCCTATTTCAAGCAAGGAATCTTGCCTATCAATCTGGAGCAAGCCTGACTACTCAAAAGAAGGGCTTCCCGCTTCACTTTAGTTGGGGACATAATGTATCGACAATTCTTCTCGTGCCCCCTCCTCGAGTGTCTCAACCTGGATGATGTTGATTATGTAATATGGGAGGTTCATGAAGGTATTTGTGGAAACCACATTGGAGGAAGGACATTCGGCTCAGAAGGCGTTGCAAGGTCAATATTTTTGGCCAACAATGCAGGCTGATGCTGCTCGATTCATCGTAACCTGCATTCATTGCCAAAGACATCAAAACTTCTCCCATTGCCCTACTAAGTTCTTGAAAACCTCCACCATATCAACCCCCTGTGACCAGTGAAACATGGACATTGTAAAACCCTTCCCGATTAGGCCTTAGCAAAAGAAATTCCTCCTAGTTGTTGTGGATTACTTTTCTAAATGGGTAAATTGAAGCATTAGGCCGAATAACTGAAGATACAGTCAAGAAATTCCTGTGGAATAATGTCATTTGCCGATATGACATCTATCACAAGGTTGTCTCCGATAATGATAAGAAATTTCAGGATCGCCAACTAAAAGAATAGTGTAAAGGATTCTAAATCCAATAACCATTCGCTTCAATAGCCTACTCATAGAGCAATGGACAAACCAAAGTGGTCAATCAAGAAATAGTTCGTGGACTCAAAATCAAATTTAACCATGTCAAAAACAGTTGGATAGATGAGTTGTCAAGCATTCTATGGGCTTACGGAATCACGCCTTGAAAAGGCTTAGCAATGACTCCTTTTCATCTTGTCTACGAAGGAGAAGACATCGTTCCAATAGAGATTGGAGAAGAATCAATTCAAAGAAGCACTTATGGATAGGAAAATTATGGAGAACGACTCCTGGATCTCGACTTGATCACTGAGACTTCAGAAATAGTGGCTGCTTGACTTAAGGTATATCGACAGCGAATGTGTGTTAAGTATAATAAATGGGTTATTTATTCCTCACACTTTCCAAGTCAAAGACCTGGTTTGGAAGAAGGTTAAATCGGTTGGGGACGTGAGCAAATCTGAGCCACACTGGCGAGGGTCTTTCCGAGTAATTAGTAAAATATATCCTGTAAAATAGAGTTAGTACAGTTAAAATAAAATGATTATTAATTAAATCCTATCTATTCATGACTAAGGTGGCATTTGGTTCTCTCCTAGGAATCAGAATGGGAATGAATATCATAGTATTATAGAATGGGAATGAGTATGAACTTGAGTATCATTCATAAAAATAATGTTTGGTTAGTTGAATATTTTCAATCAGAATAAACCTAAATTTCCTTTTTTTACCCTTAGAGGAAAATAAGAGAAAAAATTAGATGGAAGAGAAAGTTGAATGTGAGAGAAACATATGATGAGAGTAGGGGTGATCACGGATCGGGTTGGTTCAGTTATTGGGGTAAAAAACTATCCGACCCTACTAGATCAGATAATGCAAAATCGGGACCTACATCCAGCCCTATATCCGGCGGTTCTTATGTTTCAGATCCGACGAGTTGTCAGTTATTTGGATATCCGACCCTATATCCAATGAAATATAAAATATAAATATAAATATAACAAAAAAATAAAATTTTTTAAAATGATAATAGACATTACTCATTACACGTTATAGCAGCTAATCGGAAATAACTATTATAACGTGTAGCAGCTTATCGGCAATAGTTGCTACAACGTGTAACAGCTTATCAACATTAGTTGCTACAATTAGGGGTGATCGGATCGGGTTGGTTCGGTTATTGGGATAAAAAACTATCCGACCCTACTAGATCAGATAATGCAATATTAGGACCCTACATCCGACCCTATATCCGGCGGATCATTTTTTTTGGTTCGGTTCGGGTCAGTATAAGCGGGTTGGTCGGTTTGACGGATTGACTGCTCACCCCTAGATGAGAGAGATTGATGAGAGAGAAAGTATGATGAGAAAAAATAAAGAGGGAGAAAGTGTGATGAGAGAAAATGAGTAGAGAAAGCATGATAGGAGAGATTGAGAAGAGAAAAAGCATGATGAGAGAGAAAGTATGATGAAAAAATAAGGAAAACATGATGAGAGAGAAAATAATGAGAGAGAGTGTGTGATGGGAGAGAATACAGAGAGAAAATGGTAGTGAATGTGTGATGAGAGAGAAAATAATGAGAGAGAATACAGAGAGAAAATGATAGTGAATGTGTAATGAGAGAGAATGAGGAGAGAGAGAGAGAGATGGAAGAAAATGAGGAGAGAGAGTGTGATGGAAGAGAATGAAGAGAGAGAAAGTGTGATGAGAGAAAATATGGAGAGAGAGAGTATGGTAAGAGAGATTGAGGAGAGAGAAAGTATGATGAAAGAGAAAGTCAGATGAAAAACTAAGGAGAGAATGAAGAGAGAGAAAATAATAAGAGAGAGTGTGTGATGAGAGAGAATACAGAGACAAAATGATAGCGAATGTATGATGAGAGAGAATGAGGAGAGAAAGTGTGATGAGAAAAAATATGGAGAGAGAGTATGGTAAGAGAGATTGAGGAGAGAGAAAGTATGATGAAAGAAAAAAGTATGATGAAATAATGAGGAGAGAATGTGTGTGATTAGATAGAATACAGAGAGAAAATTATAGAAAATATGTAATGAGAGAGAATGAGGAGAGAGAGTGTGATGGAAGAGAATGAAGAGAGAGAAAGTGTGATGAGAGAAAATATGGAAAAAGAGTATGGTAAGAGAGATTGAGGAGAGAGAAAGTATGATGAAAAATGAGAAGAGAATGAAGAGAGAAAATAATGAGAGAGTGTGTGTGATAAGAGAGAATACATAGAGAAAATGGTAGAGAATGTGTGATGAGAGAGAAAGAGGAGAGAGAAAATATGTTGAGAGAGAAAATGTGATGCTAGAATAAGGAGAGAGAAAGTATGATAAAGAGAACAAGGTGAGAGAGTGAAATGAAAGAAAAATTTAAAAATATATTAAGGGTATTTTCGTCCAAAACTTAATTTTTATTCTCATTCCATCAAAACCTAAGGGAGAAGGTGAGTTTCATTCATACCCAAGTTTTTTATTTTCATTCCAAAATCTTGATTCCATTTCCATCAACTAAACACAAGGTTTGAGAATAAATCCATTCTCTCATTCCCAAACCTCTAAACCAAACGCCACCTAAGGTGGCGTTTGGTTCTCTCCTAGGAATCAGAATGAGAATGAGTATCATATTATTGTGGAATGAGAATGAGTATGAGCTTGAGTATCATTCTTAAAAATAATGTTTGGTTAGTTGAATATTTTCAATTAGAATGAACCTAAATTTTCTTTTTTACCCTTAGAGAAAAATAAGAGAAAAAATTAGATGAAGAGAAAGTTAAATATGAGATAAACATATGATGAGAGAGAATGATGAGACAAAAAGTGTGATGGGAAAAAATAAAGAGAGAGAAAGTGTGATGAGAGAAAATGAGGAGAGAAAGGATGATAGGAGTGATTAAGATGAGAAAAAGTATGATGAGAGAGAAAGTATGATGAAAAAATGAGAAGAGAATGATGAGAGAGAAAATAATGAGAGAGTGTGTGTGATGAGAGAGAATATAGAGAGAAAATGGTAGCGAATGTGTGATGAGAGAGAATGAGGAGAGTGAGTGTGATGGAAGAGAATGAAGAGAGAGAAAGTGTGATGAGAGAAAGTATGAAGAGAGAGAGAGTATGGCAAAAGAGATTGAGGAGAGAGTAAGTATGATGAAAGAGAAAGTATGATGAAAAAATGAGGAGAGAATAAAGAGAGAGAAAATAGTGAGAGAGAGAATGTGTGATGAGAGAGAATGAGGAGAGAGAGTGTAATGGAAGAGAATGAAGAGAGAGAAAGTATGATGAGAGAAAATATGGAGAGAGTATAATAAGAGAGATTGAGGAGAGAGAAAATATGATGAAAAAATGAGAAGAGAATGAAGAGAGAAAATAATGAGAGAGAATGTGTGTGATGAGAGAGAATACAGAGAGAAATTATAGAGAATGTGTGATGAGAGAGAATGAGGAGAAAGACTAGGGGTGTCAAAAATGAACCCGACCCGACGACCCAACCCGAGTCGACCCGAAAAAAATCGGGTTCGGGTTGGGCATTTTCGGGTTCGGGTCGGGTTCGGGTTGGAGGGTTGGAGAGTAAAAAAATTTCGGGTTGGGTCGGGTTGGGTTCGGGTTGACCCGGGTTGACCCGGGTTGGCTTAAATATAGGGTTTTGTGGGTTTTTTTAGAGTTAAATCAAATTTTATTTTAAAAATTTAGATGTTTTTATGTATATTAATATCATGTTTGTATGATAATGATGGAATATTGAGATAAAAGTGAAGAATTATAGGGAAAATAGCCCAAAAAAGTCGTTTTGAATCGGATTTTCGGGTTATATGGGTCGGGTTCGGGTTGATCGGGTTGGTCGGGTTCGGGTTCGGGTTGAGGTGTTTTGGGTTGAACTCGGGTTCGGGTCGGGTTCGGGTTGGGTTAAAAAAAAAAAAAAAAAAACTCAACCCGACCCAACCCGACCCGACCCACCCGAATTGACACCCCTAAGAAAGACTATGATGGAAGAGAATGAAGAGAGAGAAAGTGTGATGAGAGAAAATATGAAAAGAGAGTATGGTAAGAAAGATTGAGGAGAGAGAAAGTATGATGAAAAAATGATAAGAGAATGAAGAGAGAGAGAAAATAATGAAGCAGTGTGTGATAGGAGAGAATACATAGAGAAAATGTTAGAGAATGTGTGATGAGAGAGAATGATGAGATAGAAAGTATGCTGAGAGAGAAAATACGATGATAGAATGAGGAGAGAGAAAGTATGATGAGAGAGAACAAGGAGAGAGAGTGAAATGAAAGAAAAATTAAACAAATATACTTAGGGTATTTTTGTCCAAAACTTAATTCTTATTCCCATTCTATCAAAACCCAAGGGAGGGGGTGGGTTTCATCCATACCCAAGTTTTTGATTTCCATTCCAAAATCTTGATTCCATTCCCATCAACCAAAACACAAGATTTGGGAATGAATCCATTCCCTCATTCCCAAACCTTTAAACCAAACGCCACCTATGATTTAGCCATAGTTTCAGTTCAGGTCTTTAAAATAGACCTAAATTGGACCAGCACATATGGTCTCACTAAGATTTACCCTCACTTAATCACTCTCCTCCAATGATTTACTTCACTTACCATTTACAGTCTCTTGACTTTACCTCTTGACCCATCAGGTTTTTCTGCTAGTTTTCTGGACTTCTACCAGCTGTCGGGTCCCACAGACTCAGCCGAACTTCCTATCAAATATCGGGTCACTCCTTGACCTATTTGGACTTCATGCTGGTTATCAGGTCCTCAGACCTAACTGGACTTCAGCCTGGTATTAGGTCCTCTAGACCCATCAGTTCTTACATACTTAGTAACAAGGTTAGATAACACAACATCTAATTCTAATTCATTTGTCATTTTTCAAAACCTAAGTTTGACTATTGGTGCTAATTGAACCAATAGAAGGAACTCTAGAAAAGAGTTTCTGTGAAGGTTTGAAGGCAACTCTCTCATACGTTGGTTCATGCCAATTCTTGATATTTAGAGGAGAAGTGTTGCTGCACTTTCCAAATATCAAGAGACTAACTAAAGCAACAAGAGAGCAAGCTAAGCAAGATTTCATTATTGTAAATCATTTTCGATTTCATTTGTATTTTCTTGTGTGTTTCTTGTTGTATTTCTCGTATTTGCTTGTATGAGACTTCTCCACCTCTTGGAAGGAGGTATTCATAGTGGAGTTGTGAGTGTGAGGAGCTGACCCTTAGATTATTTACCTCAAGAAGGTGGATACCAAGTAAAATTTAAAGAGTTAGTATTGCTTTGAGTTATACGTTGCAAATCATCAACAAGAAGCGAAAGAAGTTACTCACCCCCTCTAGCTTTCAAGTATCCTAATAGATCACACAATAGTCCAGTCAGTCGGAATCTTACCTCCTTCGATTAGACTTGAAAGAGAGACTTGTGATCCAAGAGGTGGCTAGTGGGTGCCATGTGGACAAGGGAAGATTGAAGAACTTGCTTAGGTAGTGCCAACAAGGGGGGAGTCGAACTAACGCCTAATTCCTTAGCCTCCCAGTTTCTTGGCCTCCTGACTCTTGGCCCTCCCAATCCCTTAACCTCCCAGTCTTCGGGTCTCTTAATGTTAGAGTGTATACTAAAAGCCTAGCTTTTGGTATAAACATTTATCTAGAAATAAGAATCACATTGGTCAAATGTCTATATTTATGATAAATGTAGTTGCTCAATTAGTTTATATTGTAGATAACATGGTGTGTGGTGTCACACACAGAAGATCATGTTATCAGTTCCTTATAAATTATAAACAGTAGCTCACGACCAAGATGGAAAGGAACAAACCATTGGAAGGTCGTAGTGTAATTAGGTATTAGTTTATCTTAACTATATAATTACACTAGTACACTTAGAGTGTATTGAGTAGGACCATTTGAGGTCGTTCCTTTTATACTGACTTTATGAAGGAACAAAGACCTCAGTTATTATGGAAGTGTGTGCTCTTAATCCTAATATAATAACAAGCACATATATTTGATATTTATTTCTTTAATTTATCAATGGGTGAGATTTAGTTCGATAAATCAATAAGCCCGATAAGTTGGGAAATGATATCACTTATAGTGTGTGTTGTTGATTATAGAAGGAAACTGTGTCCTAGTGATCTAGGTTGAGAATGCCCCCAATAGGAGCTCATAAGGATTGTTATGTTAAACCCTGCAGGTGGACTTAGTCCGACATGACGATGAAGTTGAGTGGTACTACTTTTGGAGCTAGATATTAATTAAGTGAGTTGTCAGTAACTTACTTAATTAGTGGACATTTGTTATCTTAAACACAGGGAGACTAACACACTCATAATAAGAAGGAGCCCAAAATGTAATTTGGGATTGGTGCGGTAGTTCAATAATAGTTCTTTAGTGGAATGAATTATTATTGATGAAATTAAGTTGTGTGTTCGGGGTGAACACGGGATGCTTAATTTCATCGGGAGACCAAAACCAATTCCTCCTCTCGGTCCCTATCGTAGCCTCTAGTATATAGAGATTTATACACACCGCATACCCACCTTCTTACCCATCCAATGGGGCCAGCCAAGTTAGCTTGGAACCCAAGCTAGGGTCGGCCAAGATCAGGTGGATGAGTCATGTAGGTGGCCGGCCAAAGCTTGGGTCCCAAGCTTAGGTGGCCGCCCACTAGAATATTAAAAAGGATTTTTATTAAAATTATTTCTTATGTGGATATCATGATTTTAAAAGAGAGTTTAAAAATTAAAAATTTCCTTTTATAACTTTCTACAAAAGATTAAGAGAAGAGATTAATCTCTTTCCTTATTTGTAGTTTAAAAGGATGGTTTTAATTTTTGGTAAAAACTTTCCTTATTTGTAAATCATCTACATGTTTAAAAGAGAGTTTAAAATTTGAAATCTTTCCTTATTTGTTGATTAAAGGAGGATTTTAAATTTTAAGAAAACTTTCCTTTTTAACCATGTTCATGATTTAAAAGAGAGTTTAAAATTAAATATTCTCTTTTATAAGTTTCTACAAAAGATTAAGAAAAGATTTGATATCTTTCCTTATTTGTAGATTAAAAGAGATTTTAATTTTTAGAGATAACTTTCTTTTTATCCACATGTTTAAAAGAAAGATTTTAATTTATTAAATTTCCTTTTTATAAACCAATCATGAAGGGATAAAAATTATTGGAGAAATTTTATAAATTTCGGAAGCAAATAAGGAAGTTTTAATTTGTGTTTAAAATTTTATTTGCTTGGAAATTTTATGGTGTGGCCGGCCAAATAAATTGGAGAAGAAAAATTATTTTTAATTAAATAAAATTTTCCTTTTCATGGCAAAAGAATTAAGGAAGTTTTTATTAAATTTTCCTTATTTGCCAAGACCAAGGATTATAAAAGAGGGGGTAGAGGAGGCTTCAAGGCTAAGGACTCTATTCTATTTTTCTCTCTCTTTTCCTTGGTGGTGTGGCCGGCCCTTTCTTCTTCTCTTCTTCTTCTCTTTGTGGCCGAACCTCTTCATGCTCATGGAGTTTTAATTGGTGGCCGGATCTAGCTTGAGGAAGAAGGAGAGAAAGCTTACATCCCTTGGAGCTTGGTTGGTGGAAAAGATCTTCATCTTTTGGAAGCTTTGTGCTTGGCCGAAATTTGAAGAAAGGAAAAGAAGGTGCTTTGGTGGTTTCTCATCTCGGAAGATCGTTGCCCACACAATGTCCGAGATTAGAAGAGGAATACGGTAGAAGATCAAGAGGTCTTTTTAAAGGTATAACTAGTAATTTTTCTTTCCGCATCATACTAGTTATTTTTGGAAATAATACCAAATACAAGAGGCATGCGATTCTAGTATTTCGAATATGTTTTTCGATGTTGTGTTCTTTTATTTTTTTTCCCTTGTGATTTGATTGTTCTTTTCGGTTAACCTAAAGTTATTTTAGGAAATTAAATATTAGCTTTTCATAAAAAGTTTTGTCTAGTCGGTGGTGGTTGCTCCCATATCCAAGAAGGCCATGTGCCTCGCCACGTCAGTACTGGGAACCAATTATGGAAATTAATATTTAATGGAATTAATAACTTAAGGTGATTTGTGTCGAACGTGATAAGTTCCGCAGGAGACCCAAGTCAAAACCTAAAAGAGCGAATAGATTAAGTTTTGAATCAAACGTGTTAAGTTCCGCAGGCGATCCAAAATTTAATTTAAAAGAACACATGGTAGCTAGGAAAAGGTTCAGACCTTTGTACAAAATTTTTGTACAGTGGAACCTCTAGGTTTTCCGAATAGCAACCAACAATTGGTATCAGAGCTAGGGTTTTGCCTCTGTGTATTTGGTATTAGTTTAATTATGCACATGTCATACATAATTTAGGCAGGTTAATAGTAGGATGTGCTAACTTTGTGGATGCAGGATCCAACTATTATGGCTTATAGTTATTATGTGTGTGATTGGACCCTTGGACATGTCAAGGGCATTTTATTGTGTGTGCATGATTGTATTATAAAATGCAGCAGGAGCTGTATTTAGTTTTATTAGGATTTTATTTTTGATCTAGTTACATGTACATTCCTTTTATGGAATATAGGATCGATGGATATAAATTTTATTTTATGTTCAATCTAGTTTACATGTACATTCTTTCGAGGAATATAGGATCAAAATGTAAAATTCTATTTATGTCGCGGATCGAATCTTGCAAAGCGTGGAACCTTCTAAGGACCAGAGGCGCAGCAGAACTAGGAGCAAGATGGATGCGACAGCTAGACCCGGTGGCGGTGGCCAAATATGGCAGCAGCTTGGGATGACAACACACGGAGGACAACAAGAGATAAAAGCCATAATAGTTGAAAATTAGATTTTCTATTTATTGCTTTTATATTGTGCTGTGTGTGCATGTTAGTTTACATATTTAGTTGGCTAGCATAGTTAAAATTCCTCATTTATAAATAACTAAGTGGGAGAGGGATTTTTAAGTAAATCCCATGGTCTCCATTACTGGTTTGTAAGTGATGCAAACAAGCTTGCGTGTTGGCTCTGAGTGTCTTCCTCCATAACGGATGAGCTTATTTGTGGATTACTAGAACAAACTTCCATTTTTGGATGACTATAGGAAGTTAATTAAGAGCGTCTGATCTTCCCCAACGGAAGGGGCACAATCTTATTAATGGACTTAGTGTCAAGTAATGGTATACACTTAGACACATCTAATAGTATCCTCCCCATCGGAGTCACTACTATTATTTGTGTGACCAAATGATACCAACTATTAATTTTATTTGTCAAAAAGTTAGGTTGACAAGATAATAAAATTAATGGGTTAAAACCCTCCTTTTACAAATGTTGAATTTGTATACGTCCACACTAACGTGGCATGCAAAATTCACGGTGTTTGAGGTGTTGGTGAATTTAAATAATATTGTTTGAGGAATCAATATTTTTTTTTAAAATTCAAAAGTTTTTGACCAAATATTTGATCAAAGACAGATCAACTATTAATTTTATTCGTCATAAAGTAAAGTTGACGAGATAATAAAATTAATGAATAAAATCTCCTCTTCGATTTTGTATACGTCCACACTATCGTGGCATACAAAATTCATGGGGATTTTTAAGGAGTTGATTTTGACCAAGTATTTTTGTGATTCTTAGGATTTAAAATGTTTGTCAATCCCCTAGTAGTCATACTATAAGAAAGACTTAGTAATCCCAATTGTAATGATTGGAAATAGGACTTGGACATTAAGGTAGACTGTCTTCTTAGAACTAAGAACAATATAGGTGTATTTAATTCATTAGTTGAAACATGTTTAGTGGTGTTATCTACCAGAACCTGGAGTGTAGATACAGATGCCATTAATCATGTCCGCAATTCATTGCAGGGTTCCAGGAAACCCGACAACTAAATGAAAATTAAGACACCGTCTACATGGGCACTACTGTAAAAATGGTAGCTGTTGCAGCGAGAGATGTTTATCTTTTAATAAGAATAAAACATGGATTTTTGAGTAATTGTCTTTACGCACCAAGTTTAGAAAGAACTAGTTTTCAGTTTCTAAACTATTCAAAGAACTTGATATTCTGCCTCTTTTAAATAACAAAGTTGTTATTAAGAAAAAGAGGGAAGTTATCTGTTCTGGTACGTTGGTTGGCAATTTATAAATCCAATAACTCTCACGATGCAACAAATGGAAATTAGTAACACATCTTCTAACTTTAAGAGAAAGTAACCTTCGAAAATGAACCAATTATATCTTTGGCTTCTAAGGCTAGGTTATATTAACTTGAGTAGGATTCATTGGTAGCTGATGAACTTTTGGGTTCATTTGTAGTGGAAATCTTTCCAACCTACGAGTCTTACTTGGAAGGAAAAATAACCAAGAAGCTTTTAAGTCTAAGGGGTATGGAGTCAAAGATATATTGGAATTGGTTCATTCTGATTTGTGTGATCCTATGAGCATCCAGGCAAGAGGTTGTTTCAAATATTTCATCTATTTTATAGACAACTATTTGAGATACGGATATATTTACTTGATGTGCCGTAAGTCTAAGTGCTTTGATTAGTTCAAAGAGTACGAGGCTGATGTGGAGAAACGACAAAGTAAAAGTATCATGACACTACGGTAAGATCGTAGTGGCAAGTACCTCTTGGGAGAATTTAGGAGTCATTTATCAAAAGTAGGGATTCAATCCCAACTAACTGCACCTGGTACACCCCAACAGAATGGTGTAGGAAAAGGAAGGTATAGGACTCTTATGGAAATAAGTAGATTGATGAGTTATTAAGAATATTATCAAAATCATTTTAAGGATATACTCTGGAAACGAGAGTGAATATAGTACCTTCTAAAGTTAGAACTCTCTACTCATATAGAATTGCTGAATAGGCGTAAGCCTATTTCGAAGCATATTCGGATTCGGGTAGTCCAGCACATATGTAGAAGAGAGACAATGATAAGTTGGACAGGAATTCACTTGTTTGTGGGTTATCCTAGTGAAATGAAAGTAGGTTTATAGTCTTAAAAATCAGAAGGTCATTGTTAGCATCAATGACCGATTTTTAGAAAAGGACTATGTAATAAACCATGTGGCCATAAGAAAATTTGTTCTTAAGGAAGTAATAAAAGGCATGTCTAATCTGGTACCAACTGTACAAGATGAGATACCACAAGGAAACTGCAACACGTATCACAAATAATACACAATTGCAGAAAGTGCCTTGTCGTAGTGGGAGGGTTGTTAGGCAACCTAAAAAGATTCATGTTTTGGGAGAGTTTTTGGACTCGATCCCTGGAGGACATGAAACTGATCTCCGAACATATGACGAAACACTCCAAGATAAAGATGCAACATCTTGGCAAAGAGTAATGAATAACAGAATTAGAATATATGTATTCTAATAAAATCTGGAAGTTTGTAGAACCACCAAATGGTGTAAAAGCCTTTGGGTGTAAAAAGGTCTATAATAGGAAAAAAAGGATAGAATGGAAGGTAGTAACTTTCAAAACAAGGCTTGATGAAAAAGGAAACTTTTTCACTAGTAGTCATGCTTAAGTCTATCCGGATTCTTTTATTTATTTGGCAAGTGGATGTCAAGACAGCATTCCTTAATGGAAGTCTTGATGAAAGCATCCATATAAAGCAACCAGAAGGGTTCATTGCAAAGAGCTAAGAGCATCTTGTGTGCAAGCTCAATCAGTCTATGGACTGAGGCAAAGCTTCAAGGTCTTGGAACATCCGTTTTATCAAAGTAATCCAGACCTATGGATTTATTGAGTAAACGGATAAGTCTTGTGTACTCAAAAGGTGTGATGGAAACGTGGTGGTATTTCTTGTACTATACGTAGATAATATTTTTGATAGTTGGAAACAATATCAAAATGTTGTCAGGAGTAAGGGTATGGTTGTCCAAATAATTCGATATAAAGGACTTGGGAGAATGTATATATTTTTGAGATCAAAGTAATAAGGGATCGAAAGAAAAAATATATTTTACTTATCCCAAGCTTGATACATCGGAAAATCCTTGCTCGTTTTAAGCATGCAAAACTCCTCGAAAGGTTTCTTACCTTTTAAGCATGGAGTGTCTTTATCTAAAGAGATGTCTCCGATGACATCAAAGGAGATTGAGGACATGTAGGCAGTTCTTTATGCTTCGGCAGTTAGACAACTTAATGTATGCTATGAACGAGATCAGAAATCTGTTTTGCCAAGGGCATAGTTAGCAGATATCAAAGTAACCCTAGACAAGGACATTGGACTGCAGTAAAGCATATATTAAAGTACCTTAGAGGCGCTAGAGATTATATGCTAGCTTACAAGGCAGTTAATTTGGTTCCTGTGGGTTACACGGATTTTGACTTCCAATCGGATAGGGACAATAATAAGTCAACCTCGGGGTTTTGTGTTTACTTTAGGAGGAAAAGTCATAACTATGGAAGAGTGATAAGCATAGGTATTTTTCTGGACTCCACTATAGAAGCTGAGTATATGACAAGCCTCTGAGGTAGCCATAAAAGCTGAATGACTTAATTACCTTAAGATAGACTTAGATATGATTTCTAGTTTGTCCAAAGATTATTACAATTTATTGTAATAATAATGGTGCAGTAACAAACTCGAAGAACCCATCAGTCTATAAGGCAAGTAAACACAATAGAGCGCAAGTACTACCCAATACGAGAAATTGTATAACGAGGAGAAGTTGTTGCCGCCTAGATTTCATCAGATGATAACCTAAGGTCCTTAAGGCAAGAGCTTTTTGAAAGGCATGGGAATCAGATGTATGGCAGCAGATATGACAGCTTATTCTTTTAGTATAAGTGGGAAATTGTTAGAGTGTATACTAAAAGCCTAGCTTTTGGTATAAACATTTATCTAGAAATAAGAATCACATTGGTTAAATGTCTACATTTATGATAAATGTAGTTGCTCAATTATTTTATATTGTAGATAACATGGTGTGTGGTGTCACACACAGAAGATCATGTTATCGGTTCCTTATAAATTATAAACAGTAGCTCACGACCAAGATGGAAAGGAACAAACCATTGGAAGGTCGTAGTGTAATTAGGTATTAGTTTATCTTAACTATATAATTACACTAGTACACTTAGAGTGTATTGAGTAGGACCATTTGAGGTCGTTCCTTTTATACTGACTTTATGAAGGAACAAAGACCTCAGTTATTATGGAAGTGTGTGCTCTTAATCCTAATATAATAACAAGCACATATATTTGATATTTATTTCTTTAATTTATCAATGGGTGAGATTTAGTTCGATAAATCAATAAGCCCGATAAGTTGGGAAATGATATCACTTATAGTGTGTGTTGTTGATTATAGAAGGAAACTGTGTCCTAGTGATCTAGGTTGAGAATGTCCCCAATAGGAGCTTATAAGGATTGTCATGTTAAACCCTGCAAGTGGACTTAGTCCGACATGACGATGAAGTTGAGTGGTACTACTTTTGGAGCTAGATATTAATTAAGTGAGTTGTCAGTAACTTACTTAATTAGTGGACATTTGTTATCTTAAACACAGGGAGACTAACACACTCATAATAAGAAGGAGCCCAAAATATAATTTGGGATTGGTGCGGTAGTTCAATAATAGTTCTTTAGTGGAATGAATTATTATTGATGAAATTAAGTTGTGTGTTCGGGGCGAACACAGGATGCTTAATTTCATCGGGAGACCAAAACCAATTCCTCCTCTCGGTCCCTATCGTAGCCTCTAGTATATAGAGATTTATACCCACCGCATACCCACCTTCTTACCCATCCAATGGGGTCGGCCAAGCTAGCTTGGAACCCAAGCTAGGGCCGGCCAAGATTAAGTGGATGAGTCATGTAGGTGGCCGGCCAAAGCTTGGGTCCCAAGCTTAGGTGGCCGGCCACTAGAATATTTAAAAGAATTTTTATTAAAATTATTTCTTATGTGGATATCATGATTTTAAAAGAGAGTTTAAAAATTAAAAATTTCCTTTTATAACTTTCTACAAAAGATTAAGAGAAGAGATTAATCTCTTTCCTTATTTGTAGTTTAAAAGGATGGTTTTAATTTTTGGTAAAAACTTTCCTTATTTGTAAATCATCTACATGTTTAAAAGAGAGTTTAAAATTTGAAATCTTTCCTTATTTGTTGATTAAAGGAGGATTTTAAATTTTAAGAAAACTTTCCTTTTTAACCATGTTCATGATTTAAAAGAGAGTTTAAAATTAAATATTCTCTTTTATAAATTTCTACAAAAGATTAAGAAAAGATTTGATATCTTTCCTTATTTGTAGATTAAAAGAGATTTTAATTTTTAGAGATAACTTTCTTTTTATCCACATGTTTAAAAGAAAGGTTTTAATTTATTAAATTTCCTTTTTATAAACCAATCATAAAGGGATAAAAATTATTGGAGAAATTTTATAAATTTCGGAAGCAAATAAGGAAGTTTTAATTTGTGTTTAAAATTTTATTTGCTTGGAAATTTTATGGTGTGGCCGGCCAAATAAATTGGAGAAGAAAAATTATTTTTAATTAAATAAATTTTTCCTTTTCATGGAAAAAGAATTAAGAAAGTTTTTATTAAATTTTCCTTATTTGCCAAGACCAAGGATTATAAAAGAGGGGGTAGAGGAGGCTTCAAGGCTAAGGACTCTATTCTATTTTTCTCTCTCTTTTCCTTGGTGGTGTGGCCGACCCTTTCTTCTTCTCTTCTTCTTCTCTTTGTGGCCGAACCTCTTCATGCTCATGGAGTTTTAATTGGTGGCCGGATCTAGCTTGAGGAAGAAGGAGAGAAAGCTTACATCCCTTGGAGCTTGGTTGGTGGAAAAGATCTTCATCTTTTGGAAGCTTTGTGCTTGGCCGAAATTTGAAGAAAGGAAAAGAAGGTGCTTTGGTGGTTTCTCATCTCGGAAGATCGTTGCCCACACAACGTCCGAGATTAGAAGAGGAATACGGTAGAAGATCAAGAGGTCTTTCTAAAGGTATAACTAGTAATTTTTCTTTCCGCATCATACTAGTTATTTTTGGAAATAATACCAAATACAAGAGGCATGCGATTCTAGTATTTCGAATATGTTTTTCGATGTTGTGTTCTTTTATTTTTTTTTCCCTTGTGATTTGATTGTTCTTTTCGGTTAACCTAAAGTTATTTTAGGAAATTAAATATTAGCTTTCCATAAAAATTTTTGTCTAGTCGGTGGTGGTTGCTCCCATATCCAAGAAGGCCATGTGCCTCGCCACGCCAGTACTGGGAACCAATTATGGAAATTAATATTTAATGGAATTAATAACTTAAGGTGATTTGTGTCGAACGTGATAAGTTTCGCAGGAGACCCAAGTCAAAACCTAAAAGAACGAATAGATTAAGTTTTGGATCAAACGTGTTAAGTTCCGCAGGCGATCCAAAATTTAATTTAAAAGAACACATGGTAGCTAGGAAAAGGTTCAGACCTTTGTACAAAATTTTTGTACAGTGGAACCTCTAGGTTTTTCGAGTAGCAACCAACACTTAACCCCTTGACCTCCCGGCCTCCCAATTCCTTGGTGACGCACATCAGGACACAGAGTCATTTTAGGAAAATGATAATTATCACACAAATCTCATATTATTTTAAGAAAAAGAAAATCATCACACAAATCTTGGATTATTTCAGGAAAAGACAATGATGCAAATAAGTTTTGCATTATTTAAGGAATTAAATAGTAACAAGATGATCGGAATGAAAAGAAAAAGTCTGTTGTCTCTGTCTATCTATAAAGGCATCTCTTATAAGCATCCAAGGTACATACGCACACCTACGTACATCAAAACCCTAATACCCATCTTCCTTCTCGTTCTCTAACTTGAGCATCGGAGTGGCTGTGCCGGGAAACTCCTGGTCGTCATTTTAATCTCTCTTCTGCTTGTTTAACTCCCAGAACCACATCATCATCCTCATTGTCATTTGGTGATTGGTGATCACGTTGGCGGCAAAGCCAATCTTATAATGCCCGAAAATTCTCAAAGCTAAATTAGAAATATTCTATAATTATTCTGGAATTTTTAGATATTTTTCCGGAATTTTTAGAGTAACGGAAGTAGCAAAAATAATTAGAAAACAAAAACGGCCGAAGCGGGGATTGAACCCGAGACCTATGGCTTGGGGATAATGCTAGTAACCAGTTGAACCCAGCAGGGCCATGCTGAAAGGAAAGGGAACCAATAAAATTTATACTGGTATTGGGTGAATTAACTCCTTAATATAAATAGGGAATTAATAGGTGAAGAGTTATTGGGTTAACGTGACTTTTCTCCTCCCTCACCCTAATTCCGCCGATCCCTTCTCCTCCTCCTTCTCTCGGCGCCAACCACAAGAGGACCTAGGGTTCTCTCCCTAGGGCCCTAAGGACATTTTCCGACGACGGCTTCGACACGAGGACGCACCCCTCCGTGAGAGGAACGCGTGGACGCGAGAAGATCGTC
The DNA here is from genome assembly GCF_018446385.1 of Zingiber officinale. Lineage (NCBI taxonomy): Eukaryota > Viridiplantae > Streptophyta > Magnoliopsida > Zingiberales > Zingiberaceae > Zingiber > Zingiber officinale. Next base: position 9,831,739 of record NC_056002.1, read on the forward strand.
AAAAGGATCGTCTTCACCGGGAAACCAGCGATTAGAATCGTAAGAAATTACGAATAGGAGGTAAGAAACCCCTCACCTGCAGTATAAGTAGCTCTCGTGTGTTTTCTTTTATGCATTAGATTAGTTTTATGGAATTTTGTCAGCATATAGTGTGTATTTTAACTCTTCTCACAGATTTAGGGATTAGTGAGCATCTCTAGATGGGCCGAGCACGTGTATCCTCTGTAGATAGGGGTTTAGACGCTGCTGGATGCCTAGAGGTGGTCTCCCCGATCGAGAGGAGAGTTAGAGAGCGCCAAATGCTCGACAAAATGCCTAGCACCGCCTTATGATACAGTGGGCATTTAGTTAAATGCCATAGAACATGTTAATTAGCATGATCAGTTTATTTCAGCTTTTATGAGACTAGATGTCCGAATGGGTAGGCTCCCACAGTCGCCTTTAGGTTCAGACAACCTAGTTCTAGGTTCAGATAATCTAGATTCAGCAAAATAGTATTAGCTATTACAGTATTTTACTTTCAGTGGCACTGTACTGGATTAGATATCCATTGGGTTGGGCTCCCATAGTCGTCCCTAGATTTATATAACCTAGTAAACCCTACTAGATTCGGAACTTGCAATCCCGGGTCTAGTTAGGGATGCGCGCACAACAAGTACAGTTGCTAGGGCCCATCAGCAGCATGTTTAGTATTTTTACTTACTATATGTATATGGTTTTCAACCTCTCACAAATTAGTTCGTGAATTCAGTACAGTCCTAGCAGTAGCTCAGTATTAGCTTAGCTTAGTTTTTAGTATCAGCTTAGTTCTTCATTGATACCATGTGATTGATATCATGTTTAGCTTTAGATATGCCATGATTGTATGCTTATATGCCATGCCATGTTTAGTTTATTCAGAATACTTAGCATATCCTTTCAAACAGCATGATTTAAAATCATATTTGCATCGTATGCATGTTTTAGTGAGGTAGATGGTTTCTTACTAAGCTTTTTAGCTTACAGATACTATTTTCCTTATACTACAGATACAGGTAAAAGGAGAATGGACTAGCTGTGGAGGCTGGAGGTCAATGCAGATCAAGATGTGTGTGGAAGGAACTGGAATAAAGATCCTAAGGATCTAGTTTTATTTTATTATGCATTAGAACGTGTTCAGTATGCATTAGTACTTATAGCAAGCGTTATCTTATGTTTCTGTTAGTTAGCAAGAGAACAGTTTAAAACCTTGTCAGTTTTGGTTACCATATGTTTACATGCCATGAATTAGTATTCTATGCCTTAATCATGTTTAGTATGTTAGCCATTACTTAGTAGAATATTTCTCTTAGCTTTTATAGTGTCATGTAATGACTTTGGCACGAATCAGTGCTGAAATCAGACCTTTGGGTCGAAATCAGAAACTCGGATCGATCAGCTGATCGATTCGAGGGTCTCCAATCGATTAACTGATCGACTGGGCGATTCAGCTCGCGAACAGTAGGCGTCTGGATCGATCAGCCGATCGATCCAGCCAATTCCGTCACGAACAGAGAGCTATGGGATCGATCAATGGATCGATTGACCAGCCTGGATCGATCAGCCGATCGATTCAAATTATCGTCCCGGGCACAGTAGCATGCTGGATCGATCCAGTAGCCGGCTGAGTCGATCACTGGATCGATCCGACTATTCCAATCGATCCGTGGATCGATTGGGAGGTCTGATAACAGCTGGAAAACATATATTTCAGTTCCTTGACCATAGGGGATGTAGTATATGTTAGGTATACTTTAGATTACACTCCTTAGTACATGTAGCACCAAGAAATGTTAACAGCTTAGCAAAATTTTAATTAGTACAGCTTCCGCATCTAGTTCTAGAGATGGTCAGGGAATAGTTTAGCACAGCATAATGAGACGATCGGCCTTATAACCTAGTTAGTAGAAGGCGGGTCGTTACAGAGTGGTATCAGAGTAGCATTCCATACTTTCTACACACACATCAGCATTGAACCTACAGCTTCCAAGTAAGAATACCTCTGCTTATTTTTGTTTCTTGCTTTCTTGTTATAGCTCATGTTTATAAATAATTGATGCATGTTAGTATGTGATAGTATACAACATGATAGCAATAGTTATACAATTACAATTGTATTGGTTATGCATGTCCTGTCCTCCATGTCTTTAGAAATGGCACGAGGACGCCCAGCTAGAAGGACACCAGCTACTGAGCCCCAGCATGAGGCAGGCAGTTCAGTGCCTCCCCCAGATCTTACAGCATTAGTGGCTCAGTTACAGCAGCAGCTAACTGAACAGCGACAGGAAATAGCCACCCTCAGGGCTAATCAGCAGAATACCCCCACAATCACCCCGGAACCAAATCTGACGACTCCAGTAGTCTTAGAGGTTCCACCAGTCCAACCTACAGTACCAGTAGCCCCGGCAACAGAGACAAGGAGAGAAGCCTATCTGATCCAGTGGCAGAGAGTCAAGCCAGAGAACTTCTCAGGCACTAGTGAACCATGGGATGCACAAGCCTGGTTCAAAATACTGGAGAGTACGATGGAGCTTCTGGACTGGCCAGAACACGAGAAGGTGAAGTGTGCCTCCTTCTGCCTGACAGGAGACGCACGCATGTGGTGGGAAAGAATCAGAACGAAGCGCCCAGTGAACCAGATGTCATGGGTTGACTTCGAGAAAGAATTCTTCGAGGAGTTCTTTCACATACGGGTTACAAACCGCCACTACGACGAGTTCACCGAGTTTCGTCAGGGCAACCTTTCAGTTGAGGAAGCCGTGAAGAAATTCAACAGGTTGGCTCGTCTATGCCCAGAGCTAGTCAGCACAGAGAAGGAACGGATCCGGTTGATGCTCAAGATGCTGAGGCCAGAGATAGCAGTGAACGTGGCTGGTGGCATACATAGGCCACAAACCACAGAGGAGTTAGTGAGCAGTGCCTTGACCATAGAGCATTACCAGAACAGCATAAAGCAGCAGAAGCAAGTCTCCTCAGAGTCCAAAGGCCAAGGAAACTCTCACACTCAAAAACAGCAAGGCCACAGCTCTAACTGGAAAGGGAACTCCAACGGCAAGCGCAAATCAGGGAGTGACCCAAAAGGGGGACCATCTAGCAAGCGACCCAGTTATCCAAAGTGTGCTACTTGTGGGAAATTCTACCCAGGGGTTTGTCGCAAGGGCACACGAGGATGCTTTGAATGTGGACAAGAAGGCACATGGCTAAGCAGTGCCCGAACAAGACCGGTCTTCCTCAGCCACAGCAGATTCAGTATGCAGGCAAGCCAGCTCAGTTATATCAGATGCAGGCCGCTCTAGAAGGTCCACTTATCAGCCATGGCAGATTAGAAGCCCCTCCAGCTATGGCGAATGCGAGGATCTACTCACTCACCAGAGAGGACGTAGCCAATGCCTCGACAGTGGTCACAGGTCAGATTAGCATTTTACAGTATAGTGCTACTGTTCTATTTGATACTGGGACAACCCATTAATATATAGCCAGGATGTTCTCCGAAAAATTAGAAAGACCCTTAGAGGTACTCAGTGGTCAGTTTTTGACGGCATTACCTTCAGGAGAGATCATGGCATCCACGCACTGGCTCAGAGCAGTGTCAGTCACAGAGAGCTCTTTTGTGATCTGATAGTGCTAGAGATGACCGACTATGACGTTATCTTTGGAATGGACTTCCTAATCAGATACGGTGCTACCATAGAGTGCCGTAAACAGAAAGTCATCTTCCAACCTGAAGCGGCAGTGCAATTTGAATACAACGGGGAACCAAAGAGAAAGGCCAAGAAATTTCTCTCAGCTATGAAAGCACAGAAGCTACTGGATTCAGGATGTACAGGGTTCCTAGCACACGTAGTCAACGCCAGCCAGGACAAGAACCAACAGCTAGCAGAGGTTCGAGTCGTATGTGACTACCCAGCAGTCTTCCCTGAAGAGTTATCAGGCTTAGCACCAGACAGGGAGATTGACTTTGAGATAGAGCTCATTCCCGGTACAAATCCTATCTCCAAAGCGCCTTATCGCATGGCTCCAGCAGAACTGAAGGAACTTCAGGAGCAATTACAGGAGCTGCTTGACAAGGGTTTCATACGCCCGAGTCACTCACCATGGGGAGCGCCTGTATTGTTCGTGAAGAAGAAGGATGGAAGCATGCGACTGTGCATAGACTACAGATCACTGAACCAAGTCACGATCAAGAATAGGTATCCCCTCCCCAGAATCGATGACCTGTTTGACCAGCTGAAGGGAGCAGTGATAACCATCATTTTGTATAGATATTTTGATTCATATAAGCATGTCATTTGATCTTCTCATGTGTTAATTCCACATTTATATCATATTTCATGAATTACATTCATTTGTGGACTTAATTACAAATTATATCATATTTGAGGTATTTGATGCTAATATTTTGTTATATGTTTTGTAGGATCAAAAGGGTCATGGACTTGATCAGATCAGACCAAGTTTGGATTCAAATCTAGGGCTAATTGAAGAGATCAAGTTCTGAAGCAATATGGACCGTTCATCCAAGATCGGAGTAGATCTAAGACATCTGTGAAGAATCTGGTCCATCCAAGCCAATGGATAGTAGATCACAACCATTGATCAAGATCTGAAGATTTGGAACAGATTTGGAGCAATTTCCACCGTTGGATCGATCTGAGGAAACTACAGCCGTTCATCACAGATCTGAGATTTGATTTAAGTGGGAAATGAGAAGCTACAGGGAGGGGGAATTAGCTACAGTCCTCGCGTCAAGAACAGAGGAGCGATCTGCTCCGGCGATCTCCTTCCTCAACCCATTCCACCGCCGGCGGCTAGGAGAGGTCAAGGGCATCCCTTCCTCCAACTGAGATCCATCCATTAGCAACCGGCGATGCCACTTCATACTTCTTTTCCAGATCTGACTCCAATCATTGCCGCGACTTCATGGAGAAGGAAGAAGCAGCGAAGGTGAAGGATTCTGTGGTTTCAGCCGATTCTTTTGTCTTCCGGCCGGCGATCTTCCTTTCCTGAAGTTCCACACCCATCTGAACTATCGAAAGTGTTTGATTCTTCCTTTTCTCTGATCTTGATCCATTTCCAGCTGAGTTACTTTGTTTGTCTTCAACGCCGAGTTCTTCATCTGATGTAGACCGAACTCAAGCTAGGGTTTCTCCAATTTGATTAGTGTGAATCCTCTAAATGATAGTTTCTTTATCTCTGTTTGAATATTAGTTTGTTGTAGTTGATCAATGCATAGTTGATTCAAATTCTCTTGCTATTGCTTTGAAGCCTTCGGTTAAGAGTACTGTTCTTGATGTCTAAACAATTTAGGTTTGCTTAATGGTTGCAATAGGCTATTCTTGTTTGCCATTTCTTTCAATGCAATAGTTTAGATTAGTAGATTCTTTTCTTGTTACTTTCCATGAATTGAATTTGCAAATGTAGCATAAATTTTGGTTCTTATTTCTTCTATTTGTTCATAAGTCATTTCTTAAATCCCAATTTGTCTAGAAAACCCAAGCCAACAATAATTGATCCTAATACTATCATCCTACTGTTTACATTCCTTGAGAGAGACGATCCGAGTCATCCTATACTGCATTAGTGTAGAAAGGAGTTCGGTCACTTAATTCTTTTGATACCCATTTCACGACAAAATAGGGTTTATCAAGCAGCAGTGTTCTCTAAGATAGATCTCAGATCATGTTATCATCAGGTGAAGGTTAAAGAAGGGGATATACCCAAGACAGCATTCAGAACCAGATACGGACACTACGAGTTCGTAGTCATGCCCTTTGGCGTGACCAATGCTCCAGCTACATTCATGGATCTCATGAACAGAGTATTCAGGGAGTATTTAGATAAGTTTGTTATTGTGTTTATCGATGACATCCTTATCTACTCAGGAACTCAGGAAGAACACTCAGAGCACCTGAAACTAGTATTGCAGACCCTTCAGCAGAACCAGCTATACGCCAAGTTCACGAAATGTGAATTTTGGCTAGATCAGGTGTCCTTCTTGGGTCACATCATCTCAAAGGATGGTATTATGGTAGATCCCAGCAAGATTGAAGCAGTAAGTAACTGGAAGAGACCTAAGAACGCCAGCGAGATCAAAGCTTTCTGGGATTAGCAGGCTATTATAGAGGACTTCTCCAGGATAGCCTCCCCACTGACAGCTCTTACCAGAAAGAACAGGAAATTTCAGTGGACAGAGGACTGTGAGAACAGCTTCAGTGAGCTAAAAAGGAGATTGACCAGTGCTCCCATTTTGGCTCTACTAGACAACACCAGCAGCTTTGACATCTATAGTGATGCCTCTAAGTTGGGACTAGGAGCAGTACTGATGCAAAACGGCAAGGTGATCGCCTATGCCTCCAGACAACTCAAGGATTATGAGAAGAATTACCCTACTCATGACCTTGAGCTTGCAGCAGTAGTGTTCGCTCTCAAAATTTGGAGACATTACTTATATGGAGCTCAGTGCAGAGTGTATACAGATCATCAGAGTCTGAAGTACTTCTTCACTCAGAAGGATCTGAACATGCGACAGCGCAGATGGCTTGAGCTGGTCAAAGACTACGATATAGACATCCTCTACCATCCAGGGAAAGCCAATAAGGTAGCCGACGCACTTAGCAGAAAATCCAGTGCTACCTTATTATCTCTTACAGCCGTGTCACCGCCCCTTCAGAAGGAGATTGTAGATTTCGATCTCGAACTCATCGTTGGACAGCTCTCTACTATGACCTTAGAGTCTACCTTGCTTGGTGATATTCAGTCAGCTCAGGAGCAAGACCCTGAAATTCAGAAAATCAAGCAAGGGCTAGCGGAAGCAGAAAGTAGAGAATTCAGAGTGTCTGATAGCGGGGTATTGTATTTTGGTGATAGACTCTGTGTTCCAGATCAGGAGGAGCTACGGAGACAGATTTTAGATGAGGCTCACAAGACTCCCTATGCGATGCATCCAGGTTCCACCAAAATATATCAAGACCTGAAGAACCATTTTTGGTGGCCCGGGATGAAGCGAGACATCGCCAGATATGTTAGCATCTGCCTCACCTATCAGAGAGTCAAGGCAGAACATCAACGACCAGGAGGAGTCCTGCAGCCTATACAGATTCCAGAATGGAAGTGGGAGGATATCTCTATGGATTTCATAGTGGGACTGCCCAGAACCACGAATGGTTTTGACGCCATCTGGGTAATAGTCGACAGGTTGACTAAATCAGCCCACTTCTTAGCTATCAAGATATCCTACTCCATGGAGAAGCTAGCTCAGTTGTATCTCCAGGAGATCGTCAGACTACATGGAGTCCCACGAACCATCATTTCAGACAGAGATAGCAGATTCACATCACACTTCTGGGAGTGTGTACAGTCAGCGTTGGGCACTAAGTTAAAGTTCAGCACAGCATTCCATCCTCAGACAGATGGTCAGACGGTACTCGAAGATATGCTCCGAGCAGTGCCCTAGACTTCAAGGGAAGTTGGTGCAAATATCTGAGCTTAGCAGAATTTGCATACAACAACAGCTATCAGACCACTATCGGCATGGCACCTTACGAGGCTCTCTATGGGCGGAGGTGTAGATCTCCAATCTGCTGGTATGAGAGTGGTGAACAGAAAGAACTAGAGCTTCAGACAGATCTAGTAGCAGATACCACAGCAGCTATACAGCAGATCCGCCAGAGGATAGAGACAGCTCAGAGCCGCCAGAAGAGCTATGCTGATACACGGCGCAGACCCTTAGAGTTTTCAGTTGGGGATTCAGTGTTCCTCAGAGTAGCTCCCATGAAGGGAGTAATGCGTTTTGGGAAGAAGGGCAAGCTAAGTCCCAGATATGTGGGACCATACCTTATCAGCAGAAGAGTGGGCAAGGTAGCATATGAGCTAGAGCTACCCCAGGAAATGTCAGCTGTCCACAACGTATTTCATGTCTCTATGCTGAAGAAGCATACCCCAGATGCCACCCAGGTGATTGAGCCCCAGTCGGCTACGACAGTCGGCCTATTCAGATAATAGACCGAGCAGTTAAGAAATTGCGGAACAAGGAAGTACTATTAGTCAAAGTTATTTGGCACAGTCACACAGCAGAAGAGGCAACTTGGGAGACAGAAGCCAACATGAGACAAAAGTACCCAGAATTATTCTAAGTTCGAGGATGAACTTTTTATAAGGTATGGGGGATTGTAACGCCCGAAAATTCTCAAAGCTAAATTAGAAATATTCTATAATTATTCTGGAATTTTTAGATATTTTTCCGGAATTTTTAGAGTAACGGAAGTAGCAAAAATAATTAGAAAACGAAAACGGCCTAAGCGGGGATTGAACCCGAGACCTATGGCTTGGGGATAATGCTAGTAACCAGTTGAACCCAGCAGGGCCGTGCTGAAAGGAAAGGGAACCAATAAAATTTATACTGGTATTGGGCGAATTAACTCCTTAATATAAATAGGGAATTAATAGGTGAAGAGTTATTGGGTTAACGTGACTTTTCTCCTCCCTCACCCTAATTCCGCCGATCCCTTCTCCTCCTCCTTCTCTCGGCGCCAACCACAAGAGGACCTAGGGTTCTCTCCCTAGGGCCCCAAGGACATTTTCCGGCAACGGCTTCGACACGAGGACGCACCCCTCTGTGAGAGGAACGCGTGGACGCGAGAAGATCGTCAAAAGGATCGTCTTCACCGGGAAACCAGTGATTAGAATCGTAAGAAATTACGAATAGGAGGTAAGAAACCCCTCACCTGCAGTATAAGTAGCTCTCGTGTGTTTTCTTTTATGCATTAGATTAGTTTTATGGAATTTTGTCAGCATATAGTGTGTATTTTAACTCTTCTCACAGATTTAGGGATTAGTGAGCATCTCTAGATGGGTCGAGCACGTGTATCCTTTGTAGATAGGGGTTTAGACGCTGCTGGATGCCTAGAGGTGGTCTCCCCAATCGAGAGGAGAGTTAGAGAGCGTCAAATGCTCGACAAAATGCCTAGCACCGCCTTATGATACAGTTGGCATTTAGTTAAATGCCATAGAACATGTTAATTAGCATGATCAGTTTATTTCAGCTTTTATGAGACTAGATGTCCGAATGGGTAGGCTCCCACAGTCGCCTCTAGGTTCAGACAACATAGTTCTAGGTTCAGATAACCTATATTCAGCAACATAGTATTAGCTATTACAGTATTTTACTTTCAGTGGCACTGTACTGGATTAGATATCCATTGGGTTGGGCTCCCATAGTCGTCCCTAGGTTTAGCTAACCTAGTAAACCCTACTAGATTCGGAACTTGCAATCCCGGGTCTAGTTAGGGATGTGCGCACAGCAAGTACAGTTGCCAGGGCCCATCAGCAGCATGTTTAGTATTTTTAATTACTATATGTATATGGTTTTCAACCTCTCACAAATTAGTTCGTGAATTTAGTACAGTCCTAGCAGTAGCTCAGTATTAGCTTAGCTTAGTTTTTAGTATCAGCTTAGTTCTTCATTGATACCATGTGATTGATATCATGTTCAGCTTTAGATATGCCATGATTGTATGCTTATATGCCATGTCATGTTTAGTTTATTCAGAATACTTAGCATATCCTTTCAAACAGCATGATTTAAAATCATATTTGCATCGTATGCATGTTTTAGTGAGGTAGATGGTTTCTTACTAAGCTTTTTAGCTTACAGATACTATTTTCCTTATACTGTAGATACAGGTAAAAGGAGAATGGACTAGTTGTGGAGGCTGGAGGTCAATGCAGATCAAGATGTGTGTGGAAGGAACTGGAATAAAGATCCTAGGAATCTAGTTTTATTTTATTATGCATTAGAACGTGTTCAGTATGCATTAGTACTTATAGCAAGCGTTATCTTATGTTTCTGTTAGTTAGCAAGAGAACAGTTTAAAACCTTGTCAGTTTTGGTTACCATATGTTTACATGCCATGAATTAGTATTCTATGCCTTAATCATGTTTAGTATGTTAGCCATTACTTAGTAGAATATTTCTCTTAGCTTTTATAGTGTCGTGTAATGACTTTGACACGAATCAGTGCTGAAATCAGACCTTTGGGTCGAAATCAGAAACTCGGATCGATCAGCTGATCGATTCGAGGGTCTCCAATCGATCAACTGATCGACTGGGCGATTCAGCTCGCGAACAGTAGGCGTCTGGATCGATCAGCCGATCGATCCAGCCAATTCCGTCGCGAATAGAGAGCTATGGGATCGATCAATGGATCGATTGACCAGCCTGGATCGATCAGCCGATCGATCCAAATTATCGTCCCGGGCACAGTAGCATGCTGGATCGATTACTGGATCGATCCAACCTATGTTCCGCATACAGTAGCCGGCTGAGTAGATCACTGCATCGATCCGACTATTCCAATCGATCCGTGGATCGATTGGGAGGTCTGATAACAGCTGGAAAACATATATTTCAGTTCCTTGACCATAGGGGATGTAGTATATGTTAGGTATACTTTAGATTACACTCCTTAGTACATGTAGCACCAAGAAATGTTAACAGCTTAGCAAAATTTTAATTAGTACAGCTTCCGCATCTAGTTCTAGAGATGGTCAGGGAATAGTTTAGCACAGCATAATGTGACGATCGACCTTATAGCCTAGTTAGTAGAAGGCGGGTCGTTACAAATCTACCGGCGATTCACTCGTCGATATTTACGAGAAGGATAAAAAATAAAGAGGTGGATGATGAGAATTTCATTGTGTTTGAGAATTTTAGTCTAAATTGAAAGTTTCAAAACAATGTTGTTTGTTTATATTATTGAACAAACATGTATGTTGTGAACAAAAGAATAGGGAGAGACCTTCTCCCACGCGTGGGTGCGTAAAGGATATAAATTCAAGGTCTGAATTATATTGAACCAAGTCGACTCGTGTGCGAGTATGACCTATGCGCGTCGAATGTCAGACCAGTAAAGACAAAATTTGTCCAAGTGAAACAACTAATATTTTATCACACAAAATCTTGAGCAAAGGAAAAAAAAACAATAGCAAAGAAGATAATTTTCATCCATCTACGTTCCCCTCACTCTCCAGTGCTTGACAGAGTTCACAATTTACCATTGTATCCTGGAGTCATTCAGCCAGTGCTGTCAGGTGCCAGGAACGGATGGTGTCCGTGACTTGTTTATTAAAAATTATGAAAACAAGTCTCTCACATAATCATATAATCATACAAAATAATAAAAATGGAAATGAAAAATGAAATAAAGATTGTTAGATAATTTAATAACATTAAAATAAATATATGCAAATTAAATTTTAATTCACCATTTAAATGCATACCACAATTTATTCTCAATCATAATAAAATGATTAATAATAACTCTGACAAACTTCAAATCCACCTTGCAGGCATTCTTGTCCTGTGCATGAGCACCAAGTGTTGCATGTGCTAGTGTCATCAGCACCGTTGCAATCGGTTCATGGGCTATCACCCCCATTCACGATAATCCCAACAACAATTAATGGCATAAGAGACATCTTCAATTTAAGACAAAATATATGTATATCAATATTAGTAAACATGAACAACACAATAAATAAATTCAATAAAGATTTAAAAAAAGAATAGTTTGGAATATATAAAAGATAATGTTAACTTAGCACAAGGCAGTAAATATAAGGAAGGAAAAAAGAATTACAACTCTTGATATGGTGGACTACTAATTCTCTTTTACAATTTGTATGTATATTTTGTGTTTAACTACGGTGTATGATGAATATATATATTGGTAGGAAAAGAAGAGAGGGGAAAAATTAAAAGAAAATGTAATAAATAAAATAATCAAACATATAATTAGGAGAAAATGGCTCATAGAATTTTTTAAAAATAATATTATATATCTACCTTTCAATTATGTATAGTCATATATAGAAATAAATTTGCAATTCTCCAAAATAAATGTAGACAAGTTTATACATCATCATTATATGCTATTTTTTATTAGAGTTCGAGAGAAGATAATTTATTTTACTTTAAAAGGGGAAGGAATTAATTATTTAAAAATTACTCAATAACATCCATAATATAATAGTTTGAGTAAGATTAGGCTTATTATTTTTGCTAATTTAATTTTGTTCAGTTACAATAGAAAAACATACTTCATAATATTTCTTAAACTCTTGTTTTTATTAGTACAAGTGTAGATAATATTTATAAACTCTTAAATAAGTTTGGTCATCAAGTATTAATAATAAATAATTCTAATTTTCATGTTGATACAGTTAGTATCTACATGGATAGTTACTTTAATAAATTTTAGAATTAATATTTAACAAATCACTAAATATCGGACTTCTTTATGTAAAAGGTCGTTGTGCTAAGCAATGAGTCTCATGATTTTATTGCTCTAATAATAAATAATTCTTTAAAAAATTAATATTATATATATATATATAAATTAAAGATAAGAAATTGTAGAATAATTTAAATTTTTACATAAATATAAATTTATATAAAAAGAAATATATGTCGTCTAACTTTATTATTGTATTTCTTAAACTATTTTTTTATTAGTCAAATGAAAATACAATGTCAATCTTAATTTACAAAATTCAACTATTAATGAATCTCGATCCAAATTTACTAATGGTGGTAAAAGATGAATACGTTTGTCTCCAATGTTTTCATCAATCCGTCCCAGAATCAACACAGAAGAGATCGATCCAAATTCACTAATGAATATACAGAGTCTAGATTCTTAAATTTTTAATACTGTGGGTGTTAGGAACACACAAATTTTATCGTTGAGAAATTATAATGAGTTTAAGTTCAACAATAATTTTGTTTTAAAAATACACTAGTTGAATTTATTTTAGAAATAGATGAGGCTAATTAGGGTGTGGAACAAAAGTTGATGAATATGATTGTACTCAGGAGAAGTTGGGATTGTTTCCAATAACTTTAAGTTGAGTTTTGACCAAAATTCAATAATGATGGTACAGGGTTCATATTTATAAATTTTAAATATAATAGAATAGGAAAGTTTTAGGAATATATAGAAGTAAATATGATGATATTAAATGCAATATGTATTTTATGCCAAAAATACACAGTTAAATTTATTTTAGAAACTTAAAGTAGATTAATTAGAGTGTAAAACTAAGTTGGGTGGATTTGGATTCCTAGAAAGGTATTAGTCCTAATTTGAATTGATTTCTGGTAAATCTAATCAAAACTCATTTATTGGTGTATAGAATCCAAATTTAAAAATTTTCAACATTTTCGGAAGAATAATGAGTGTAGAAGACATATATAAGGATTGTTGTTAAATGAATATGATGAGTGTAATTCCAGTAATGATTTGGGCCAAAATTACATAAGTCTAAATTTGTTTCAGAAACTTAGTGCAAGCTAACTAGGATGAGAAACTAAGATTAGAGTGTATGATCATAATCAAAATAATTTTAAGAGCACATTAATTTTAATTTGGATTGAATCTAATCAGCCTTAATCTATCATTATTTTTAACATGATTAGATAATGAAAATTTCAATTATAATAAAAGATGATTATACTCATTTCAAGAGTTCCTTATAATTCGCCTTCAGATTATATAAAGATAGGATTAACTTATATCCGTCTGTCAAGTGACTAAAAGGTGGACGAGTTTTCTTAAAGGGCATATATGTCAGATGTCATTATGAAGACACATGATGAGCCTAAGTTCATAAATAACTTTATGTTAAAATTATATAAGTTTAAATTTATTTCAAAAATTTACAACAAATTAAATAGGGTACAGAATGGAGGCTTGCTCCAGTTAGAAGTACAGCAACCGACAAGGGTGAAAACGAAGGCATGAAAAATACAATACATACAATTACGATATTGTTTAATTTAAATCTTCTTTAAATAATAAATAAATTTGATTAAAATAGATAAAGGCAATGGAAAGAATATTATATTATTTAACATATATGACATATATGGATATATAGAAAAATTATAAAATGTTTTCTTAAAAATCATGAAAACAAGTCTCTCACATAATCATATAATAATACAAAATAATAAGAATGAAAAATGAAAAATGACCAACATTCATTATATATCTTATTTCATTATTTTTAAAGATTCTTAGATAATTTAAGAACATTAAAAGAAATATATGCAAATTAAATTTTATTTCACCATTTAAAATGCATAACACAATTTATGCTTAATGTTGATAAAATGATCAACAATAACAATGACAAACTTCAAAACCACCTCGCACTTTACATTCTCCTCCTCTGCATGAGGATGAACACCAAGCGTTGCATTCACTAGTGTCATCTGCATCGTTGCAACCGGTCCGTGGGCTATAACCCCATTCACGATAATCCCAGCAACAATTAATAGCATCAGAGACATCTTCAATTTAAGACAAAAATATATATATCACTTTAGTAAACATGAACAACACAATAAATGAATTCAATAAAGATTTAAAATAGAATTAATTTGGAATATATAAAAGATAATGTTAACTTACTCGCAATGCACAAGGTAGTAAAAATAAAGAAGGCACAAAGAATTACAACTCTTGACATGGTGTACTACTAATTCTCTTTTACAATTTGTATGTATATTTTGTGTTTAACTACAGTCTAAAACCAATATATATATTGGTAAGAAAAGTGATGAGAGGGGAAAATATTAAAAGAATATGTAATAAATAAAATAATCAATCATATAATTAGGAGCAAATGACTCATATAATTTTTAAAATAATATTATATACCTACCTTTCAATTATGTTTAGTCATATATAGAAATAAATTTACAATTCTCCAAAAATAGATGTATACATGTTTATACATCATGATTATATGTTATTTTTTTTATTAGAGTTAGGGAGAAGATAATTTATTTTACTTTAAATAGAAGGAAGGAATTAATTATTTAAAAATTACTCAATAACATCTATAATATAATAGTTTGAGTTAGATTAGGCTTATTATTTTTGCTCATTTAATTTTGTTCGGTTACAATAAAAAAAACTTACTTCATAATATTTCTTAAACTCTCTCTTTTGTTAGTGATAATATTTATTAACTCTTAAATAAATTAGGTGAAGTATTAATAATAAATAATTCCAGCCTTCGGGTTAATACATTTAGTATCTATATGAATTATTACTCTGATAAATCTAAAAGTCAATATTCAGTGATGAAGTCGAGGTCAAAATCAAAAAAGTTGGTTGATATGACAGTCAACGTCAAGGAAGGGTTAACACTTAGGGCCATCATGATCACATGTCTCGGCCAAGTGATCTAGTCGTTCCAATCGGCGAGTGGTTTAACCGATTGGACCTCTGGTCTGATCGGATCCCGAGTCCCTCAAGATTGATGAAACCCCGAGCTGTATTAGTACAATTCAGAGTTGAGTCCTCTTGATCGGATCAAATATTCTAGGCGTATGACTTGACCAGACTCTTTGGCCGAGCGGATTGGCCGAGCGGAGGTTGAGTCATCGATAGGTACACAATTCCTTAGCCTATCCAACCAGTGAACAAGGTCCGATCGGACGATATAGGAGACTCGGCCGATCTATCATCAAAGCATATTAATGACCCACTAACCCAATGACCTAATATTCCTTTTGACGTTTTGTGTAACCGTTATCAAAGAATCAAGAAAATATTGTAAGTGCCCCGTGATAGTTTTGGTATGATCAACCAAGTCAAGTTAGGTCCTGTTGTATTTGATCCTTGTGTCTAAGTGTGTAGGAACTTAGGAGCGCAAAAAGTCAAGTGAAAATCGTAACTAGTGAGAAGGATGACACGAGAGAGAGTCGATAGGCTCAGTACGTCAGAGGGACGAGGTGCTGCAGAAGAGTATCCTGGCAAACGAGAAGGAAGCGCGCGACATTTCTGAAGGATGAGAAGCCGGAGCCAAAGACTGCTTGAGGAGAAGGCCAGAAGATGGGTTTGAGTGAGCCCAATTCTGAATAGTCGAAATCACCCAAGCGATTAGAGAAGGCGTCGGACCAGTCAATATAAAGCTGACTGATCTGGACGCCTGGACTACCAAGGTGCCCCAAGGGCGCATCGACGTTGCGGATCAGCTTTTGGTCCTCATCAGCAATCCAAGTGCTCGGAGCGAGTCCGAGCACCTGACGATGGATAAAACGTTATCTCTTGGTCGTTGCATGGAGATAGAGTTTTGTTATGCTGGGGTGCTTGGAGAGGTCTGGGTGCCCGAATGGTGCCACATCAACAAACAGTCAGATTCGACCAGTTGGCTATAAATAGAACCTTGATTTTCTTCATTTCAAACAACAGACTTCTATACTTCGAAATCTACTCCATTTTTCATTTCCAAGCTTCATTTTTATGTATGATCCGGCGGTTAGAACAGGGGACCCCCATTCTGAGGGGTCAATGCCACGCGGGAGTCAAAAGGCCAGGTGGCCGATCGGAGAAGGAGGGGCCGACCTCCCGATCGGCCGACTGATGAACATCCGATAATAAAAAGACGCCCTGACAGGGATCAGGGTATCGACGCTCGATTGAACAGTAACGAAGGGCCGAGCGGACGTCATGATCGTCCGAAGGCAATGTAACATACTGCTAGTAGTCCCTACATAACATCTTACCGAAGATCTCCCCAACAGGCCGATGGAGAGAGAAGGCCGGACGTGAAGTAAGTGCCGTCCGGCCAGGCGTAAGAAGCAGCCAGCTGGACGGACGCCCCGTCCAACCGGTCGGACGGATGCCCCGTCCCGCCGGTCGGACGGATGCCCCGGCCTGTGGTCAGTAGAGGAGGACCAGAACATCTTATGACAGCTGTCAAGTCCTATGGCTAGGTCATACTCCAAGTCTGACAACGAAGTGTTCTGTTGTCCCATCGAAGACGTGCTTGGACTGTAGCAGTATGGCGTCAGGTAAGCTTTCTGACAGACACATACCGAGGTATGGGCTACGGACACGTATGCGCCTCGGTGGACGTGCAGGAGCTCTTTCACCGCTCTATATAAAGAGCCTCATACTTCGCCGGAGGTACGCGTGAGACACCTTTGGAGCCACTTTTTTCACTACTTGCTTGCCTGACTTGAGCGTCGGAGGGTTGCCGCCAAGAACCCCTTCCCGGCCCGACTTCTGTGCAGGTTCGCCGGAGGTTCGTGCAACCAGTCGAAGATCCACGTCAGCAACCGGGGAGCACCACGTGCCCAGCGTCCGTTGATTCAGCATTCGGACAGGATCAATGTACAATGGTTCTCTGCCTCCGATAGTTTGTTCGAAAAGGAGATCTTCATAGTGAGCTTACTTCCTTGAAGTTGCAATCCTCTAATTGCAAACCAAGTAAAATTGTTTGTTTCGTACTCTTATTAATTCTATTATTTCTTTAAGTGTGTAATTGTTTAAAGCTCGATAGTTTGAGAAAGGTATACTTTTATTTTAACGTGCATGACAATTTACCCTCCTCTTGCCAGCCGCAAGGGACCTACAAATATTTCCTGTGCAGTCTTTACAATGGAAACTTCCACCTTGCAAAGCATATTAGTGGTGGGTCAATTTTCGGAAAGGTATCGGAATGGTTGGTTATTTTTTTTTAAAAAATACATCAAGATTCATGCACAGAGGAAAAGTAACACTATATAAGGGGTCTCCTCCTAAAGGCACATGTACGCAACATTAGGCACTCAGAGCCCACTGTTTATTTCTACTGTTCACTATATCCTTTTCCTCTCGATCACCTATCTAACTTGGGTGTCGCAATGCTTACGCTGGGACCCCTTCCTGGCCCGGTTGCTAACGTTTTCTTTCCTCTAAGTTCTTTCCTAACGCGCAGGATCGCTCGACGCCCTCTGCTTCTAGCTCAAAGTCTTCTCGTGGCCAATATCGAAGCCACCTATCCAGCATCGTCTTCCCTGATTTCAGACAAGATCACCCAATGAGTACAAAATAACTCGTTGTATACCTAACCTCCCCAATACAAAGGGTTATATATATATATATATATATAATGTCTAGGTGCTTAAACTCATTTTTTTTTTTAAAAAAAAGAATCAACATTTTCTTAAAGAAATATTATACCCTGTGAATATCTAAAATTTTTTATTTTGAATACCATAACTCAAGAAGGAAACCTGAACGTTAGAGGGAAAATCTTATTAACTCAAACTCATTATAACCTAACTTCTAAATTCTAAAATCTCTAATCCTAAATATATATAATATACTCCGTAAGTATCTAAAATTTTTAATTGTAAATACTATAATCCAAAAGGGAAACCTGAACCTTAGAGAGAAAATCTTATTGGCTTAAACTCATTATAACTCAATTCCTAAATTCTAAAATTTTAAATCCTAAATATATATAATATATCTTAAAAATAAAAAAAATATGATTGAATCCAGGGTGCCTGGCTTTAACTCTAGGCGCTTGGATTCAATTTGGATGCCAGGATTCAACTCTAGGCACTCAGATTCTGAATTTAATCCAAGTGCCCCGGGGTCTGCAGCACAGCAAACTCGGTGTGTGTGTATATATAACTGATATCATGAACGCTTATTTGGTACACGACTATGACGCCTTGGGTTCGATCCAAGCGCCTACCTAGGTTAAATAGTTTGTTTAACTCTTTACTCCTAGAATTCAAGCTTCCCAATTATATTATAGTGTTTAAACTAAAATTTTTTAATATTTTACCTAAAATTTTACCTCTAAAGTTCAGACTTCCCAATTGAATTACAGTGTTCAAATTAAAAGAAAAAAAATTAAAAAAAATAGGCAGGATATAATAATATATTTGGGGTTTATATTTGAAGAAATATTGTTTTTTAATTTTTTTTTCAAAAAATAATCAAGACTCCTAGATTTAATATAAGCGCGCCTCGACTACTATCGTGGACCGCATCTATATGTCTTTCGTCACGTAAATGTTATTGTTAAGTAACTATAATCAGCCTAAGTTCGACAATAATTTTGTATTAAAAATATACCAGGTTGACTTTATTTTATAAATAGAGGAGACTAATTAGGATGTGGAACCAAAGTTGATGAATATGATTATACTCAAGAGAATTTTGGATTGTTTCTAATGTTTAAGTTTATTTGTGAGTTTTTATCAAAATTTAATGGGTTAATTCCTAATTTAGTCCCTTATTATTTGACATAGTCCCGATTTCATCCCTATTTTTTCAATTGACCAAGTTTAGTACTCCAATTTTCGAACGTCTTCCCAAATCAATCCTTCCGTCCAAATCTCTGTTAAAGTAGACAGGGCGACTTGTTTAACCGGTGGAAGTGACCAGTTACTTTTAGATCTTGCACTGTTTTCCCTAATTCTGGAGTTGCCCTAGAAATCGACTCACCCGTTGTTCATCGATGCAAGGAGAGGTAGCGTATTTTGTCAAGCTTTTGTCATTCTTTCTCCTCGCTGCTTCCATTTCACCCTCCTCTAGGTCTCCCCTCCCCTCCCCTCCCACCTCTCTTTGTTATTTTGATTTTAGCTTATCATTCATACAGATACAACTACGCAAGTACAGCTAGATCAAAAGCCCCTCCTTTGGTACATACTTACTGGAGATTTTGGAGCAACTCTGACAAGTGAGGGCAACTTTTGTTGTGTGTTTGCTCTTCACGACTGGTATGCTCCTCCAATTCTGTAACATAGAAAACAAATGGTTTCCGACAATAGCATTTCCAAACTTCGTTTGTTGAGATTATGTAAAGTAAAATATAAACTTCATTCACTCAATTTGTATTTGAATGAAATTGAATTTGTAAATGATTCTAGTCATGTGGCAAAAAGGCGATTCGCTCGCCCCCAGTGCCCCCGCCAACCCGTCCCTAGGCCAACACGGAGAAGGTAAATCACGGGTAAAATGATTCTAGTCATGCTCAAAGATATGAAGGGTAATGTAATTCCATTATTTTCTTTTCCAAGCAGAGTGACAAAAAACTAGTGAAGAACTCAAGCTAAGCTTCCATACATTGTAGAGTATTCTTATTCTGCGTGAAGTAGATTTGTTGATATCACACTCCAAATTATGGTAAGATATACACAAATGAAGTACTTAATGTTTTGCTAATTTACTATGTCATAATTTTCATTAATTCATTGAGTTATGTAATGGATTTAGAATTTTCCTTAAATTTGCAATGAAATTTTAAGTTCGTTGCAATTTGCAATGAATATCAAAATTCATTGTAAATTGCCATGAATTCAGAATGCATTGCAAATTGCGATGAATTTTGATATTTGTTGCAAATTGCAACGAATTCAAAATTCCGTTGCAAAAATTAGATTTTCGATTGTGGAGTGGTTTGCGATAAAAAAAAATTTTGTCGCAAAATCAGCGATGAATTTTGCAACATATAAGATATTTGTTGCAAAATTTGAAACGAATTTTTAGTTTTTCGTTGCAAAATTTAGGGACAACTGGTTTGTGACGAAATTTTTTTCGTCGTAAATTTCGCTACAAATGCATTTTGCAATGATTTTTTTTTTGAAATTCGTTACAAAATTTGTCCCTAAATGACTGATTTTTTGTAGTGTTAGGAGAGTTTCAAAAATATTGAAAATGTGAATAAAAATAAAGAGGTGGATGATAAGAATTTCATTGTGTATGGAAACTTTAGTCACTCATTAAAAGTTTTATGGCAAGGTTGTTTGTTTATATTGTTAAACAAGTATATATGTTGTGAACAATTGAATAAGGAGAGGTTCTTTTTTCACGCGTGGGTGCTTAGAGAGAGTAAATGCAAGGTTTAAATTTTATTGAATCAAGTTGACTTGTGTATAAATACGATTTACATGCATCAAATACTAGATCAATCTAATAAAAGGGCCGTAAGCAATTAGAAGAAGGCATGGTAATACAATATTTATAATTAAGATTATTTTTTAAATTTAAATCTTCTTTAAATAATAAATTTGATTAAATTAGATAAAGGCAATGGAAGAGATATTATATTATTTGACATATATGGATATATAGAAAAATAATAAAATGTTTTTTAAAAATCATGAAAACAAGTTTCTCAAATAATCATATAATACAAAATAATAAAAATGAGAATAAAAATGACCAATATTTAGGTGGTTGTTTCGTTTAGAGATTTGGGAATAAGGGAATGGATTTATTCCCAAATTTTATGTTTGGTTGATGGGAATGGAATCAAGATTTGGAATGAAACCCAAAAACTTGGGTATGGATGAAACGCACCTCCCTTCCTTGTGTTTTGATGGAATGAGAATTAAGTTTTGGACGAAAATATCCTTAATATGTTTGTTCAATATTTCTTTTATTTCATTCTCTCTCCTTGTTCTATTTCATCATACTTTTTCTCTCCTCATTCTATCATCACGCATTCTCTCTCAACATATTTTCCCTCTCCTCATTCTCACTCGTCGCACATTCTCTACCATTTTCTCTCTGTATTCTCTCTCATCACACACACTCTCTCATTATTTTCTCTCTCTTCATTCTCTCATTATTTTGTCATCATACTTTCTCTTTTATCATATTTTGTCTCTCCTTAATCTCTCTTACTACACTCTCTCTCCATATTTTCTCTCATTAAACTTTTTCTCTCTTCATTCTCTTCCATCACACTCCCTCTCCTCATTTTCTCTCATCACACTTTCTCTCTCTTCATTTTTTCTCATCACACTTTCTCTCTCATCATATTTTCTCATCATACTTTCTCTTCTCAATCTCTCATCACACTTTCTCTCTCTTTATTTTTTTCCCATCACTCTTTCTCTATCAGCACACTTTCTCTCTCATCATATTTTTCTCTTCTTAATCTCTCCTATCACGCTTTCTCTCCTTATTTTCTTTCATCACACTTTCGCTCTTTTCATTTTCCCCATCACACTTTCTCTCTCATCACACTTTCTTTCTCATCATATATTTCTCTCACATTCAACTTTCTCTTCTATCTAATTTTTTCTCTTATTTTTCCCTAAGGGTAAAAAAAGGAAATTTAGGTTCATTCCGATTGAAAATATTCAACTAACCAACTATTATTTTTAAGAATGATACCCAAACTCATATCCATTTCCATTCCACAATACTATGATACTCATTCCTATTCCGATTCCTAGGAGAGAACCAAACACCACCTTTATTATATATCTTATTTCATTATTTTTAAAGATTTTAAGATAATTTAAGAATATTAAAAGAACTATATGCGAATTAAAACTTTATTTCACCATTTAAAATGCATAACATAATTTATTCTCAATCTTGATAAAACGATCAACAAAAACAGTGACACACTTCAAGTCGACCTCGCACTAAACATCCTCCTCCTCTGCATTTGGTTCCACACCAAGCGTCGCAGGCACGATTGTCATCATCACCCTTGCAACCGGTCCGTGGACTATCACCCCATTGGCTATAATCCCAACAGCAATTGATGGCATCGGAGACATCTTCAATTTAAGACAAAAATATATAAATATCAATATTAGTAAACATGATAAATAAAAGAAAATGTTAACTTTCTCGCAATTCATAATATTAGTAAACATGAACAAACAAAATAAATAAAAGATAATATTAACTTACTCGTAATGCACAAGGTAGTAAAAATAAGGAAGACACAGAGAATTACAACTCTTGACATGGTGTACTACTAATTTCTGTTTTATAATTTGTATGTAAATTTTGTGTTTAACTTCGGTGTGAGATGAATATTTATATTGGAAAAAAAAGTGAAGAAAGGGAATAAATTTAAAAGAAAATGTAACAAATAAAGTAATCAATCATATGATTAAAGAGCAAATGAGTCATATAATTTTTAAAAATAATATTATATATCTACCTTTCAATTATGAATAGTCATATAAAGAAATAAATTTACAATTCTTCAAACTAAATCAGGCAAGTTTATATATCATGATTATATGTTATTTTTTTTATTAGAATTCGAGTGAAGATAATATATTTTACTTTAAATAGTGGGAAGGACTATTAATTATTTAAAATTAATCGTTAGTAAGATTAGCTGCTTATTATTTTTGGTAATTTGATTTTGTTTAGTAACAATAAATAAATTAATTCATAATATTTCTTAAAAATATTCTTTTGTCACTGCTACTGTAGATAATATTTAATTATCTCTTAAATAAATTGGTCATCAAGTATTAATAATAAATAATTCTTGTTGTTACTGATTGATACTGTTGGCATCTATATGATTGACTCATTGGATGCCTGACATCCCATATGTAAATGACTATTATATTAGGACAAATGTCCTCCGTAATTTTATCGTTCCTGAAGTGTGAAGTTATCCCGAAAGGATTGTTAGGATGATGTCTCCACTCTATTGCTCGAATAATAATAATTCTAAAAAACAATTATTTAAGGTTTAACTAGAAATGAATGTTATTCTATAAGATATAATCATAAAAATTAAGGAAACCACCGAGAATTATAACTCTTGACATATTGTACTGCTAATTTCTCCATTACAATTTGTATGTAATTTTGTGTTTAACTTGGGTGTAAGATGAATATTTATATTGGTAAGAAAAGTGAAGTAAGGGAATAAATTTAAAAGAAAGTGCAATAAATAAAATAATAAATCATATAATTAAGAGAAAATGACTCATATAATTTTAAAAAAATAATATTATATATATACCTTTCAATTATGAATAGTCATATAAAGAAATAAATTTACAATTCTCCAAAATAAATCAGGCAAATTTATATATCATGATTATATGTTATTTTTTTTTATTAGAATTCGAGTGAAGATAATTTATTTTGCTTTAAATAGTGGGAAGGACTATTAATTATTTAAAAATTAATCAATAACATCCACAATATAATAGTTTAGTAAGATTAGCTGTTCATTATTTTTGATAATTTGATTTTGTTCAGTAACAATAAAATAAATTAATTCATAATATTTCTTAAAAATATTCTTTTGTCAGTCAACTGTAGATAATATTAATTATCTCTTAAATAAATTGGTCATCAAGTATCAATAATAAATAATTCTAGTCATTATTGGTTGATATAGTTGGTATCTATATAAATGATTACTCTAAGGGTGCGTTTGGTTCGGGATTATCCTTGATAATCTTGGTTATCCATTCAAGGTTATCAACGAAAATATTGTTTAGTTTAGGTAATCGATGATTCCCAAGTAATGTTCTATGCCCGACACGTCAGCAAAAGGGACATGCAAGCCGGAATCGTAAAACCTTGGAAAATTGAGATTTTTCTTAATTCCGAGGTTAACGAAGTTTTTTTACCCAAAATACCCTCGAATAAAAGAAAAATGTAATAAAAAGAAAAAAAATAAAAAAATAAAAAATATAATAAAATAAGATAAACAACTTTAAAAAAATAAAAAAAATGTAAACAAATATTAAAAAATAGGAAAGACATTAAAAATTTAAAAATAGGGGAAAAATTAAAAAAAACATAAAAAATAGAAAAAGTGTAAAAAAAATTTTTTAAAAAAATAAAAAAACACAAAAAATAATTAAAAACATAAAAAAATTTAAAAATATATAAAGAAAATAAAAAAAAATTAAAAAGTAAAAAAGCTTTTAAAAAATTTAAAAAAAATAAAAAACGGGGAAAAAAATTAAAAAATGAAAATAAACAAATAAAAAAATAAAAAAAACACAAAAATAAAGAAAAACATGATAAAGGAAAAATAAAAAAACGTAGAATTTAAATAATAATAATAATAATATATCGTTAGTTTTGTAACTAAGGGTAATATAGTAAAATATTAAACTAGGTTATTTATTAAAACCTTCAAATAAATAAGTTTTTGTTGCATTACCTAAGTTAAACTAAACAACATTTGGTTATATTTTATTTCTCATAACCTTAGTTATATGATTATTTGGTAATCACATAACCAAAGTTATACATGATAACTTGAACCAAATGCATCCTAATAGATTTTGAAGTCAATACTAAGCGAGTGTAAAATAACTCATTAAATACCTGACCTTCCATATGTAAATGACTATTATACTGGGATAAATGTCTCCTATAATTTTACCCCTTCCTCAAAGTGTGAAGTTACCCCACAGGGATTGCTAGGATCTCCACCTCTATTGCTCTAATAATAATAATAATTCTAAAAAATAATAATAAGGTTTAACTTGAAATGAATATTATTTTATAAGATATAATAATAAAAATTAAGGAAGCCACAGAGAAATTTGTATGTATATTTTGTGTTTAACTTAGTTGTAAGATGAATATATATATATTGGTAAGAAAAGTGAAGAAAGGGGATAAAATTAAAAGAAAATGTAACAAATAAAATAATCAATCATATAATTAGAAGCAAATGACTCATATAATTTTTAAAAATAGTATTATATATATCTACCTTTCAATTATGAATATAGAAATAAATTTACAATTCTCCAAAATAAATCAGGCAAGTTTATATATCATGATTATATGTTATTTTTTTATTAGAATTCGAGTGAAGATAATTTATTTTACATTAAATAGTGGAAGGAACTATTAATTATTTAAAAAATAATCGATAACATCCACAATACAATAGCTTGAGTAAGATTAGGTTTATTATTTTTGGTAATTTAATTTTATTCTGTTAAAATAAAAAAATAATTCATAATATCTCTTAAAAGCTTTCTTTTAACTCCTAAATAAATTTGGCAATCAAGTATCAATAATAAATAATTCTAGTCATGATGAATTGACATAATTTGTTATATGGATGGTTGCTAAATAATTCTAGTCCTTATGGATTGACACGATTTGTATACATATAGATGGTTGCTCTAAGTAGAATTTGAAATCAATACTCTCAGCAAGTGCAAAATACTTCACTGGATGTCTAGTCTCCCATATGTAAATAGCTGCTACGCTATGACAAATATTCCCTATAATTTTATCCTCTTCCAAAAAGTATGAAGTCACCCTGAAATGATCACTAGGATGATAACGTCACCTCTATTTTCTAATAATAATAATTCTAATTATTATATATATATATGGGATAGGATGAGTGGACTAGAAGGTAACATGATGATCAAAGTCTAGATGATGGGACGGTCAAAGTCAATATGAGGTGGCAGCCACTCTCTAGAAAGAGTGAAGTCCTCTCATCTGGCTTTGATTAAACCACACAGTACTAAGCTTCTTAGATCCCACTAGATAGAGTTACAATTCGGTTGGATAAAGGTGTTCAGCCCTTAAGCCGAGTGAACTAGGAAATCTAGTGTCTCAAGGGCAACCAGATCTTAAGGTGGTCAAGCTTAAGGCCGACCAACCTTACATATCGGACGGGATGGCTGACTTACTCCACAACATACCCATCATAAGTAACAGTGTGTATGAACATCCGTCCAGCCCTAGAGTCGGATAAGTATACATACCTCGGCTATATAAAAATCTGGTCAGGCAATGACATGATGTAGTTCAGCTCAATATACCAATTGAACTTCTTAGAACATAGTTCTGCCTCTCGATAGCCCATTATAAGCCCAGACCAAAAAAGGACGACCGAGCCTGTAGTACCTATCCTTATATTATCACCCGGGTGGGATTGCAGCAAAACATATATCAGAAGAACTTCTAAGGAGTATAAGGGACTATATTATTTCTTGAGCAGATTTTCAACATGACTAAGACATTATATCACTCTTAAATGAATGTCTCAGGACTGCACAAAATCTAACAGGAAGGTTGGCTTAAGGACTGGCTGGGTTATGCTCAACAAATAATATCAACCTAACAGGACAACCAACTTAAGGTCCAGCCAAGTTATACCCAACAGA
Organism: Zingiber officinale; assembly: GCF_018446385.1. Classification (NCBI taxonomy): domain Eukaryota; kingdom Viridiplantae; phylum Streptophyta; class Magnoliopsida; order Zingiberales; family Zingiberaceae; genus Zingiber; species Zingiber officinale. The sequence goes on from NC_056002.1 coordinate 9,858,488, forward strand.
TACCATCAGGCTAATAGGACGGTCAGCTTAAGGGTCGATCGGGTTATGCTCAACAGATAACATCAGCCTAATATGACGACCAGCTTAAGTATCGATTGGGTTATGCTCAGCAGATGACATCATCCTAACAAAGTAGTCGACTTAAGGACCAGCCTTATTATATTCAGTTGATAGCATCATCTCTATAGGGCGGTCGACTTAATGACCGACCGAGATATGTTCAGCAGACAACATCTTAACAACCTAGTATAATAATAATTATGTGCCAGAGAATATCCTTCTGGAACCTTTTTCAAGACCATCGTATCTCCTATTAGCAGACCAATTATAATAGCATATTCCTTAGGTGACTCCAGTGATAACAGAAACTATAAATGACAAAAGGGGTGTACATCTGGGTTAGTAGAAGATTCCTTGGATAACTGTGGTTGTACACTCTTTTTTACCTAACAACCTCTAACACATTTCATCATCTCATGATTGTGGAGGTTATGCAAGGTGATATATAATAGGGGAGTCCTCTCCGTAATGAAGGTATGCTTACTGACATCTATAACTTTACTCTCATGCAGACGTTTTGATTGTTCTTCATTCACTCGAACTGGGACTGACTTGAGCATCGGAAGACCTTCGCCAAGGACCCCCCTAATTTCAAGGCACTGATGTTTTGTTAGATCGTCTCCTTGTGTGCAAGATCAAAGGAGAAGCTTCTTTTGGAGAGGAAAGTCTTCGGATGGTGAATCATTCATCCACCGTGCCCAGTGCGTTATCCCTGCAGGTCTCATACAGGATCAAATTTGGCACCGTCTGTGGGAATCTTTGCTTGAATCTAAGAATCGGAGATGGAAGAGGCTAGAAAACTCACTATCATTACTTTGACGCAAGGGGAACTAGATCTACTCATCAACACCAGCGTCCAAAGGACGCTGTAGAAGCAGCAACAACAACAACAACAAGGAGCCACCGGTGGTACTCTGCCACCACCCAATCTAGTTACATCTACAATAACTCATCAGAGGGAGAGAGTGGCTAGCGAGGAAGGCCCAGTTCATTTGGAATGTGTGTCTCACTCACTGGCTCCCCGACATCGAGCTCTTTTTCGCATGCCGCTCGAGCATATGGACGAAGAGGAACCCCACCGAGAATCCTATGAGGAAGCACCTGTATAAGAAATACGAAGGGGAAAGGCTCTTGCATGATACGACTCCCCTAAAGAAGTTAACACCCCATTTGCTCCAAAGGTGTTAGAAAATAAGCTATCAAAGCATTATCAAAACTTGGTCATAGGGGAATATTCAAGGTCGATTGACCATGAGGATCATCTTGTCAAATTTGAGCATGCTGACATCCTTCACCAATTTACCGATAATGTGAAGTGTCGGATGTTCCTCATCACCTTTGGCAGTTCCTCATCACCTCTGAAGATAATAGAGGTCATTTTTAATTCTCTCATAAAACACAATAGCATTTGTTCCTCTATCCTTTATAAGATAATGATTATGATGAAACTAAAAAAATGACATTATTATCAAGATAAAATTGACGTGTAGAAAGTAAATTTTTAGTGATAGATGGAACATGAAAGACATTGCGCATGTGAAAAGTTCGATTAGATAAATGAACATATGTGTTTCCAAGATTAGCAATTTGTAAACCTGAACCATCGCTTACTTGCACTGTATTTGAGCCATAATATGGCATTACGCCTGTAAGGATATTATAATCTGATGTGACATGATGAGTTGCTACAGTGTCAATATACCAATCAGTAGATGAAAACTCTGGGGTTCTACCACAAGTAGGCACAGACGAAAGAACTTTAGGATATACTTGTGAAATAGATGGTTGTCTTGAGGCTGTAGGACCACCAATGAAATTTGAGTCAAATGGACTATGTGAAAGGTCTCTATGCAAGGTTTGTCTGTGTGCACAAGATTATAAGAGGAGAACATCCATTAGAGTTGGCTCGTGGAATCTTGAAGAGCTTTCCGATTTGTTCATGATCGTTCTTCCGACAGCAAGTTATTCTTCGATATCTTCTCCGATCTTTTTCTTCGAGCATCACTGTGAGTTTTATAGTTTTGTATTTATATATTTTTCATGCTCTAGAACTATCAACAACCTCATCAGAATCATAAATTGAGGCCTATGCTGGAATCGCACAATGGCATGTCACCAAGAAAATGAAGATGAAGCAAGCTCATTCAAAATGAGCATCGATGAAGGAGCGACATCAGAAGAAAGCAGCGCTTCAGGGGAGCTTCAGATTGCAGGATCGACAAGGTAAGTCAGGTACAGTCTCTTCCTCCTGACAAGTCATTTCAGTTTATAAAACTATTATCGAAAATTTGTTGTAAGTTAGAAAAAAGAAAATAAGGAGTTAAAATCAACCTTAGTTGGTTCTTATCGATTAGAAAATTTTGATAAAGTAAAAATAAAAATTAAAAATTGAAAAAGGAAATGGAAAATTTGAAAAGTCACGCATGCTCAACTTTTATTACTTCTAATTTTAAAAATTTTCAGGACTTAACTGGTATCTTAAATATCATAAGGGTCAAATTAGGAAAATATCATAGAAATATATTCCTAAAAAATTCTTGATTAATCCTGTAGGAAGGAATCTATTGTGGGTTCCAAAATCATATTTAGATTAATTATCTTTTTTGATTTAAGGGCCTTCAGAGAGAAAATTAAATATTTAATTTCTTTAAAAGACTTTATCTAGAAAGTGGTTGTTGTTCCAATAACCAAGAAGGTCTAATGCCTCGTCACAGCCTGAAAATCAATTATTGAAATAAATATTTAATTAACTTACCATGAAGCTTTTAACTAATGCTTTAAATTGTTTGTTCAAATTTCTGTTAGAAAAAGTCAGATCATTAAAATTTATTTAAGTTATTTTTTTTGTGAAACTTTAATCTAAACGTTTTTTAAAAAATTTTTTTGTTAGAAAATTTTCTATGAACTAGTTATCAAAATGCAAAATTTTAAATTTTGCCTCTCAACTTTTTGTGAAATTTTTTTCTATTCAACCCTTGTTAATTAAAAAAGAAAAAAAGGAGGAATTTTGTTTGTAAAACCAAAGTTTTTAACTTAACCTTTCATATTTTTCCCCTTAGACTTTAAATTTAGCTTTTCCAAAGTCATATTAAAAGTACCCCAAGTCAGGTTAGGTCTTATTAGTATTTGATCTCTGTGTCTAAGTGTGCAGGAGCTTAGGAGCACAGGAAGTTGAGTAGAAGATGCAGCTAGCAAAAAAGATAGCATGGGAAGAGAGTCGACGGGCTCGATGCATCCGAGGGATGAGGTGTTGTGGAAGAGTACACCGGTGGATGAGAAGGACAAGTGCGGCAGTCTGAGGGACGAGAAGTCGGAGAGAAAGTCTGCTCGAGGAGAAGGCCAGAAAATGGATTTGGGTGAGTCCTATTTCAGTTGGCTGAAATCATCCAAGCGATCAGAGCAGCAAGAGAGCCAAAAGGGAGCTGCGGAGCTGCTGAAGGCGCTCTCAAAGGAGTTAAAGGCTCCTCCACGCCTTTAACTGGGAAGGCGCCTTCAACCCACCATGGAAGGTGCCTTCGAACAGGCAAATATTACCATTGCCAAAGGACAAACCTTTATCCTTTGTCACCTCGCTAGAGGCGCCTTCCAACCCCATATAAGATTTTCGAGGAGCTATAAAAAGATCCTTGGACCTGGGAAATAAATATCAACTCCAGTATGCATTTCCTAGCCAACTGTTTAAGCAATTAACGAGTGTAAAAGGCTTCTCTACCTTCACCGAAGGAGATCTTTTATAGCTTTTTTGTTATCCTTTGATTAATAACTACCTAGGTTGTAATCAAGTAAATCTTGTGCCTTGTCTTTTTAGTTGTTTATTTAATTTACTATTATTGTTACTTTTAATTAAAGTTGAAAGAACAGGAAGGGTGTTGCTTTTGTTGATAGGTATTTCATCCCTCTCTTGTCGGCCACCAACGGCCTAACAATTGGTATCAGAGCCCAACCATCTCAGAAGGACTAATCACTGACTAAAGCAGCGAAACAATGGTCGGACCTACAATCTTCCCACCGAAGTTCGAGGGAGAATTTGTGTCATGGAAGAAACGTATGGAGGTAATTTTTAAAACTAATTTTGAAATTTTATTAATAATTAAATGTAGTTTTGTAGCTCCTAAAAGACCCCCTAAGGAATGTTGGTTGCTACTCGGAAAACCTAGAGGTTCCACTGTACAAAAATTTTGTACAAAGGTCTGAACCTTTTCCTAGCTACCATGTGTTCTTTTAAATTAAATTTTGGATCGCCTGAGGAACTTAACACGTTTGATCCAAAACTTAATCTATTCGTTCTTTTAGGTTTTGACTTGGGTCTCCTGCGGAACTTAACACGTTCGACCCAAATCACCTTAAGTTATTAATTCCATTAAATATTAATTTCCATAATTGGTTCCCAGTACAGACGTGGTGAGGCACATGGCCTTCTTGGATATGGGAGCAACCACCACCGACGAGACAAACCTTTTACAGAAAGCTAATATTTAATTTCCTAAAATAACTTTAGGTTAATCGAAAAGAACAATCAAATCACAAGGAAAAATAAAACAAAAGAACACAACATCGAAAAACATATTCGAAATACTAGAATCGTAAGCCTCTTATATTTGGTATTATTTCCATAAATAACTAGCATGATGCGGAAAAGGAAAAACAACTAGTTATACCTTCTAGAAAAAACCTCTTGATCTTCTACCGTATTCCTCTTCTAACATCGGACGTTGTGTGAGCAGCGATCTTCCGAGATGAGAAACCACCAACCACCTTCTTCTCCTCCTAGCTAGGTTCGGCCACAAAGAAGCTTTACCAAGGATGAAGAACAAAACACCAACCAAGCTCCAAGAGACGCAAGCTTTCTCTCCTTCTTCTTCTTCTTCTTCTTCTCCAAGTAGTATCCGGCCGCCGCAAGAGCTCCAAGGGGAGAGAGAGGTTCGGCCACCACAAGAGGAAGAGAGGGATAGAATGATGATGATGGCTGGACACACCAAGGAACAAAAGAGGGAGAGAAATAATAGATGTTGTGTTTCATGAAGGCACCCCCACCCCTTCTTTTATATTCCTTGGCCTAGGCAAATTAGGAAATTTAATTACAATAAAATTTCCTTAATTTCCTTGACATGATTTAATTGAGAAAAATAAAATAAAATTTCCCAATTTAATCTATATTGGCCGGCCACATCAAGGGGAAACAATTTAGACAAGTTTTAATCAACAAATTAAAACTTCCTAATTTGTTTCCGAAAATTTTAAAAAATAAAATTTCTCTTCAAAAATCTCTTCATGGTTGATAAAAGGAAATTTCTATAATTTTAATTTTACAACATGTGAATAATTTTTAAAGAGAAAATAAAAAATTTCACCAATCTACAAATAAGGAAAGAGATCTCTTTCTTTAATCTTTTGTAGATCTTTTACAAGAGAGATATTTAAATTTTAATTCTCTTTAATAAATTATATCTTCCACATAATAAAAATTAAAATTAAAATCCTTTTTTAATTTAATATGGCCGGCCCCTCTAGCTTGGGTTCAAGCTAGGGCCGACCACCCCAACTTATGCTTAGGCCGGCCCTAGCTTGGTTCCCAAGCTAGCTTGGCCGGCCTCCTTTAGGTGGGTATAGAAGGTGGGTATAGGTGGGTATAGTACTCTATAAATAAGAGGCTACGATAGGGACCGAGAGGAGGAATTAGTTTTGGTCTCCCGATAAAATTAAGCATCCCGTGTTTGCCCCGAACACACAACTTAATTTTATCAATAATAATTCATTCCACTAGAGAACTATTATTGAACTACCGCACCAATCCCAAATTACATTTTTGGGCTCCTTCTTATTATGAGTGTGTTAGTCTCCCTGTGTTTAAGATATCGAATGTCCACTAATTAAATGAGTTACTGACAACTCATTTAATTAATATCTTAGTCCAAGAGTAGTATCACTCAACTTTATCGTCATATCAGACTAAGTCCACCTGCAGGGTTTAACATGACAATCCTTATGAGCTCCTCTTGAGGACATTATCAACCTAGTATCTCTAGGACACAGTTTCCTTCTATAATCAACAACATACACTATAAGTGATACCATTTTCCAATTTATCGGGCTTATTGATTCGTCGAACTAAATCTCACCAATTGATAAATTAAAGAAATAAATATCAAATATATGTGCTTGTTATTATATTAGGATTAAGAGCACACACTTCCATAATAACCGAGGTCTTTGTTTCTTTATAAAGTCAGTATAAAAGAAACGACCTCAAATGATCCTACTCAATACACTCTGAGTGTACTAGTGTAATTATACAGTCAAGATAAACTGATACCTAATTACACTACGACCTTCTAATGGTTTGTTCCTTTCCATTTTGGTCGCGAGCTACAGTTTATAATTTATAAGTTATTGATAATATCATCTTCTGTATGTGGCACCACATACTATATTATCTACAATATAAATTAATTGAACAACTACAACTAAATGTAGACAATTTGACCAAATGTGATTCTTTATTCATAATGAATGTTTACAAAGCTTAGGCTTTCAGTATACACTCCAACAAGGAAATGAAAAAGAAGAGTACCAATGGGCCAAGAAGGAGCAAGCAGATTTCGTAGCAAACAGACGAGTTGAGTTCCATCTACTCAGCATACTTCCACCCTAGGAAGTAAATTGTATCGGAGATTATGAATCAGCAAAGGACCTTTTGAAGAAGTTCCTAGAGCTACACGAAGAAACTTCCGAAGCAAAGCTCACGAGATGGGACCTACTCTGGAACCAACTAATGAACCTCTGGATGGAAGAAAGTGAAACAGTTGCACAGCTACACTCGAGGATCAAAGAACTCATCACCAGACTCGTGAATCTTAGAGAAAAGGTAACGAATCGAGATTCATTAAGGTATACTTTAAACACATTTCCTAGGGCACCCGAGTGGACATCTATAGTCGATTCATTTTACATATCTAAAGACCTCGAAGTTAGTTAATTAGAAAGTTTTTTTTTCTACTTTTGAACTTCACGAATCAAGATGTGCAGACTTACAAAACAAAGGAGAAAAAAACAAAGGAGAAAAGACAACCCACAACATAACACTAAAAGTCAATCAAAAGGGTAAACCATATTCAGACTCTGAAACATCCATCGACACAAATAAAGCGACACTATTGGTAAAGAAATTTAATAAATTTATTCAATTTAATAAATTTAAGTCACAGACGAAAAGGAACTATCGGAATAAAAGGAAGGTCTGATGCTATAACTGCAATGAAGAAGGGCACATCAAGGATGACTGCCCCAAATTAAAGAAAAAGGAGAATGACAAGGGCAACAGACCAAAGCACAATAATTTGAAGGTCACATGGGATGAATCGTCGATTCATTAAGGTATACTTTAAAACACATTTCCTAGGGCACCCGAGTGGACATCTATAGTCGATTCATTTTACATATCTAAAGACCTCGAAGTTAGTTAATTAGAAAGTTTTTTTTTTCTACTTTTGAACTTAAAGAATCAAGATGTGCAGACTTACAAAACAAAGGAGAAAAAAACAAAGGAGAAAAGACAACCCACAACATAGCACTAAAAGTCAATCAAAAGGGCAAACCATATTCAGACTCTGAAACATCCATCGACACAAATAAAGCGACACTATTGGTAAAGAAATTTAATAAATTTATTCAATTTAATAAATTTAAGTCACAGACGAAAAGGGACTATCGGAATAAAAGGAAGGTCTGATGCTATAACTGCAATGAAGAAGGGCACATCAAGGATGACTGCCCCCAAATTAAAGAAAAAGGAGAATGACAAGGGCAACAGACCAAAGCACAATAATTTGAACGTCACATGGGATGAATCGTCGTCCTCTAAGTCCAAGATCGAAGCTTACGCCAGACTAGCTCTACTGGCTGACCGCCAAGAAGAAGACGAAAGTAGCTCAGAAATGAGCATCGATGAAGGGGGAGGATCATCAGAGGAAAGCTCCGATGAAGGGGGAGCATCAGTTTACGAGGTGAGGTATGTGCTTTTTCACCCGAACAATCTTTCCAATTTATCAAAATATTTTCTAAAAATTTATGCAAATTAGAAAATGAAGATACTGATTTGAAAAGACAATTGGCCAAGGCATGCCCATTAGAATTATTTGATAGTTTAAAGTTTGAAAATAAAAAATTAAAAGAAAAAATAAAATTACTCAAATAAAATTCTATATACACAAATACCTATAATCATTGAAATGTTAGACCTATTAGTAGGCTAAACTATTTATGATTTTATAGTGGTCAACTTAGAAAAATCTCCAGAAGTTATATACCCCCCAAATTTTTAATTAATCCAGTAGGAAGGAACCTATATTGGGTTCCAAAATCGTATTTGGATTGAATTTTATTTTGATCTTTCAAAGTGAAAAATAAATAATTTAATTTCTTTAAGAGACATTGTCTAGAAAGTAGTTGTTGCTCCAATAACCAAAAAGGCCTAGTGTCTCGCTACAGCCTGGAAGTCAATTAATGAAATGAATGTTTAATTAACTAACTGTTAAGCATTTAAATTAACTAATGCTTTCAATGTTTGTCAAAATTCTATCAGAAATTATTTAGAAATTTTTTTACTATTTCATCACTTATATTTTTTTTAACAGTTAGAAAATTTTTCAAAGTATTTTCTTTTGACTCAAATTTTGGGCTTACACCTTAATATTTTTCTAAAATTTTTTCCTTAGACTTTTTAATGAACTTTTTTTTATTTGATCAAAAGGGGGAGAAGTGAAGAACAAGTCTAGGGGGGAGGGCACTTGCAAAGCTTAGAAAATTTTTACTTGCAAATTTTTTACATGCAAATTTTTACTTAGAAAAATTTTTGACTTGAAATTTTTTTTTTACAAATATTAAAGCTATTTCTTTTTGTGGTTTACCCTAACTTAAGTTGGATTTAATCACATCAAAAAGGGGGAGATTATTGGAATCCCGTGGTAGTTTTGATGTGATCAACAAAGTTAGATTAGGTCCTGTTAGTGTTTGATCTATGTGTCTAAGTGTGCAGTAGCTTAGGAGCACAGGAAGTCGAGCGGAAGACGCAGCTAGTGAGAAGGATGACACGGGAAGAGAGTCGACAGACTCAGTGCATCCAAAGGACGAGGTGTTGTGGAAGAGTACACCGGTGGATGAGAAGGGCGCGTGCAGCGGTCCGAGGGACGAGATGTCGAGGAGGAAATCTGCTCGAGAAGAAGACCAGAAAATGGGTTCGGGTGAGTCCTATTTTGGTTAGTCGAAATCACCCAAGCGATTGGAGCAGTAAGAGAGCCAAAAGGGAGCTGCGGAGCTACTGGAGGCACCCTCAAAGGAGTTAAAGGGGCCTCCACACCTTTCAGTGGGAATACGGCTTCAACCCACCATAGAGGGCGCCTTCAACCACTTGAAGGCGCCTTCGACCAGATAAATATTGTCGTTGCCAAAGGATAAAGTTTCATCCTTTGGCGGCTCACTAGAGGTGCCTTCCAGCCTATTGGAGGTGCCTTCCAGCCTCAAATAAAATTTTCTAGGGGCTATAAAAAGACCCCTGGACCTAGAAAATAAATATCAACTCCAGTATTCATTTCCTAGCCAACTGTCTGAGCAATTAATGAGTATAAAAGGCTTCTCTGCCTTCACCAAAGGAGATCCTTTAGAGCTTTTTCATTGTCCTTAAATTAACAATCACCTAGGTTGTAACCAAGTAAATCTTGTGCCTCATCTTTATAGTTATTAATTTAATTTACTATTATTGTTGCTTTTAATTAGAGTTGAAAGAACGGGAAGGGTATTGTTTTTGTTGATAGGCATTTCACCCCTCTCTTGCCGGCCACCAGCGGTCCAACAACCTCCCATGTAGTAGTGACAAATGAAATATGTATACAATGCCACAAGGCTCCTCACAAGCTATCAACAGCTCACACGACTAGAACAAAAAGAACATTACCACGTAGTTGTATAACAAGCAGCTCACACAGCTGTACTAAAAACACAGTGGAAGACATAAGCAAAACATACAAAATAACACAACTGACTGCGAGCCGACCCGACTTGGCACAACAAGTGCATAACTAAATAAAAGAACACCACAAGTCCAAAAATCCACATAGAGGATACATATTACAAGTATAAAAACAAAACCAACAATTTGAGAGGAAGCAATAACAAAAGAAACTGCTCGATGTGACATGGGACTGGCAGACAGGATCTCTAGATGACTCTATAAATCCTCTACCTGATCCCTGGCAAAAGAAAAATTAGTTCACGAGGTGGTGAGTGCTAATGACTGAGCAGGTAATAGACGGATAATGCATGAACATAATATATAACTAGAGATCCAAAGGTATAGAGTCCTACAAGGGAAACTAATAAGATTTATAGTGATATTATAATAATATCCATACCTGAACTCATATATTAAGCAAGTAATAGATAGTTAGGTGTAGTGAGGATCTTTAATAATACTACTTATAACTATAAGGGTAATATGTGAAGTATATACATACTACTAATAAGTAAGTCATAGTCGAAGCACATGCAATAGGTATATATCTCAAACATGTGTAAACATATCATGTTATATGGATACAATAAGAACAACAACATAAGCAAACATAATATCAAAAGCGTATGTACGGATGGTTACTTTTGCCTACCCCTCTACACCACGACCCATGTATGGTCGAGAGACCGGGACAATGATAATTGTACAACACTCCAGCTGCCACTACTCTCAAGTGACCAAGTGGATAGTTTGCATAATAGCTAACTAGCTACATAGCAAGGAGGTCTCTGCTGCTTGCAACTTCAGCTATCACTACTCATGAGTGACCGAGTAAGAGCACAACAGGACGAGCGACACGTACTCCAGCTACCACTACCCACGAGTGGCCGAGTGTGCGACTGTGATCAACGACTCTCTCTACCACAAGGGAGAATTTGTCGTTGGCATGCATGCAATGACATGATGAGCAAGATGCAATAGTCATCACATATATAAATAACAATCAGCTATGCTACAATAAAACCAGCATGCTCAATAAGGTACATGAATAAGCAGCAATCAAAGCAAGTAAACATGGTATTTAGTATCTGCTAAATATCATGGATGGCAACGAGAGACTGTATAAACATGAATCTGATCATCTTAAAGATCAAGCTGGTAAGTATCAAGCTCAGGATAAATATGAGTGGAGTCAAGGTAAATACAATTACTATCCAAATATAGCTCATGCACTAAGGTCAAAGAACTAAAGAATTAAGGTAAGAAGTACCTACCTTTATCTGTCGATCGTGCTAAACAATCCCACATCGAAACACTCGTCTCGAAAATCAGAGTCCTGTAAATAGCATAATGTACAATTTAGCTAATCACATATGCAACACTTAGCTAAATCGAAAACCCAACCCAATTAGGGGAAACCCTAATCGAATGATCATTAATTAATTTTAATTAATGATTAACTTTAATTACTCTCATTCATAAATCCTTTAATATTTCCAATCATATTCTACAATCCATTAATCATCAATCATATTCTACATTGCATTAAATAACCCTAATCATTCCATAATCCAATAGTTTAAACTAAACATAGATCAATGTCAACCACTCACCGGAGTTGATGGCTCAACCAATGACTCACAACTGGAATAACTCACTGTCAGAGAAGGTAAAATTGTTGTCCCCTTTAATCAAACATACTAATCATAATCCCAATTAATTGTTAACCAACCTAGAATCAACATAATTCAAAACACATCTTACCCAAGTTCAGTATCCCAGCTGTTCAATGAAGAACTCGGATCAAGTAGTGAGGAAGTGGAGCTCCCCGCCCTCAGTTGTCAATCATTGCTCCAACAATGGATCGATGGGCGATGGAGAACTAGCGGCAGTAGCTCATCAGATGAAGTAATGATTGAAGAGGGTCGCAACAACTGGGAGGTCGCATAGCAGGCCTTCTACTCAGACCAATGTCGAGGGAGAAAAGGGATTGACTATGTTGTGAGGCACTGGTAGTGGATCTACAACTAGGGCATGTCCCAAGGGAAGATGGCGATAAGGAGATGAAACTTCTCGTTTGTGCCGAAGAAAGGTGGTCGCCGTTGCGTAGATGTAGTCATGACTAAGAGGTCGCGCAACCGTGGTAGAGATGCCACTAGGTGACAGTATCGAGGGAGGTAAGGGGGGGTGCGATGTTAATGGTTGTGGTCGGCCGATGAGTGTCTGGCAAGGGAGTGCACACTCGCTAGTGCGGGTGGGGAGGTGTCAAGAGAGAAGGCTCTGTGGTTCTCATGTCGGTTGATGACTACTGCGTTGTCGGCTGATCTTCATGTTGTGCTCCGACCGTCGGTGCTAGAGCAGCCAACGTTGGTGATCAAGTGGTGGCAACGAAGGATCAAGAGGAGAAAAGATGAGTCGGCGACGAAGAATCAGGAGAAAGGGCGAATAAACTTAGGTCTTGCCTTTATACCTAAGTTTAATTAAATCCACTTGGATTAATCAAGTTAATCAAGAGACTTTCTCAAGCATAATTGATTCATCCCCTTAAATGTGTCATACAGACTTTCGTTTAAATCTCAAATTTTTTTTAAAATTCCTAGAAAATTTTATAAGGTTATTTCTCCAATAAGCATCAAATTGAGAGAAACATTAAGGTGTATGTTGATTATATTTTAACCATGTCTGTCCAATCTAAGGCCTTGATCTCAAATGTCGAGGAGACATGTCATATGCTCCAGCCATGCAGACTTAGACTCAACCCTATAAATGCTTATTTGAGATCAAAAGTGAAAAAAAAATCTTGGATACATTGTGACTGAATGAGCAATTGAGGTAAATCCCGAGAAGATCCAGACACTCCAAAACATGCCCCTCCCGATAATCTTAATGACGTACAACAATTGATCAGATGCATTACAACACTTTTGCGATTCATCTCTCGCTCGGCTGATCAGAGTCTCCCCTTTTTCCAAATATTGAGGAAAGCCTCCAAATTTGAATGGGATGCAAAATGCAATAAAGGTTTTGCCGAATTGAAGAATATTTATCCTGATTACCCTTACTCTCTAAACCAATGGTAGGAAAAATGCTATGGGTATATCTATCAACATCTCGAGGGAGCAGTCATCGTCCTGCTTTGATAGGAAGATGGTATATATTGCTCTGTATATTTTTTAGGTCACTTATTGAAGGATGTCGAAAGGATATACACTAATTTGGAAAAATTAGCTTTCGAATTGGCACTTACTACCCGTCGACTAAGGTTGCACTTCCTCTTTCACATGATTATAGTTTTTACCAATAGTGGTTTGAGCAAGGTGCTAACTAATCCCCAAACCTCTATGATATTGATCAAATAGACTACCAAGCCCAATGAATATGATATCTAATATCAATCGTGGATAGTCATTAAAGCTCAAGACCTAGCAGATTTTCTAATAGAAGTTCTTGACCAGGAATTATACGGGACTTGGAAAATTTATACGGATGACTTCTCCACTCGGCAGGGAAGAGGAGTTGACATATTAATAATCTCTCCTAGAGAAGATGTGGTCTAACTTTCTATTCTGTTCTATTTCCGAGCGTCCAACAACGAAGTCAAATATGAGGCATTACTTATAGAACTTCAAGCGGCAAAGCAAATCAAAGCCTTCCAATTGATCATTGATAAACCCGATTTTGTCGTGAAATAGGTATCAAAATAATTAAGTGACTAAATTCATTCTGCACTAATGAAGCATAGAGATGACTCATGTCATCTCCCAACGAATGTAACAATGATGGTATCTTAGAATTGATTTGTTATTGCTTTTTGGAATTTTATATGGAAATGGGGGTTTTTGGGTTTTGATTCTAAACCTAACAAATGAGATAGCAAAAACAAGTATCAAATTTATTCTAATAAAATGAACAACATCCTATCTACCCATCAATAGTGATCTCACAATACATTATCACTCTACGCCATGATTTCACCATCAACAAGATTAAACTAAGGAATGAAATAGCAAAGCAATTATGAAACTAAATCTAATGCAATAAAAGAGACCCTAGATATCTATTAATCATGAACCCATAACATACTGTCACTTTATGCCATGGATTACCCCATTAACAGATCCAAATGAACCCATAACATACTGTCACTTTATGCCATGGATTACTCCATTAACATATCCAAATAAATTGAAAACTAAACAAGAATTAAAACAGGATCAAATCAAACAATTCAAATTCAAGCAACCAAATGGCATCAAAACATATTCAAATTCAAATTTAAGCAACTTGTGAACTAAACATGAACCTAAGAATAGATCGAATCAAGATCTCCACTCAAGGAATTAGCAAGCATTCAGATGAATTGAAGACAATAAGAAACACTTCATCAACCCTAGCAATTAAGATCTATGAAACTAAACAACCAAGAAAAACATAAACGAAGCTGGAAATTGGAAAATAGAAATACAAAAAGGGAATCTGGAAGAAGGAGATAAACTAACATGAGCTGGGCATTCCCAAGCACCTGCTGATCTTGACAAAGATGTTAAGATCTTGCAATCAGCAAAGAACTGATCAGCTCAGATATGCAGATACAGTGAATGAAATAGACATCAGAAATTAGAGATCAGTGGCAGCAACCGAGAACCAATGGAGATAGAAGCAAACACTCCTATTCAATTGGATGTAGTCGGAGCTTCGATGGAAGAAGGTAGCTAGCTGGAAGGCGAAGAAACTAGGTCAAATCTGCTAGCTTCTCCTCTTCTCCACTTCTTCTTCTTCCCACGAAGTCGCGACATAATTATGTTCAAATGGTTGAGGTGGCGTCGTCGGCTGGTGATAGGTGGATGATGACTGGAGGAAGGGACGCCCTTGACCTCTCTTGACCGCCGACGATGGATCGGAAGAAAGAGGATCAGGATCACCGGAGCAAGATCGTCGCTTCCTCTATTTTGATGCGATCCAAATTGACGAACGACTGCCTCTATGGATGAAGCACGATAGAGTACTGTAGCTTCTCAATTGAACTGGATTTGATCAAACGACTGGAACAATTCAGATCTTGATCAATGGTGAAAAGTCGATTAAAATCCGATCCAAAAGTGGCAATCTTCATCAAAGTTCCAGATCTACTCCTCCTCAGGTTTGATGGCTCAGATCATGAAAATGGCTCAGATCTCCTCAAGTCTTGGATGGACAATCCAGATTATTCCAGAGCTTAATCTCTTCATTTAAGCTCGGATTTGACCCCAAATTTGGTTTGAGCTAATCGAGTCCATGCCTACAAAGAATATATCCAAATATTAGCATCAAATACCGTAAATATAAGATAATTTACAATTAAGTCTACAAATCAATACAACTTATGAAATGTGATATAAACATAGAATTGATACATGAGAAGATTAATGATATGTTTATATGAATCAAAATATCATGACCAAATAATGGTTATCAATCATCTACTCAAACTCTTAGTTGGTGGCTTAGCAGCTAGAAGAAAGTTTCAAAATCAGAAATGACCAATTGTGGTGATATGTAGACATTTTTGAAAAGTTAAATAGCGATTTTAAGAAGTCACTTTACAAAAGATTCTTCAAGCAGATAATAAAAAGGCAAATGAACCGAATACACTAGCAAGCACATTGGCAGGATGGAAAATGGATGACTACGTGTCTCAAACTCTGTTAGTTTTTCAGGTCAAACATGCTTCTAGGCAGGATGAGTGATATGAGCACCCTGTATATCACATTATGGGTGTATCAAATTAAAATTAATATACTAAACCCCTCTATACTAATATAGTATAAAGATAACTCGGGTCGTCTCTTACAATGAATGTAATGACAAAGTGATAAACCTAGGATTCGATATTATTACTTTTGGGTTTTTTCACTAAGGAACTGGGGAGTTTGGGTTTGAGTTCTAAAACTAAGAAATGAAGAGCAATGCATATAATAAAATCTAATCATAATAAATGAAGGACAGTGCAATTAATAAAAACCTAATCTAACCAAAACTACGATTGCAAGAGAATTGAAAGAAACATGAAGTAAACAATTAACGAAACTTAGAGCATTAAAGAAACCTAATATAATTTAACCCAATTGCATTAAATGAAAACATAAAACTTAGCAATTGAAAGATCAATACAAAGCAAGAGTTAAGCAAACTAAGATGCATCTAATTGAACCTAACTATTGAAATAGGCATTTCACCGAACACATGATAGACATGAATTAAGTTGAACCAAGTATGTGTAATTTGAAACATGGGAGAAGAGGCATTCGCTGGCAGATCCTGAGCTTGATGTGGGTTGCAGCTGAAGATGAAGATCGGAGCATCTCCTCTTCTAACCTGAAGAGGGAAGGAGCTCTAGCAATGGCGACGTGGCTGGATGGCGAGGAAGGTACCGTCGGGTGTGCGTCGTAAGGAAGCTATGTTCGGGAGAGATAATGTGATGGATGAAGAAGATGGAGTGGTCGCCGACCCTTAGAGGTGAGGAGACAACGATGAGAGGTCTGGTGGCCAACGATAGTGAAGAAGACTGATGAAGGAGAGTGGCGTCGGTGTTGGTGTCAAGCGGAAATAGAATGTCCCTCCCCCCTTTTTCTGCATGAGGAGAAGAGGCAAGGTACTCTCCCTCCAATCTGAGTCGTCCGTGCATGTGAAGAAGAGAGATGAAGTTCTGACCGTTAGATCATGAGATGAGCCGTTCAGATTGCTTGAGATTAAATTGAGGCTGATTTCCTCCTTTTGATTAAATGATCCACGTAACTTTTGTTGGAATCCCAAGGTTATTTTAATGTAATCAAACAAATTAAGTTAGGTCAAAAGCTATAAACGACAAGCAATTTCATTTACAACACTTGTGCGCTTTCCATTTTTGTTTAGCTTCTTCATTTTTATGCTTTCACTGCTGTAAGAAGTTTCTCCACCTGAAGGAGTATTTAGTGTGCTTCATTTCCTTGGATTAACAACCTCCCCAGTTGTAACCAAGTAAATCCCTTGAGCCTCATCTTTTTGGTTTATTTCTAATTTTATTTATACAAGTGTTCATTTAAGTCTGAGAAGGGTATTTTTCTGTTTTATATTATGTAGGGATATTCAAACCCCCTTCTAGCCAACCCAACGGTCCCAACAAGTGGTATCAGAGCCAAGGCACTTCAGGAGGACTAACCATCGATCGAAGCAAAGACGATGGCCGGACCGAGCATATACTCGCCGAAGTTCAAGGGGGAGTTCGCTAGCTGGAAAAACTGAATGCAGGTATTCTTTAAAACTGACTTTGAATTGCTTTTAATAATGAAGTTCGGTTTTGCAGCACCTGAAGGTAAGGAAGAATACTAGTGGACGAAGAAAGTGCAGGCCGACTACGTGGCAAATGACAAAGTAGAATTCCATTTGCTGAGCGTCATTCCGCCACAAGAAGTCAACCAGATCAGCACCTACAACTCAGCAAAGGAGCTTTGAGAGAAGTTTCTTGAGCTACACGAAGGGACATCCGAAGTCAAGCTCGCAAGACGAGACTTACTCCGCAACCAGCTGACGAACCTACGGTTTGAAGAAGACGAAACGATTACACATCTTCACTCGAGGACTAAGGAGCTCATCACCGGACTTTTGAATCTCAGAGAAAAGGTAAGTAACTGAGATTCGCTAAGGTACGCTCTTAATGCATTCCCTAGGAATACCAAATGGGCATCATTAGTAGATGTCTTCTATATCTCTAAGGACTTAGAATTTATTACCTTAGAAGAATTCTTTTCAATTTTTGAAGTGCATGAATCGAGATGTGCATGTACAAAGGAGCCGAAGCACAACATCGCCCTCAAAGTAATAAGAGACGAACATGAGTCAGAATCTTCTCTCGACGACGAGAAAATGGTGATGATGGTAAGATGTTTTAAAAAGTTATGTAAATCTAGAAAAACTAACCATCCATAAGGTAGAAAGAAAAGGACGATTAGATGCTACCACTGCAACGAAGAAGGGAACATCAAAGACAACTGCCCCAAGCTAAGGAACAGGACAAGGATAAAGGAAAGAAGCCTGTTCAAACGAACAAGTACAAGACACTAAAGGCGACATGAGACGATATACATCGTCCGAATCGAAAGTCGAGGCTTTCTCCGGACTTGCATTAATGGCAAGTCATCAAGAAGATGAAAATGAAGCAAGCTCATCCGAAATAAGCATCGAGAGCATCAATGAAGGGGGAGCTACATTGGAAGAAAGCAGCAATTTAAGGGGAGCTACGGATAACGAAGTTGACAAGGTAAGTCAAGTACGATCTCTCTCACCTAACAAGTTATTCAAATTTATAAAATTATTAACTAAAGATTGTTAAAAACTTGAAAAATAAATTAAAATTTTAAAATTAATTTTAGCAAAATCTTGCCCATTAGAAGAGTTTGACAAGCTTAAACTGGAAAATGATATTTTGCAAAAAGGAATAAGTAACTTGAAAAATAATGCATGCTCATATAACACTAGTTTTAGAAAGTTCAATAACCTAAATTGGTATTTTAGATATCACAAAAGATAAATTAAAAATATTTCAAAGAAATATGTCCCTAAGAAATACCTAATCAATCCAGTTGGCTGGAACCTATATTGGGTTCCCAAGTCTTACCTAACTTGAACTTTATTTAGACCATGAGCTTTCAGCGAGAAAATTAAATATTTAAATTTTCTTATGCGGCTTTATCTAGAAGTGGTTGATGATCCAATAACTAAGAAGGTCTAGTGCCTCACCACAGCCTGGAAGTCAAATATTGAAATAAAATGTTTAATTGACTAACTGATAGAGCATTAAAATTGAAATTAGAGAATGCTTTGAATAGTTATTCAATTATGTTGGAAAATTCTAATTTTTTTTTTGAAAATATGTTTAACTTCTTAGAAAATATTTCTTTAGAATTTTGATAACTTAGAAATTGTTTTAAACTCATTTTTACTTAAAGTTTCTTTTAATTTATTTATTTTTAATTTATTTTTTACTTAGAAATTTTTTCTTTACCAAAATTCATACAAAAAATTAATTCTTGAAAATTTTATTTAACTAAGGAAATTTTTCATTTTTTTTTACTTAGAAAATGTCTCTATAATTATTACATTGTTAGCGCTATTAAAATTATTTTCAATATTTCCAAAATCAGAGTTTACTTAGAAATCTTTGTTATTTGAATTTTTTTTTGGAGTTTTATAAAAGTTACCCTTAGATTTTTATTGTACCCCATTTTTTATGTGATCAAAGGGGGAGAAAAAAAATTAAGTCTAGAGATAGGTAGCTTTAAAAAAAATAAATTTTCTATTTTTGTGTTTTATTGCAAAATTTATTTTTGCTTTAACTTTATTTGTTTACCCTATCTTAACTTGGGTTGCTCACATCAAAAAGGGAGAGATTGTCGGAATCCCAAGGTTGTTTTGATGTGATCAAGCAAGTTAAGTTAGCTCCTGTTGGTTTCTGATCTCTATGTCTAAGTGTGCAGGAGCTTAGGAGTACAGGAAGTCGAGCTGAAGACGCGGCTAGCGAGAAGGACAGTATGGGAGAGAGCCGACAGGCTCGATGCATCTGAGGGACGAGGCACCATTGAAGAGTACACCGGTGGATGAGAAGAACGTGCGCGTCGTTTGAGGGATCAGAAGCCGGAGCGGAAGCCTGCTCGAGGAGAAGGCCGAAATTTTGTTCGGATGAGCCTTATTTCGGTTGGTCGAAGTCACCCAAGCGAGCTGAGCTGGAGCCGAAGACCCGGACCGAGGTGAGCAGCATAGGAGCAGAGAGCCCGAACCAAAAAGTCAACCTTGTTGACTTTAAGGGTTTAGGTGCCCGGACCCAATCCGGGCGCTCGGAGCGATTCCGGGTTCCCGGAGCGATTCCAGGTGCTCGAAGCAATTCCGAGTGCCCGGAGCGATTCCGGGTGCTCGGAACCCTATTCTATCCATTTCGTGTTTGACCGCGATCCGTTACGGTGGGGATAAAGTTTTATCCCCCTCCAGATGCTTGAAACCCTTCCAGACGCCCCAACTATGGCTATAAATATAGTCTTGGTCCAAGAAACTATGAACGACAAGCAATTTCATTTACAACACTTGTGTGCTTTCCATTTTTGTTTAGCTTCTTCATTTTTGTGCTTTTACTACTGTAAGATGCTTCTCCACCTGAAGGAGTATTTAGCACATTTCATTTTCTTGGATTAACAACCTTCCCGGTTGTAACCAAGTAAATCCCTTGAGCCTTGTCTTTTTGGTTTATTTCTAATTTTATTTATGCAAGTGTTCATTTAAGTCCGAGAAGGATATTTTTCTGTTTTATATTGTATAGGGCTATTCAACCCCCCTTCTAGCCGGTCCAACGGTCCCAACAACTTTAAATCTGGATGGAGGGCTAGATGACTTAAATATGAATGAAGGAACAAGATCTCTCTAATTTTGGATCAACGGTTCATATTGATTCAGCTTGATCTCCTCCATTTGACCTTCTAATTATGTCAAATTCGATCCTACTCAACCATAATTCATGTCTCTTTGGATTTCCTATAAAATCATATTTAAATCATAAGATTTAATTCCATAATTATAGAAAATTTAAAAATAATTAACTTAAAATAAATTTCTACTCATAAAGCCTAATATAAATACCAAATTTAGATGGTAAAAAAAATCCAAACATCAGAGCCAAAATAATACAAAAAATGCTAATTATCAATGAACATGCCAATTGGAGAACAACCCATCGTTGCCTATTTCAAGCAGGGAATCTTGCCTATCAATCTGGAGCAAGCCTGACTACTCAAAAGAAGGGCTTCCCGCTTTACTTTAGTTGGGGACATAATGTATCAGCAATTCTTCTTGTGCCCCCTCCTCAAGTGTCTCAACCTGGATGATGTCGATTATGTAATATGGGAGGTTCATGAAGGTATTTGTGGAAACCACATTGGAGGAAGGACATTCGGCTCAAAAGGCGTTGCAAGGTCGATATTTTTGGCCAACAACGTAGGCTGATGCTGCTCAATTCATCGTAACCTGCATTCATTGCCAAAGACATCAAAATTCTCCCATTGCCCTACTAAGTTCTTGAAAACCTCCACAATATCAACCCCCTGTGACCAGTGAAGCATGGACATTGTAAAACCCTTCCCGATTAGGCCTTAGCAAAAGAAATTCCTCCTAGTTGTTGTGGATTACTTTTCTAAATGGGTAAACTGAAGCATTAGGCCGAATAACTGAAGATTTAGTCAAGAAATTCCTGTGGAATAATGTCATTTGCCGATATGACATCTATCACAAGGTTGTCTCCGATAATGATAAGAAATTTCAGGATCGTCAACTAAAACAATAGTGTAAAGGATTCTAAATCCAATAACCATTCACTTCAATAGCCTACTCACAGAGCAATGGACAAACCAAAGTGGTCAATCAAGAAATAGTTCGT
The DNA here is from genome assembly GCF_018446385.1 of Zingiber officinale. NCBI lineage: Eukaryota > Viridiplantae > Streptophyta > Magnoliopsida > Zingiberales > Zingiberaceae > Zingiber > Zingiber officinale. The sequence continues at coordinate 9,879,988 of NC_056002.1, forward strand.
GGACTCAAAATCAAATTGAACCATGTCAAAAACAGTTGGATAGATGAGTTGTCAAACATTCTATGGGCTTACGGAATCACGCCTTGAAAAGGCTTAGCAATGACTCCTTTTCATCTTGTCTACGAAGGAGAAGACATCGTTCCAATAGAGATTGGAGAAGAATCAATTCAAAGAAACACTTATGGATAGGAAAATTATGGAGAACGACTCCTGGATCTCGACTTGATCACTGAGACTTAAGAAATAGTGGCTGCTTGACTTAAGGTATATTGACAGCGAATGTGTGTTAAGTATAATAAATGGGTTATTTATTCCTCACACTTTCCAAGTCAAAGACTTGGTTTGGAAGAAGGTTAAACCGGTTGGGGATGTGAGCAAATTAGAGCCACAATAGCGAGGGTCTTTCCGAGTAATTAGTAAAATCTATCCTGTAAAATAGAGTTAGTATAGTTAAAATAAAATGATTATTAATTAAATCCTATATATTCAAGACTAAGGTGGCGTTTGGTTCTCTCCTAGGAATCAGAATGGAAATGGGTATCATAGTATTATAGAATGAGAATGGGTATGAGCTTAAGTATCATTCATAAAAATAATGTTTGGTTAGTTGAATATTTTAAATCAAAATAAATCTAAATTTCCTTTTTTACCCTTAGAGGAAAATAAGAGAAAAAATTAGATGAAAGAGAAAGTTGAATGTGAGAGAAACATATGATGAGAGAGAAAGTATGATGAGAAAAAATAAAGAGAGAGAAAGTGTGATTAGAGAAAATGAGGAGAGAAAGCGTGATAGGAGAGATTGAGAAGAGAAAAAACATGATGAGAGAGAAAGTATGATGAAAAAATAAGAGAAAATGATGAGAGAGAAAATAATGAGAGAGTGTGTGTGATGAGAGAGAATACAGAGAGAAAATGGTAGTGAATGTGTGATGAGAGAGAATGAGGAGAGAGAGTGTGATGGAAGAGAATGAAGAGAGAGAAAGTGTGATGAGAGAAAATATGGAGAGAGAGAGTATGGTAAGAGAGATTGAGGAGAGAGAAAGTATGATGAAAGAGAAAGTCAGATGAAAAAATGAGGAGAGAATGAAGAGAGAGAAAATAATAAGAGAGTGTGTGTAATGAGAGAGAATACAGAGATAAAATGATAGCGAATGTGTGATGAGAGAGAATGAGAAGAGAAAGTGTGATGAGAGAAAATATAGAGAGAGAGTATGGTAAGAGAGATTGAGGAGAGAGAAAGTATGATGAAAGAAAAAGTATGATGAAATAATGAGGAGAGAATGTGTGTGATGTGAGAGAATACAGAGAGAAAATTGTAGAGAATATGTAATGAGAGAGAATGTGGAGAGAGAGTGTGATGGAAGAGAATAAAGAGAGAGAAAGTGTGATGAGAGAAAATATGGAAAAAGAGTATGGTAAGAGAGATTGAGGAGAGAGAAAGTATGATGAAAAATGAGAAGAGAATGAAGAGAGAGAAAATAATGAGAGAGAGTGTGTGATAAGAGAGAATACATAGAGAAAATGATAGAGAATGTGTGATGAGAGAGAAAGAGGAGAGAGAAAGTATGTCGAGAGAGAAAATGTGATGCTAGAATAAGGAGAGAGAAAGTATGATAAAGAGAACAAGAAGAGAGAGTGAAATGAAAGAAAAATTTTAAAAATATACTAAGGGTATTTTTGTCCAAAACTTAATTCTTATTCCCATTTCATCAAAACCTAAGGGAGAAGGTGGGTTTCATTCATACCCAAGTTTTTTATTTTCATTCCAAAATCTTGATTATATTCCCATCAACCAAACACAAAGTTTGGGAATGAATCCATTCTCTCATTCCCAAACCTCTAAACCAAACGCCAAGGTGGCGTTTGGTTCTCTCCTAGAAATCAGAATGGGAATGAGTATCATATTATTATGGAATGGGAATGAGTATGAGCTTTAGTATCATTCTTAAAAATAATGTTTGGTTAGTTGAATATTTTCAATCAGAATGAACCTAAATTTTCTTTTTTACCCTTAGAGGAAAATAAGAGAAAAAATTAGATGGAAGAGAAAGTTGAATATAAGATAAACATATGATGAGAGAGAATGATGAGAGAAAAAGTGTGATGGGAAAAAATAAAGAGAGGGAAAGTGTGAAGAGAGAAAATGAGGAGAGAAAGCATAATAGGAGTGATTAAGATGAGAAAAAGTATGATGAGAGAGAAAGTATGATGAAAAAATGGGAAGAGAATGATGAGAGAAAATAATGAGAGAGAATATAGAGAGAAAATGGTAGCGAATGTGTGATGAGAGAGTGTGATGGAAGAGAATGAAGAGAGAGAAAGTATGATGAGAGGAAATATGAAGAGAGAGAGAGTATGGCAAAAGAGATTGAGGAGAGAGTAAGTATGATGAAAGAGAAAGTATGATGAAAAAATGAGGAGAGAATGAAGCGAGAGAAAATAATGAGAGAGAGAGTGTGTGATGAGAGAAAATGAGGAGAGAGAGTGTGATGGAAGAGAATGAAGAGAGAGAAAGTATGATGAGAGAAAATATGGAGAGAGTATGGTAAGAGAGATTGAGGAGAGAGAAAATATGATGAAAAAATGAGGAGAGAATGAAGAGAGAGAAAATAATGAGAGAGAATGTGTGTGATGAGAGAGAATACAAAGAGAAAATTATAGAGAATGTGTGATGAGAGAGAATGAGGAGAGAGACTAAAATGGAAGAGAATGAAGAGAGAGAAAGTATGATGAAAGAAAATATGGAAAAAGAGTATGGTAAGAAAGATTGAGGAAAGAAAATATGATGAGAGAGAAATATGATGAAAAAATGATAAGAGAATGAAGAGAGAGAAAATAATGAGGCAGTGTGTGATAAGAGAAAATACATAGAGAAAATGGTAGAGAATGTGTGATGAGAGAGAATGAGGAGGGAGAAAGTATGCTGAGAGAGAAAATATGATGATAGAATGAGGAGAGAGAAAGTATGATGAGAGAGAATAGGGAGAGAGAGAGTGAAATGAAAGAAAAATTAAACAAATATACTAAGGGTATTTTTGTCCAAAACTTAATTCTTATTCCCATTCCATCAAAACCCAAGGGAGGGGGTGGGTTTCATCTATACCCAAGTTTTTTATTTTCATTCTAAAATCTTGATTCCATTACCATCAACCAAACACAAGATTTGGGAATGAATCCATTCCTGTTAAAGTGTATACTAAAAGCCTAGCTTTTGTAAATATTTATTTTGTAATAAAAAATCATTTTTGGTCAAAAATATCTACATTTATGAAGTTGTTCAATTAATTTATATCGTAGATAACATGGTGTGTGGTGTCACACACAGAAGATCATGTTATCAGTTCTTTATAAATTATAAACAATTGCTCACGACTAAGATGGAAAGGAACAAACCGTTGGAATAGTCGTAGTGTAATTAAGTATTAGTTTATCTTGACTAATGAATTACACTAGTACACTCTAAGTGTATTGAGTAGGACCATTTTAGGTAAGTTCTTTTTATACTGACTTAATAAAAGAACTAGTCCTTAGTTATTATGGAAGTGTGTGCTCTTAATCCTAATATAATAACAAGCACATATATTTAGTATTTATTTCTTTAACTTATCAAAGGGTGAGATTTAGCTCGATAAATCAATAGGCCCGATAAGTTGAGAAATGATATTACTTATAGTGTATGTTGTTGATTATAGAAGGAATCTGTATCCTAGTTATCTAGGTTGAGAATGACCCCAAGAGGAGCTCAAAAGGATTGTCATGTTAAACCCTGCAGGTGGACTTAGTCCGGCATGGCAATAAGGTTGAGTGGTATTACTCTTGGAGCTAGATATTAATTAAGTGAGTTGTCAGTAACTTACTTAATTAGTGGGCATTCATTATCTTAAACACGGGGAGACTAACACACTCATGATAAGAAGGAGCCCATAATGTAATTTGGGATTGGTGCGGTAGTGCAATAATAATTCTCTAGTGGAATGAGTTATTAGTGATAAACTTGAGTTGTGTGTTCGGGGCGAACACGGGATACTCAAGCTCATCAGAAGGCCAAAACCAATTTCTCCTCTAGGTCCTTGTCATAGCCTCATTAATGCCTCTAATCCACTCATGAAAAGCTCATCTTGGTGTCCAAGAAGGGGGCGGCCCATGGCTTGGTGACCAAGCCAAAGGGGCCGGCCATAATCTCCTTAAGGTGGTCGACCACAAGAAGTTTGAAGGGTGCCAACCACATATTTCAAATAAGGAGGGGTGTTTTGAATTTTTAAAATCTTCTCTTTATAGATATCTACAAGTTTTAAAAGAGAAAATTTAAAATATAAAACTTTCCTTATTTGAATTAGGGCACATGGTTTAAAAGAAAATTTAAAAGTTTTAAAAATTTCCTTTTTTAACCATCCTCATGGTTTTTAGAAAAAAAAGGAAGAGAAGTTTTAAAATTGAAATTTTCTATTTTTGTAATCATGTTAAAAAGGAAATTTTAGAAGAGAAGTTTTAAATTTTAAAACTTGGTTTTAATTTTAAAACTTTCCTTTTTTAACATCCACATTAGGAAATTAAAAGAGAGATTGTAAAATTTTATAAGTGCTTTTCTTCTTTGCTTATAAAATTTTAACAAAAGTATTTCCTTCCTTTTAAGTGGCCGACCACCCTTGCTTGGTGCCCAAGCAAGGGGTTGACCAATCAATAAATCATCCAATCAATGATTTGGTGATTGAATCAATCAAGAGGAAAGAAAAGGAAAAATAAAAGGGGAAAAGGAAAAATAATAGGAAGATTTTAATTTTTGTAAAAAGTCTTTCCTTATTTGTCTTGGGCCAGTAATATAAAAGAAGGGGAGGGGAGGCCTCATGATCAATCAATTCTTATTCTCTTGGTGGAGACTCCTCATTGTGGCCGGCCCTCTCTCCTTCTCTTTTCCCCTTGCTCTCTTTTGCTCCTTGGTGGTGGTGGTGGCCGAATACTAGAAGGAGGAAGAAGGCTTTTGGGTGGTGTTCATCTTGGAGGATCGTCGCCCACACGACGTCCAAGGCGAGACAAGGAATACGACAGAAGATCTCGAGGTTATTAGCATACAAATAAAAGGTATAACTAGTAATTTTCTTCCGCATCATGCTAGTTATTTTTCTTTGTAAGAATTCCAAACACAAGAGGCATTAGATTCTAGTTTTTTGAATTGTAATTCAAGTTTGTATTTTTTTTGTTTTTCAAAGTTGTGTTTCGATTGTTATTTTTGGTTAAACCTAGAGTTATATAAGGAAATTAAATATTAGCTTTCTTTAAAAGGATTTGTTTAGGAAGTGGTGGTTGCTCCCATATCAAGAAGGCCTAGTGCCTCGCCATGTTTAACCTGGAAGCCAATTTTGGAAATTAATATTTAATTGAATTTATAACATAGGTTGATTTGGATCAATAGTGTTAAGTTCCGCTTGCATTCCAAATTTAAACCATTAAGAATAGATAAGTTAAATTTGGAATCAATAATGTTAAGTTCCGTTTGCGATTCCTAATTTAACTTCTAAAGAACACAATAGGTTGTTTAGGAAAGGTTCGACACTTGTACAAAATTTTTGTACAATGGAACCGGTACGATCTTCCTAGGACCAACCAACAATTGGTATCAGAGTTAGGATTTGCCTCTGTGTATTTAGAATTCAAATTAATTATACACATATCATACATAATTTAGGTAGGATAATGGTAGGATATGCTAACTCTTTGGTTACAGACTCCAACTATTATGGCTTATAGATGTTGTGTGTGATTGGACCCTTGGACATGTCAAGGGCATTATTTTGTGTGTGCATGATTGTATGTAACTAATACAGCAGGAGCTGTATTAGCCCTAGGATTTTAGAATTTTATTTTCGATCTAGAATACATGTACATTCTTTATGGAATATAGGATCGATATATGTAAAATTCTATTTTTGTCGCGGATCGTATCCTTGCGAGGCGTGGTGCTACAGAAGGACCAGAGGCGCAGCGGAATAAGAAGCAAGATAGATGCGACGACTGGACCCGATGGCGGTGGGTAAAAAATGACAGCAGCTAGGGTTGGAGCACACGGAGGACAGTGATGGAAAATGTCATAATAGTTGGAAAATTAATTTCTAAATTTATTGCTTTTATTTACTGTGATGTGTGTGTGCATGTGATATATGCTTGCATAGGTTAAATTTTCTCACCTTAAATAACTAAGTGGGAGAGGGATTTTTTAAATAAATTCCACGGTCTCCATTACTAGTTTGTAAGTGATGCAAACAAACTTGCGCGTTGGCTCTGAGTGCCTTCCTCCATATCGGATGAGTTTGTTTGTGGATCACTAGATCAAACTTTCATTTTGGATGACTACAGGAAATTAATCAAGAGCGTGCGATCTTCCCCATCGGAAGGGGCACAATCTTATTAATGGACTAAGTGTCAAGTAATGGTATACACTTATGCACGTCTAATAGTATCCTCCCCATCAGAGTCACTGCTATTATTTGTGTGACCGAAGGAAAACCAACTATTAATTTTATTTGTCAAAAAGTTAGGTTGACAAGAATAAAATTAATGGGTAAAACCTCATCTTTCAAATGTTTGATTTTATATACGTCCACACTATCGTGGCATGCAAAATTCATGATGATTCGAGGTGTTGGTTAATTTAAATAGTATTGTTTGAGGAATAAATATTATTTTAAATTTAGAGTCCTGACCAAAGTTACTTTTGTGATTCTTAGGATGACTTTCAACCCACTAACCATCATACTAAAAGAGAACAAACTTACTGGTCCTAACTATATAGATTGGAAAAGAAATCTGGACATTATTCTAACTGCTGAGAGCTATAAGTTTGTACTGACTGAGGCTTGCCCTAATGTGCCTAATGGTGAATCTACCCAAGAGGAGAATATCGTAGGAAATGGGTAAAAGCAGATGAGATGGCGCGGTGTTACATTTTGACTTCAATGTCAAATGTATTGCAATATTAACATCAAGATTTACCAACAGCTTATGATATAATGAACAATCTCAAGGATCTCTTTGGTCACCAAGATCGGGCCTCTAGGAAGAAGCTATGAGGAAATTAATGACAGCCACCATGACAGAGGGTACTCCCATGAGAGACCAGATCCTAAAGATGATAGCTTATCTGAACGAAATATAAATCCATGGAGGAGAAATTGATGGGCAAACCCAAATCGATATGATTCTCTAAACGCTACTAAGAAGTTTTGAGCAATTCCGCCTGAACTATAATATGAATAAAAGGATGTATTCATTGACAGAACTACTGACAGAACTTCAGACAACAAAAGGGCTATTTTGTCATAATTCTCATATTCACTATGCTGAAAATGGTTCTACTTCTAAACCGAAAGGAAAGAAGAAGAAGAAACAGGTTGCCTCAGTAAAGAAGGTGAATAAACCTCAAGGTACAGGACCAAAAGCTGGAATGAAGAAGCCGAAGGGCAAGTGCTTCATCTACAAGTAGTCAGGACATTGGAAGGCAGATTGTCCTCGTAGGAAAGAGAATAATAAAGGTATATCTCATGCTCTACTTGTTGAAACATGTTTAGCGGTGTTATCTACCAGCACATGGTGTGTAGATACGGGAGCCACTGATCATGTCTGCAATTCTTTGCAGGGGTTCCAGGAAACCCGACGACTATTTGAAGGAGAGATAACCGTCTACATAGGCAATGCTACTAAGGTTGCGGCTGTTACAGTGGGAGGCGTTTACTTATCTTTTTTATAGAAATAGAAGTTTGGTTTTGAGAAATTGTCTTTATGTACCCAGTTTTAGAAAGAATTTAATTCCAGTTTCTAAACTCTATTTGGATGGATATTCTATTTCTTTCAATAACAATGTGGTTATAAAGAGAAATAGGGTTATTATCTGTTCTGGTGCATTGGTTGGAAATTTATATACTTTAAATCCAATTTCTACCACAAAGCAACAAATGAAAATTAATAACACATTTTCTAATTCTCATAAGAGAAAGGAACCTTCGGAAATGAACCAAACATATCTTTGGCATCTAAGACTTGGTCATATTAACTTAAGTAGGATTCAAAGACTCATAGCTGATGAACTCTTGGGTTCATTGGAGTTGAAAATTTTTTCAACATGTGAATCTTGCTTGGAAGGTAAAATGACCAAGAGACCTTTTAAGACCAAGGGGTATAGAGCCAAAGATGTGTTAGAACTGGTTCATTTTGATTTGTGTGGTCCTATGTCTATCCAGGCAAGAGGTGGTTTTGAATATTTTGTCTCTTTTATAGACGATTATTCGAGATACGGATATATTTACTTAATGTGCTGCGAGTCTGAGTGCTTTAATAAATTCAAAGAGTACAAGACTGATATGAAGAAATGCCTTGGTAAAAGTATCAAGACACTACGGTCTGATCGTGGTGGCGAATACCTCTTAGGAGACTTTAGGAACTACTTATCAGAGGTTGGGATTCAATCCCAATTGTCCACACCTGGTACACTCCAACAGAATGGTGTGGCAGAACGAAGGAATAAGACTCTTATGGAGATGGTTAGATCGATGATGAGTTATTCAGAATTGCCAAATTCATTTTGGGGTACGCTCTGGAAACAACAGCGCACATTCTGAACTTGGTACCTTCTAAATCAGTATCCTCTACTCCCATAGAATTGTGGAATGAGCGTAAGCCTAGTCTAAGACATATTCGGATTTGGGGTAGTCCAGTACATGTGCTGAAACCAGATGCTGATAAGTTAGAATCTCGTACAGAAGTTCGCGTGTTTGTGGGTTATCCTAGAGGAACGAAAGGTGGTTTATTTTATAGTCCTAAAGACCAGAAGGTCATTGTTAGCACCAATGCCCAGTTTTTAAAAGAAGACTATATAATGGATCACAAGCCCAGTAGCAAAATTATTCTAGAAGAACTTAGAGAGGACACGCCTACTTTAGTACCAACAGTATAAGATGAAGTACCACAAGAAACTGTAACACGTGTCACACATGATACACAACCACAGACAGTGCCTCGTCGTAGTGGGAGGATTGTGAGGCAATCTGAGAGATTCATATTTTTGTGAGAGTCTTCGGACTTGATCCCGGGTAAACATGAACCTGATCCCCGGACATATGACGAAGCACTCCAAGATAAAGATGCAATATCTTGGCAAAAGGCGATGAACTCTAAAATAGAATCCATGTATTCTAATAAGGTTTGGGAGCTTGTAGAACCACTAGATGGTGTAAAAGCCGTTGGGTGCAAGTGGATCTACAAAAGGAAAAGAGGGGCAGACAGGAAGGTAGAAACCTTCAAAGCAAAGCTTGTTGCGAAAGGGTATACTTAGAAAGAGGGAATCGATTATGAGGAGACATTTTCACCGGTAGCTATGCTTAAGTCTATCCTGATACTCTTATCCATTGCTGCTCATATTGATTATAAGATTTGGCAAATGGATGTCAAGACAGCTTTCCTTAACGGAAGTCTTAAAGAAAACATCCATATGAGGCAACTAGAGGGGTTCATTGCAAAGGGCAAAGAGCATCTAGTGTGTAAGCTGAATCATCCCATTTATGAACTGAAGCAAGCTTCAATGTCTTGGAACATCCGGTTTAATGAAGTAATCCAGTCATATGGATTTATTCAGTGTCCGGATGAGTCTTGTGTATACAAGAAGTGTAATGAAAATGTGGTGGTATTTCTTGTACTATACGTAAATGACATTTTGTTAATTGACAACAATGTCAAGGTGTTATCAGACGTAAGGGTATGGTTGTTCATACAATTCGATATGAAGGACTCAGGAGAATGTGCACACATTCTTGGGATTAAAGTCATAAGGGATCGCAAGAAAAGAATGTTGTGCCTATCTCAAGCTTCATATATAGACACAATTCTTCCTCGTTTTAGCATGCAGAACTCCAAGAAAGGTTTCTTACCTTTTAGGCATGGAGTAGCTTTATCTAAAGAGATGTCTCCGAAGACATCAAAGGAGATAGAGGACATGAAGGCAGTTCCTTATGCTTCGACTGTGGGAAGCCTAATGTATGCAATGCTGTGTACGAGACCTGATATCTGTTTTGCCGTGGGCATGGTAACTCTGGACAAGGACATTGGACTACTGTAAAGCATATATTGAAGTACCTGAGAAGGACTAGAGATTATATGCTAGTTTACCAAGCAGACGATTTGCTCCCTGTGGGTTACACGGATTCAGACTTCCAATCAGATAGGGACAACAGTAAGTCTACATCAGACTATGTGTTTACTCTAGGAGGTGGAGTCATTGCATGGAGGAGTGTTAAGCAGAAATGCGTTTCACACTCAACCATGGAAGCTGAGTATGTGGCAGCCTCTGAGGCAGCCAAAGAAGCTGTATGGCACAGGAACTTTCTAATGGACTTAGATGTGATTCCTGGTTTGCCCAAAATCATCACAATTTATTGTGATAATAGCGGTGCAGTTGCAAACGTGAAGGAACCACAATCCCATAAGGCAAGTAAACATATAGAGCGCAAGTACCACCTGATACGAGACATCGTCAAGCGAGAAGAAGTTGTCATCGCCAAGATTGCATCAGCAGATAACCTGGCAGATCCTTTCACTAAAGCTCTTCCGGCGAAAGCTTTTGATCGGCATGTGGAGGGGATGAGAATCAGATGTATGGCAACATATATGGCAGCTTAGTCTTTTAGTATAAGTGGAAGATTGTTAGAGTATATACTAAAAGCCTAGCTTTTGTAAACATTTATTTTGTAATAAAGAATCATTTTTAGTAAAAAATATCTACATTTATGAAGTTGTTCAATTAATTTATATCGTAGATAACATGGTGTGTGGTGTCACACACAGAAGATCATGTTATCAATTCTTTATAAATTATAAACAGTTACTCACGACTAAGATGGAAAGGAACAAACCGTTGGAATAGTTGTAGTGTAATTAAGTATTAGTTTATCTTGACTAATGAATTACACTAGTACACTCTAAGTGTATTGAGTAGGACCATTTTAGGTAAGTTCTTTTTATACTAGCTTAATAAAAAAACTAGACCTTAGTTATTATGGAAGTGTGTGCTCTTAATCCTAATATAATAACAAGCACATATATTTAGTATTTTTTTCTTTAACTTATCAAAGGGTGAGATTTAGCTCGATAAATCAATAGACCTGATAAGTTGAGAAATGATATTACTTATAGTGTGTGTTGTTGATTATAGAAGGAATCTGTGTCCTAGTTATCTAGGTTGAGAATGACCCCAAGAGGAGCTCATAAGGATTGTCATGTTAAACCCTACAGGTGGACTTAGTCCGATATGGCAATAAGGTTGAGTGGTACTACTCTTGGAGCTAGATATTAATTAAGTGAGTTGTCAGCAACTTACTTAATTAGTGGACATTCGTTATCTTAAACACGGGGAGACTAACACACTCATGATAATAAGGAGCCCATAATGTAATTTGGGATTGGTGTGGTAGTGCAATAATTACTCTCTAGTGGAATGAGTTATTAGTGATGAACTTGAGTTGTGTGTTCGGAGCGAACACGGGATACTCAAGCTCATCAGAAGGCCAAAACCAATTTCTCCTCTAAGTCCCTGTCGTAGCCTCATTAATGCCTCTAATCCACTCATGAAAAGCCCATCTTGGTGTCCAAGAAGGGAGCGACCCATGGCTTGGTGACCAAGCCAAAGGGGTCGACCATAATCTCCTTAAGGTGGTCGGCCACAAGAAGTTTGAAGGGTGCCGACCACATATTTCAAATAAGGAGGGGTGTTTTGAATTTTTAAAATCTTCTCTTTGTAGATATATACAAGTTTTAAAAGAGAAAATTTAAAATATAAAACTTTCCTTATTTGAATTAGGCCACATGGTATAAAAGAAAATTTAAAAGTTTTAAAAATTTCCTTTTTTAACTATCCTCATGGTTTTTAGAAAAAAAAAGGAAGAGAAGTTTTAAAATTAAATTTTTCTATTTTTGTAACCATGTTAAAAGGGAAATTTTAGAAGAGAAGTTTTAAATTTTAAAACTTGGTTTTAATTTTAAAACTTTCCTTTTTTAACATCCACATTAGGAAATTAAAAGAGAGCTTGTAAAATTTTATAAGAGCTTTTCTTCTTTGCTTATAAAATTTTTACAAAAGTATTTCCTTCCTTTTAAGTGATCGGCCACCCTTGCTTGGTGCCCAAGCAAGGGGCCGACCAATCAATAAATCATCCAATCAATGATTTGATGATTGAATCAATCAAGAGGAAAGAAAAGAAAAAATAAAAGGGGAAAAGGAAAAACAAGAGGAAGATTTTAATTTTTGTAAAATGTCTTTTCTTATTTGCTTTGGCAAGTAATATAAAAGAAGAGGAGGGGAGTCCTCATGGTCAATCAATTCTTATTCTCTTGGTGGAGACTCCTCATTGTGGTCGGCCCTCTCTCCCCTCTTTTCCCCTTGCTCTCTTTTGCTCCTTGGTGGTGGTGGTGGTCGAATACTAGAAGGAGGAAGAAGGCTTTTGGGTGGTGTTCATCTTAGAGGATTGTCGCCCACACGACGTCCAAGGCAAGGCAAGGAATACGGCAGAAGATCTCGAGGTTATTAGCATACAAAAAAAAGGTATAATTAGTAATTTTCTTCCGCATCATGCTAGTTATTTTTCTTTGTAAGAATTCCAAACACAAGAGGCATTAGATTCTAGTTTTTCGAATTGTAATTTGAGTTTGTTTTTTTTTTTGTTTTTTAAATTTGTGATTCGATTGTTCTTTTTTGTTAAACCTAGAGTTATATAAGGAAATTAAATATTAGCTTTCCTTAAAAGACTTTGTCTAGAAAGTGGTGGTCGCTTCCATATCCAAGAAGGCCTAGTGTCTCGTCATGTTTAACCTGGAAGTCAATTTTGGAAATTAATATTTAATTGAATTTATAACATAGGTTGATTTGGATCAATAGTGTTAAGTTTCGCTTGCGATCCAAATCTAAACCATTAAGAACAGATAAATTAAATTTGGAATCAATAATGTTAAGTTCCGTTTGCGATTCCTAATTTAACTTCTAAAGAACACAATAGGTTGTTTAGGAAAGGTTCGACACTTGTACAAAATTTTTATACAGTGGAATCAGTACGATCTTCCTAGGACCAACCAACAATTCCCTCATTCCCAAACCTCTAAACCAAACACCACCTATGATTTAGCCATAGTTTCAGTTCAAGTTTTTAAAATAGACCTAAATTGGACCAACGCATATAATCTCACTAAGATTTGTCCTAACTTAATCACTCTCCTCCAATGACATACCTCACTTACCATTTACAGTCTCTTGACCCACCAGCTTTTTCTGCTAGTTTTCTGGACTTCTACCAGTTGTCGGGTCCCACAGACTCAGCCGAACTTCCTGTCAAATATTGGGTCACTCCTTGACCTATCTGGACTTCATGCTGGTTATCAGGTCCTTAGACTTAACTGGACTTCAGCCTGGTATTAAGTCCTCTAGACCCATCAGTTCTTACATACTTAGTAACAAGGTTAGATAACACAACATCTAATTCTAATTCATTTGTTATTTTTCAAAACCTAAGTTTGACTATTAGTGCTAATTGAACAAATAGAAGGAACTCTAGAAAAGAGTTTCTGTGAAGGTTTGAAGGCAACTCTCTCATACATTGGTTCATGCCAATTCTTGATATTTAGAGGAGAAGTGTTGCTGCACTTTCCAAATATCAAGAGACTAACTAAAGCAACAAGAGAGCAAGCTAAGCAAGATTTCATTATTGTAAATCATTTTCGATTTCAATTGTATTTTCTTGTTGTATTTCTCGTATTTGTTTGTATGAGACTTCTCCGCCTCTTGGAAGGAGGTATTCATAGTGGAGTTGTGAGTGTGAAGAGCTGACCCTTAGATTATCTACCTCAAGAAGGTGAATACCAAGTAAAATTTAAAGAGTTAATATTGCTTTGAGTTATACGTTGCAAATCATCAACAAGAAGCGAAAGAAGCTACTCACCCCCTCTAGCTTTCAAGTATTCTAACAGATCACACAATAGTCTAGTCAGTCGGAATCTTACCTCCTTTAACTAGACTTGAAAGAGAGACTTGTGATCCAAGAGGTGGCTAGTGGGTGCCACGTGAACAAGGGAAGATTGAAGAACTTGCTAAGGTAGTGTCAACAAGGGGGGAGTCGAACCAACGCCTAATTCCTTAGCCTCCCAGTTTCTTGGCCTCCTGACTCTTGGCCCTCCCAATCCCTTAACCTTGCAGTCTTCGGGTCTCTTAACCCCTTGACCTCCCGGCCTCCCAATTCCTTGGTGACGCACATCAGGACACAGAGTCATTTTAGGAAAATGATAATTATCACACAAATCTCATATTATTTTAAGAAAAAGATAATCATCACACAAATCTTGGATTATTTCAAGAAAAAGACAATGATGCAAATAGGTTTTGAATTATTTAAGGAATTAAATAGTAACAAGATGATCGGAATGAAAAGAAAAAGTCTGTTGTCTCTGTCTCTATATAAAGGCATCTCTTATAAGCATCCAAAGTACATACACACACCTACATACATCAAAATCCTAATACCCATCTTCCTCCTCGTTCTCTAACTTGAGCATCGGAGTGGCTGTGCCGGGAAACTCCTGGTCGTCATTTTAACCTCTCTTCTGCTTGTTTAACTCCCAGAACCACATCATCATCCTCGTTGTCATTTGGTAATTGGTGATCACGTTGGTGGCAAAGCCAATCCACCGACGATTCACTCGTCGATATTTACGAGAAGGATAAAAAATAAAGAGGTGGATGACGAGAATTTCATTGTGTTTGAGAATTTTAGTCTAAAATTGAAAGTTTCAAAACAATGTTGTTTGTTTAAATTATTGAACAAACATGTATGTTGTGAACAAATGAATGAGGAGAGACCTTCTCCTACACGTGGGTGCATAAAGGATATAAATTCAAGGTCTGAATTATATTGAACCAAGTTGACTCGTGTGCGAGCATGACCTATGCGCGTCGAATGTCAGACCAGTAAAGGCAAAATTTGTCCAAGTAGAACAACTAATATTTTACCATGCGAAATCTTGAGCAAAGGAAAAAAGACAATAGCAAAGAAGATAATCTTCATCCATCTACGTTCCCCCTCACTTTCCGGTGCTTGATAGAGTTCACTATTTACCATTGTATCCTAGAGCTATTCAGCCAGTGCTGTCAAGTGCTAGGAACGGTGTCCGTGACTTATTTTTTAAAAATTATGAAAACAAGTCTCTCACATAATCATATAATCATACAAAATAATAAAAATGAAAGTGAAAAATGAAATAAAGATTGTTAGATAATTTAATAACATTAAAATAAATATATGCAAATTAAATTTTATTTCACCATTTAAATGCATACCACAATATATTCTCAATCGTAATAAAATGATTAATAATAACTCTGACAAACTTCAAATCCACCTTGCAGGCATTCTTCTCCTGTGCATGAATGCAACACTTGCATGTGCTAGTGTCATCAGCACCGTTGCAATCGGTTCATGGGCTATCACCCCATTCACGATAATCCCAACAACAATTAATGGCATAAGAGACATCTTCAATTTAAGATAAAATATATTTTAGCTGGTCAGATTCTGACCATTTAATAATATCTAAAAGTAAATTTTATTGATTAGAATCTGATCAGTTAGAAATCTTTATCTCCCAATTATAATGTATACATATACATACATATAATTAATATGTCCATATGAAATTACTAAAATATTCATGCATATGCATGCATGCATATATTCTAGCTGGCCAGATTCTGACCATTTAGTAATACCAGAGTAAATTTTACTGGTCAGAATCTGACCAGCTAGAAATCTCTATCTCCCAATTATAATGCATGTATGTACATGCATATAATTAATATGTCCATATGAAATTACTAAAATATCCATGCATATGCATGCATGCATATATTCTAGCTGGTCAGATTCTGGCCATTTTGCAATACCCATTAGTAAACATGAACAACACAATAAATAAATTCAATAAAGATTTTAAAAAAGAATAGTTTGGAATATATAAAAGATAATGTTATCTTAGCACAAGGCAGTAAATATAAGGAAGGCAACAAGAATTAGAACTCTTGATATGATGGACTACTAATTCTCTTTTACAATTTGCATGTATATTTTGTGTTTAAGTGTATGATGAATATATATATTGGTAGGAAAAGAAGAGAGGGGAAAAATTAAAATAAAATGTAATAAATAAAATAATCAATCATATAATTAGGTGAAAATGGCTCATAGATTTTTTTTAAAAATAATATTATATATCTACCTTTATAGTCATATATAGAAATAAATTTATAATTCTCCAAAATAAATGTAGACAAGTTTATACATCATCATTATATGTTATTTTTTATTAGAGTTCGAGAGAAGATAATTTATTTTACTTTAAAAGGGGAAGGAATTAATTATTTAAAAATTACTCAATAACATCCATAATATAATAGTTGGAGTAAGATTAGGCTTATTATTTTTGCTAATTTAATTTTGTTCAGTTACAATAGAAAAACGTACTTCATAATATTTCTTAAACTCTTGTTTTTATTAGTCCAACTGTAGATAATATTTATAAACTCTTAAATAAGTTTGGTCATCAAGTATCAATAATAAATAATTCTAATTTTCAGATTGATACAGTTAGTATCTACATAGATAATTACTTTAATAAATTTTAGAATCAATAATTTAAATTTTTACATAAATATAAATTTATATAAAAATAAATATATGTGGTCTAACTTTATTATTTTATTTCTTAAACTTTTTTTTATTAGTCAAATGAAAATACAATGTCAATCTTAATTTACAAAATTCAACTATTAATGAATTTCGATCCAAATTTACTAATGGTGATAAAAAATGAATACGTTTGCCTCTAGTGTTTTCATCAATCCGTCCCAGAGTCAACACAGAAAAGATCGATCCAAATTCACTAATGAATATACAGAATCTAGATTCTTAAATTTTTAATATGGTGGGGGTTAGAAACACACAAATTTTATCGTTGAGAAATTATAATGAGTTTAAGTTCGACAATAATTTTGCTTTAAAAATACACCAGTTGAATTTATTTTAAAAATAGAGGAGGCTAATTAGGGTGTGGAACAAAAGTTGATGAATATGATTGTACTCAGCGGAAGTTGGGATTATTTCCAATAACTTTAAGTTGAGTTTTGACCAAAATTCAATGATGATGGTACAGGGTTCATATTTATAAATTTTAAATATAATAGAATAGGAAAGTTTTAGGAATATATAGAAGTAAATATGATGATATTAAATGCAATATGTATTTTATGCCAAAAATACACAGTTAAATTTATTTTAGAAACTTAAAGTAGAGTAATTAGAGTGTAAAACTAAGTTGGGTGGATTTGGATTCCTAGAAATGTATTAGTCCTAATTTGAATTGATTTCTGGTAAATCTAATTAAAACTCATTTATTGGTGTATAGAATCCAAATTTAAAAATTTTCAAATTTTCGGAAGAATAATGAGTGTAGCAGACATATATAAGGATTGTTGTTAAATGAATATGATGAGTGTAATTCCAGTAATGATTTGGGCCAAAATTACATAAGTCTAAATTTGTTTCAGAAACTTAGTGCAAGCTAACTAGGATGAGAAACTAAGATTAGAGGGTATGATCATAATCAAAATAATTTTAAGAGCACATTAATTTTAATTTGGATTGAATTTAATCAGCCTTAATCTATCATTATTTTTAACATGATTAGATAATGAAAGTTTCAATTATAGTAAAAAATGATTATGTCCATTTCAAACGTTTCTTATAATCCGTCTTTAGATTATGTAAAGATAGGATTAATTTATATCTGTCCGTCAAGTGACTAAAAGGTGGATGAATTTTTCTTAAAGGGCACATATGTCAGATGTTATTATGAAGACACATGATGAGCCTAAGTTCATAAATAACTTTATGTCAAAATTATATAAGTTTAAATTTACTTCAAAAATTTACAACAAATTAAATAGGGTACAGAATGGAGGCTGGCTCCAGTTAGAAGGACAGTAACCGACAAGGGTGAAAACGAAGGCATGGAAAATACAATACTTACAATTACGATATTTTTTAATTTAAATCTTCTTTAAATAATAAATAAATTTGATTAAAATAGATAAAGGCAATGGAAGGAATATTATATTATTTAACATATATGACATATATGGATATATAGAAAAATTATAAAATGTTTTCTTAAAAATCATGAAAACAAGTCTCTCACATAATCATATAATAATACAAAATAATAAGAATGAAAATGAAAAATGACCAACATTCATTATATATCTTATTTCATTATTTTTAAAGATTCTTAGATAATTTAAGAACATTAAAAGAAACATATGCAAATTAAATTTTATTTCACCATTTAAAATGCATAACACAATTTATGCTTAATGTTGATAAAATGATCAACAATAACAATGACAAACTTCAAAACCACCTCGCACTTTACATTCTCCTCCTCTGCACGAGGATGAACACCAAGTGTTACATTCACTAGTGTCATATGCATCGTTGCAACCGGTCCGTGGGCTATAACCCCATTCACGATAATCCCAGCAACAATTAATAGCATCAGAGACATCTTCAATTTAAGACAAAAATATATATATCACTTTAGTAAACATGAACAACACAATAAATGAATTCAATAAAGATTTAAAATAGAATTAATTTGGAATATATAAAAGATAATGTTAACTTACTCGCAATGCACATGGTAGTAAAAATAAAGAAGGCACAAAGAATTACAACTCTTGACATGGTGTACTACTAATTCTCTTTTACAATTTGTATGTATATTTTGTGTTTAACTACAGTCTAAAACCAATATATATATTGGTAAGAAAAGTGATGCGAGGGGAAAATATTAAAAGAATATGTAATAAATAAAATAATCAATCATATAATTAGGAGCAAATGACTCATATAATTTTTAAAATAATATTATATACCTACCTTTCAATTATGTATAGTCATATATAGAAATAAATTTACAATTCTCCAAAAATAGATGTATATATGTTTATACATCATGATTATATGTTATTTTTTTATTAGAGTTAGGGAGAAGATAATTTATTTTACTTTAAATAGAAGGAAGGAATTAATTATTTAAAAACTACTCAATAACATCTATAATATAATAGTTTGAGTTAGATCAGGCTTATTATTTTTGCTCATTTAATTTTGTTAATTCGGTTACAATAAAAAAAACTTACTTCATAATATTTCTTAAACTCTTTCTTTTGTTAGTGATAATATTTATTAACTCTTAAATAAATTAGGTGAAGTATTAATAATAAATAATTCCAGCCTTCGGGTTAATACATTTAGTATCTATATGAATTATTACTCTGATAAATCTAAAAGTCAATATTCAGTGATGCGGTGAATAACGTGAGACCCCTGAAGTCGAGGTCAAAATCAAAAAAGTTGGTTGATATGACAGTCAACGTCAAGGAAGGGTCAACACTTAGGACCATCATGATCACATGTCTCAGCCAAGTGATCTAGTCGATCCAATCGGTGAGTGGTTTAACCGATTGGACCTCTGGTCTGATCAGATCCCGAGTCCCTCAAGATTGATGAAACCCCGAGCTGTATTAGTACAATTCAGAGTTGAGTCCTCTTGATCGGATCAAATATTCTAGGCGTATGACTTGACCAGACTCTCTGGCCGAGCGGATTGGCCGAGCGGAGGTCGAGTCATCGATAGGTACACAATTCCTTAGCCTATTCCAACCAGTGAACAAGGTCCGATCGGACAATATAGGAGACTCGGTCGATCTATCATCAAAGCATATTAATGACCCACTAATCCAACGACCTAATATTCCTTTTGACGTTTAGTGTAACCGTTATCAAAGAATCAAGAAAATATTGTAAGTGCCCCGTGATAATTTTGGTATGATCAGCCAAGTCAAGTTAGGTCCTGTTGTATTTGATCCTTGTGTCTAAGTGTGTAGGAACTTAGGAGCGCAAAAAGTTAAGTGAAAATCGTAACTAGTGAGAAGGATGGCACGGGAGAGAGTCGATAGGCTCAGTACGTCAGAGGGACGAGGTGCTGCAGAAGAGTATCCTGGCAAACGAGAAGGAAGCGCGCGACATTTCTGAAGGATGAGAAGCCGGAGCCAAAGACCGCTTGAGGAGAAGGCCAGAAGATGGGTTCGAGTGAGCCCAATTCTGAATAGTCGAAATCACCCAAGCGATTAGAGAAGGCGTCGGACCAGTCAATATAAAGCTGACTGATCTGGACGCCTGGACTACCAAGGTGCCCCAAGGGCGCATCGACGTTGCGGATCAGCTTTTGGTCCTCATCAGCAATCCAAGCGCTCGAAGCGAGTCCGAGCACCTGACGATGGATAAAACGTTATCTCTTGGTCGTTGCATGGAGATAGAGTTTTGTTATGCTGGGGTGCTTGGAGAGGTCTGGGTGCTCGAATGGTGCCACATCAACAAACAGTCAGATTCGACCAGTTGGCTATAAATAGAACCCTGATCTTCTTCATTTCAAACAACACACTTCTATACTTCGAAATCTACTCCATTTTTCATTTCCAAGCTTCATGTTTATGTACGAGGGTTCTCTGCCTCCGATAGTTTGTTCGAAAAGGAGATCTTCATAGTGAGCTTACTTCCTTGAAGTTGCAATCCTCTAATTGCAAACCAAGTAAAATTGTTTGTTTCGTACTCTTATTAATTCTATTATTTCTTTAAGTGTGTAATTGTTTAAAGCTCGATAGTTTGAGAAAGGTATACTTTTATTTTAACATGCATGACAATTTACCCTCCTCTTGCCAGCCGCAAGGGACCTACAAATATTTCCTGTGCAGTCTTTACGATGGAAACTTCCACCTTGCAAAGCATATTAGTGGTGGGTCAATTTTCGGAAAGGTGTCGGAATGGTCGGTTATTTTTTTTTTAAAATACATCAATATTCATGCACAGAGGAAAAGTAACACTATATAAGGGGTCTCCTCCTAAAGGCACATGTACGCAACATTAGGCACTCAGAGCCCACTGTTTATTTCTACTGTTCACTATATCCTTTTCCTCTCGATCACCTATCTAACTTGGGTGTCGCAATGCTTACGCTGGGACCCCTTCCTGGCCCGGTTGCTAACGTTTTCTTACCTCTAAGTTCTTTCCTAACGCGCAGGATCGCTCGACGCCCTCTGCTTCTAGCTCAAAGTCTTCTCGTGGCCAATATCGAAGCCACCTATCCAGCATCATCTTCTCTGATTTCAGACAAGATCACCCAATGAGTACAAAATAACTCGTTGTATGCCTAACCTCCCCAATACAAAGGGTTATATATATATATATATATATATATATATATATATATATATATATATATATATATATATATATATATAATGTCTAGGTGCTTAAATTCATTTTTTTAAAAAAAAAAAATCAACATTTTCTTAAAGAAATATTATACCCTGTGAATATCTAAAATTTTTTATTTTGAATACCATAACTCAAGAAGGAAACCTGAACGTTAGAGGAAAAATCTTATTAACTCAAACTCATTATAACCTAACTTCTAAATTCTAAAATCTCTAATCCTAAATATATATAATATACTTCGTAAGTATCTAAAATTTTTAATTTTAAATACTATAATCCAAAAGGGAAACCTGAACCTTAGAGAGAAAATCTTATTGGATTAAACTCATTATAACTCAATTCCTAAATTCTAAAATTTTAAATCCTAAATATATATAATATATCTTAAAAATAAAAAAAAATATGATTGAATCCAGGGTGCCTGGCTTTAACTCTAGGCGCTTGGATTCAATTTGGATGCCAGGATTCAACTCTAGGCACTCAGATTCTGAATTTAATCCAAGTGCCCCGGGGTCCGCAGCACAGCAAACTCGGTGTGTGTGTATATATAACTGATATCATGAACGCTTATTTGGTACACGACTATGACGCCTTGGGTTCGATCCAAGCGCCTAGGTTAAATAGTTTGTTTAACTCTTTACTCCTAGAATTCAAGCTTCCCAATTATATTATAGTGTTTAAACTAAATTTTTTTAATATTTTACCTAAAATTTTACCTCTAAAGTTCAGACTTCCCAATTGAATTACAGTGTTCAAATTAAAAGAAAAAAATTTAAAAAAAATAGGCAGGATATAATAATATATTTGGGGTTTATATTTGAAGAAATATTGATTTTTAAATTTTTTTTCAAAAAATAATCAAGACTCCTAGATTCAATATAAGCGCGCCTCGACTACTATCGTGGACTGCATCTATATGTCTTTCGTCACGTAAATGTTATTGTTAAGTAACTATAATCAGCCTAAGTTCGACAATAATTTTGTATTAAAAATACACCAGGTTGACTTTATTTTATAAATAGAGAAGACTAATTAGGATGTGGAACCAAAGTTGATGAATATGATTATACTCAGGAGAATTTTGGATTGTTTCTAATAAGTTTAAGTTTATTCGTGAGTTTTTATCAAAATTTAATGGGTTAATTCCTAATTTAGTCCCTTATTATTTGACATAGTCCCGATTTCATCCCTATTTTTTCAATTGACCAAGTTTAGTACTCCAATTTTCGAACGTCTTCCCAAATCAATCCTTCCGTCCAAATCTCTGTTAAAGTAGACAGGGCAACTTGTTTAACCGGTGGAAGTGACCAGTTACTTTTAGATCTTGCACTGTTTTCCCTAATTCTGGAGTTGCCCTAGAAATCGACTCACGCGTTGTTCATCGATGCAAGGAGAGGTAGCGTATTTTGTCAAGCTTTTTGTCATTCTTTCTCCTCGCTGCTTCCATTTCACCCTCCTCTAGGTCTCCCCTCCCCTCCCCTCCCACCTCTCTTTGTTATTTTGATTTTAGCTTATCATTCATACAGATACAACTACGCAAGTACAGCTAGATCAAAAGTCCCTCCTTTGGTACATACTTACTGGAGATTTTGGAGCAACTCTAACAAGTGAGGGCAACTTTTGTTGTGTGTTTGCTCTTCACGACTGGTATGCTCCTCCAATTCTATAACATAGAAAACAAATGGTTTCTGACAATAGCATTTCCAAACTTCGTTTGTTGAGATTATGTAAAGTAAAATATAAACTTCATTCACTCAATTTGTATTTGAATGAAATTGAATTTGTAAATGATTCTAGTCATGCTCAAAGATATGAAGGGTAATGTAATTCCATTATTTTCTTTTCCAAGCAGAGTGACAAAAAACTAGTGAAGAACTCAAGCTAAGCTTCCATACATTGTAGAGTATTTTTATTCTGCGTGAAGTAGATTTGTTGATATCACACTCGCTCTCCCCTTATTTAATGACTCAACGTAGTAAAACTTGCTTGGATCACACTCTAAATTATGGTAAGATATACACAAATGAAGTACTTAATGTTTTGCTAATTTACTATGTCATAATTTTCATTAATTCATTGAGTTATTAATTATTAATTGTGCATATTTTTTAGGACTTTGTGGTGAACCAGATTTCCTTATAATTAAGTTTCATTATAATGGGGAGATGAAATCTAGTCTTCATGACAAAAAATATATCGGTGGACAATTCGATTATTTTGACTATGTTGATAGGGATATTTTAGGGATGATTGAATTGTGGGGCTATGCAGAGGATATAGGCTATAAAGACAAGCAATCTATCAAATTTTGGCATAAATTTGAAGAAACATTGAAAGATGGAAAATATTTGGAAACTGACACAGATGTTTTGGATATTATCCCCCATATTCCTAGTAATTATAAGGTTGAAATATACATTGAGCAGAATGATGGTCAGACGAGGTTGGGGAGCATACTGATTGGGATGGAGAAAGATGTCAGGAAATCTGAGATAGATAATATCAACAAAGCTGTTGATGAATTTGAAGAAAGTGATTACGATTTTAATGAAAATGATAGGTTGTTTGAAACTTTTGTGGATTATGATGCAAGAGTCAGTAAAGAGAAAGACATGACTGGTGATGGACACATTTCTGATGAGTTGCTTCATATGATGCAACAACATGAAGGGGATGTTGATTGTGTGAATGATGATGGTTTTGGAAATCCATTAACTTCTGATGATGAGGATGAAATACGAGATTTCCCTATTTATGATAAAAATACTGATTCTGAAAACCCACAATTGAAGCTTGGGTTGATTTTTAATTCGAAGAAAGAAGCAAAATTTGCAATTGAGAGTTATTGCATCAGAAAAGGAATGTCAGTTATGTTTGTAAAGAATGATGGCAAGAGACTTAGAGCAAAATGTAGAAACAATGATTGTGGATGATTAATTCATGTTTCGATGATGACCAACGACACGTGTTGGCAAGTTAAAACTTTCAAAGAGAAACACAACAATTGTGTTTGGACGATTGAAAATAAATGCATTACCTCAAGTTGGTTAGGGAAAACATTTGTCAAAAAATTCATGACAAATCCCAAGTTAGGAAGCCTTGAGTTCAAGAATGAGATTCACGAATCGATGAATGCAGAGATTTCTAGGAAAGTGGCTTACCTAGCGAAGAGAAAGGCATTGAGTTTGGGCGAGGGAAGTGTTGAGGAGCAGTTTGGTAAAATTAGAAATTATTGTGCTGAGTTGATACGGACTGATAGAGATGCCACCGTCATTTTGAAGTTAACTGAGGATGAAGTTAGACCGAGGTTTCAAAGAATGCATGTTTGCTTTTCTGCATGCAAGTTAGGATTCCAAGATACATGTACGCCTGTCATTGGTGTTGATGGTTGTTTTCTGAAATCAAAAACAGGTGGGCAGTTATTGTCAGTTGTTGGATTGGATCCAATAATAATATATTTCCAATATGTTATGCCTTAGTTGAGGGAGAAACAAAAGATACTTGGATGTGATTTTTGTGGTTGTTAGCTGTTGACATAAACTTAGGAAATGACTGTGCATGGACATTTATGTCAGACAAACAGAAAGGATTGATTCCTGCTTTGGACAGTTTGTTTCCGAATGCTGAGCACAGATTTTGTGTACGACATATGCATAGCAACATGAAAAATGATGGATATAAAAGTGTAGCCATTAAAAATGCTTTATGCGATGCTGCAAAGGCGACAACAGTTCAAGAATTTCGTAAGAGGATGCAAGAGTTGAAGGAGATTGATCGTAATGCATATGAGTGGTTAGCAAAAAAGCATGAGAATCATTGGAGTAAGGCATTTTTCAGCACTATCCCCAAAT
This sequence comes from Zingiber officinale, assembly GCF_018446385.1. Classification (NCBI taxonomy): domain Eukaryota; kingdom Viridiplantae; phylum Streptophyta; class Magnoliopsida; order Zingiberales; family Zingiberaceae; genus Zingiber; species Zingiber officinale. The sequence continues at coordinate 9,905,249 of NC_056002.1, forward strand.
GTGATATATTGTTAAATAATATGTGTGAGTGCTTCAATAGTTTGATTTTGGATGCAAGAGAGAAATCAATAATTGAAATGTTTGAAGCAATCAGAAATTTGTTGATGCGGCGGTTTCAATTAAATCGTGAGAAGACTGAAAAATGAAATACAAGAAACTGTCCAAGGATAAGAGCTATCTTAGCTAAAATTTCTTTAGAGGCTGCCAAACTTATTCCTATGAAATCAGATGATATGCATTTCCAAATTAAGGCAACAAGTAGTCAAGAGCAGCACATGGTGGACCTTTCTACAAATTCTTGCAGTTGTAGACAATGGGATTTGACAGGTATTGCATGCAAGCATGCATTATGTGCACTTTGGTGTAAACATGAAGACACTGAGCCTTTTGTTAGTCACTACTACAAGACTGAAGCTTACAAGAAATGTTATTCAAGATCAATAATGCCGATTAATGGACCTGATTTGTGGCTAGATTGTGTGTTTCCACCTCCACTTCCTCTAGCTTATAATAAGAAAAAAGCTGGAAGACCGGCCAAATTGAGAAGAAGAGAACCTGACGAACCTCCAGCAAAATGTCATACCAAATTGAAAGCTCCACATAGACAAAACCAATGCAAGAGTTGTGGCCATTTAGGTCATAATCAAAGGACTTGTACAGATGATAGAAACATATAACAAGAGGCAACTTCACAGCAAAGTAGTGTCCAACCAACAAACATCAATTCGGTACTCAATACAAGGGAGAAAGTACAAGTTAGTTAAAAACATTCTATGAAAATAGTTTCTTAAAGTTTTGTTAACAATTGTAATTTTGATACAGGTGAAGAGACGAAATAGAATTGAGATACAGATTGGAGGGAGCTCGAACACCTTATCAAATGTGAATGTAAGTTTACTTAATTTCATTTTATGCTTTTGCTTCCATGTATTAAACTAGTAAACATATTGTTGACAGATGACAGACAGAAACACAGAACAAGATACAACTTCACAGCAAAGTAGTGTCCAACCAACAAACATCAATTCGATACTCAATACAAGGGAGAAAGTACAAGTTAGTTAAAAACATTCTATGAAAATAGTTTCTTAAAGTTTTGTTAACAATTATAATTTTCATACAGGTGAAGAGACCAAATAGAATGGAGGGAGCTCGAACACCTTATCAAATGTGAATGTAAGTTTACTTAATTTCATTTTATGCTTTTGCTTCCATGTATTAAACTATTAAACATATTGTTGAAATGAATTTAGGTGGATCAATCTACCATCATTCAAACACCAGTGTTTGTTAAAGGTGGTAGAAATTACACCACAATCTCCAAACTTCGATCGATATCAAGTGATTCAAGAAGACAAGTTCAATCAATGTCTCAACCAGTGTCAAAACCTAGGTCTGGCCTAAATATTTCGAAGAAGAGAATAACTTCATCACAATCTTCTGTCATCAAGAAATGATCAATGCTTGTTATATGAATTTTGGATTTTTTACTTTTGGTACTGGTGTTTGTTGTGTATTGGTACTGGTGGATATTTTTGGTGCTTATGGTTGTTATGTTTTGGTTAGGCACGGTATTTTAGTGTTGGAGTTTATGTTTTGGAACGATGGATATATATTAGCTTTCTTCCAACCTCATTTGTATAAAGGTAAATAGTTTCTTTTAACACACTTGCTCATTATTAGCTTTCTTCCAACCTCATTTGTATAAGGGTAAATAGTTTCTTTTAACATATGTAGACTGCTCCTTGATTCAAGCAATGCTAGCACATTAGTTTTATACAAACCCATTTTATTTAAATTCATCAAAAAGCATAATCTCACTTTGCACATGCTATCGCAAAGAGAACCTATCGCATAGCCTTCTGGTTCATTTGTTTAAAATACAAAAAAAATCCATTTCTATGGTAATTAACAGTTTAAAAAACACCATATCACTTGCTTATTTCCTCAGATAAAAGGGACCATTAAATATAAAAACCATAACTAATAGATCATTCAGTTTGGTAATGACTGATACAACACAAAGGGTTAATATCTGAGAACAACATTAACTAATAACTAATAACACAGTTGAGTAGTAACAATAACAAGTTCCATCGTCATCACAAGTGCAAGGATTCAAATATTGTATCAATCTTTTCATATATCTTCGCAACTCTTGCTGCATGATCACGATTCTCACGTTTTAACTCCAGTTGAGCATCTCGTAGCTTAGCAATTTTTTCAGATTTGTTAGGTGTTATACTTGAACTTGAATTGGAATTTGAAGTTGAAGTCACAGAATTGTTGTCACTAAAAGCAAATGAAGCAGCTGCGGGTTATTTCGACTGTCTTTAAAAATGCACCATAAGCTTTCTCTGCCTCTTCTCTACTCCAATATGATTTGTGTAAAGCACTACTAAATTTATTCACTTCATTATGTATTTCTGTCCAACTATCATAAATACCATGATTACGTCCAACAAATACAACATATGTTTTGCCCTACATCAGAAATAGATTTAAAAGCACATTATTTCCGATGAGAAAAAGTATAAATTGCGTTAAAAGATTAAAATTTTCAAAAGGCTCACCATTTTAACACGAATCACCTTAACAAGTTCAACTATGTTTGCATAATATAGTCAATATTCCATAATTAAAACTTTTAAATGTAAACATAGAAGCTACAACAAAATAATTAGCCAAAATTAGTTAACAGTGCTTAGTGAGGGAGTATATCTGTATATGGCATCGTGATCAAACTTCCAACTGTACAAACTTTTAAAGCTTCCCTTTTGCACTTCGAAAACAAAATAACATAACAAACTAGCATATTTTTTCTTTTGCAAAGTAGGGCACATAAATTGAATCGGTGTAGCTTCATGGAGGATTGGAAAGAGTAAATCTTTTTGGAAACGGAGAAAAAGTGAAACTCAGTGAGATTAAATTCTACCAAGTGCCTATAGCAATCAATCATTGACGAAACTCGGTGACAGATGAATGCTAAGCTTGACAAAACTCGGTGACAAATGAATGAAAAGCTAGAATGTAAAATAGCAGGATGAAAATGGTGGAAGGAGAGGGGAGACTTGTTGAAGGATGAAATGGAATCAGAGAGGAGAAAGAATGGCAACAACAGCAAGAATCTACTACCTCTCCCGAAATCGCTGAACAAGGCGATCACTGAAATATTCTACCTCTAGGTCATCTCTAGAATGGGGAAAGAACGCAACAATAAAAACAAGACGATTCGGTCACTTCCACCGGTTAAACAAGTCGCCCCGCCTACTTTAACAAAGATTTGGACGGAATGATTGATTTGGAAAAACGTTCGAAAATTAGAGGGCTAAATTTGGTCAATTGAAAAATGAGGGACTAAATCAGCACCACGTCAAATAATAAGGGACTATTGAGAATTACCCCAAAATTTAATAATGATTATATAGGGTCTATATTTATAAATTTTAAATATGATAGAATCAGGGGAGTTTTAGGAAGATATATAGGCCTTGTTCTTAAATATGATGATATTGAGTGCATTAGTGATTTTATACCAAAAAGACACCTTTGAATTTATTTTAGAAACTTAATTAGATTAATTAGAGTGCAAAACTAGGTCGGTGGATTTGGATACACTAAGGAAACTCTTAGAACTGTATTATTTCTAATTTGAATTGATTCTGATAAATCTAAGTTCATAAATGAGTTTGATCAAAAGTCATTTATTTGTGCATAGAATCCAAATTCACAAATTTTCAACATGGTCGCGCGGAAGAATAATATGTAAGAGAAGTGTTGTTAAATGAATACGATGAGTCAAAGTCCAATAGTGATTTCTCGCAAAGCTATATAAGTCTAATTTTGTTTCAGAAATCAGTGCATCCTAACTAGGATGAGAAACTAAGATCGAAGGATTGCACTGACTAGGATGAGAAACTAAGATCGAAGGATATGATTTCACCCAAAATAATTTTAAGAGTATATTAATTTTGATTTAGATTGAATCTAATAAACCTCATGCTATCAATAAATTTTAATCAAAATTCACTATTTTTAACATGATTAGATCATGAGAGTTTCAATTATAACAAAAGATGATTACGTTTATCCCAGACGTCATTTACAGTCTGTCTCCAGATTATGTAAAAAGAGATAAATCATGAGATCAGTTTATAATTGATCGTCAAATAGCTAAAGAGTGATAAAAGTTTTTCTCCGATGACATATGCTTAGTGTTATTGTTAAGTACATATGATGAGCCTAAGTTCAGAAATAACTTTATGTCAAAACTATATAAGTTTAAATTTATTTCAAATACTTATAATAAATTAAATAGGGTGCAAACGATAAGTAGGTTTACACTCAAGAGATTCTGAAGAATACATGTCGATTTTGATCAAATTTAATAAGCCCAAGTGTCAAGAAATTTTAAACATTATCAAGGAGAGTCCCAGAAATATTGAAAATGTAAATAAAAATAAAAGGTAAATTTCATTATGAACCCATATTAGAATTTTCAACACAAGGTTTTTTGTTTATATTGTTGCACAAATATGTATGTTGTGAAAAAATTCATGAATAAAGACTCTCTCACTGAACTAAATTAACTTGTACATGACTATTTGGCAAATGCCAACTAGTGAGAAGTTGAAGTTGAATTTATAATTACAATTCAACAAATTTCCTTTGTCCGTGGTTGAGTAAATATGTTAAGTGTAAATCCATTTGCAACTTTTTAAAGTAATATAATTTAATCAACTCTGTTCTAAGGTATAATAAAAAGTAATATTTTAAATAATAAATTACGAATAAAATAATATTATAATAATTTTTAAAGAGTGTTACCTTTTGTATAATGTAGATAATTAAAGATCCTCTTTTGAGTTTTTTTTTTTTTTTTTTTTTTTTTTTTTTGCCTACAAAGACAATCCAATATACTAAGCTCTCGCGATATACTAAGCTCTCATTATGCGAGGTCCTGAAAAAAGATTCATTATAAATAATCTTACTCTACTTTTTTTTGTAAAAGATTGTTTACTATGATTTTTTTTATCACAAAATAATTATTTTACCATTACGTCAAAACTTCAATATTTCATACCACTAAAAAAAAACTAAAAATAACATTTACCGTAATTGAGTAGTGACAACTAAGATGGTAAATAAAAAAGACAAACAAACACGACAATAGTCTTATTTATGTTCATTTTACAGTAAAATAAATTCTAAAAACTAGTAAAACTCAATTTGTTAATATTCATCAATAATTAATAAATAAATTTATTAATTAATGTTTTTAAAATCTTAATTATTAATTTTTTATTTAAATATATAAAAACATAATAATTTAAATAATAAAAATTTAATCAATATTTTGTCTAAATACGGAAAAAAAAACAATGTTATTGATTGAACTCAATAAAAAACGCTTAAATTGAATGACAAATTTAAATAAAATTGATAATAATGAATAAACTTGAACCCATAGCCCCGCTTTATTTTTAATACATTTAAATAAATTTGATTTAAAACAAATGAATAAACTTGAATTTACACCCCTAGTTGACTAGTTCCAAGGGTTCTAGTTGACTTTGCAGTAAATTTTACAGTGAAATCAAGGCTATTTTTTAAATAAAAAAAAAATTGGGCATTTACAATGGGAACTAATGGAGCATTACTGAAAAATGAGACATTAATGACATTTGCAAATAACTTTTTGTTTATTTGAAATGTTCATGGCACATCACCACTTAACACAAGTAGAATGAAATAATAAACATATGATAAATACGTGAACACTTCTGAAAGAAAAATGACAGTTCAAATACAACAACAAAGGAAATATATGATAGATTAGTTTAAAGATGGAAGTATGTGAAAAAACAAGCAATTAACCCTTTTAAGAATACTCAATAAGGCCATTTTTTTGGAAGACTGAAGATTTCATAACAAATCCTCTCATGATTGGCATGAGTAATTGCAACACTCTTAAAATATTGCAACGAGCTAGTGATAAATGCTTTGAAATGTTAATATATGCAACCCAGGGAACTGGAAAGATTCATCCAAACATCATTTGAAACAATAAAGTTGAACATGAAGGGAAATCTCGTGCATATTTTTAAGTTGATTATGAAAGTGTTACCTCACCGGAGGAAAGTGGAATGTAAACGAGGAAAAATCTCAAAGAGTATTATTGATATAATAATAATAATAATAATAATACTAATAATACTAATAATAATAGGGTGGGGGTGCACCTCATGACTGCCTCCAACCAAACTTTAGAAGAATTGCCTGAGAAAAATGGGAATCATGCAATCCTTAGAGATGATCACATACTGCTTTGGTAAAGTCTGTCGTCGATGAACTTCCACCAAGATCAACAGTCCGATACTTTCCTTCCGCAATAGTACTAAGTATAGCATTATGAATTTGGTCAGCTTTGTCATTTAAATTCAAGTGTCGTAGCATCATAACAGAACTCAGCAGGAGGGCCGTTGGATTTGCAAGATTCTGGAATAATGGATTACAAGACAGATCTATCATCAAATTAAATTAATAAAGATGTCATTGAACAAGGTGGCTGAAATGACAGCTAAGGTACAATGGATTATAAGTGAATAAAAACAAGTATCATAGACAGTTAAGTTGAAGAAAAAGCCTTCCGACTACCCATACATGGTGTCCAGTTCAGAATTTTGATTAATTAATTCGCAGATAAGATACTGAATAATAGATATAAGAAATTGATACCTTGCCAGCAATATCAGGGGCTGAACCATGAACAGCTTCTGCTAGGGCAATGCCACCTTCACCAATGTTGCAACTAGAACACAGCCATTAAGATATTAGTTCACACTGAAAACATTGACCTGTAAAAGCAAATCACACTCACCTAGGGGTTAAGCCCAGACCTCCAATTAGGCCTGCACAGAGGTCACTGATTATATCTCCGTATAGATTGGGCATCACCAGTACATCAAAGAGAGAGGGATTTTTCACAAGCTGTCACGTTTAAGTAGACTAAACAACATTAGAAATCCCAGAGTTTCATGTGTTAACTATCCTTCTAGTTTATTAACTAGTGAAACAAAGATTTCATTATGGATTATGCGGGTATCTCAGCCAACAGGTTTTGGCTAACTCATGATTTCATATAGCTACATCATTTCCTCCTTCAGAACCTATAGGATTAACAGAGACTATTGAATTAATGAAGATTATTTATATTTAAAAGAGATTTCTAGTTCCATGAGAAGTTCAGGTTCTGGGAAAAATTTATTCCAGACACCCTGCTAAGATTGAGTGCTACTATGGTTAATGTCAATGAGCCAATTTGTCATGGCCTAATCAAGGATTCCATACAATGTCGTTTGTAATTCTTTAGCTAACCAAACATAGTAAAAGAGATGATGATGGCAGAACCATATGATGAAAAGGATCACAATAATATTATAGTGAAAGGTTCTGATCCCTCATCAACACATACCATCATACAGCAGTTGTCAATTATAACTTCCTCATAAGTTATTTCTGGGTACTTTTCTGCAACCTCTCGGCAACACTGCAAGTATCAACTGAGAAGCCTAAGATCTGTGACCCAATTTAGGGCCTGGAAATTCTATGTACAAATCTGTGTATCTAAAGTACCTTGAGAAAAAGACCATCAGTCTTCCTCATAATATTGGCTTTGTGTATAGCAGACACTCGCTGGCGGCCATTTACTTTTGCATAATGAAAAGCATACTCTGCCACCCTTAAGCTTGCTTGTCGAGTAATAATCTTCAGACTTTCAACAACACCTCTTACAACCTAGAATTGTGTAGAAAACTACATCATGAACCATCAATTAATCATATCATACGTAAGAGTAATATCATCTATAAATCATACCACAAATAAGAGAAATGCTAATCTATATTTCAGCTCGAAGGCGTACCTGGTGTTCAAGGCCACTATACTCTCCTTCTGTATTTTCACGGATGGTCACAAGATTCACACCATCATATCGTGTTTTATAGCCTGGAAGGCTATAGCAAGGTCTAACATTGGCATAGAGGCCAAGTTCTTTCCTTAAGGTGAGATTCAATGAGCGGTGACCTTTTCCAATAGGGGTAGCCATAGGACCTTTCAATCCAACCCTATTTCTTCGAACTGATTCCAGACTTTCCCATGTGAGAAAGCTCTCTGTTCTTGGATCTACTTTGTCACCCACAAAATGTTCCTCCCATTCTATTGGAATTTGTGCTGCATTGAACACCTGGAGTAACATAACCAGTTAAATAAGCAAAGTTAGGTCTGAACAATCATGCCATGCTTTCAGTGGTCATGATATTAAAGAATGGTGTAAAGTTCATATCTTCTTAATTTTCTTTTATATTTAATCCTTTTGCTTTCTGTATTTTTTTAATTATTTCCATATTATCATCTTAACACCAGGAAGTCACAAATGAAAGAAGATCTCCAGAAGAATGGATGAAATTATCAACACAATGATGAATTTAAATCAAAAGCATAATCAATGGTCACAACTTGGATGATTTATATTTGACAACAAAATTCTAGCTATTTATCTTGAAGTGGAATCAACAAATGGCAATACGAAATATATGGCAAGTATGAAAATTGGAAAACATGAACATTTCTTGTCATCAATCTGAAACTCTAAATATGCTATGAGATAGTTATACTTGCATTTGACTCAATCATACTAGATAGTCTACTTGGAAGATATATATAATTACTAGTATGATAAAATTGTCAAGAGCATTTTTCCTATGATTTTCAAATGTAGTTAATGTAGTTTAGTTTAATCAAACCCTTATAGTATCCTGCTCGTATATAATCATAAAGGAGTCCAAAAATTGACTCCAAGATGAAAATTAAGTCATTTATATATAATTACGATGTATGTCGTATTGGATGGATTAAAGGTCGTTCACTTCAAAAGAAATAAAAGGCAGGCACAAGCATAAAGGGACCAACATATAGTGATATAATTCCATTAATGCCTGCATATCAAAGAACACAGATCACAAATGACATGAGTGATATAATTCCATTACATACAAAATTAAGTTTACTGCTGGAGGCCAATGGTTTTACAACTATGCCGCAAGCAATTTTATGGACAATCAAGCTAAATTAAGAATAGCATCTAAATAACCTTATTGCAATTTTTTTTTCTTTTCTTCTCTCCAGCAAAGGTGAAGAGCGGAAAGAAAAGAAAACTCTCAATTAGGCGTAAAATGAAATCAACTTTCAAGCAATAAATAAATTAATTTGCTAAGGTAGACATGAACAATCTAAAATCCATCAATTCTTAAATAATTTAGATAGAAAGCAACAAAGCAAGAGTAAGTACTATACAGAATGACCTAAGTAAGATCCACTGAAACTACCTGCTTAACAGATTCAGCAATCTCAGGTCCAATTCCATCACCAGGAAAGAGGGTAGCACGGATAGATTCGCTAGGAGAAGCAGCAGTTAAAAACGATTGTCTCAAAGCAGGAAAAAGCTGATTCGGAATCTGGTTAATAGAAGTCCTCTCAACGAGCCGTCGAAGCGCCATCGGTGAAGGTGCCTACACAGATCAACCTGCATCACGAAAGGCAACCATTTCTGAGAAGTCTTTACGCAACGAATAAAGACAACCATATCACGGACACAATATACGAACAGAAAATCAACTTGAGAACGGCGAAGAGAGAAATTTGAAACATCACGTCAACTACCCAAGGAAAAGAAAGGCAACGTCGAAAAGAACATTCAGATAACTCAAAACCCTAAAGAGACAAAGACAGCAAACTCAGACCTGGACAGTTCAACGAAGAATGAGAAACAAAAAGCGCTGCAAACTACAGGTGGTCGATCCACAGTTTACTTCTAAAAATACGAACAAATAAACAAGAGACAGAAGAGATCTAGTAGAGATCGGAGAAGCGAAAGAAGCTGACCTGCGTTCTTGCACCAAAAATTGATCGAATATTGTTCCTGACGCTAAATCTAAACAGAGAGGAAAGCGAAGAAGAGACACGGATACCCACAACGTCAGTTTTGGGTTCGGCAGAGGCCCGTCAAGTATATTTTATTCCAAATTTTAAAGTTACTTAATTAATCTATCGTGTATTGTGACGACTGATTCGGTAAAATTTATATAGGTCGATAAATCAGAGTCCATTAATTTAATATTAAGATAAAACAGAAAATGTTCACAGTAAATAATTTATCAATTAAGTATTTTTAATCTGTCTGTTAAAATAAATTTATTCGTTAATTTATTGAACCTAAGACTTAAGAGGGTATTTGATTAAATGATGAGAATGACTATGGGTATAGATTTGATAGTAGGGTGGAATGGGAATAGGAATAGAAATGAAACTCATTAAGTTATATGAGTTTGGTTGATTACCATAAATCTAGTAATCATTCCCAAAATATTATTCCCAAACTCACAATCCAAACACTATCTTTTACTATCATTCCATTTCCTCATTCTTAAACTCATCAACCAAACACCCCCTAATACTTGATGTTAGAAAAACTGAAAATATATCTTACCGTTGAACTATTGTCTCAAGATGAACGACCCATTGTTGCCTTTATATCATAACATTTAAGATGTTTAATAGCTAGAGTTGCAACTGTAACCTCTAATATACATAAAAACACAAGATTAAAACATATAATAATTCGTAGTGATCTCTCCAGATAAAGTTGATCGCTACTTGACGTCGGAAGAACAATCACAAATGAAATTGAAAAGTCCTTCGAGTTTCACGAGTCAAATCTCTTTTGTCCAAATGTTCTTCTTTGCCCACCGTCCAAGGGCGGAGGCATATACTAAGGGACCCGGGCTGTAGCCCGAGTCCCAATTTATTATCTAATTATATATATATAATTTAAGTTTTACTTTTCTTTTATTTTGTGTATCATTGAATTTTTAGCCCGGTAGCCCATGCCCAACCCAGCTCATGTCCTGTTTAATTTCTAACCTAATTCTTTTGCCCTCTTGAATTAAAGTCCTTCGAGTTTCATGAGTCAAATTTCTTTTGTCCAAATGTTCTTCTTTGCCCACCGTCCAAGAAGGAGGCACATACTAAGGGACCCGGGATGTAGCCCGGGTCCCAATTTATTATTTAATTATATATATATAATTTAAGTTTTACTTTTCTTTTATTTTGTGTATCATTGAATTTTTAGCCCGGTAGCCCATGTCCAACCCAGCTCATGTCCTGTTCAATTTCTAACCTAATTCTTTTGCCCTCTTGATTCTATCATTGGGCAAAACAAGATTTGCAATCATGTTTTGTCCGCCCAATTTATTTCCATGACATTTTATTTTTTAACAAATTTAAAACGAAACTTAAAACAGTTTATTTCCATGACATTTTATTTTTTAACAAATTTAAAAGGAAACTTTAAAAAAATAAATTGTAATTAATATCCCTAATTCCTTTTTACTCTTTGTCTATTTTTTTCCTCCCTGTGTGTTTCTTGTCGCCGACTCATTACTCCTAAGATTCTCATGATTGCTCCTCCGTGACTCCGATTTCTTTAGAGTTCCGCTGATCCCTCTTTTTTCCTCTTCGGTGATTGCTAGTTTGCTTCGTGATTCTTATTGCTCTCTCTCTCTTGATTGTTGCACGCCTGCATAAATACGACGTTGCAATTGCTCCACCGATCCTTACCCCTCCTTTTCTCTTCCGTTGTTGCTTCGTGATTACTACTGCTCTACAATTTCTGTAAGTATAAATAACTGTTATCTCTGTTTTAATCTTCAATTAAAATGTTTTTTATTTTACTTTGATAGCTGATTCTAAATTCCCAAGTTTTTTTTATCACAGCTAATTGAAATGCATGCCTAATCAATAACCTAATTATAAGATTAAAATGCATTCTTAAATCCATCACAGTTAAATGTTTAACCGAATCAAACAACTAGTTTGAAATGTTACAATAAACGCAAAATGGTTTGCTTTTATTTGTTTGCTTAGTTTCACTTTTTAACTTTTATTCTATTAATTATTTATTATCTACTATGGCAAGAAATACTAGTAATGAAATGCATAAATATGCATGATTAAATGCTTAATCAAAGTTTTTAATACAATGTCGAAATTAATTAAAGATTCTTTTACTAGATATACACCAAACATTAATTTTTAATATGTGATTACGCTTAAGAAAGGGACAACATATTTCTATTTTTTTATTAATCTTTTTCTTATATAGAATTAAACCAGTTGATTTCTTAATTATTTTTTACTTTAAATAATGTTGAATTTTTAGCTATTGCAGTTGATATTGAATCTATTTAAGAGAAAGTGAGAATTATATTAGAAATCATTATTTAAAATTCATAAGATTTTATCATGTCAAAATGGGTTTATCCTAGGTTATTTTAATGTCAAATCAAGAGAGAAAAGGGGGAAATAATATTCTATCATTCTTTAAGCCAAGAATTGATAATCCTTCATCCTCCACATGTATAAAAAAAATATTGTGACATTTCATTTCGTATAGAACGTGCAAGTCGATTATTTTGTATATACCGTGATGGACGATTCCACCGCTTATAATTGAAAAGAAAAGTTACAAGAGATTTTTCAAAAGGATACGTTTTTTCCACTCGGATCTCTTCCGTTTGATCTATTTTGTCCGGATCCTCCTTTTCTTCCCAATAAAGGGAAGGGTTTTTTTTTGTGGATCCCGCTTGTTCCTGTTTAGTCTCCTTCCTTTCGAAAGTAGTTTCTACATCGCTTTCTTCCTCACTTTCTCTCCTTTCTTCCATTTCGTTTATTTTATTAGTAACAATAGGTGACGGCATTCTGCCTAAATAGTAGACACAGGTGATAAATAAGAGAATACTAATGATTCGACCCATAGAATTTCTCAATTCTGCCATACGGTACTCGTACTTATACCTATTCGATCTAAGAGGACCAAGACTAATACATCCATTTCTAATGAAGAGTTCGAACCTCCTTCTAAATCTCAAAGAGTTGAGTTTGATGAAACTTCACTTGAACGAGATCTTAGATTGCGTATTCCCATGTGGAGACATCTTGTTAATCATCGTGATGAAATTAGATGAGCTTATATCAAAATGGGGTCATATCAACCCAAATTGCAGGAGTACCCACGGTCTGAATCAGGAAAGCAACATCGTTGATTTCAATATACATGGTTTAAAAACTTTCCATGGTCAGAGTACTCTCCTTCAAAGGATGCAGCATTTTGTTTTCCATGCTATCTTTTTGAATTAAGTGAAGCACAACAATCTGCATTTACAATAGAAGGGTTTAAAAGTTGGAAACGCGTTAATGATAGAGCCAAGTGTGATTTTTTGTCGCATGTGGGAAGTTATAACTCAGTGCATAATAAATCTGCAAAATCTGTTGTTGATGTGACGAATGTAACTCAACATATAAATAAAGTTATGAATCGAGAATTTTCTGAACAGATTCAAAAGAATCGATTAAGACTTGCGGCAACAATTGAGAGTGTCCGTTGGCTTAGTTTGCAAGCATGTGGATTAAGAGGTCATGATGAATCTTCATCTTCCCAAAATTGTGGTAATTTCATTGAGAAGCTAAAACTTTTGGGAAAATCAAATGCTAGTATTGGCGATGTAATCTTAGAGAAAGCACTGGGAAATGCAAAATATACCTCACCAGAAGTCCAAAAAGAAATCTTGCATATTATTGGTAATAGAGTCAGAAACAAAATTCGTGCTGAAATTGGAGATTCTAAGTTTTGTATTTTGGTGGATGAAGCGAAGGATATATCTAACAAAGAACAGATGTCTATAATTTTGAGATTTTTTGATGCTCATGGTTTTTACGGGAGCGTTTTTTCCAAATTGTGCATGTTCATGACACCACAGCTGCAACACTTAAGAAAGAAATATGTGATGCCCTCACCAGATATAATCTAAAAATACACAATATTCAGGGTCAAGGGTATGATGGTGCTAGCAACATGTGTGATGCTTTTAATGGATTGCAAGCTTTATTTCTTAAAGATTGCCCCTATGCATATTATGTACATTGTTTTGTCCATCGACTCCAACTAGCGTTAGTTGCAGCTGCTGAAAATGAGATCTCTATATGGCTTTTCTTTTCAAATTTGACGACTATTGTTAAACTTGTTACATCTTCGTCCAAACGCAATGCCGAGTTACAATCTGTTCAAGTAAATGAAATTGCACGTTCTGTTGTTGCTGGTGAACGCGAGACTAGACGAGGAGCTAATCAGATTGGTACTTTGCATCGACTAGGAACTACTCGTTGGAGCTCCCATTTTGATTCTATTTGCGACTTAATAGATAAGTATAATGCAACTATTAATGTACTTGAAAATATTATCACTAATGGTTCCACTACTTCGATGCGTGGGGAAGCAGGTGGTTCCTTAATAGTGATTAAATCTTTTGATTTTATTTTTATTTTGCATTTGATGCATAAAATTATGGCGATCATAGATTTACTTTGTCGTGTCTTGCAATAAAAATCTCTTGATATCGTAAATGCAATGGATTTGGTCTCTACAACTAAAGCACTTCTTCTGACATTGAGAAATGATGGTTTTGATATTCTTCTTTCATATGTCAAATCATTTTGCACAAGATTGGATGTTGATATACCAGAGATGAGTGCTCGTTATAAGCATTCTAGTCGTTCATGCCAGCAAAAGGATGCCATCACAGTTGAGCATCACTTTCATTATGATATATTTAATGTTGCAATAGATTTTCAATTGGAAGAGTTAAACTCTAGATTCAGTGATGAGACAGTAGAACTTCTTATGCTTAGCTCTGCTTTGGATCCAAAAGATAATTTTAATCGGTTCAACATTGATAAGATTTGTAATCTCGCTGAGAAGTATTATCCTAAGGACTTCACTGAACAAGAAATCCATAATTTGAGATGTCAGCTACAACATTATGAGCTCAATGTGGTTTGTCATGAAAATTTTCAAAAAATGTCCACTATCTCAGAATTGTGTCAAGGGTTATTTGAAACAAAAAAAAATACAGTACTATAATTTGATCGACAAGTTGATTCGTCTAATTTTAACTTTGCCCGTTTCTACGGCAACTACAAAGCGTGCATTTTCAGTTATAATGCATGTTAAAACAGTTCTTTGTAATAGAATGGGAGAAGATTTTCTAACAGATTCTATGATTATCTACATTGAAAGAGAGTTTACTTCAAGTATTGATTCAAATTATATCATTGATGAATATTATACTTTGAAGAATCGTAGATCACAACTTCGATAATGTGTATGTATATATGGATCATAAAATAATTTTTTTTACTTTGTGAGTTATCTGTGCTAATTAATTTTTTTCTATTGTTATTTAAGAAGTTAATGGTGTGAAAGTTCAACTGAAAACTACAGCTGGAGCGCAATTCAAGTGGTTGGTTGATTAGATACATTTTCATGTTTGTCCCATTACCTGCTATATATTTCATTGGCCACTCAACCTTTCAAGACTTTTTATTTGTTTGTGTTTGCTACACCTAATATTTTGGATTAATGAGGTGAGATTAGTTTTCCTTTTTATGTTATTGAACTTTATACCGCTAACATTTTATACTTGTCCTCTTGTGTTTTGCAGGATTCGACCTACAAATACTTCGAGATCATTACTGTTGATGCAGCTCATAGTATCATTATCCGCAATGATTCAAGGATTAACTCCAGAGTTACCAAGTTGCTTTTATAGTTACCTTTTGTCTAGAATTTGATGTGATTTCAACTCAGAATTTTAGTTGCCTATTTGATGTGCTTGTCTAGTCCATAAGTTTTATGATTCTACTCAAATTTAGACTTCTATAAATCTTTTAATAATTTATATTTTTTTATATTTTTAGTATCTATCATTTTCCTATCTAGTTGATGAATGAGACAATGAGTGTTTGTATAGATTTGGGTTAAAGTAATAGATACAAGTTATAGTTGTTCTATTTGTCTTGTAAAAATTAGTTTCTAAAATATTTTTGTGGGATAATATTATATATTTTTCTTAATATTTTTTAAAAAATATTAAGAAATTTAATGACGAATATTAAATTTCATCGCTAAACAACGAATATTAAATTTTACAACTAAATTTAATGATGAAATCAAATTTTCTTTACAAAATTCATTAGCGATCAAAAATTTTATGACATATTAGTTTCTAATAATTATTTGTTCATGTCTAATGCATATATATAATTTTATTTTTCGTTAAAAATTTTTAGCCCGGATAGATTATAGTTCCTAGCTCCGCCATTGCCACTGTCGCCTCCACTATGCACACACTGATCACCCTCTTCATCTTTTCTGGATTGCTCTTGGACGCTTCAATATATAAGAAGAAAGCATCGGTTTGTAACCGATGCTTTGATGCCATATAATGGAGGAAGATGAAGGTGAATGAACACCCCTTCATCTTCCTAACTTTGCAACTAATGCAACATCCAACATTTGCAACTAATGCAATGTCCAACATCTCCCGCTCGTCCAAGTCAATCCATAAAGGTTATCTAATCACATAGATCATGTCAGTCACATAGACTATAAGATAATCATGTTACAAGGTCAAAGTCAAACATTAATTAGTTACAAAGACCAAATAAGTCACATACACTATATGACGATCAGGTCACAAATACCAGAGCATCAATTAATTAGTCACAAAGACTAAATAAGAACATTCATTCCATACATTAGGGAAAATAGTTCGTACGACAGCAAACACATTGAGCATTCATTACTAAGAAAATTGTTACAACTTACATAGATGCTCTATAAAATGAATCAGAGACATCAAAACTTTCCTTTACCCGAGATTAAATTATTTATATCAATATGAATACCTCTAATCCCTCATAATAACTATTATGTCAAATGCATATTCAACATCTCCAATTAATATAATTATTCATAATTACATTTTATGTACTGAACTAAAAATATAACTGGTACCAATGAATAAATATCACAGATGTAAATCAATTTTAATCTTCTTTTTTAGCTAGAATCTATTCATTCTCATCAGTCATTTTCCTAGTTATGCTCCATAGACCGAATCACCCATAGCCAATAGAAAACATGCTAAAGTAACAGATACTGATCAGAACTTCAAGTAGACAACTGAATAGTCACTTAGGATAAGATTGAGATTAACTTATAATCTCAAGGGTCTCACACAGTAGAGAAGCAGAGATTTATTCTCCTACTACCCTTCTTGTCGCCATAGCACATGTGGTATGAATCACATGCTACGATGTTACTCTCTTTACTAAAAAGAGCGCATGTTTTTTCCAAAATTTAGCATCGTATAGATTTCGATCTACACATACGTAATGTCTAATCCTGAATTCAACATATGAATTCCAATCTGGCCTTAAGCAGAATCAATAAATGGTGTGTTCATTTACTCTGATTATTACATAAATGATCTCATCTTGACACAATTATCAAGGCGACCTTAACTTATGGATATATCTCTATTCACAACTACATAAGTTGTCTTATAAGCAATGATCTTACCTCTATTTATACTTAACAAACAGAGATGATTGCCCATGTGAGTGGACCAATCTCAATCTGCCAACATGTTTATCAAGACTTTTATTCGAATATACCAAAGACATATACACTGAATAGATTATGACATTTTTCATTTATTAAAATATCTTTATAATAAGTTACATTCTTCGAAGTCCCAAAGATTTCATATGTCCTTAAAATAACTCTTTAGGCAATGACTTAGTAAAAGGATTTACAAGCATATAACATGTTGTTGGTTGCTACTCGGAAAACCTAGAGGTTCCACTGTACAAAAATTTTGTACAAAGGTCTGAACCTTTTCCTAGCTACCATGTGTTCTTTTAAATTAAATTTTGGATCGCCTGCGGAACTTAACACGTTTGATCCAAAACTTAATCTATTTGTTCTTTTAGGTTTTGACTTGGATCTCCTGCGGAACTTAACACGTTCGACCCAAGTCTCCTTAAGTTATTAATTCCATTAAATATTAATTTCCATAAAAGGTTCCCAGTACTGACGTGGCGAGGCACATGACCTTCTTGGATATGAGAGCAACCACCACCGACTAGACAAAACCTTTAATAGAAAGCTAATATTTAATTTCCTAAAATAACTTTAGGTTAACCAAAGAGAACAATCAAATCACAAGGAAAAGAAAGAAAACAAAAGAACACAACTTCGAAAAACATATTCGAAATACTAGAACGTAAGCCTCTTGTATTTGGTATTATTTCCATAAATAACTAGCATGATGCGGAAAGAAAAATTACTAGTTATACCTTGTAGAAAAACCTCTTGATCTTCTACCGTATTCCTCTTCTAACCTCAGACGTTGTGTGGGCAACGATCTTCCGAGATGAGAAACCACCAAGCACCTTCTTCTCCTCCTAGCTAGGTTCGGCCAAAACAAGAAAGCTCCACCAAGGAAGAAGAAAAACACCAACCAAGCTCTAAGAGATGCAAGCTTCCTCTCCTTCTTCTTCTTCTTCTCCAAGTAGTATCCGGCCTCCACAAGACCTCCAAGCAATAGAGAGTTTCGGCCACCACAAAGAGGAAGAAGAGAAGAGATGATGGCCGGCCACAACACCAAGGAAAAGAGGGAGAGAAAACAATAGAGGTTGTATCTCATGAAGGCACCCTCACCCCTTCTTTTATATTCCTTGGCCTAGGCAAATTAGGAAATTTAATTACAATAAAATTTCCTCAATTTCCTTGACATAATTTAATTTAGAAAAATAAAACAAATTTTCCAAATTAAACTTCAATGGCCGGCCACATCATTGGAGAGCAAATTGGACAAGTTTTAATCAACAATTAAAACTTCCTAATTTGTTTCCGGAAATTTTAAAAATAAAATTTCTCTTTAAAAATCTCTTCATGGTTGATAAAAGGAAATTTCTATAATTTTAATTTTATCAACATGTGGATAATTTTTAAAGAGAAAATAAAATAACTCTCCAATCTACAAATAAGGAAAGAGATCTAATCTCTTTCTTTAATCTTTTGTAGATCTTTTACAAGAGAGATATTTTAATTTTAATTCTCTTTAATAAATTAATTCTTCCACATAATAAAAACTAAAATTAAAATCCCTTTTAAATTTAATTTGGCCGGCCCCCACTAGCTTGGGTTCAAGCTAGGGCCGGCCACCCAATTTTATACCTAGGCCGGCCCTAGCTTGTTCCCAAGCTAGCTTGGCCGGCCCCTATTGTGTGGGTATAGAAGGTGGGTATAGGTGGGTATAGAACTCTATAAATAAGAGGCTACGATAGGGACCGAGAGGAGGAATTGGTTTTGGTCTCCCGATAAAATTAAGCATCCCGTGTTCGCCCCGAACACACAACTTAATTTTATCAATAATAATTCATTCCACTAGAGAATCATTATTGAACTACCGCACCAATCCCAAATTATATTTTTGGGCTCCTTCTTATTATGAGTGTGTTAGTCTCCCTGTGTTTAAGATATCGAATGTCCACTAATTAAGTGAGTTACTGACAACTCATTTAATTAATTTCTTAGTCCAAGAGTAGTACCACTCAACCTTATTATCATGTCGGACTAAGTCCACCTGCAGGGTTTAACATGACAATCCTTATGAGCTCCTCTTGAGGACATTATCAACCTAGTATCACTAGGACACAGTTTCCTTCTATAATCAACAACACACACTATAAGTGATATCATTTCCCAACTTATCGGGCTTATTGATTCATCGAACTAAATCTCACCCATTGATAAATTAAAGAAATAAATATCATATATATGTGCTTGTTATTATATTAGGATTAAGAGCACACACTTCCATAATAACTGAGGTCTTTGTCCTTTATAAAGTCAGTATAAAAAGAACGACCTCATATGGTCCTACTCAATACACTCTAAGTGTACTAGTGTAATTATATAGTTAAGATAAACTAACACCTAATTACACTACGACCTTCCAATGGTTTGTTCCTTTCCATCTTAGTCGTGAGCTACTGTTTATAATTTATAAGGAACCGATAACATGATCTTCTGTGTGTGACACCACACACCATGTTATCTACAATATAAATTAATTGAGCAACTACATTTATCATAAATGTAGACATTTGACTAATGTGATTCTTATTTCTAGATAAATATTTATACCAAAAGCTAGGCTTTTAGTATACACTCTAACACATGTAGGGATATACTCAAGAACTATCTTTTTCTTGTCATTAATATCCCTTACAAAATTATACTTAATTTCTATATGCTTGCCTTTGCTGTGATATCTGAGATCTTTGGAAAAGGCTATAGTAGCTTAACTGTCATAGTACAGTGTAACATAACTCCCACTGTGCTCAGAAATTTTAGATGCTTCAGAAACCTTTTTGACCAGACAGCTTATTGTACAACTGATGCACAAGTCACACAACTTCCATTGTCGACAAGGCTACACAAGCGCAGTCATATAGCTTCTATTATCGACAATGCTACAAAAGACAAGCCACACAACTTTTATTGTCAACAATGCTACATAAGCATGCTTGTTGCTATTCCATGAGATGGCGCCACCATTCAACAAGAAGGTATAGCCAGATGTGGATTTTTGTCAACAAGGTCCCTAACTCAATCTGTATCTATGTAGTCACTCAGGCTCATCTTAGATATTTAAAAATAGATACACAATCTGTTATCCTTTTAAGGTATTTTAATATCCTATTCATCGCTTTCCAATGTCTTGATCCTGGATTTGATTGGAAACGACTAATTAAGCCAATAACATAGTTTATATCAGGACGAGTACACAACATAGTGTACATTAAACTACCAATAACACTGGCATATAGTTTTTTTCTTCATTTCGACTATTTTCTTAGAAGTCTTGGGGTATATACTTTTGCTCAAAATAGTATCTCTTGCTATAGGTGTCTGTTCAATGTTGCAATCTGACATATTGAGATGTTATAGCATCTTAGTGATTTAAGTTTCTTGAGATGAACCCAAAAACCTTTTAGATCGATCTCTAATGATCTTCACTCTTAAGATGTACTTTGCTTCTCTCATATCTATTATGTTAAATTATGATGAAAGCTAGGATTTGACTTCTATCACATACTTTATGTCACTTCCAGCTATTAACATATCATCAATATATAATGATATAATAATAAACTTTCCTTTTTTCCTTTCTTAGGTAAACACAATGATCCTCATTGATCATTTCAAAATCATAAGACAAAATGACTTCATTAAATCTTATGTTACATTGTTTTGATACTTTCTTCAGCTTATATATAAACTTCTTAAGTCTATATATACTTTATTTTCTTGGATTTCAGCAATATAACCTTATAGTTGTGTCATATAGATTTTTTCATCAAGACTACCATTAAGGAAAATTATTTTTACATCCATCTGATGTAATTCCATGTCAAAATTTGCTACTATAGTTAGGATGACATATATTGACACAAACTTCACAACTGGGGAGAATGTCTCTTCAAAATCAATACCCTCCGGACGGATATATCCTTTTGCAACTAAACGAGCCTTGTATCGATTAATCAAACTATCTACTTTCCTCTTTATCTTGAGAATCCACTTATTCCCAATAGCCCTTCGGCTTGAAGGAAGATTGACTAAATCTCAAACTCAATTCTTTCTCATTGACTTCATCTCCTCATCCATTGCAATTTTCCATCTTTTTTCTTACTGAGCTTCTCAAAGCTTCCTCAACTATCCGAGGTTCCTCATCGTCAACTGGAGAATCATCAATACCTCATTCTCAATGTCAAACCTTCTCCGAGGAATAATCTGACAACTATTTCTTCGTAGGTTAGACTGTTGAGAAACTAACTCATTTAGTGGCAAATTACTCTCACTATATTAACTAGATTCAGGCATCTCCTGATTTGTTGATAAAGAAACATTATTCTCCTTCTCTATCTCATATAGTAGAATGGTCTTATCAACTTCACCTTATGTTGAAAATTTAGTTTCAAGAAAAATAGCATCTCTTGACTCTATTTCAGAGATAGTTCCATCTTTGTCGCTCTCCAATGAAGACATAACCCTTAGAAGTCTCAGAATTTCTTATAAAAATACACTTCTTATCTTTGGCTCATAATTTTTCATATTCGTGAGTCTTATCATGAACATAGGCAGCTAACCCCCAAGATCTCAAATTACTCAAATCCGATTTTCTACCTGTCCAACGTTCATGTGGGATAAATGGAACTGACTTTGAAGGTACTTTGTTAAGTATATAGACCGCAACTAATAATGCATCTCCCCAATAGGAGATTGATAAATTAGCTTATGTCATCATATGCCTAACCATTTCAAGAAGAGTCTTATTTCTTCTTTCAGCAATCTCATTTTACTGTGGAGTTCTAGAGATAGTTAGCTATCTAATAATCCCTTTCTCATTATACATTATCTTGAACTGATCATACAAATATTCATCTCCATTATCAGTGTGCAAGGTTTTAACCTTACGTTCCAATTGTTTCTCAACTTCATTCAAGTAACGAATGAAGCAATCTAATGCTTCATATTTGTTAGAAATCAAATACACATGACCAAAACATGTTTAGTCATCAATAAATGTAATGAAATAAGAACTCCCATTTCTAGCCTTCAAATTCATTAGACCACAAATATCCAAATGAATTAATTGTAATGGTGATTCAACTGTAATAGCCTTACCAAATAGTTTCCTAGTTATCTTTCTAGCAAGACAATGCTCACATATAGACAAGATAATCTTAGCATTAGTGCCTAAAAGGCTCTCCTTAGCTAATCTATTCATTCGTTCTTGTCATATATGTCCTAGTCTAGCATGCCAAATTTCATCATTAACATCAGCATTACTAGTAAGAGTAATATTTGAAAAATAATTCTCATTATTATTTGGTTCTATATCAAGAACCATAAAACTATTTGTTACATAATCATGCATAATTAACACAGAGTTAATTCAAAGTTCCACACAACGACTATAAAAATTTACACAATAACCTAAATCAAGAAGACAAATGATGGAAACCAGATTCCGTCGAATCTCAGGAGCATATAAGACATCATATATAAATAAGGTTCGTCTACCACGTAGGTTGAGCTTGCAAATGTCAATTCATTTTACTTCAATTCTTGCATTGTTTCCCACATATATCCATTTATTGTCAGTTGGTATCTGACGGTACTGCACATATGTAGCTTGATCATGAGCTATATGGTTCGTTGCTCCTGAATCTACAATCAACAAAGGATAAGAATCAGTTAACAACACTGTACTTGCAACATAATGCTCATGGAAAGAATCTAGCTCAGTATAATCCCAAGCAAAATGACCCTTTTTGCCACAGTTATAGTAAGTCAACTTGTTCTTAGGTCTTTGTCCATATTTCTTTTCTTTCTTCTTAATTTGGTTTTTCGCAGCAACAGCACTAGCCCCCTTTCCTTTCTTAAATCATTTTTTCTTATTCTTGGAACCAGAACCTTCATCTACAAAAGCTTGACCAGAAATCTTTGTAGATTCAATCCTCTCCGCCTCAAGTTCAATGTGGCATGAGACATCATGAAAGTCTTGATACTTTCACTATGAGTCAGATTCTGTTTCATCATTTCCCAAGAATTAAGAAAGGAACGGATAACTGTTGGAGCAATCTAGTGACCCTAGGTTTTGATGTTTGGGTAAAGGTTTAAGTTAGGTTTATTATTATATTTAATATGCATTATGAGTGTACAGGATACAAGTATAATAAGGAAATTCCAAGTGTGATCTTAGCAAAGGAGGAAAGTCAAAGGATGAGTCTTGGCGGTGTAAGTCTAAGCATGTAATATTGACAACGTAAGTCTAAGTGGGACTTGACAATGGATGAAGTCCTGGAGGCACGACCTCTTGGCAAAGGAAGATCTGACAATAATGACAAGGCCGATGGAAGCTTCAGAAGGCAAGACGTGAATGATGGAGAGTCATCCGAGGGATACAAGGTTGATGGAGGGGGCTAGAAGGCTAGGTCTAGGTTGGTCAGGCGAGGACGAGTGCTGAGTGAATGTACTCGGGGGTTAAACCTAGGATTAGGGTTTTACTATAGTGTTATTGTAACAGTACTGTAGCATTACTATAACAGTCGACTGGTGTTTTCATCAGTCGACTGGTAGCTGATTGTTCGCTTGTAATGGTCAAATTTCACTTATGACCAGTCGACTGGTGGCGGGAAACATAGCTAGGTGTTTCCTCCCGAGCTCTATTTAATAGAGCTCGGGGTGCTTGGCCAAGGTTGACGAAAATAGAAGTGGTTAACCCCTATTAGAGTCTCCAAGGTCTTTTTAAGTGATCAAGAGCTTGTGCGAGTTTGTGGTTGGTTTCTCCACCCACAAGGAGCTACTCGAGCAAGCCAGAGGTTTTTCCGGGAGTCATCCACCGATGGATTGAGATCTTCCACCTTATGGACAACTGTGGAGTAGGAGTTTTATCTCTGAACCAAGTTAAATCAACGTGTTTGGTTTGCTTTCTCTTGTCAGTATTTATTTTTGTGTTCCGCTGTGCATACTAACCATTGTAGGAAGCAAACGTTGGGTGAGTCATTATTCACCCCCCTAGTGGCGTCAAGGTCCTAACAATAACTGCCTAAACCTATTGTTCATCGGTTCATCCATAAATTGATTTATAGTCTCTAGAACTTCTTGTTCCTCAAGAACGTATTATATCTTGAGATGTCATATTTTGTAGTTTTTCCTATATAATTTTTCTCCTTTATTGAGTTTAGTTATGATGTTCTTAGTTGTCATAATCTACAATAAATAAGCACATTATTTATTATTTCGATGTAATTCATATGCATGTAATTAATTATTGACTCACTGTAAATTAGAATTAGTTTACAAAATCATGTGATAACTATGTTTCCACTCATCATTTGTATGTGTCAATCTAATCAACATTGATCAATTATATTATACACATCCCATCAAATGAACTAATCATATATTAAAATGAACTAATCATTTTCACATGAACTAATCATTGAATATGAACGAATCATATATTAAAATGAACTAATCATTTTCAAGTTTGTTAACACATAACATAACTCTGTTCGTATATAACGACAGAAATTATTACATGACTCAAATGAGCTAATATTGTTTGTACATATCGATAATAAACAAAACATTAATAACATAGATAAGCTAGCATCACTCCTACTAGGATAAATGCTACTGTAGTGGGTAATTGTATCCCATTCATCCCAGACTCAACGATGGCATGATCAACTTCAGAATCATCATTTAGATCCATGTTTAGATTCATTTCTGGATCTACTATACACTCTTCTGGATCTTCTTCTGATTCCATGAGATCCATCTCTAAATCCTCGACGAGATCCATTTTTGGATCCTCCTCAAATTCTTTGAGGTCTATTTCCACAAGATTTGGATCCTCTTCATACTCTGTAGGATCCATTTCTTCGGGATCTAGATTCTCTTCAGATTCTTCAGAATTCCATTCCAATTGAAGTAACTGTCGTCACATCTCTGAATATGAGATGTGCCCTTCAGAATAATCCTATATTTGGTGTGATATATCACTGAGATGTTCTAGCAATAACTGAACAATAGTCCATCGTTTGTCTTTGTCCTAGACTGGGTATTCTTCTCACTTGAGTTTCTAGAATATCCGATCGAGCCGATTAATAAGCCAACCAACTCCGCAATACGGGTCATATTCCAACTCTTTGATCTCTTCCTAAAGCTCATGTTGTCATTCATAGCGATCAGTCATCTTGTATATTGTTCGTGATATATAGAATTGAAAATAATGATGTTAGTACAAAATTGACAAACCAGTAACAAAATCAGTCAAATTCAATTCCCACATATACATGGAACAAATATATACAGAATACATAAGTAAATATGAAAAATTAATTTTCTTTATTTGGGAAGTCTCGATTGACTGACACATTGGATCTGTCGATCAGAAATTCAGATCTTAAGCTTAGTCGATTGTCCTTGTTAGAACTAATATAATTTGGACAGGGATTTCTAACTTATGTTCTGTTATTATTTAAACTGATTTAAGTTAATCTCAAACTTATTAATCAAACTTAGGTTTGTTTGATCAATCCAATGCATATTAGGTTAAATCTGACCCATTAGAATAAATCTAATTAATCTTTTTGATCAAATCTGACACAATAGAACTAATTTGGTCATCTTTGATCAACCCAACTTGTGAAATCAAATTACCCCAATTAATTCAACAATAAACTGATCTGGTTAAACTAACCAATGGTTTGAACCAGATCTAGATATTATTGAATCAAACTGGTCTGATTAAACTAACCAATAGTTTGAACCAGACCTGGGTTTGATTGGACAAGCTGATCTAGTTCAATTTTCAATTAATTGAACCATAAATTAATTAAATATGTATTTATTAATTAATAATACATTTATATATATATTTAATTAATTAATTAATATATTTAATTAAATTTTAAACCTGAAAGGTACTGTTCACGTATGGTTTGTTCATGTTTTTTTTTACTTTTAATCAATTGAATCAATCGAATAAAATATTTTTATGTATTTTGAGAAAGTTTTTTTCTTTTTATTTAATAAAATTTAAAATTTCTCAGAACACATAATTATGTTTTTATGGATCAATAATAATTAATATTGTTCATAATCATTAATCGATTACTTAGATCGATTAAAAATCTATTTAATCGATTATAACGGTATTTGAATAGATTACACCAATCACCTACATAGATTTACTATACTTCGTTAATTTAATCGATTACATAGATTTTAAATAGATTAAGATCTATTTTAATCGATTAAACTTCTTCTTCTCTTCTCTTCTCTGTCATGATCGCGACACTCTCTTCTTCTGTCGCGACGAACACGGTTGCTGTGACTGTCGATTGTCGGCCTCTCGACGTGGTCGCCGACACTCTCCGGCCATAGAAGCTAATAGTCAGCAACCTCTCAGGGCTCGACAACTACGGCATATTGCGACCCAGTCGCAATCTTGCCTAGTGACGGTAGCAGAGATATTTTCATTTCGATGAAGAGATAAGTTGAATGCTTAGGCATCGCTCTGATACCATTGTAGCTTCTAATTTGCATGAAACATAAGATTAAAATATGTAACAACTCACAGTAATCTTTCGAGACGAACTTGGTCACTGCTTAATGTCAAAAGAGCGATCACGAATGAAACTGGAAAGCCCTTCACGTTTCACGACCAAATCCCTTTCATTCAGATGTTCTCCTTTTCCCACCGTTGCCTCCACTGTGCACACACTGATCACTCTCTTCCTCTTTTTTGGATTGCTCTTGGATGCTTCAATATAAAATAAGAAAGCATCGATCCAATGCGTTGATGTCATATAATGGAGGAAGATGAAGGTAAATGGGCATCCTTTCATTTTTCTAACGTTGCAACTAATGCAACGTCCAACATAAACAAGCTAAGCTTTTGAATATTCAAGTTCATTTGCTAAGGTAACCAAGCCAAATCGAGTTGAGTCTAAAATGAATCAAGCCTTTGAAATAATTGTTCAAGTTTGGTGTGGTTTATTTTTTATGAGTTTAAGCTTAGTTCAAGCTTGGCTTGAGTTTAATTCATTTAGATGTTATCGAACTCTCAATTCAAGTTTGGTTTGAGTTTGGTTAGTTTAGATATTATCAAACTCTAAATTCAAATTAGTTTCTTTGATTGTTTAAAACTTTTTACTTGTCTGATTTATTATTGAACTTGATAATTCAAACTTGTTTGTTCATTTTAAAAAATTTATTTATTTATTTAGTATGTTGATAAGAGTTTTATTAATGAGCATGGTTCACAAATGTATTCACGAATATAGTTCATAAATATTATTCACAAATATTATTCATGAATATTAATGAGTTGAACATATGTGTTGGACCCCGTGGTTGTTTTGATATGATCAACCAAGTTAGGATGTGTCCTGTTTTGTTTTAATCACTGTGTCTAAGTGTGCAGGAGCTTAGGAATGTAGGAAGTCGAGCGGAATACACAACTGGCGAGAAGGACGACACGAGAAGGGAGTCGACGGGCTCGGTGCGTTCGAGGAATGAAAGAGTTATGGAAGAGTACACCGATGGACGAGAAGAACGTATGCGATGTTCGAGGGACGAGAAGCCGGAGCGGAAGCCTGCTCGAGGAGAACACTGGAAATTGGGTTCGGGTGAGTCCTATTTCGGTTGGCCGCAATCACCCAAGCGATCGGAGCTTTGGAAGAAGAAAAGGAGTGAAAATAAGCTGGAGCTATTTATACGCTGCAGCATTGAGGGCACCCTCCACATTGAGGGCGCCCTCCATAGCATTGAGGGTGCCCTAAAATCAGTCAAAGTGATTGTTTCGCATTTGGATAAAACTTTATCCAAATGCCACGCTAGAGGCGCCCTCAAGCCGAAGATAGAGTTTCCAGACCCTATAAAAAGAGCCTTGGAGCTAGGGAATTGATCATCAACTCTTGTACTAACTTCCTAGCAACTACTTAAGCTTTTATCGTATAAAAGGTTTCTTCGCCTTTAGAGAAGGAGATTCTGACTGAGCTTTTCAACCGCCTTGGATTAACAACCACCTACGCTGTAACCAAGTCAATCCCTGAGTCTCTTCTTTAATTTTATTCTTTTATTTTTATTTATTATTATTGCACCTTAAGAGTTGAAAGAACGAGAAGAGTATTTTTTTTGTTTCAGGCAATTCACTGTTGGTTAGTCCTAGGAAAACGTACCGGTTCCACTGTACAAAAAAATTTTATATAAGTGTCGAACCTTTCCTTAAATAACATAATGTGTTCTTTAGAAGTTAAATTAGGAATCACAGACGGAACTTAACATCATTGATTCTAAATTTAACTTATCTGTTCTTAATGGTTTAGATTTGAATCGCAAGCGGAACTTAACACTATTCATTCAAATCTACCTAAGTTATTAATTCCATAAATATTAATTTCCAAAATTGGCTTCCAGCACTGCATGGCGAGGCACATGACCTTCTTGGATATGGGAGCAACCACCACCGCCTAGGCAAAGCCTTTTAAGAAAAGCTAATATTTATTTCCTTAAATAACTCTAGGTTAACCAAAAAGAACAATCGAATCACAAATTCGAAAAAGAAGAAAACACAAACTCGAAAAAAAAACTATTTCGTAAACTCTAGAATCATATGCCTCTTGTGTTTGGTATTTCCATAAATAACTATACAAAGAAACTAGTATGATGCGGAAAACAATTACTAGTTATATCTTTCTTTGTAAGCAAAATAATCTCTTGATCTTCTACCGTATTCCTCTTCTAACTTCGGCCGTTGTGTGGGCAACGATCTTCCGAGACGAGAACCACCAAGCACCTTCTTCTTCCTTCTAGGTTTCGACCACCACAATTCTCCAAGAGAAGTAAAGGTCCAGTCACCACCACCAAGCTCCAAGGGATGCAAGAAACAAAACCTCCTTTCTCTCCTTCTTCTCCTAGCTAGAACCGGCCACCATCAAGAGCTCTAAGAGGGGTTGCCGCCGGCCACAAGAAGAAGAGAAGAGGGAGAAGCTAGGGTCGGCCACCAAGGAGGAAAAGAGAGGAGAAGAATAATAGAGTCGTTCACCCATGAAGGCACCTCTACCTCCTCTTTTATAATTCTTGGTCTTGGCAAATAAGGAAATTTAAATAAAAACTTCCTTAATTCTTTTGCCATGAAAAGAAAATTTTATTTAATTAAAAATAATTTTCTCTTCTCAATTTACAATGATCGGCCACCTCTTTCCCCAAAACAAGGAGAGTTTTAATTAAAACAAAAAATTAAAACTTCCTAATTTGTTTCCAGAAATTTATAAAAAATTTTTCCAATAATTTTTCCCTTCATGGTGGTTTGTAAAAAGGAAATTTTATAAATTAAAATCTTTTTTTTAAACATGTGGATAAAAAGAAAGTTATCTCTAAAAATTAAAATCTCTTTTAATATACAAATAAGGAAAGATGTCAAATCTTTTCTTAATCTTTTGTAGAAACTTATAAAAGAGAATATTTAATTTTTAAACTCTCTTTTAAATCATGAACATGGTTAAAAAAGGAAAGTTTCCTCAAAATTAAAATCTACCTTTCAATCTACAAATAAGGAAAGATTTCAAATCTTTTCTTAATCTTTTGTAGAAAGCTATAAAAGGAAAGATTAAAATTTTAAACTCTCTTTTAAAAACATGAAATCCACATAAGAAATAATTTTAACAAAAAATCCCTTTTTAATATGATGTGGCCGGCCACCTAAGCTTGGGCTCCAAGCTATTGGCCGACCACCTTAAGACTCAACCTTTAGGCTTGGCCGGCCCTAAGCTTGAGCTTCAAGCTTAGCTTGGTCGGCCCCTATAGGTTGGGTAAGAAGGTGGGTATGTGGTGGGTATAAATCTCTATATACAAGAGGCTATGATAGGGACCGAGAGGAGGAATTAGTTTTGGTCTCCTGATGAAATTAAGCTTCCCGTGTTCGCCCCGAACACACAACTTAATTCCATCAATAATAATTCATTCCACTAAAGAACTATTATTGAACTACCGCACCAATTCCAAATTACATTTTTGGGCTCCTTCTTATTATGAGTGTGTTAGTCTCCCTGTGTTTAAGATGTCGGATGTCCACTAATTAAGTGATTTACTGACAACTCATTTAATTAATATCTTAGTCCAAGAGTAGTACCACTCAACCTTATCGTCATGTTGGACTAAGTCCACCTGCAGGGTTTAACATGACAATCCTTATGAGCTCCTCTTGGGGACATTATCAACCTAGATCACTAGGACACAGTTTCCTTCTATAATCAACAACACACACTATAAGTAATATCATTTCAAAACTTATCGGGCTTATTGATTTATCGAACTAAATCTCACCCATTGATAATTTAAAGAAATAAATATCAAATATATGTATTTGTTATTATATTAGGATTAAGAGCGCACACTTCCATAATAACTGAGGTCTTTGTTCCTTTATAAAGTCAGTATAAAAAAAATGACCTCTAATAGTTCTACTCAATACACTCTAAGTGTACTAGTGTAATTATATAGTTAAGATAAACTAATACCTAATTACACTACGACCTACCAATGGTTTGTTCTTTTCCATCTTGGTCGTAAGCTACTGTTTATAATTTATAAAGAACCGATAACACAATCTTCTGTGTATGACACCACACACCATGTTATCTACAATATAAATTAATTGAACATCTACATTTGGTATATATAAATGTAGACACTTGACCAATGTAATTTTTATAAATGTTTATACAAAAGCTAGGTTTTTAGTATACACTCCAACATTCACCCCTCCCCTCTTGCCAACCCGCTGTACCAATAAGTGGTATCAGAGTCCAAAAGCCTCAAAAGGACTAATCGCTATCTGAAGCAACAAAGATCAAGACAATGGCCGGTGCAAGTATTCACCCCTCAAAATTCGACGGAGACTTCGCAATATGGAAATGCCGAATGGAGGTATTTTTTAAAACAGATTTCGATATTCTATTAACAATGAAATATGATTTTGTTGCACCTATAGATCAGCAAGGAGCCGAGAAAGAAGAACATCAGTGGACGAAGAAAGAGCAAGCCGATTTCGTGGCGAACGGTAAAGCAGAGTTCCATCTGTTCAGCGTCCTACTGCCCCAGGAGGTCAACTGAATCGGCAGCTACATCTCCGCCAAAGATATCTGGGATAAGTTCCTAGAGCTCCACGAAGGTACTTTAGAAGCGAAGTTAGCAAGGTGGGACATCCTCCGAACTCAGCTAACAAATCTCCGGATGAACAATGGTGAAATGGTAGCACAACTCCAAGCACAAATCAAGGAGCTAATAACTCAGCTAAACAATCTTGGAGAATCGGTAACAAACCGAGGTTCGATCCGGTATGCGCTCAACGCCTTCCCGAGAACTTCAGAATGAGCATCCTTAATAGATGCATACTACATCTCTAAGGACTTTGAAGTAAGTACACTAGAAAATCTATTTTCTACTTTCGAACTTTACGAATCTCGAATCACATATTCAAAAGACATAGAAAAGACAAACCTCAACATTGCCCTAAAGACAAGAACGAAAGATCAAGAGTCCGAGATATCTATCGATGAAGACGAAATGACTACTGGTAAAAAAAGTTCAATAAATTTCTTAAATCTAATATGTTTAAATCGCAGTCAAGAAGGCATCAACGAAACAAAAGGATGGTCCATTGCTACAACTGCAATGAAAAAGGGCATATCAAAGACGACTGTCCAAAATTAAAGAGCAAAGATAAGGAAAAGAACAATAAACCAGCTCGGTCCAAACATAACCTCAAAGCCATGAGGGATGATTCATCATCCTCCGAATCTGAAGTCGACGCATACGCCGGACTAGCCCTAATGACAATCCATCAAGAAGAAGATGAGACCAACTCATAGATGAGCATAGATGAAGGGGGAGGATCATCGGAAGAAAGTAACAATGAAGAGGGAGCATTAGCACTTACGGTAAGTGAGGTACGTACTCTTTCACCTAAGCACTCTTTTAACTTCATTAAAGTACTTTCAAAAGATTTAGTAAAAATAGAAAAAAGAATGATGAGTTAACCAGAATGTTAGATAACTTGAAATCAGAAAATAAAAAATTAAAATTACAAATTGAAAATTTGAAAACAGATACATGTTGTCAAAAATCAAATAATTTTCAAAAGTCAAAACTTAAGATTTATGGAAAATTAAACTGGTACATTAGAAAACATTAAGGACAACTTAGAAAAATACCTAAAGGATATGTACCCCCCAGATATCTAACTAACTCAGTAGGAAGAAACCTCTATTGGGTTCCAAAATCATATCTAGATTAAACCTTCTGCTAATCAAGACTTTCAGAAGAAATTAAATGTTTAAATTCCTTAAAAGGTTTTGTCTAGAAGTGGTTGATGATCCAATAATCAAGAAGGCTTAGTGTCTCGTCACAACCTAAATGCCGATTATCGAATTAAATGTTTAATTGACAAAATGATAAGTAATTAAGATAATGCTTTTAAATTCTTATCAACTATTTAAACGTTCCATTTTTTTTGGAAATTTTTAACTTGGAAATTGTTTCAAGTTTTGTTTAATTTGAAAATTTGTAGCTTGAAAATTTTTATTCAGATTTTTTTTAAAAAAAATTTACATTGATTTTTTTTATGTGATCAAAGGGGGAGAAATAGCTACAAGTTTTGGAGGAGAAAATTATTATAATTTGGGAGAATATTTTTATTTTAGCTTAGAAAATTTTTAATTTAAATGTTGTAATTTCTTTTATTACAATTTTTATGCTTAAATTATTAGTATGGTAATTTATTTAAATTATTACTTGTTTGTTTTAGCCTAATTTGAACTTGGGTTGACGCATATCAAAAAGGGGGAGATTGTTTGACCCCGTGGTTGTTTTGATGTGATCAACTAAGTTAGGTTCGGTCCTATTTTGTTTTAATCCCTGTGTCTAAGTGTGCAGGAGCTTAGGAACGTAGGAAGTCGAGCGGAAAACGCAACTGGCGAGAAGAACGGTACGAGAAGAGAGTCGGCGGGCTCGGTGCGTCCGAGAGACGAAAGAGCTACGGAAGAGTGCACCGGTGGACGAGAAGAACGTACGCAATGTTCGAGGGACGAGAAGTTAGAGCGGAAGCCTGTTCGAGGAGAAGGCCAGAAATTGGGTTCGAGTGAGTCATATTTCGGTTGGTCGCAATCACCCAAGCAATTGGAGCTTCGAAAGAAGAAAAGGAGTGAAAAGAAGTTAAAGCTATTTATACGCTGCAGCATTGAGGGTGCCCTCCATAGTGTTGAGGGCGCCCTAAAACCAGTCAAAGTGACTGTTTCGCATTTGGATAAAACTTTATCCAAATGCCACGCTGGAGGCGCCCTCCATGCTTATGGGAGGCGTCCTTAAGCCGAAGATAGAGTTTTTAGACCCTATAAAAAGGGCCCTGGAGCTAGGGAATTGATCATCAACTCTTGTACTAACTTTCTAGCAACTACTTAAGTTTTTATTGTGTAAAAGGCTTCTCCATCTTCAGAGAAGGAAATTCTGACTGAGCTTTTCAACCGCCTTGGATTAACAACCACCTAGATTGTAACCAAATCAATCTCTGAGTCTCTTCTTTAATTCTGTTCTTTTATTTTTATTTATTATTGTTGCACCTTAAGAGTTGAAAGAACGAGGAGGGTACTTTTTTTTGTTTCAGGCAATTCATCCCTCCCCTCTTGTCGGCCTGCTGCACCAACAATATGTGTTTAAATTTATTTATTTACGAGTTGCTCAAATTTGTTCATTTAATTAATCTTGTATGTATTGAACAAACATAAATAAACTCTTATCAAGTTGAATGCTAAGTTTGTTTATGATCGTTTAATTTATTTACAACCCTATTAATAGCTAATATAATATATAATTTTATTTTAAATTAAAAAAATGATTAACCAGACTGGGTAACGTCGAGCCTGGGGTGATCAGCCCGACCCCACGAAAATTTCCCACAGGCCACCAGGGTAAATCGGGAAGTACTCGTAGCAAGTAGCTCAAGAGCCCAACATCCTTTAGTTGCATGCCACATTTGGAGGAAAAGTTCCTACATATTCATCATAGTTGGGGCTCGAATCGTGAGTATCTGGGTGATAACCTGGATGTCCTGCCGTTGCAAATTTTATTTTAAATTAAGCACATTAAAAAAGTTGCCACCTAATTATTAATATAATAATATAATTATATAACACGGTGATTAAATTAACTATGTTATTTAATAATCATGCATAGTAAACGAAGTTTTTTAAATTCTCACGCAGCATAAATAAACGTATGTAACGTTGGAATCACTCATAGTGCTGGGTTGTCTCGATACCTCATCTATACTTTTTGATTTTATTCTGATAGATTAAAAAATTTCATAGAACCGATCAACACCTTAACGTGAATGAAAGGAACCACCTTGAGTTGAATGAAAGGACATTTCAGCTTTCATTAAAGACATTTCAGCGATGCTTTGTATGTTACTAGACTAATACTTTGGCATAGCGATTCCATTTCCCATCAATAAATCAGATTTACGTCAGTTATTGCACCTAGGCCGTAGCGCAGTTTATTACTATGAGATAAAATTATTTTCTTAGATATAGGTTCAAATTGGCCTATTATGTATCTAATTTACTTACCTATATTTTACTATATGATCAACAATGCTCGATAATACAATTAAAGGGGTAGACATCCATCCATTTTCTATAGACACATGCCTTTTAGAAAAAAAATTCTTTCATCCCTTAATTATTTAACGGTCGATTATAAGCTGACTTCGTGATTTATTTTTTTCACATAAATTAGAACGGATTTTAGAAGATGTGTGAACATAATCATTTTTTACTATAATAATATCGTAATAAAATAAATACAATATGGATCATGTTATTTATATGTATATATAATTCATCTGGGAAGTAAATTACCAAATCGTTCTGTTGGAAACAAAGCTATTCAGTATGGATATGAACCTGAAGAGGATCATCACATTGTCTTTGAATTCCCTAGGAGAAACAACTGTTCCACATGCCTTTGCTGCTTGTGATAAAGAGCTGAACATGAAGGGGGCAAGACGTACTAACGTCACATTGTCATTTCCCCTTCTGATTCTAATTTGTAGGTCATCATTGTGATGGTGGAGAGCAGTTGGCCAACATGCATGATTTAC
This sequence comes from Zingiber officinale, assembly GCF_018446385.1. NCBI lineage: Eukaryota > Viridiplantae > Streptophyta > Magnoliopsida > Zingiberales > Zingiberaceae > Zingiber > Zingiber officinale. The sequence continues at coordinate 9,941,020 of NC_056002.1, forward strand.
TTGTAAGTTGTCCTTTGGATGGGTCTAGTGGTTAGCATATGAGATGTTATCATCATGAGATCTGGGGTTCGAATCTCAATAAAATTGAGGTAAATGTCTCTTTTATGTGTTAGTCACTATTCCAAAGGCTAGTAGTCGTCCGTGATTTACCTCCTCTGTGTTGACCCTGGGACAGGTTGGCGGGGACGCTGGGGACGAGCGTATTCGCCTTTTTGCCACCATGATTCACTTGTAAGTAGTAGGTTGACTATCACATGAGATTTTGGGGTCGAATTTTGAGATTGACGAGATATAAATCCCTGTAACTTGCGTAAACTCATCCCATCTACCACTTGTCTTCTCAGTCACCGTGATTTATCTCCTCCATGTTAATCCTGAGACGAACTGACGAGGGTACCGAGACGAACGTATTCATCTTTTACCACATGATTCAGTTGTCAATCTGATCTCCTCTCTGATGGACAAAGCTTACTAAACCAGTAGAAGCTACTAGAGTTTGGATGAGGCAACCATTGTGCATGCCTCACACAGCTCCTATCATCATGGAGCCCAAAAACATGAGATGGAGACTACTACCAACCAAAGTATTCATAACATGCTGTGTCCCTAACAACTCCACCTTTCTTATCATACCTGATGAAACAGAGTAGCAGATGGAGTTGTTAATACCTAGCAGAGGTGCTAGTCAAGCATCATGGTGGACATTAGAGTTATTGTTAATTCAGCACATGAAAATGAGGCCAATAATACAACTTGAACTGAAAGCTTGAAGAGTAATTGACTAATATGCATCTAATTAATAAATTCTACGTGTGCCAATCAATTGGCATGACTCAATCAGTTATGAAGCAACAACAGAGGCAGTTTTTATAATTTCAGATCAGCAAGGTTGTGACATACTTCTTTAATCATTCTTTGACTTTTTGAAGTCAAATAGTAATTAAGAGTTGCGCTCGATTAAATCCATTTCTTAATTAAACCTCTAACTATAACTCATAATTCAACAGGACATGAGCCAGATGGAGGTATGCCGCCCTCATTGCTGGTAGAAGCTTCATGGTTGACCTGAAAACAACATAAACAAAAGGAGAGAAGTTGTGCATTAGTGGGAAAAAAAATGTAACAGCAAATTTATACGACTATACTTTTTTCACGAGGAAGGATGTAATTTTTTAATCTCGTATTGCCTCAAGATAATGCAATTGGTAAGTTGAAAAGCAAGAACTTGATGCAGTGGAGCATTACCCTTGCACCAATAAACATTGTTTCAAGTTCTTACAGAATCATGGCGTTTTTGAATGAATCTGGAAATCTGGAAGGAAGACAATGAACCAACTTCTAGATCGTTACTCTTCCTCAATGAGGCTGTAAAGGGAACTTAGTATTCAAACCCTTTTTTTTCATTTTGGAAAAACGAGAAAGAGCTAAGTTTTTTTTCGTTGTACCATATATCACTTATGCTTATTAATCTTGGATGACTAACTTAGCTCCATAGAAATTTCTCATTAGTCATTAGAATAAATTAAAAAGTAATAAAAAAATTAATTATTTACTTCATTCCTGTAACATTTATTTTCTTTTGGCCTTTCAATCTTAGCATTCATAGGAGTGTAAGTGTTGGATTCATGATTATTAGACTATTCAAAATTTTCAGTCTAAAATTATTTTTAAAAAGGTTTTAAAACAGAGTGAGATGGAAAAAGAAAAAAAAAAATTGTCAGACGAGCTCAATCAATCTAACTGGTCTAATTAATCGGTCTAACCAATTGTATCTATGCTGAATTGCTCGTCTCAATTGGCCCATCCATATAAATGTTCAATTTGGTTGACTGACAAAGACCATTCGACGAATTGAATTTGCCTAGACCAATAGAGAAAGTTCACTAATAAACTAGAAGGCTTATGAAAAATATATATAATTATTTTTTTTTTAAGTTTTCTTTTTGAAAGGCTCATATTTTTGATTGAATAAAAAGTTTTTTTATTGATCCTTATTTTCTTAATCAAATACTTAAAAATAAAAATTAAAAAAAAAAGAGAAAGAGAATATTTGTAGTAAAAAACAAACGAGACATTTGGATTAGCTGAGTGTCGTTTTATTTATTTATTTTTAAAAATATTAGGTTTATACCAATTTTGTATTTGAATTGATTGAACTAATAAACCATTGAAATGGTTGGTTGATTGAAAGAAATGCTCTGAAATATTTCTAAGGATAATACGACGTGCTCAGAACAAAGCATTCAACATTCAAATTGGCAGGTAAACTGAACCACTTGCTATAAATGTGGCTTTCTTTCAATCTCTTCAACAATTAATGTCCCACCACGCAATTAATTTTGTACTCTTCTCATTCTAATTCTAAGTCAGCACTAGATTTGTTCAAAGTCGACTCAACAGAAAATGAAAGCTACTTATACCAATAATGCAAATTATCTATCTATTTTTTTCTTTGATAATCTAAATACTAATTTAAAGGTGGAACAGCGAGTTGAAGTACACATTCAAAGTTAATTTTTAAAATATTCATGTTATTTGAGATTCAAATTTTGATTCCTTAATACTCCTCTGAGTCATGATACTCAATCGAGTGCCTTGTCCTTCACTGCATCACCGAAGTCTTCTCCCTCCTTGGTACATTGTTCTTGGACAACGCCATAGGTCACGGGATATTCTTTCTGCAAGTCGAACAGTCGATAAGAAGCATGCCACGTTCCATGTGGGGACTTCATTTCAGAAGCAATCAGGAATGCATTTGACCACAAGAAAGAAGTGCTTTCAATTAGAATGAAAATGAAGTCGGCAGAGAATTGCATTCTCAGATTGCTCCCAGCATGATCAGCGAATCTAGCAACCTAAATTTGCTTTGAATCATTGGCAGTAGTGCTTTATTGCCATTAACGTCTGGGAAGCACTGCTAGTAATCGGCTTAAAGAGAAGACTGAGATTCGGTCAACGGAGAAAGCGACTCATACGGGTGGAAGACGAAAAAAGCATGGCTGAGTTATGGAGCCATGAAGCATCAGACACGAGCAGACCAGCTGTGTGCGTCCACTGCAATAATGCCCTGCCGACACGACACCTCTGTACGTTAACTTGGGTACTAATCCATGCTTTTACAGGTCTAGGGTTCAATTTTGATGAATATATATATAATTATCTGGAGGCGTTCTTCTTCGTCCTGGCATCGCCTCGCCCCCATTGACTTGATCAGCTTTTATTTAACCTTATCTGGATATTAAATTAAGCTAATTACACCGGCCATGATGACTGGTTTCTTAATCGGGCATTAAATTAGCAGTTGACATACAACAAATTTGTGCTATAAAAGGCCACCGGAGGCCCTGCAGCTCCGGCATCCACTGCAAGAGAGTTTCTTTCATAATTAAGCTTGTAGCCTGTTCTCGTGTGATCCATCGAGGCAAAGATGATTCCAGTCATTGACTTCTCAAGGCTGCACGGCGATGAGAGGGTCCAGACCTTGGCAGAGATTGCCAATGGATGCGAAGAATGGGGATTTTTTCAGGTATATATCGTGCGTAATCAGAGCTCGAATGGCGATTCGATTCCGGAGCTTGATGTGCTTGCTTGTGTGTTTGTGTGCAGCTGGTGAACCATGGGATTCCGGAGGAGCTGCTGGAACGCGTGAAGAAGGTTTGCTCCGAGAGCTACCAACTGCGAGAGGAAGGCTTCAACGCGTCCAACCCTGTCCGGCTGTTGAATGAGCTGGTGGATCGAGAGAGCGAAGGGGAGGCCGTCAAGAAACTGAAGGACGTCGATTGGGAGGATGTGTTCGTGCTCCAAGATGACAAGCCCTGGCCGTCGAATCCCCCTGCCTTCAGGTAGATCATTTAATTTGATCTTCTAAAAGCCTTTCACTTTTAGGATAAATGAATGATTCGTACCGATGATCAACTAATTAGCTTTAAACATGTGTAGGGAGACGATGAAGGAGTACAGGGAGGAGCTGAGGAAGCTGGCGGAGAAGGTAATGGAGGTGATGGACGAGAACCTGGGCCTCGAGAAGGGCTACATCAAGAAGGCCTTCTCCGGGAACGGGCAGCACGAGGCGTTCTTCGGGACCAAGGTGAGCCACTACCCGCCATGCTCGCGGCCGGACCTCGTCGACGGCCTCCGCTCGCACACCGACGCCGGCGGAGTCATCCTGCTCTTCCAGGACGACCAGGTGGGCGGGCTGCAGATCCTCAAGGACGGCGAGTGGCTGGACGTGCAGCCCGTGAAGGGCTCGATTGTTATCAACACCGGAGACCAGATCGAGGTGTTGAGCAACGGGCGGTACAAGAGCACTTGGCACCGCGTGCTCGCCACCCGCCGTGGCAACCGCCGCTCCGTCGCTTCCTTCTACAACCCCTCGCTCAAGGCCACCATTGCGCCGGCGGCGGAACTGGTGGCGAGCCACACACAGGTGGCCGCCCCTGCTGCGCCCTCCTCCTATCCCAAGTTTGTGTTCGGAGACTACATGGATGTGTACGTGAAGCAGAAGTTCCAAGCCAAGGAGCCCAGATTTGAAGCAGTGGCGGCTATGTGAAGGTTGCGATGCACTGGCTCTCATGTAACTTTTTAATTATATGATCCATAGACATAGAATGACTGTGTCTTACAGTTTGATTTCGTGTTTCCTTGTTTGATCTAGTGGGTAAGGTTGTCTGTCGTGAGTCTGTTGTGGAGTCTGTTGGTTTTCTTTGTAGACTAAGATATATATTACCATGAAAGCTTGTGATATCCATGGCTTGTTAGAATTTTATGAGCATGTGGGGGGAAAAAACCTTAATGATATAGAGTTGATTATGAAAACTTTCATAATTGTCATCATCTCAGCCACTAATTGAGGTGACTTGAGACCTGGCTAGGGAGTTTTGATGTCCCTCCTAGTCATTGCTCAAAAAATTTTGAATCCGATATATTTAATGCTCTCTTCCTTGGTGGGCCTTGTTGCGATAGCTACGAGAAGCTCTTCATTCTTGCCACCTTCCTCGGGCAGTATGTATTATGGCTCAATGGCTTAAGGCTAATTATGACAAAGTGCAAGATTCCTCCCAAACTCCTCCTATGAAGACACTTCCATTCTGCAACGTGCAATCCAACTAATGGCCTGGATGGTTGACCATCGATCGCTTCATGAGTTGCTTGCTTATTACCCATTCGAGCTCTGGAAGAATGAGTGATCCCATCTTATCCCGTCCGGAAACTAAATAGATGAGTGACCGATAAAAGGATAGAAATGTTGACAGAAAAAGGATCTAAAGTTAGAAGTCGTTGACTTACGCACACCACAAGAGAGTAAATAGAAATATTAGAGTGAGTAGGGGTGATCGTGGATCGGATTGATTCGGTTATTGGGGTAAAAAATTATCCGACTCTACTAAATCAGATATATCAGGACCCTACATCCGACTCTATATACGCGGTTCTTATGTATCAGATATCCGACGATTTGTCAGTTATTTGGATATCCGACCGTATATCCAATGAAATATAAAATATAAATATAAATATAAATACAACAAAAAAATAAAATATTTTAAAATGATAATAGACATTACTCATTACATGTTGTAGTAGCTAATCGGTAGTAGCTGCTATAACGTGTAGCAGCTTATCGGCAGTAGCTGTTACAAGCAGGGGTGATCGCGGATTGGGTTGGTTTAGTTATTGGGGTAAAAAATTATCCGGCCCTACTAGATCAGATAATGCAATATCCGGCCCTTAGTTTTTTCAGTTCAGTTTGGGTCAATATATGTGGGTTGGTTGGTTTGGCGAGTTGACTGCTAACACCTAAGAGTGAGAACCAGGGAGGGAGCTCTGGCGTAGACACTCTGACGTTCAAATTAGAACCGTTGTCTCGGTGAAAAATGGAGAAAAAGATGAGCAGTAGAACAATAATATGGATGTATGTGTGTACACGTACCTAAACAACAGAGAAGACATTTTTTATATCATTTCTCATAATCTACACAATAATGATGTGTTCTCTAGTTTTAGAATATGTCACGTAGTGGAGGATGTATGATAGCCCTCCTCTGGGCAGAGGAAAGTTTTGTTGCGTATGTATGTCATAGTAGTAGAATATTCCCTAGTGAGTAACCATTATTCTCCGATAGATGGTTGTAATTCTTTGATAATGTTGTCTCCTAGAGGGAGTCTAATAGGTTTGGAGTCGACCGGGTTTAGGTTGGGAGTCATGCCCATGTGAGGTGGGGAGCTAAGCCATGTTGAGGTCCAATTGTCGTGGGCTGTCGAATTTATGTTGAGAGTCATGCCCATGAGAAGTGGGGAGCTGAGCCCCGGAGGTCCGACCGACTCTGGAGTCGATCGAGTTTATGCTGGGAGTCATGCTCATGAGAAGTGGAGAGTTGAGCCCAAGAAGTCCAACCTGTTGGAGTGTATACTGAAAGCCTAAGCTTTGTAAACATTCATTATGAATAAAGAATCACATTTGGTCTAATTATCTACATTTGTTTGTAGTTGTTCATTTAATTTATATTGTAGATAACATAGTATGTGGTGTCACATACAGAAGATGATGTTATCAGTACCTTATAAATTATAAACAGTAGCTCACGACCAGAATGGAAAGGAACAAACCATTAGAAGGTCGTAGTGTAATTAGGTATTAGTTTATCTTGACTATATAATTACACTAGTACACTCAGAGTGTATTGAGTAGGACCATTCGAGGTCGTTCCTTTTATACTGACTTTATAAAGGAACAAAGACCTCAGTTATTATGGAAGTGTGTGCTCTTAATCCTAATATAATAACAAGCACATATATTTGATATTTATTTCTTTAATTTATCAATGGGTGAGATTTAGTTCGATGAATCAATAAACCCGATAAGTTGGGAAATGCTATCACTTATAGTGTGTGTTGTTGATTATAGAAGGAAACTGTGTCCTAGAGATACTAGGTTGATAATGTCCCCAAGAGGAGCTCATAAGGATTGTCATGTTAAACCCTGCAGGTGGACTTAGTCCGACATGACGATAAGGTTGAGTGGTACTACTCTTGGACTTAGACATTAATTAAATGAGTTGTCAGTAACTCACTTAATTAGTGGACATTCGATATCTTAAACACAGGGAGACTAACACACTCATAATAAGAAGGAGCCCAAAATGTAATTTGGGATTGGTGCGGTAGTTCAATGATAGTTCTCTAGTGGAATGAATTATCGTTGATAAAATTAAGTTGTGTGTTCGGGCGAACACGGGATGCTTAATTTTATCGGAGACCAAAACCAATTCCTCCTCTCGGTCCCTATCGTAGCATCTTATTTATAGAGTACTATACCCACCTATACCCACCTTCTATACCCACCCTAGGCGGGCCAAGCTAGCTTGGGAATCAAGCTAGGGCCAGCCTAGGTATATTATTGGGTGGCCCTAGCTTGAACCCAAGCTAGTAGGGCCAAATAAAATTAAAAAGAAATTTAATTTTAATTTTATTATTATGTGGAAGATATATTTTAAGAGAATTAAAATTAAAATATCTCTCTTGTAAAAGATCTACAAAAGATTAAAGAAAGAGATTAGATCTCTTTCCTTATTTGTAGATTGGAAGAGATGTTTTATTTTATCTTTAAAATTATTCACATGTTAATAAAATTAAAATTATAGATATTTCCTTTTATTAAACATGAAGAGATTTTAAAGAGAAATTTTATTTTTTAAAATTTCCGGAAACAAATTAGGAAGTTTTAATTGTTGATTAAAACTTGTCCTCTTTTGTATTCCAATGATGTGGTCGGCCATCACAAATTAATTGGGGAAATTTTATTTTATTTCTCTCAATTAAATCATGTCAAGGAAATTAAGGAAAATTTATTGTAATTAAATTTCCTAATTTACCTGGGCCAAGGAATATAAAAGAAGGGGTGAGGGTGCCTTCACAAGACATAACATCTATTATTCCTCTCCCTCTTTTGTTCCTTGGTGTGGTCGGCCAACCTCTCCATCTCTTCCTCTTGTGGTGGCCGAACCCTACCCTTCTATTGGAGCTCTTGTGGTGGCCGGATACTACTCGGAGAAGAAGAAGAAGAAGGAGAAAGCTAGCATCTCTTGGAGCTTGGTTAGTATTTTGGTTTTCTCCTTGGTGAAGCTTTTCTTTTGTGGCGAACCTTGCTTGGAGGAGAAGAAGGTGGTTGGTGGTTTCTCATCTTGGAAGATCGTTGCCCACACAACGTCCGAGGTTAGAAGAGGAATACGGTAGAAGATCAAGAGGTTTTTCTACAAGGTATAACTAGTAATTTCTATTTCCGCATCATGCTAGTTATTTATGGAAATAATACTAAATACAAGAGGCTTACGTTCTAGTATTTCGAATATGTTTTTTCGAAGTTGTGTTCTTTTGTTTCTTTCTTTTCCTTGTGATTTGATTGTTCTCTTTGGTTAACCTAAAGTTATTTTAGGAAATTAAATATTAGCTTTCTATTAAAGGTTTTGTCTAGTCGGTGGTGGTTGCTCCCATATCCAAGAAGGCCATGTGCCTCGCCACGTCGATCTTGGGAACCTTTATGGAAATTAATATTTAATGGAATTAATAACTTAAGGAGACTTGGGTCGAACGTGTTAAGTTCGCAGAGATCCAAGTCAAAACCTAAAAGAACAAATAGATTAAGTTTTGGATCAAGCGTGTTAAGTTCCGCAGAGATCCAAAATTTAATTTAAAAGAACACATGGTAGCTAGGAAAAGGTTCGGACCTTTGTACAAAATTTTTGTACAGTGGAACCTATAGGCTTTCCGAGTAGCAACCAATTGGTATCAGAGCTAGGGTTTTGCCTCTGTATTTGGTATTTAGTTTAATTATGCACATGTCATACATAATTTAGGCAGGATAATAGTAGGATGTGCTAACTTTGTGGATGCAGGATCCAACTATTATGGCTTTTAGTTATTATGTGTGTGATTGGACCCTTGGACATGTCAAGGGCATTTAATGTGTGCATGATTGTATTAAAATACGGGGCTGTATTTAGTTTTATTAGGATTTTATTTTTGATCTAGATACATGTACATTCCTTTTATGGAATATAGGATCAAAATGTAAAATTCTATTAATGTCGCGGATCGAATCTTGCAAAGCGTGGAACCTTCTAAGGACCAGAGGCGCAGCGGAACTAGGAGCAAGATGGATGCGACAGCTAGACCCGGAGGCGATGGCCAAATATGGCAGCAGCTTGGGATGACAACACACGGAGGACAATTAGAGATAAAAGCCATAATAGTTGAAAATTAAATTTTCTAATTATTGCTTTTATATTGTGCTGTGTGTGAATGTTAGTTTACAAGTTTAGTAGGCTAGCATAGTTAAAATTCCTCATTTATAAATAACTAAGTGGGAGAGGGATTTTTTAATAAATCCCATGGTCTCCATTACTGGTTTGTAAGTGATGCAAACAAGCTTGCGCGTTGGCTCTGAGTGCCTTCCTCATAACGGATGAGCTTGTTTGTGGATCACTAGAACAAACTTCCATTTTTGGATGACTATAGGAAATTAATTAAGAGCGTGCGATCTTCCCCAACGGAAGGGGCATAATCTTATTAATGGACTTAGTGTCAAGTAATGGTATACACTTAGACACATCTAATAGTATCCTCCCCAACGGAGTCACTGCTATTATTTGTGTGACCAAATGATACCAACTATTATTTTTATTTGTCAAAAAGATAGGTTGACAAGATAATAAAATTAATGGGTTAAAACCCTCCTTTTACAAATGTTGAATTTGTATACGTCCACACTAACGTGGCATACAAGATTCACGGTGTTATGAGGTGTTGGTTAATTTAAAATAGTATTGTTTGAGGAATCAATATTATTCTAAATTTAGAGTTCTGACCAAAAGTTATTTGTGATTCTTAGGATGTCTTTCAACCCATTGTCCATCATACTTCAACTGAATAGACTTACTGGACCAAACTACATAGATTGGAAAAGAAACATGGACATTGTTCTTACTCTGAAAGCTATAAATATGTATTGCCCTGATGCACCTACTCGTGAATCTACCCAAGAGGAGATTGAATATCATAGGAAATGGGTAAAAGCAGATGAGATGGCGCGGTGTTACATTTTGGCTTCAATGTCAAATGTATTGCAACATCAAGATTTACCAACGACCTATGATATTATGAACAATCTCAAGGAACTCTTTGGTCATCGGATAGAGCTTCTAGGCAAGAAGCCATGAGAAAGATAATGACCACCATGCAAGAGGGTACTCCGTAAGGGATCATATCCTAAAGATGATGGCTTATCCGAACGAGATACGATCCTTGGAGGAGAAATTGATGGGAAACCCGGATCGATATGATCCTCCAACGCTACCTAGAAGTTTTGAAAGCCTTTGAACTATAATATGAATAAGAGGGTTTATTCATTAGCGGAACTACTATGTAACTTCAAGCGGCAGAAGGATTATTTCGTCACAATGCTCAAATTCACTATCGAAAATGGTTCTACTTCTAAACCGAAAGGAAAGAAGAAGAAGAAACAAGTCGGTTCAAGAAAGAAAGTGAATAAATCTCAGTGTACGGGATTTAAGGAGTGAAGAAGTCAAGGGCAAATGCTTCATCTGCAAGCGGGCAGGGCGGACTGTCCTCGTAGGAACCAAAACAAAGGTATATCTCATGCTCTGGTTGTTGAAACATGTTTAGCGGTGTTATCTACCAGCACCTGGTGTGTAGATACGGGAGCCACTGATCATGTCTGCAATTCCTTGCAGGGGTTCCAGGAAACCCGACGACTATCTGAAGGGGAGATTACCGTCTACATGGGCAATGCTACTAAGGTGGCAGCTGTTGCAGTGGGAGACGTCTACTTGTCTTTTAGTAGAAATAGAAATTTGGTTTTAAGAAATTGTCTTTATGTACCCAGTTTTAGAAAGAATTTAATTTCAGTTTCTAAACTGTTTATAGATGGATATTCAGTTTCTTTCAGTAACGATGTAGTTATTAAAAGAAATAAAGTGATTATCTGTTCTGGTGCATTAGTTGACAATTTGTATACTTTAAATCCAATTTCTTCCACAAAGCAAAACATGGAAATTTATAACTCATCTTCTAATTCTAATAAGAGAAAAGAACCTTCAGAAATGAACCAAGCATATCTTTGGCATCTAAGACTTGGTCATATTAATTTAAGTAGGATTCAGAGGCTTATAGCCGATGGACTTTGAGTTCATTAGAGTTGGAAAATTTTCCAACTTGTGAATCTTGCTTAGAAGGTAAAATGACCAAGAGGCCGCTCAAGGCCAAGGGTATAGAGCCAAAGAAGTGTTAGAGTTGGTTCACTCTGATTTGTGTGGTCCTATGTCCGTCCATGCAAGAGGAGGTTTTGAATATTTTGTCTCTTTCATAGACGATTATTCAAGATACGGATATATTTACCTAATGCGCAAGTCCGAGTGCTTTGATAAGTTCAAAGAATACAAGGTGATGTGGAGAAACGATTAGGTAAAAGTATCAAGACACTACGATCCGATCGTGGTGGCGAACACCTCTTAGGAGAGTTTAGGAATTACTTATCGAGGGGGATTCAATCCCAATTGTTCGCACTGGAACACCCCAACATAATGTAGCAGAGCGAAGGAATAGGACTCTTATGGAGATGGTTAGATCAATGATGAGTTATTCAGAATTACCAAATTCGGGATATGCTCTGAAACAGCAGTGTATGCTCGAACTTAGTACCTTCTAAATCAGCCTTCTACTCCCATAGAATTGTGGAATGGGCGAAACCCGTCTAAGACATATTCGGATATGGGGTAGTCCAACACATGTGCTGAAACAAGATCTTGATAAGTTAGAATCTCGTACAAGTTCGCGTGTTTGTAGGATATCCCAAAGGAACGAAGGTGGTTTATTTTATAGTCCTAAAGACCGAAGGTCATTGTTAGCACCAATGCCCGCTTTTAGAAGAAGACTATATAATGGATCACAAGCCCGAGTAAAGTTGTTTTAGAAGAACTTAGAGAGGACATGTCTACTTCAACAACGATACAAGATGAAGTACCACAAGAGCGCAACACGTGTCACACATGATACACAACCACAGATGCCTCGTCGAGTGGGAGGGTTGTAAGGCACTGAAAGATTCATGTTTTGGGAGAGTCTTGGACTTGGTCCCGGTAAACATGAACCCGATCCACGAACATACGACGAAGCACTCCAAGATATAGATGCAGATCTTGGCAAAAGGCAATGAATTCTGAAATAGAGTCTATGTACTCTAATAAAGTCTGGGAGCTTGTAGAACCACCGATGGTGTAAAAGCCGTTGGATGCAAGTGGATCTACAAAAGGAAAAGAGGGACGACGGAAGGTAGAAACCTTCAAAGCTAGGCTTGTTGCGAAAGGGTACACTCAGAAAGAGGGAATCGATTATGAGGAGACCTTTTCACCGGTAGTCATGCTTAAGTCTATCCGGATACTCTTATCTATTGCTGCTCATATGGATTATGAGATTTGGCAAATGGATGTCAAGACAGCTTTCCTTAATGGAAGTCTTGAAGAGAACATCCATATGAAGCAACCAGAAGGGTTCATTGAAAAAGGCAAAGAGCATCTAGTGTGCAAGCTCAATCGGTCCATTTATGGACTGAAGCAAGCTTCAAGGTCTTGGAACATCCGGTTTAATGAAGTAATCCAGTCATATGGATTTATTCAAAGTCCGGATGAATCTTGTGTATATAAGAAGTGTAACGAAAACGTGGTGGTATTTCTTGTACTATACGTAGATGATATTTTGTTAATTGGCAACAATGTCAAAGTATTATCAGACGTAAGGGTATGGTTGTCCAAACAAATTGATATGAAGGACTTAGGAGAATGTGCACACATTCTTGGGATCAAAGTTATAAGGGATCGTAAGAAAAGAATGTTGTGTCTATCCCAAGCTTCATATATAGATACAATCCTTGCTCGTTTTAACATGCAGGATTCCAAGAAAGGTTTCTTACCTTTTAGACATGGAGTAGCTTTATCTAAAGAGATGTCTCCAAAGACATCAAAAGAGATAGAGGACATGAAAGCAGTTCCTTATGCTTCAGAGGAAGCCTAATGTATGCAATGCTATGTACGAGACCGATATTTGTTTTCTTGTGAGGCATGGTCACAGATATCGAGTAACCTGGACAAGGACATTGATGCGGTAAAGCATATATTAAAGTACCGAGAAGGACTAGGGATTATATGCTAGTATACCAAGCGGATGATTTGCTCCCACACAGATTTTGATTTCCAATCGGATAGGGATAACAGTAAGTCTACATCAGCTATGTGTTTACTTTAGAGGTGGAGCCATTTCATGGAGGAGTGTTAAGCGAATGTCCGACTCAACCATGGAAGTCGAGTATGTAGCGACCTCGAGGCGACTAAAGAAGCAGTATGGCTCAGGAACTTTCTAATGGACTTAGATGTGATTCCTGGTTTGCCCAAGATCATCATAATTTATTGTGATAATAGCGGTGCAGTTGCAAACTCGAACGAACCACGAGCTCATAAGGCGAGTAAACATATAGAGCGCAAGTACCACCAGATACGAGATATCGTGAAGCGAGGAGAAGTTGTCATCGCCAAGATTGCATCAGCGGATAACCTGGCAGATCCTTTCACTAAGGCCCTTCCGGCGAAAGCTTTCGATCGGCATGTTGAGGGAATGGGAATCAGATGTATGGTAGAAGATATGGCAGCTTAGTCATTAGTATAAGTGGGAGATTGTTGGAGTGTATACTGAAAGCCTAAGCTTTGTAAACATTCATTATGAATAAAGAATCACATTTGGTCTAATTATCTACATTTGTTTGTAGTTGTTCATTTAATTTATATTGTAGATAACATAGTATGTGGTGTCACATACAGAAGATGATGTTATCAGTACCTTATAAATTATAAACAGTAGCTCACGACCAGAATGGAAAGGAACAAACCATTAGAAGGTCGTAGTGTAATTAGGTATTAGTTTATCTTGACTATATAATTACACTAGTACACTCAGAGTGTATTGAGTAGGACCATTCGAGGTCGTTCCTTTTATACTGACTTTATAAAGGAACAAAGACCTCAGTTATTATGGAAGTGTGTGCTCTTAATCCTAATATAATAACAAGCACATATATTTGATATTTATTTCTTTAATTTATCAATGGGTGAGATTTAGTTCGATGAATCAATAAACCCGATAAGTTGGGAAATGCTATCACTTATAGTGTGTGTTGTTGATTATAGAAGGAAACTGTGTCCTAGAGATACTAGGTTGATAATGTCCCCAAGAGGAGCTCATAAGGATTGTCATGTTAAACCCTGCAGGTGGACTTAGTCCGACATGACGATAAAGTTGAGTGGTACTACTCTTGGACTTAGACATTAATTAAATGAGTTGTCAGTAACTCACTTAATTAGTGGACATTCGATATCTTAAACACAGGGAGACTAACACACTCATAATAAGAAGGAGCCCAAAAATGTAATTTGGGATTGGTGCGGTAGTTCAATGATAGTTCTCTAGTGGAATGAATTATCGTTGATAAAATTAAGTTGTGTGTTCGGGGCGAACACGGGATGCTTAATTTTATCGGGAGACCAAAACTAATTCCTCCTCTCGGTCCCTATCGTAGCCTCTTATTTATAGAGTACTATACCCACCTATACCCACCTTCTATACCCACCTAAGGGGGCCGGCCAAGCTAGCAGGGCCGACCTAGGTATATTATTGGGTGGTCGGCCCTAGCTTGAACCCAAGCTAGTAGGGCCGGCCAAATAAAATTAAAAAGAAATTTAATTTTAATTTTTATTATTATGTGGAAGATATATTTTAAAGAGAATTAAAATTAAAATATCTCTCTTGTAAAAGATCTACAAAAGATTAAAGAAAGAGATTAGATCTCTTTCCTTATTTGTAGATTGGAAGAGATGTTTTATTTTATCTTTAAAATTATTCACATGTTAATAAAATTAAAATTATAGATATTTCCTTTTATTAACCATGAAGAGATTTTAAAGAGAAATTTTATTTTTTAAAATTTCCGGAAACAAATTAGGAAGTTTTAATTGTTGATTAAAACTTGTCCTCTTTTGTATTCCAATGATGTGGTCGGCCATCACAAATTAATTGGGGAAATTTTATTTTATTTCTCTAATTAAATCATGTCAAGGAAATTAAGGAAAATTTATTGTAATTAAATTTCCTAATTTACCTGGGCCAAGGAATATAAAAGAAGGGGTGAGGGTGCCTTCACAAGACATAACATCTATTATTCCTCTCCCTCTTTTGTTCCTTGGTGTGGCCGGCCAACCTCTCCCTCTCTTCCTCTTGTGGTGGCCGAACCCTACCCTTCTATTGGAGCTCTTGTGGTGGCCGGATACTACTCGGAGAAGAAGAAGAAGAAGGAGAGAAAGCTAGCATCTCTTGGAGCTTGGTTAGTATTTTGGTTTTTCTCCTTGGTGAAGCTTTTCTTTTGTGGCCGAACCTTGCTTGGAGGAGAAGAAGGTGGTTGGTGGTTTCTCATCTTGGAAGATCGTTGCCCACACAACGTCCGAGGTTAGAAGAGGAATACGGTAGAAGATCAAGAGGTTTTTCTACAAGGTATAACTAGTAATTTCTATTTCCGCATCATGCTAGTTATTTATGGAAATAATACCAAATACAAGAGGCTTACGTTCTAGTATTTTGAATATGTTTTTTCGAAGTTGTGTTCTTTTGTTTCTTTCTTTTCCTTGTGATTTGATTGTTCTCTTTGGTTAACCTAAAGTTATTTTAGGAAATTAAATATTAGCTTTCTATTAAAGGTTTTGTCTAGTCGGTGGTGGTTGCTCCCATATCCAAGAAGGCCATGTGCCTCGCCACGTCAGTACTGGGAACCTTTTATGGAAATTAATATTTAATGAAATTAATAACTTAAGGAGACTTGGGTCGAACGTGTTAAGTTCCGCAGGAGATCCAAGTCAAAACCTAAAAGAACAAATAGATTAAGTTTTGGATCAAACGTGTTAAGTTCCGCAGGAGATCCAAAATTTAATTTAAAAGAACACATGGTAGCTAGGAAAAGGTTCAGACCTTTGTACAAAATTTTTGTACAGTGGAACCTATAGGCTTTCCGAGTAGCAACCAACACAACCGACTCTAGGGCTAATCGGGTGTATACTGGGAGTCACACTCATGAGAAGTGAGGAGCTAAGCTCCAGAGGTTCGACCGGCTTTGAGGCCTATCGGGTTCATGCTGAAAGTTATGCCTATAAGAAGTAGGTAGCTAAGTCAAATGCTTCAACCAATAGGAAGGTTTATTTTGATACATTTTAGTTCAGTTAATTTTTGCTTTATCTTGTTCTTTCAATTCCGTTAAGTTTTAGTTTCGATTTAATGCAATTAGGATAGATTAGCTTAGGTTTCATTACATGTTAGTTTCATTTTATGCTTTACTTATGTTGTCTTTTATTTTCTGCAATTGTAGTTAGGTTAGGTTTAGTTTATTACTTCCATTGTCTTTCATTTACTAGATTAGTTTTCATTTAATGTTTTGTTATTTCATTCCCTAGATTAATCGTGCTGATGATTAACCCATAGCGTAGAGTGACAATGCGTTGTGGATTAATTATTTGCACCTAGTTAGATTTCATTTCAGTATTAGATTAGTTTCTTAATTGCTTTGCTTTTTATTTGTTAAATTTAGAATCAAATCCCAAACCCCCATTTCCATATTGAAAACTCCAAAATAGAAATAACATACGATCCTAAGTTTATCATCCTATCGTTACTTTCGTTGACGGACAAACCGAGTCATTCCTATGTTACATTAGTGTAGGAGGGATTTGGTACTTCATTGTTTGATGTCCAATTCACGACAAAATTGGGGCGTAATCAAATTGGCGTCGTTGCCAGGGAAAGAGTAACGGTGTTTGGTGATCTTAGGATTGTTTCTCTATTTTCTTTCTTTTCTTGTTTCTATTTTTTGTGTTTGCAAAAATTCAAAAACATTGTTAGGGGCTTAATTATTTCATCTATTGTATGCATGTGTGCTATCTTGTATATTTTCCTGTATCTTTTGATGGTATTTGCATGAGTGTTTCAAGTAAAACCAGGAAATCTTCTGTGTGATATCTGTAGTTCTAGAATTTCAGTGTGTTCAGAACCTCAGACTTGATGAGTAAAATAAAGAACACTGAAAAGACTCTCAGAGAGCTTTGGGCACCAGATTTGTCGGTTGATTCATTCTGTATTCATTATTCTGATTTGGAAGGAGACTTCGAGTTATGGAAAATTGTTCATTTACTACCGAAGTTTCATGGGCTTTCTAGTGAAGATCCCAACAGACATCTGCATGATTTGGAGATGGTTTGTTCTTCATGAAACCCACATGGCATATCAGAAGAAGATGTTAGACTTAGAGCATTTCCATTTTCAGTAGCAGATTCAGCAAAAGATTGGTTGTATTGTCTACCACCCAATTCAATTTCCAGCTAGATCGAGATGAAGAAATTATTTCTGGTGAGGTTCTTTCCTGCTTCTAGGATTGCAGCTATTCGGAGGAGTATTTGTGGAATCCAACAATTCACAGGAGAACCATTTCAAGAATATTGGGATAGATTTAAAAGACTTGTTGCTAGTTACCCTCAGCACCAGATAAGCAATCAGCTACTAATTGTATATTTCTATGAGGGATTGTGTCCCATGGACAGGAGTATGGTTGATGCAGCTAGTGGAGGGGCTCTAGTTAACAAGACATCTACTTAGGCCAGAGAACTTATCGAGATTATGGTTGCAAATTATCAGCAGTATGGGACTAGACCGATGATTACCGAAGATGTTCATTCCTTTGCCAGTGTATTTCCGACTAGAATCTAGTATTACCAGCCAGATCCTCAGTATTATCAGACTTATCAGCAGGACAGGTATAATTTTGTTGCAGGATTCGGGTATGGGAACACACAACAAGGGAATTCTGATTGGTCCTAACATTACCAGCCTTACTTTCAGCACCATCAACCTGAGCAGGATTTTTGGGAGCAGTCACAACAACTTGTACAACATCAAGAAACACAGTTCCAGCCAAGAACACATTCATCGACACAATTACAATTGCATTCAGATCAACCTACCGCATCAATTCCTGAGGAGATGGATTGTAGAGTTTGTGATATTCCTGACTTTTATTCTGCTTCTCTGCATGATTCTTCTAGCTTTTTACATTGTGATGTTGTAGTGATCCTGATAATTTTGTTATTGATGATATTGTTGTTCCAAATATTCTTGATGTTGCAGGTATAAGAGATGATGATGGAAGTGTAAGGGAAACTCAAGAATCACTTCCTTCAATTATTCTACCACCGGTTGAGCCTTTTATTGTACCTAGTGATGATGGAAGTGTAAGGGAAACTCAAGAATCACTTTCATTGATTGTACCTGATCCAGAGCCAGTTCTTTCACCTGACCAAGATAATGTCTCATTCACTGTTTTATACCCTCAAGGTACCTTTCAGGATGGTAAGGTTGATATTTCTTCTAAATCTTTAGGAAATACCATGGAGGTAGTTCATTTTGATTGTAGTGGATGTGATACATCTTTTGATTCATGCTCTGTTACTTTTGATATTGTTTCTGATACATCTTACTCAGCATGCGTGCAGGATTTGCATCCTCTTTTTATTTCACAGGAATTTTTTAGATATTTTATTTGCAGTCAATCACGCAAAGATGCATTGTACCGATTGAAGAAAGCCCTAACATTTTATGCAATAATGAAACTTCTGGAATGGACACTCCAACTGAATCGTCTTCGTCCACCGGAGAAAATTTTTGAGGAGTCAAAGGTGGAGGGGGTGATCCTCACTTCACCTACCACCATTCCACTTCCAGATTGGCTTCTGGAACTGAATCGACTCAGACCACCAGAATTTCAGGGGAGTCTGTTCCATCTCACTTTTCCTTTTTTCTTATATATATTTCTTTACTTTGGTTGCTTGGTTAGCTTTATTTGCTTTTGCTTAGTAGTTCATTTTGAGTTTGCTTTGTCGGTTTTCATAATAAATTCTTTATGCATTCTTTTTATCATCTTAGAAATTGTGAAAGCTAGTTAAATTTTATTGTCAAGTTTGATGATTTATTGTCATGATTAGATTCTTGGATTGCATGTGATTACAACTTGATTATGGATTTCATGTTGGTAGATTGAGATGATAATTTTTGATATACCTAGTGAGGATATTTTTGAGCCTATTATTCCTATTAATGTGTGATGCACTTGTGGTTAATGCTACTCTAGAACTTGCTTAATTCTTTCGAGACCACATTATCATAGGTTTGCATGATTTTTATGAAGGCTATCTCACTTCCTTTTATTCATTCCTTTTGTTATCACATGTTCTTGAATAAATCCATATCATTTATCATATCATTCTTTTCTCTCTTCCATTTACTTCCATTTATTTCACTCTTTTACTCTCTTGGGATGTATATATCTTGGATGTTGCATGATGAGTATTTTGCCCGAGACGGACAAAAGTTTAAGTGTGGGGGAGAGAAATAGCTTAGTGAAATTTAGGAGAGGCATAGGTGAACCATGCTTGATCACCATAGGTAAACCATGCTTTATCTTTTTATTTGAGCTATTGATGATGTTGTATAGTGATGCACAACATGTTGAAAAAAAAAATGTGAAAAAAAAGGAAAAAAAAACAGAAATGGAAAAAAAACAAAAACAAAAAAAAAGAAAAAAAAACAGAAAAAGAAAAAGAGAGAGAGAGAGAAAAAAGTTTTGACATGTTGTGTTATTTTTGTATTCATATGTGGTAGAATTTTTTATTAGTGATAATCTTTACTTTAGCAACATTTAGATTTTATTATATATTATGAGTGGATGTTTATTGAAATGCTAGAGTAGGAGTTATTCACATTTCTATTGTATTGATGAAAGGTGATAGAATTTTTTGTGAGTAACAATCTTTATGGTAGCAAAATTTGGATTTTATTGTAGATCATGAGTGAATGTTTATTGAAAAGCTATCGTAGAGATTGTTCACATTTTTATTGAGTTTTTAGAGATAGCTTGGAAGTTTGGATGAGATATCTTTTTGGGCATTGTTCTATTGTACTCATCTATGTAACATTTCATTATATCCATGTCTTCCACCAATAACTTGCTTTATCTTCTTCATTTCTTCTCTTATACTATCATTTGCTTTAATTCATATTTCCCTTATATTTCAAATAATGCCTTCATTATTTTATTGTGCACTCTTATGTATATAATGGTGGAGATTAGAAGCAAAGCAAACATATGGTAGTGCATTTATCATGAGTAGCTTGAGTGAGCTCTACCATTGCATGTACATGAGATGAGAGCCACCATCACTTACCTTGTGAGGTTTATTTTGTTATCATTCTCAATTTATTGGTTGTGGATTGAAGTTATCATGTTTGTTAATTAGTGTATGAATTTAATTCATGATTGCTTTGATCATTTAAATTGAACAATCCTAGGTAACTTTCTTTCACTATTTTCTATATATGATTGAGAATTGCTAGAGAAATGTATTTTTAGTTATTTTTCTTGCTTTTTTGATTTGCTCGAGACGAGTAAGAATAAGTGTGGGGGAGTTGATAATGGGTATTTTCTGTATTATTTTGGCTCTTATTACTTAGCATTTTTATCTTCTCACATGTTAATTTTGTGTTTATATTACATTTTGTGAGGAGAATCTATTTTTGGGCTTAATTGTAAATTTCTTACAAATTGTGAAATTTAATTTCATATTTTTATGTGGTTTTGTAGGAAATTCAAAGAGCCATGGATTAGGGTCGAGCCGGATCGAATTGGGCTTAATTTGAAGGTCAAATGAAGGAGATCAAGTTGAATTAATGTGGAGCGTTGATCAAGATCCAATGAGATCCTGCCCCTTCAATCAGATCAAGTGATCCAGCCCTTCATCATGATTTAGAGCGATCTGGACTGTTGATCGAGATCAAGACATCCAAGGGTTCATCTAAGAAGTGGAGCTCCAATTCAAAAACTCAACCCAATTTTCAAACCCATTCTTCAAGCCCGATTATAAAAGTCCAATTTCATCCTCTTAATGGATCCGGATCCGGATCTCACTCAAACTCTCAACTCAAAATCCAAGATCCAAACCCGTTAAGAAACTCCTCTTTCTCACTAGCACGACACAGTGCCAATCCCTCTTCTCTCATGTTTTCTTCTCTCCAAGCGAGCTAGGGCAGGCGATTTCTTCCACCGCCGGCCGTTCCTTTCTTCCTTTTCTCTCCGGTTGATGGCTCGACTTCTCCCCTTACCTTTACTGCCGCCGACCGGCCATCCACAGCCCACACATCTTCTTCTTAGATTCAAGCGGCGACGGCAGCGAGCTCAAGTGGCGGGAGCAACAGGTTTTGGCAGCGGTTTCCGACCAACTCCACCTCGCCGGAGGGGTTCTTCGGTGTGACATCCATCTTCCAATCACCTTATGGCAGATTCACCACCTGGGGTTCAGGCGGCAGATTCCAGAGGTGGCGGTTCTTCCTTCCACAGCAGCACCACTTTCATTTCCCATCCATTTCCAGCAGAGGGGTTCTCCGTTGGAAGTTTCACATCATCGTGTCGACGCAAGCAGCCACCAGTAGAGTGCTTTGTCCACCAGCTTTGGGGGTTCCGAGCCGAGCCTTTCGTGTGATGGCGAAGGGTAGTCTTCGGTATCGGAAGAAAAAGTGTGGATTGTGGTTGGAATTTTTAGTTTATTTCCTATTCATTGCTTATGTTTGCTTTTGGTGATGTTTTGTGGTTGAATACTTGTATTGAACGTTATTTCCATGTTTGAATTGCACATACTTTGCTTAATTAGTTTTATGCATACAACGTGTTCAATCAAATGCTTCAACCAATAGGTAGGTTTATTTTGATGCATTTTAGTTCAGTTATTTTTTTGCTTTATCTTATTCTTTCAATCCCGTTAAGTTTTAGTTTCGATTTAATGCAATTAGGATAGATTAGCTTATGTTTCATTACATGTTAGTTTCATTTTATGTTTTACTTATGTTGTCTTTTATTTTCTGCAATTGTAGTTAGGTTAGGTTTAGTTTATTACTTCCATTGTCTTCATTTACTAGATTAGTTTTCATTTAATGCTTTATTATTTCATTCCCTAGATTAATCGTGCTGATGATTAACCCATAACGTAGAGTGACAATACGTTGTGGATTAATTTTTCGCACCTAGTTAGATTTCATTTCAGTATTAGATTAGTTTCTTAATTGCTTTGCTTTTTATTTGTTAAATTTAGAATCAAATCCCAAACCCCCATTTCCATATTGAAAACTCCAAAATAGAAATAACATACGATCCCCGTCCGCCAACGAAAGTAACAATAGGATGGTAAACTTAGGATCGTATGGAAATTGTATCGGGGTGTGTGCTCTTAATCCTGATATAATAACAAGCACATATATTTGATATTTATTTCTTTAATTTATCAATGGGTGAGATTTAGTTCGATGAATCAATAAGCCCGATAAGTTGGGAAATTGTATCACTTATAGTGTGTGTTGTTGATTATAGAAGGAAACTGTGTCCTAGAGATACTAGGTTGATAATGTCCCCAAGAGGAGCTCATAAGGATTGTCATGTTAAACCCTGCAGGTGGACTTAGTCCGACATGACGATAAGGTTGAGTGGTACTACTCTTGGACTAAGATATTAATTAAATGAGTTGTCAGTAACTCATTTAATTAGTGGACATTCGATATCTTAAACACAGGGAGACTAACACACTCATAATAAGAAGGAGCCCAAAAATATAATTTGGGATTGGTGCGGTAGTTCAATAATAGTTCTCTAGTGGAATGAATTATTATTGATAAAATTAAGTTGTGTGTTCGGGGCGAACACGGGATGCTTAATTTTATCGAGAGACCAAAACCAATTCCTTCTCTCGGTCCCTATCGTAGCCTCTTATTTATAGAGTACTATACCCACCTATACCCACCTTCTATACCCACCAATAGGGGGCCGGCCAAGCTAGCTTGGGAACCAAGCTAGGGCCGGCCTAGGTATAAGATTGGGTGGCCGGCCCTAGCTTGAACCCAAGCTAGTGGGGGCCGGCCAAATTAAATTAAAAAAGAATTTTAATTTTAATTTTTATTATGTGGAAGATATAATTTATTAAAGAGAATTAAAATTAAAATATCTCTCTTGTAAAAGATCTACAATAGATTAAAGAAAGAGATTAGATCTCTTTCCTTATTTGTAGATTGGTGAGATATTTTATTTTCTCTTTAAAAATTATTCACATGTTGTAAAATTAAAATTATGGAAATTTCTTTTTATCAACCATGAAGAGATTTTTGAAGAGAAATTTTAATTTTAAAATTTCCGGAAACAAATTAGGAAGTTTTAATTGTTGATTGAAACTTGTCCAATTTGTTCTTCATGATGTGGTCGGCCACTTGAATTTAATTGGGGAAATTTTATTTTATTTTTCTCAATTAGATCATGTCAAGAAAATTAAGAAAATTTTATTGTAATTAAATTTCCTAATTTGCCTAGGCCAAGGAATATAAAAGAAGGGGTGAGGGTGCCTTCATGAGGCACAACCTTTATTATTTCTCTCCCTCTTTTGTATTGGTGTGGCCGGCCATCCTTTCCCTCTCTTCCTCTTGTGGTGGCCGAACCCCTCTCTCTCCTTGGAGCTCTTGTGGTGGCCGGATACTACTTGGAGAAGAAGAAGAAGAAGGAGAGGAAGCGAGCATCTCTTGGAGCTTGGTTAGTGTTTTGATTTTCTTCCTTGATAAAGCTTCTTTCTTTGTGGCCGAACCTAGTTAGGAGGAGAAGAAGGTGGTTGGTGGTTTCTTATCTCGGAAGATCGTTGCCCACACAACGTCCGAGGTTAGAAGAGAAATACGATAGAAGATCAAGAGGTCTTTCTAGAAGGTATAACTAGTAGTTTTTCCTTTTCCGCATCATACTAGTTATTTATGGAAATAATACCAAATACAAGAGGCTTACGATTCTAGTATTTCGAATATGTTTTTCGATGATGTGTTCTTTTGTTTTATTTTTTCCTTGTGATTTGATTGTTCTTTTCAGTTAACCTAAAGTTATTTTAGGAAATTAAATATTAGCTTTCCATAAAAGGTTTTGTCTAGTCGGTGGTGGTTGCTCCCATATCCAAGAAGGCCATGTGCCTCGCCACGTCAGTACTGGGAACTAATTATGGAAATTAATATTTAATGAAATTAATAACTTAAGGTGATTTGGGTCGAACGTGTTAAGTTCCGCAGGAGACCCAAGTCAAAACCTAAAAGAACAAATAGATTAAGTTTTGGATCAAACGTGTTAAGTTCCGCAGACGATCCAAAATTTAATTTAAAAGAACACATGGTAGCTAGGAAAAGGTTCAGACCTTTGTACAAAATTTTTGTACAATGGAACCTCTAGGTTTTTCGAGTAGCAACCAACATTAAGGAAAGATCAAAATCTAGGAAGTTATGGGAAGAAAATCAAGTTTTGAGGTCAAATCTTGATAAAATGGAAAAGACCCTAAAAAGGATGGAAAATATCCTAAAAGGGCAAAATGAGCAAAATCTAGGTTTAACACAACAAGGGTCATCCAAGGGTCATAGGGGTTTGAGATACAAACCTAAAACCAAAAAGGATGTGTCTTCTTATCATATGGTCCCATATAATTATGGAATCAACCCTAGGTCAAATGGTCAGGTCAAAAATACTAGGAAGGTTATTCCTAAGAGTATTTTTGCAATAAAAGTGACTAAGACTTCTAAGAAGTCCAAGAAAGTCACAAAGAAGGTCACAAGGGAAGAAATCCCTAGAGTTGATCTAGAAAATATGACCAAGGCTTCTAAGAAGCCTAACAAGGTCACTAGGAAGGTATCTAGGGAGGCTATTCCTAGTGAATACCTAGAGCATCCAAGGAGTACCAATAGGATTTGGGTTCCTAGGAGCATTTTCTCTACCCCTTAGATGGGTTAGAGAGTGTCAACGCAAATTGAAAGGGTAGTTAACCCAATCATGATGAAGTTGGCACTCTAAGAGCATTTTCAAGGTTATTGTTAACCTTTGAAAAAGATAAGGATTAATGGTTTACTCTTGGAAAGAGTAAGATGTGCCAAAATTTGAGTATTTGGATATAATTGTAATGGGCACAAGAAATCAAGTCTAAAGAAATGCCAAGTTGGGTTGTTGGTATTTTATTGGGAAATTAAAGGCAAGTCTAAGCCTTATTTTTAATTTGTTATTCTTTAAAAAAGTAATATGTGTCAAAATTTGAGGAATATGCTTAATTTAAATTTTAATTTAAATTGACACAAATTAGGAAAAATAAAATAAATGTCAAAATTGGGTTTTGGTATTTTCTTGGGAAATATTGGGCAATCTAGGTTTAAATTTTAATTTAGCCAAGGATTAAGGATACTTAGATAGATAATCTAGGTATTTCATTTATGTTAATTTACCATGCTTTGTTTGCCCATCATATGCCATGACATCATATTTATTTTTGCATTCATGTTTTATTATGAAAAACACAAAAATACCTTGTCATGTCATACATACATCATGTAGTTATAGGAAATTTTCTTTTGAAAATTATTTCTTTTTGATGTATGTCATAACATATCATGCATTATTTTAATTCCTTGCAACTGAAGGACAAATGACATTTATTAACAAGTAACATCCTTGGTGGATGTTCATAACCTCAAAATGCCTAGATAGATATGCATGATCCCTAGATTAGGGCAAAACCAAAAGTTTACATCTCACAAAAAGAACTATAAGGTGCCTTGTATGTGGTTTCGTACACATTAAATACAAGTGAGATGTTAGGATGATGAACAAAACTCAAGATGTTGATTTAGTGCATTTTTTTAAGTTTTAAGTTCATCAAAACACATAGTTATGTGTTTTCCAATCATTGGGAAAGCTAATGTACAAGTCATGTACATTGAGCCCAAAGAACATGGTTGGAAATCAATTGAAAATGATTTCAAAAATGCTTTTGGAAAACCTTGATGAAGACTATCTTTTGATAGTACTCATCATTGAAAAGTTAGGCACAAACTAGAAGAAAACACTAAAGTTTTTACAAGTTTTCTAGTTTATGTCAATCTTGGAAAATATGAAGTACTTTCTTAGAAAACTATTTTTTTTCCATGATAATATATGACCTAAGGAATGTCTACATGAATTTTCATAATTTTTTGAATTTTGTAGAATTTTTGGGGAGTTTCTGAAATTGACTGAAAGTGAATTTCAACAATTTCATAACTTCAATCGATCACCCGATCGATTGAAGTGCCTCAATCGATCGGACGATCGATTGAGAAGGCATCTCTCACGAGTAGAAGCTCGCTGGATTGATCCACTGATCAATCCACACAGTCTGAATCGATCAGTGGATCGATTCAGAAGGGTTCAATCGATTGGGACCCAACTCCAATCGATTAGGGATGCTGATTTTGGTTGGGAAAGTCTGATTTCAGCATTTTGAACCACCTTTAGTCTATAAAACCTTTCCTAACCCCTCAAAACACATTTATATATATTTAGGGGGAGTTTTCATGATGAAAA
This sequence comes from Zingiber officinale, assembly GCF_018446385.1. NCBI lineage: Eukaryota > Viridiplantae > Streptophyta > Magnoliopsida > Zingiberales > Zingiberaceae > Zingiber > Zingiber officinale. Next base: position 9,967,613 of record NC_056002.1, read on the forward strand.
CAAGGATGGATTGGTTAAGGAAGACTAAGTCGAGGTTTAGGTTGAGGTTTGGTTTCAATATTGAATTTTTGAACCTCAAAACTTCTAAATTTGGGTTTCCTATATGTTTAGGGATTCCAAGTCATTGTTAGTACAATAACAAAAGTTACGTGCATGTCATTAGGGGGAGTTACTCTTTAAGGACATGAAAATCTATTTTTCATACACCTTGGAAGGTGGTTAACCTTCTTTAGCGAAAATGCTCAAAGTTGGACATTTGAATGTAATGGAGAGTGGATATCTTCATTATTCATGGGGTATATGCTCAAGAATGAGCGTTTAGAATAATGAAGGGTATGAGACCTTCGTTATTGTGTTGTGAACAACGAGTGAAGTTGTCAACAATATTGGGTAACTCTTCAAGGGGAGAGTTTTTGATGTGTGCCAATAGGGGGAGAATGTGTGGTTAAGTTAGACTTTCATTACCTAAAGAGGGAATTTGCCCTCTAGGAAAGGAGGAGAATGAAGGAAACCATCATTCTCATATTGGCATGAAGGAAGTTGAGGATATGTGATTAGTCTAACTTAAAGGAGGTATTGTCAAACATAAAAAAGGGGGAGATTATTGGTGCAATATTCCCTAGGTCAAGGTTGACCTAGTTGACTGAGCTTGAATTGGTTCAAGCTCGAGTCTTGATGCTTAGGTTTCGATGTTTGATAATACATGGAGACAAGACATAGAGATTGCAGGTGTAATTGTTCATGTGGTGAGATTGTGAAGGAGAGTCAAGTAGATTAAGGTTGACTGGATGCTTGACTGGGAAATCCTGGTGAGTGAAGCCAAGTGAAAGTCCTAACTGGGAGGTTAGGCAGACTGGAAAATCCTAGTGAGTGAAGCTAGGTAGAAGGAAAGTCCTGGTGAGTGAAGTCAGGCAGATGGGAAATCCTAGTGAGTGAAGCTAAGTGAAAGTCCCGGTGAGTGAAGCCGAGCAGATGGAAAATCTTGGTGAGTGAAGCCAGGTGAAAGACCTAGTGAGTGAAGCTAGGCAGATGGAAAGTCCTAGTAAGTGAAGCCAGGCAAATGAGAAGTCCTAGTGAGTGCAGCTAGGGAGAAGAGAAGTTCTGGTGAGTGAAGTCAGGCACAGGAAATCCAGATGGATCAAGTTTGATCAGACATCTGGTGTTGGGAAGTCCAAGTAGGTCAATGGGATTGACTGGATACTTGACACGGGAAATCCAGGTGGATCAAGGTTGATCGGACACCTGGTGGAGAAAAGTCCAAGTGGATCAAAGGGATTGACCGGACACTTGGTGAGGGAGTCCTAGCAGGTCAAGGGTGACTAGATGCTAGGCATGATGTACCAACAAGTCATGGTTGACCGGATGTTGGTTTTAGGGACTTTTGGACTTGATTGAGCAAGTCCACATGGGCTGGATCGATTAATCGATCGATTGGCTCATGCCCAATAGATCGGTTGATCGATTGGGAGAATGACGATTGCACAGAACAACTCTAGATCGATCGGCTGATCGATTCAGAGCCTCTAATCGATCGGTCGATCGATTGGGAGTCACGATTCTGCGTGATAAGCCCTGGATCGATCAGCTGATCGATCTAGGAAAATCCCGAGAGCACAGAGGCGCTCTGAATCGATCGGTTGATCGATCCAAAGCCTTCCTGATCGATTAGGAGCAATCCAATCGATTGGGATTTGACCGTTGGCGCAGGATATAGATGTTGGCGAGCACTTCTCTCGATAGATCTTCCACGGCTTTCATCTCCGATCCTCACAGTGACTCCAACTACTTCTCCATAGTTCTCATGTCAGATCTTGAAGGTTCTTGGAGGTTTTTCCAAGTCAAGAGGTGGATCTACAGCAAGAAGAAGAAAGCTAGGGTTAGGGTTTTCTTATGCAAACCTGTAAGCTTTTGTTTATATTTTGTTTCCTTTCCCTTTCTTCTTGTAGTGTGAACTTGTAGGGCTTCTCCGCCTTCGGTAGTTACCGTAAATGAGTGTTTTATTAGTGGAGGGTGTGTGAGTGTATGGATTCTTGGATTAGTCACCTCTTGTGAGGTGGATACCAAGTAAATCCTCTTGTTAGCATTGTATTTTGTTTCTTGTTTGTTTTCCGCTGCATATCTTTGAAGAAACAAGCAACGACGAGCACGAAGAGCTATTCACCCCCCCCCCCCCCCTCTAGCTACATATTTGGTCCCAACACACTAGATATTCTTCTCTTTGTCGAGTATTCAATATAGAAAACATAACCCTCCTATACTGTGAAAATGATATGTTCAGACTTGTTGAATCTTTTGTTCAAACCCCGGGCTAAGCTCACGACCATGACTATGGTCGGCCGAGCTCGCGATCGGCACATGGTCGGCCAAGCTCGCAACTAGATTTGAGGCCATGGTCGAGCTCGCGGTCGGCAAATCTCGTGGCCAGGGTTGAGGTTGTGGTCGAGTTGTAGCTGGTCGAGCTTTCGTCAGAGGTCATGGTCGGCCGAGCTCGCCCTAGTCGATGTCGTGCTTTGCCACACAACCTTGGCACGAGCCGAGATCACGACCAAGACGCGATCAAATCGGGGGGTGACAGGATGAGAGAAGAGGTAAGGGGAGAGGAGTGTACTGACGGGATGCATGTCGAAGATCGAAAAGGAGAGAAGGTGTGTGCCGAAGATTGAAGAGGAGAGGAGAGGAGCGTGGCACCGATAGAGGAGGTGAATATTGACCATCAATTTTTGTTATGTTTTTGTCGTTCATTCTTTCTATAGTGTGTTGTACACAGTGGAATAATAATAAACAAAAAGGAAATAACACTCGTGGGATTTACTTGATTTTCTACCCCCTCAGGATCAGTACATCTAAGGCTTAATTACGAGAGACACCCATCCAATAGTGGTCTCCCTTATAGAGTATTCCGAAGGTGGAGAAACTCGTCTTACAATTCATACTACAAGCATAAATAAGATATAGAATTAAGTACAACTAGTAAATAGAAAATACAAAGAAACTGTTGCAACCGATCTGGAAATCCTGAGCACAGTACACCTTTCCTAGAGCCTCCCTGGTTGCAAAGCTTCGCAGTACGTTCGTCTGAGTGCAGAGATGAAGAGTAGGATAGAAGAGGCTATCTTGAATGTAGAACTTTGGTCTCCTTTTATAGAATTAGATCATATTCTTATATGTATCAACTCTTATCTGGATGAAGTCATATCTGGATCAAGTCTTACCTCTATCAACATCATCTGGCTTATCCTTATCCTCATCCAAATTATAAAGATGAACTAGATATTTTATCACATCATCTTCTATGTCAACATTTCTAACAACTCAGTAATCTGGATCGAACCCAATTGATTTACCAAACCATTGGTTCGGTCTACTAAATTGGTTGGGGTTCGATTTGATTCGAGTCAAGTTTGGTTTACCCATTTGTGTTTGTCTGCTCTCTGTTTTGCTTTCAACTCCAAATTCCTGTAAAACAACCATACAAAACACAAACAAGCAATCTAGCATATATTTGTACGTTTATTTAACCTACTAGGCTTATATTTTGCTTGAAGGTCCTTCCTCCAAGTCTTCCACCTAAGGGTTAATCCCTTAAGATCAAGCCGCACTCTTGTAAGTCTACCTAACCTTCTAGACTTCATGCTTAGATTGCATCCAAGACTTACTACCTAAGGCTTACTCCTTAGGATATCCATTGTCTATCTTCACTCACTAGGACTCTCATTGTCTAGCTTCACTTACTAAGACCTTTACCGTCTATTTTCATTCACTATGGTCTAGCTTCACTCACTAGAACTTTTACCTTCTGGCTTCGCTCACCAGAGCCTAGCTTCACTCACTAGGACTTTCCCCTCCAGGCTTCACTCACTAGGACTTTCCCCTCCGGACTTCACTCACTAGTGTCTATCACTCACTAGGGCTTCTATTGCTTAGCTTAACTCATCAGTGATGGTTGCTACTCGGAAAACCTAGAGGTTCCACTGTACAAAAATTTTGTATAAAGGTCTGAACCTTTTCCTAGCTACCATGTGTTCTTTTAAATTAAATTTTGGATCGCCTGCGGAACTTAACACGTTTGATCCAAAACTTAATCTATTTGTTCTTTTAGGTTTTGACTTGGATCTCCTGCGAAACTTTACACGTTCGACCCAAGTCTCCTTAAGTTATTAATTCCATTAAATATTAATTTCCATAATTGGTTTCCAGTACTGACGTGGCGAGGCACATGGCCTTCTTGGATTTGGGAGCAACCACCACCGACTAGACAAAACCTTTTATAGAAAGCTAATATTTAATTTCCTAAAATAACTTTAGGTTAACCAAAAAGAACAATCAAATCACAAGGAAAAGAAAAAACAAAAGAACACAGCATCGAAAAAACATATTCGAAATTCTAGAACGTAAGCCTCTTGTATTTGGTATTATTTCCATAAATAACTAGTATGATGCGGAAAGAAAAATTACTAGTTATACCTTGTAGAAAAACCTCTTGATCTTCTACCGTATTTCTCTTCTAACCTCGGACGTTGTGTGGGCAACGATCTTCCGAGATGAGAAACCACCAAGCACCTTCTTCTTCTCCTAGCTAGGTTCGGCCAATCACAAAGAAGCTTCACCAAGGACGAAGAACAAAACACCAACCAAGCTCCAAGGGATACAAGCTTTCTCTCCTTCTTCTTCTTCTTCTCCAAGTAGTATCCGGCCACCACAAGAACTCCAAGCAAGAGATAAGTTTCGGCCACCACAAAAGAGGAAGAAAGGAAGAGGATGGCCGGCCATAATAATTTTCTTCAAGGATGAATAATTTCGGCAACCACCAATGCTCCAAGGGATGCTAGAGATGAGACTTGCTTTCTCTCCTTCTTCTCCTTCCTTGATCCGGCCACAAACAAAAGCTCCACCAAGAAGATAGGTTTCGGCCAACAAGAGGAGAAGAGAGAAAGAGAAGGGCCGGTCACCACACCAAGGAAAAGAGGGAGGAAAAATAATAGAGGTTGTCAACCATGAAGGCACCCCTACCCCTTCTTTTATATTCCTTGGCTTTGGCAAATAAGGAAATTTATTTATAATAAAATTTCCTTAACAATTAATTAAGAAAAAATTAAATAAATTTTCCTAATTAATTGTATGTGGCCGGCCACCTCATGTAGAGCAAATAGGATAATTTTAATCAACAATTAAAACTTCCTTTTTTTGTCTTTGGAAATTTTAAAAAATAAAATTTCCTTTTAAAATCCCTTCATGGTTGATAAAAAGAAATTTCTATAATTTTAATTTTCAACATGTGAATAATTTTTCAGAGAGAAAAAATAAAATATCTTTCCAATCTACAAATAAGGAAAGAGATCTAATCTCTTTCTTTTAATCTTTTGTAGATCTTTTAAGAGAGATATTTTAATTTTAATTCTCTGTAATAAATTATATCTTCCACATAATAAAAATTAAAATTAAAATTTTTTAATTTAATGGGGTCGGCCACCTAAGCTTGGATTCAAGCTAGGCCCATGAACCAAGGCTTGGCCGGCCCTAGCTTGAACCACAAGCTAGCTTGGCCGGCCCCTTTCTCATGGGTATGAAGGTGGGTATAGGTGGGTATAGTACTCTATAAATAAGAGGCTACGATAGGGACCGAGAGGAGGAATTGGTTTTGGTCTCCTGATAAAATTAAGCATCCCGTGTTCGCCCCGAACACACAACTTAATTTTATCAATAATAATTCATTCCACTAGAGAACTATTATTGAACTACCGCACCAATCCCAAATTACATTTTTGGGCTCATTCTTATTATGAGTGTGTTAGTCTCCCTGTGTTTAAGATATCAAATGTCCACTAATTAAGTGAGTTATTGACAACTCATTTAATTAATATCTAAGTCCAAGAGTAGTACCACTCAACCTTATCGTCATGTCGGACTAAGTCCACCTGCAGGTTTAACATGACAATCCTTATGAGCTCCTCTTGGGGACATTATCAACCTAATATCTCTAGGACACAGCTTCCTTCTATAATCAACAACACACACTATAAGTGATATCATTTCCCAACTTATCGGGCTTATTGATTCATCGAACTAAATCTCACCCATCGATAAATTAAAGAAATAAATATCAAATATATGTGCTTGTTATTATATTAGGATTAAGAGCGCACACTTCCATAATAACCGAGGTCTTTGTTTCTTTATAAAGTCAGTATAAAAGAAACGACCTCAAATGGTCCTACTCAATACACTCTAAGTGTACTAGTGTAATTATACAGTCAAGATAAACTGATACCTAATTACACTACGACCTTCTAATGGTTTGTTCCTTTCCATTTTAGTCGTGAGCTACTGTTTATAATTTATAAGGTACTGATAACATCATCTTCTGCATGTGGCACCACATACTATGTTATCTACAGTATAAATTAATTGAACAACTACAACTAAATGTAGACAATTTGACCAAATGTGATTCTTTATTCATAATGAATGTTTACAAAGCTTAGGCTTTCAGTATACACTCCAACAATCAGAACTTTCCTTTATCTAACCTCCATCTCGGACTAGTCACTCAGTAGACTTCTCACCTGCCTAACCTCCAGTTAGGACTTACCCTTGCCTAACCTCCAATTAGGATTTTTTCTTGCTAGTCATCTAGTTCTAACTAGACCTCTCTCTTCCAAATATCAAGTCTTATTTGGATCAACCCTTAATCAAACTGACCAGACATAGATATATTATCAAACATCAAAACATTGAAAGCTAATTGTACTAACACTTACTTGTTGTAGAAGACTATTTCTCCAAGTTGTGGAGGCTAAGGCCCTGGCTAAAATCACTGAGCGGATCATGATCAAATTCTTGAGGACTAATATCTTGTGTCGATTCAGAATCCCTCATAAGCTAGTCTCAGACAACGGTCAGTAATTCTTGGGGTGCCAAATTCAAAAATGGTGCCAAGGGTTTTATATTAACCAAGCCTTTACTTTTGTAGCATATCCTCAAAGTAATGGCCATACCAAAGTTACAAACAGAGAGATTATCAAGGGGCTCAAAATTAAACTTGATCATGTGGGAGATATCTAGGCCAAGGAGCTCCCAAGCATCTTATGGACTTACTGCATGACTCCCCGAGAGAACACAAGATTGACTTCTTTCCACTTAATCTATAGCAGTGAAGCAGTTGTCCCCGTTGAAGTCGCCGAAGAATCCACTCGGTGATTACTGTATGGCCAAGATAATGTCGATCAATGCCTTCTCAAATTGGACCTTATCAGGAAGACCAGGGAGACAATTGCCACTCGGCTAACAGCTTATAGACAACGAATGCGACAGAACTACAATTGACGGATAATTCCTCATTTCTTCCAAGAAGGTAATTTAGTCTGGAAGAGGACAAAGCTGGTTGAAGACATGACTAAGCTGGCACCCCAATGGAATGGACCTTACAAAGTCATCAAGAAATTTGTATCTAGTGCCTACTATCTTCAAAATACCAATGGTAAGGAGTTAGATCGCCTATGGAGCGCGAATTACCTTCAACCTTACCACACTTGAAAGCATTTTGTACTTGTGCCAACTTCTATCTAACAAAAATGTCTCAGACTCTCACCACAATTGCGAGTTATAAGCATACATGGCTTATGTGTTCAACAACCATCCGGTCGGTTGTCCCAGACTCTTACCACAATTGTGAGTTATAAGTGTGCATGGCTCACGTGCTCAATGACTATCCAATCGGTTATCTCAGACTCTTGCCACAACTACGAGTTATAAGTGTGCATGACAAATACACCCAACGACCATCTAGTCAGACATCCCAGACTCTGGCCATAGCTACGAGTCATAAGAGTACATGACTCACGCGCCTAACGACCATCAGATAGGTTATCCCAGACTCTCACCACAACTGCGAGTTATAAGCGTACATGTCTCACACGCCCAACGATCATCCGTTCGACTATCCCAGACTCTTACAATAGCTACGGGTTATAAGCATGTATGGCTCACATGCCCAACGACCATCCGGACGACTATCCCAGATTCTCGCCACAGTTGCGAGTTATAAGCATGTATGACTCACGTGCCCAATGACTATCGGTCGGCTGTCTCAGACTCTTACCATATCTGCGAGTTATAAATGCGCATGGCTCACGCACCCAATGACCATCTGGTTGGTTGTCCTAGACTCTCGCCATAGCTGCGAGTTATAAGTGTGCATGGGTCACACGCCCAACGACCATCCTGTAGGCTAACCCAAACTCTCGCCACAACTGTGAGTTATAAGCATGCATGACTCATGCACCCAACGACCATCCCGTCGACTGTCCCAGACTCTCACTATAACTGTGAGTTATAAGCGTGCATGACTCGTGCGCCGAATAACCATTCGGTCAGCTATCCCAGGCTCTCATCAGAACTGCGAGCTATAAGCATGTATGGCTCACGTGCCCAACTACCATCCGATCGGCTGTCCTAGACTCTCACCACAGCTATGAGTTATAAGTGTGTATGGCTCACGCATCCAAGGACCATCCAGTCGGCTTTCCTCGATCCTCGCCACAACTGTAGATTATAATTGGGCATGATTCCCAACACCAATTCACTTGGGCATGGCTTTCAGCACCAATTCACTTGGGCATGACTCCCACTCGACCGACATTCCTTACAAATCACCACTCACTCAGTATCCCTTGTTAGAAATTAAACTTGATTTTTAGATAAAAGTTGTTGATAAAATTTTATAGAGATAGAATGGTGAGGTGGCAAGTCCTGACTAGAGATAGGATAGAGATAGAACTTGATGAATTGATAAGAGTTCATGGAGATAGAATTTAAAAAAAAAATATATCATGATTATCTCAAATTAGTGCTTATCCAATAAGCCTATAAATATGTACTTCTTTTTCATGAATGAACAAGTTGAGTTTTCTATTTTCTTCTACTCCTCTTCCACATAGAGTTATTTCTCCTCTTCCACATTTTTCCTTCTATAATTCTTTTTTCTTTTCCCATAATTTCTGTTTCCAACAAAGTGGTATCAGAGCCATGGCTAATTGAGGTATGGTTCCCTTCCAAGTTCTAGTATTCAAAGCGAGTAATTATGACAATTGGAGTATCAAGATGAAGGCGCTTCTTGGAGCTCATGATGTTTGGGAAGTTATAGAAAAAGGCTACGTTGAGCCTCGTGATGACTCGACGTTATCTCCAACTGAAAAAGACAGTCTGAGAGATTTAAGAAAGAGAGACAAGAAGACTCTCTTCCTCATTTATCAAGCTTTAGATGAGGATGGTTTTGAGAAGATTTCAAGTGCTACTTCAACCAAGCAAGCATGGGAAAAGCTCCAAGTCTCATATCAAAGAGAAGAAAAGGTAAAAAAGGTATGACTTCAGACATTAAGAAGTCAATTTGATGCTCTTCGTATGAAAGAAGGTGAGTTAGTATCAGATTATTTTTCTAGAGTCTCTACCATTTCCAATCAACTAAAGAGAAATGGTGAGAAACTAGAAGAAGTAACTATTATTGAGAAAATTCTTCGATCATTGGATTCAAAATTTGATAGCATTACAACCATCATCGAAGAGACCAAAGATCTACAAGTCATGACGATTGAGCAACTCCTGGGTTCATTACAAGCCCATGAAGAAAAGAAGAAAATAAATGAAGAAACTACTCAACAACTCCTAAAGACGACTCTTCAACCGACAAAGAAAGATGAAAGCTCCAGTAACAATAGAAGTCAACGTGGAAGAGGTCGTGGATATGGACGAGGCCGTTCTAATGAGCAAGGATGGGTTTCCAACAACAACAATGAAAGAGGAGAACATTCAACAAGAGGACGTGGAAGAGGGTACACAAACTCGAGGTACGATAAATCTCAAGTTAAGTGCTATAATTGTGACAAATTTGGGCATTATGCAAAAGAATGTAGATTGCCCAAGAATAAAGTATATGAAAGAACAAATTATATGGAAAAAAGAAAAGAAGAAGATGACATCCTACTGCTAGCGTATAAAGATAATGAAAGAGAAGAAGATACAATTTGGTATCTCGACACTGGTGCAAGCAATCATATGTGCGGCAAAAGAAACATGTTCGTAGAGTTTGATGAATCAGTTGGTGGTAATGTATCCTTCAGAGATGAATCAAAGATTGAGGTAAAAGGCAAAGGTAACATTCTCATCCATTTAAAGAATGGAAAACATGAATTTATCTCAAATGTTTTCTTTGTACCAAATATGAAGAGCAACATCCTAAGCTTAGGACAACTTTTGGCAAAAGGATATGATATTCATATAAAAGATGGTATGCTCATCTTGAAAGATCATATTGGTTGCTTAATTGCTAAGGTGCCTATGTCAAAAAATAGAATGTTCTTACTTAATATTCAAAATGATGTTGTCAACTGTCTCAAAGCTTGTTACAAAGACATCACTTAGCTATGACATCTTCGATTTGGACATCTCAATTTCGGAGGACTAGAACTGCTTTCAAAGAAAGAGATGGTGAGAGGACTACCTTGCATCAAACATCCTGATCAAGTTTGTGAAGCATGTCTACGTGGAAAGCAATTTAAAAGAGGTTTTCCAAAGGAGTCAAGTTCAAGAGCTCAAAAGCCTCTTGAACTTATACATACAGATGTTTGCGGTCCGATAAAGCCAAGTTCACTTGGTAAGAGCAATTATTTCATTCTTTTCATAGATAATTTTTCTCGAAAAACTTGGGTATACTTCTTGAAGCAAAAATCGGAGGTCTTCGACATATTCAAGAAATTTAAAGCTACTATAGAAAAGGAGAGCGGTCTCGAGGTCAAAGCTATGCGTTCTGATCGAGGAGGAGAATTTACTTCAAAGGAGTTTCAAGAATTTTGTGAAGCCAACGGAATACGAAGACCCTTGACAGTTCCAAGATCCCCTCAACAAAATGGAGTGGCAGAAAGAAAGAATCGAACCATCTTTGACATGACAAGGAGCATTCTCAAAAGCAAGAGGCTACCAAAGGAACTTTGGGCAGAAGCGGTTGCATGTGCAGTATACTTATCCAACCGATCACCAACAAGGAGTGTGTGGGGCAAGACACCACAAGAAGTGTGGAGCGGAAGGAAGCCTGGGATTTCTCATCTAAAAGTTTTTGGAAGTATAGCCCATGTTCATGTGCCTGATCAATCAAGAAGCAAATTGGATGATAAAAGTAAGAAGTTTATTTTTATTGGTTATGATACTAACTCAAAAGGGTATAAGCTATACAATCCAGATACTGGGAAGACAATCATCAGCCAAGATGTCATATTTAATGAAGAAGAAGAATGGAATTGGGAATCTCGAAATGAAGATTACAACTTCTTCCCGTGCTTTGAAGAAGAAGATGTGGAGCAACTAAGGGTGGAGCAACCAAGGGTGGTGGAGCAAACAAGAGAGGAACCTACTACTCCACTAGTAACACCAACATCAAATATTCGAGGAAATTCATTTGCATCAACTTCAAGTGAGAGAGTACCACGCTTTAGAAGCTTACGAGACATTTATGAGGTAACTGAAAATCAAGATAATATTACTCTATTTTGTCTTTTTGCGGATTGCGAGCCTATAGATTTCCAAGAAGCTATAAAGAGCAAAAGGTGGAAAGATGCGATGGATGAAGAAATCAAGGCGATAGAAAAGAATGACACATGGGAGTTAACTGCACTTCCTAAAGGACATAAGGCGATTGGTGTGAAGTGGGTGTACAAAATAAAGAAGAATGCCAAAGGAGAAGTTGAAAGATATAAAGCAAGATTGGTGGCAAAAGGCTACAGTCAAATATCTGACATTGATTATGATGAGGTATTCGCTCATGTTGCTCGATTAGAAACTATTAGACTAATCATTGCTTTAGCAGCTCAAAATAAGTGGAAAATATATCAAATGGATGTAAAATCTGCTTTTTTAAATGGAGTTCTTGAAGAAGAAGTCTATATTCAGCAACCATCAGGTTATGAAGTTAAAGGACAAGTAGACAGAGTTCTAAAATTGAAGAAGGCTCTCTACGGGCTAAAGCAAGCACCAAGGGCATGGAATAGCCGAATAGACAAGCACCTGCAAGAGAAAGGCTTCATCAAATGTCCTTATGATCATGCATTATACATTCAGAGTAAGGATAAAGATGTTTTGATTGTATGCATATATGTCGATGACTTGATCTTCACAGGAAGCAATCCAAGTATGTTTGGAGAATTTAAAGAAGCGATGACTAAAGAGTTTGAAATGACTGATATTGGGCTCATGGCATACTATCTGGGCATTGAAGTGAACCAAAGGGAAGATGGAAGCTTCATCTCACAAACAGGTTATGCAAGAGAGATATTAAAGAAGTTCAGGCTGGATAACAGTAAGTCTATAAATACCCCCAGTAGAATGTGGAGTCAAGTTATCAAAGCATGATGATGAAGAAAAAGTTAATCCAACATTTTTTAAGAGTTTGGTTGGAAGTTTACGACACTTGACATGCACAAGACCTGATATTCTTTATGCTGTTGGACTTGTTAGTCGCTACATGGAAGATCCAACTACTACCCACCTTAAGATCGCTAAGAGAATTTTGCGCTATATCAAAGGTACGATAGATTTTGGATTACTTTATTCAACATCTAACCACTTCAAATATGAAGGATATAGTGACAGTGATTGGGGTGGAGATATAGATGATAGAAAGAGCACTACAGGATTTGTGTTCTTTATGGGAGATACAACTTTCACTTGGATGTCAAAAAAACAGCCTATTGTCACACTTTCTACTTGTGAAGCAGAGTATGTGGCTGCGACTTCATGTGTTTGTCATGCTGTTTGGCTCAGAAATTTATTGAATGAGTTAAGTTTACCACAAGAAGAGGCAACCAAGATACGAGTTGATAACAAGTCTACAATAGCACTAGCAAAAAAATCCAGTCTTCCATGATAGAAGCAAGCACATCGATACGCGCTTTCACTATATCAGAGAATGTATTACAAGAAAAGAGGTGCAAGTGGAATACATAAAGTCTCAAAATCAAGTTGTTGATATTTTTACCAAGCCACTCAAATTTGAAGACTTCATCAAAATGCGATATTTGCTTGGAGTCACAAAATCAAGTTTAAGAGGGGGTGTTGGAAATTAAACTTGATTTTTAGATAAAAGTTGTTGATAAAATTTTATGGAGATAGAATTGTGAGGTGGCAAGTCTTGACTAGAGATATGATAGAGATAGAACTTGATGAATTGATAAGAGTTCGTGGAGATAGAATTTTTTTTAAAAAAATATCATGATTATCTCATATTAGTGCTTATCCAATAAGCCTATAAATATGTACTTCTTTTTCATGAATGAACAAGTTGAGTTTTCTATTTTTTTCTACTCCTCTTCCACATAGAGTTATTTCTCCTCTTCCACATTTTTCCTTCTATAATTCTTTTTTCTTCTCCCATAACTTATATTTCCAACATCCCTTGCATATCGTCGATCGCTTAGCATTCCTTATAAATCGTTGCCTGCTCGGCACCCATACACGTCGCCCGCTCAACACTCATAAACAGTCACTCGCTTGACACTCATAAATCGTCGCTTGCTTGACATTCTTCAGAAATCGCTGCCCGCTCGGTATTCCTTAAATATCACCGCTCACTCGGCATCCCTCACAAATGGTCACCTGCTCGGAAATGATAAATTATCGTCCGCTCGACACTCGTAAATTGCCACTCACTCAACACATCGCATGAATCGTCATTCAACACTGATCCCATATCCCCATTCACTCGAACTCACCGCTCACTTGACATAAAGCCAGTCATGTGGCATCCGAAACCTTGCCATGTATGGCACATCACACTAGAAGCATAATGTTCAAATGGTAATGGAAAGCATCAAAGCAATTAAAAGCAAGAGACACAATGCAACAAATGCGAATACAACATATTTAAGGTTTTCCACCCACAAAGGGCTCATAGTATAGGGGTGGCTATGTTAGCAGATTGCCTGAATTCAAGAAAGAGGTCATTAGGAAGCTCATTTATAATCCGCTAGCGGTCTAGGAATCGCTCAGGCGAGTCGGTCAATAAATAGCCACCTTTGGGAGCTGCTTGGCCGCTCCTTTGGCTCCATACGAAAACATCTTTATAGTGTGTCGGCCGAGCTCCAAGACAAAATCGTGAGATCTAAGGTATGTTATTCGTTTGACCTCGAAACGCTCGTCCTCTCCCACCTTGTAAGCCACTAACTTGGACTCGAAAATCGTCAGCTCAGATTGGGCAGACTCCAACTTGGCTTGCAATGAAACTAACTTGATCTCTTGTAGATTCAAATTCCCTTACTGGTTTGATATTGGCTAATCCTTAGCCACTAATTCATTGATTTTTTCGATTGACTCTAAAGCATGAAAAATCTTCAGTTCCTCTAACACATCAGTCTTTTATGCCAGAGATATTACTTTGGCCTTTACTACAACTTTCGCTCGAAGCTTAGTTTCACTGATTTACAATAGAATTTCTAAAATTAGGAATCAAAATCCAAGTTTTGATATCTAAAATAGTAATAGAATTAAGTTTTCATCGTTAAATTAGTAATGTAATTAAGTTTCCATTACTAAATTAGACGAATTTAAGATTCGTCGCTAATTAAAAAGGACGATATATATTAATAGTTGCAGAATTAATAAAGAAATTTAAATTCAATACCGATATAATTTTCAATTCCATAACTATAGTATTCTTGTAGCGTTCTAAATAAGACCGATATAATTTTCAATTGTTAATTAGTGCTGAAATTAAATTCCATAACTATAGTATTCTTGTAGCGTTCTATTTAGAGGCTGTGCAATCTCCTATATAAATGTATTTAGGAAATTTTAAAATATAATTTTATTAGAAAAGATTCCAAGGCACTATGGAAGATAACTATCTATGACAATTTAAAATATATTTATTTAAAAAACAATTACTACATCACTAGCCATAGCAAATGTAATCATAGATGTCAACTATGTTCGGCAAATATATAATAGCAATAATTGTCACCACAATTTATTGCAACCTAAAACTAAGTATGTTTCAAGTCAACTACCACGAAGCTATTTGTAACAATTTTTCCTTATCGTAAATGGTCATCTAAGATAGCATTCTACTTTATATTTTCTGTAATATTAATGAGACTGCCTAAGCTTTAAGATCCTGATTTTTTTCATCGTATAACAAACGGTTGGAAATTTAAATGGAAACAAGTTGAGGAGAAAATAGATTTTATTATGAATGAAATTTTAGTCTCTAATATGGTTGATTTATAATGTGTCATAAGTATTGATATTAAGAATATGTGTATGAAAAGAGGCTTTCTCTTACATGTCAAATTGATTTGTATACTAACATAACTTGTACATCGAATGTTGGAGGATCATTGATTAATTGAGAATTTGTAATCGCCGAGTGAAACGGCCACGACCAACCATTGATGGTTGATAACCTATATAAAGAGATTGTGATCTCAGGCAATAGAGAGACGTAATAAGAAGAAGAAGCAAATTCCTTCATCTTCGTTCCCTGAATTACTATATCATCGGAGGGGACGAATCTACAAAGCACTTATAGACCCTTTCGGATTGGGTTGTCAAGCATCTCAACCGACTTGAGAAACTTCTTGAGTACTCGGCTCCGCACTTCGACCACTCTACAGTCTAGTAGCTTAGCATCCAAACTCGGTGCTCATCTACTCGCTCGGGAGACTCGATAACTCTCACTACTTGGCGCATGGAGGCCCACTCGGGGTACTCTACAGCAGCTTGGCAAACTCAGCACTCAGCTAGCTTGCCGCTCGACAACTCGAGTAAGTTGCTATTCGACATTCAGGCCTCCTAATTTAATAGCTCAGCAGTCGAATGACTTAGCTACCTCGAACATCGATACTCCACTTCCCACTTGAGCTCAAGAAGCACTTGAGAGCGCTTGGCTCAGTAGCAGCGGCGTCCCATTAGTGTTTGAATAACTTAAAGCTTGGACGAACTATCCCTGCTAGCATATTGAGATTATCAACTTATGTCATTTAATAGATAGGATTGGAGTTTGATTCTCTAGTTTCAAATTCAGTATATTTCTTGCATAATCTCCTGAGGAGATTGTCCAACCCAAACTATCAAAGAATTTTGCACATGAGATTAATCCTACAAGCTAACTAAAAAATTACAAAAAAAACAATAATAAAAAAAGTATACTTTTAAAAAGAAACATACATATAATGTCTACCTACTAAAAAGTATAAAATTAGAACAAAATGCTCCTTAGGGTCTTGGTTCTTATTCTTGGTAGATGTGAATGCCATGCAATTGGGCATGATGCCTTTTCTTCTATCTTTGAAGTTTCAAGCATACAAAGATTGTGCCAGTTGATCTCCTTTTTGAAGTTTGGCATCCCCCTCACATCACAACACCCTTCCTCATAAGACAAACTCTTGGTAAAGTGGCAGTATTTCAAACCAAAACAAGGCGGTCTTCATTGACTTCCAGAATTCCATAAACCTAGATTCAACAGAGTCCATTGCAGCTCAAACACACTTAATACAATTCCTTCTTGCCATCTTATTTCTCTCTTTATTTTGACAGTTTTGTCAAATGTACTCAAGAGCCTTGAGACATGAAGGAAAAAACCTAGCTGCACTTTTCTGAATTGCCTGCACAGGTTTGTGAAAATTTTCTCCAAAACATATATCAGTCAGATCTGGGAAGAGAAAATTTGCATTTTTGGATCATAGTTTATGGATGTGGATGCTCAAAGTCAATCACCTGCTCAATGGAAAGAGATTTGATGGAGATTGTCCACAAAAAGGTGAGATAAGACTTTGGGAAGAGATTGCAGGAGTTTGATGAAACTGAAAAATCATTGATTTAGAAATTGACTGAGTTTATTTAACATGCTAATGAATGTCTGTTTCCTTGCCTTTTCTAGTCTTAAACTTACTTTAGCAAGATTTGGAAAATCATTAAAAAAAATTAACATTAGCTGAAATTGAGCAAGAGTTTGTATGATCAAGGGAACACACTTTCAGGATGTGCAACTCACCCCACCTGCCATATGCTCGCTCAGGATGCTATGATTTACCTTCCTCGTGATGACCTTGGGTCGGGTGCAACGAGGGCGCCGAGGGCGAGCGATTTCACCTTTTTGTCACATTTTTTTGCCACAAGGGAACACACTTTCAAATTCAAATTATAGTTTTAAAAAGTTAGAATTGTGGAGCTCAGGAAAAAGGGGCGGTGAGCCGTGTTAGAATTAGTCGATCCTTCTTTTTCAAATTTTATAGAATAAGAATTCTTTTAGTTAAAGTTGTAATTGTTTTAAGAAGTAGGTACCTTTATCCATTTAAAACGGAAGTAAGAGAATTATATTCAACATGCATGTCAAATTTCATTAATTATATATTCTTTTGCTAGAAAAGGACAAAGGACAATTTAAGTTCTATTGTCAACACCAAATAGATCATAGCAAAGACTGTGATTTTCTCCTTATACATATCAACTTTTTGTATAATAGTTGTAAAACAATTCTAAATGCACCTTCTGATTTGAAGAAGAAGAAGAAAATTGTAGTAGCTTTATGAGGATTTTTTAAATCTTTAAAATTAATAAACTTTCAAGTGACAAGTTAGCATTCTATCTAATGGACTATAGAGTAAATATCAAAACACTGTAATTGCTGTTTTAAATTTTTAAATCAATTTTATGCCTAAAATTTAAAAAGTATAATGATTTTTAAATATATATATATATATATATAAACATCCATCACATTGTAATTCTACAGGTGTCGGATTTTATTTCTTGGTTACCTATGAATTTGAATTTTATAAATCCTGCTTATATATTTTGGATTGTACTATATCAATCTAAGTAGTTCAGTCTTTTTAACGTGCCAAAAAGTGATTCGCTTCTCCTAGTGTTCCTCAGCGTCAACCACACAACACTCACCCCAACTTTCTTTCATCACCGCCTTACAATGAGTTTAACGAAGTAAATCATGCGATGCCCAAGTGACATTTCTACCGGAGAAATTTTATTTCCAAGGATTATTTCTCTAGGGAATTGATTCATTCTCATCTGATAATTTATCATTTATGGAGAATAAATAGTTCATATGACAAAAATGACTCGCTCATCCTAAGTATTTCTCATTACGGACTCCACATCAAGATGAAAGAAGTAAATCATGATGACTGAGCGGTCTTAATGGGAGAAAAATAGTTCAATCTTCATGTGGTAAAAGTTAATTCGCTCACCCTTAGTACCTCTCATCCTGGCCCAATAGCGAAATAAAGAGAGTGATATCTTTAGGTGGAAGAGATTTTATTCTCTAAGGGATTGTTCCCTAAAGATTTGATCTCTACTCTTATATAATAATCTATCATTCAAATACCAACTTAATTATGCCCATGAGGATAATAATAGTTTGACCTTAATATATGAGGACTATTAGGATAATAATAGTTTGACCTTAATATATGAGGACAGTAATAATTTAACCTTAATATGTGACAAAAAATGGAATCCTCATCTTGACAGCCCCTCCAACTAATTCAGTCTTAGTTGGAGTAAAAAGATGATATCACCCATTTTAAACGGCTAGTAGTTGACTCCACGATAAGTTATAGACAAGTTCATCTTAATGTGGTAAAAGGTGATTCGCTCATCCCTAGTGCCCCCCCCCCCTCCCATCAATCTGTCCCTAGGCCAATACGGAGGAAGTAAATCACGAATGACTACTAGCCATTAGTACAAATGACTAAGGCATAAGGGAAAACTTACTTGAATGTACTAAGTTTTGACCTGAGATCTCATATAGTAACATTCCATATTTTAATCATTGCACCGTCCCATAGGACAAGTGGTTCAATCTTAATAATATTATTGAGGAATGCATTTGGATCTAATTGACATAAATGATTATAATGAACTGTGAATGTGATTTGTCATCTTATATTGGATATATATTTATCTTCTTCTATATATATGTAAGGCCAATACTAGAAGTTCGTTAAAGCAGTGGATTTTTTTTCTAACCATTTTGACCTTCCATTTAAGGTTAGAAATTTAAACTTGTCTTTCATAAATTTATACTTACCATCTCTTTTATTGTGTGTTTTCCTTCGTATTCGATATATGTGGAAGTTCGGCAAGTAATACAATTGATAAATTAAATAATTAAGTAAATTTAAAAATAAAATTAAAAATTAGATGTTAAAATATAATGATAACATAAGTAAGTTACTAAAAATACAACGATAATAATTAATAAAAATCAATAATTAAAGAAAGTATAAAGCTTATTTTCATTTCTAAATTTAAACAATATCTATTTTTATAGAATAATTTTTTTAGTTGGTTTTAAGTAATCAATTTATATCAATTAATTTTGAAAAACATATACACAAAGTAAATCATCATTGTGCGGTATGGAGCCA
Source organism: Zingiber officinale (assembly GCF_018446385.1). Lineage (NCBI taxonomy): Eukaryota > Viridiplantae > Streptophyta > Magnoliopsida > Zingiberales > Zingiberaceae > Zingiber > Zingiber officinale. The sequence goes on from NC_056002.1 coordinate 9,987,040, forward strand.
GAGTAGGAGTAGCACTTAGGACATCTTCAATAGTTAAATTTTTCTATAAATTTTTTATAATTTTCAATATGTCACATCAATATTAAAAAAATTTACTATTTTCTCCATAATTAAAAAATCTCGATACAACTTTTTTATAAGTCTTACCCTACAAATCATATATCTTTATTTATTATTTTTCATTTAATATTTCTATATAATTTTTACTTAATATTTTAATTAATTCTCATCATTAATTTAATTTATTTTTAATTTTTAATTAATAAATTAATGAACTTATGATTTTTAATTTAATTTAATTTATAATTTTTATTTAATATTTAATTAATTTATGAATTTAAATTTAATTATAATCATTTGTATTTTTAAATTTATCAAATATATTTATTTTCAAAATAAAAATATATAATTTAACTATTAAATAAAATATTTAATGATTTTAAAAAATCAAATATGTAATAATATTTTTTTCAATAATTAATGACACCTAAAATAAAAGACAGGTCTAAAAAAATTAATGGAGATATCTTAGACATTGAATTTAAGCATTTAACTCTTAAAATCTAATTAAAGCAAATAAATGGTAGCAAAGATTGAATACATTCATCCTCAATGTCTCCATCAATTTGTCTTAGGACTAACACGGAGGAGATAAATTATGAACGATTACTAACCTTTGAAATAATAATTAGTAAAAAATATATATATATTTATCTCAATTTTATTAAAATTTAAAATTCAGACCGTATGATAATATCTCATGTTAGACCGTCCCAAACGACTAATTAAAACGGGCAAAGATTCCATGCAAACTTACCTTAACAATGTTTTCCATATTTTGTTATTTGCATAATTTGCAGTTGCTGATGTATGGGGCCGACAATGGTGGATTGGTGGTCGACTTTCGTTGACCTCTGCGTTTGACCTAGTAAGGTACTGGCACGTAAGACGTTCCGTCGTCTTTCTCTTGTTATTCTCCCTCTATCTCTATATAAACCACACCGCCGTGCGCCTCTGCTCCCCACTTCTGCTTCACTGCGTGGCCTCCGACGACGCGCTTTCTGCTTGGTGCTCCACAGGCTCTCTCCATTTCTGGACAACAGAAAGTCTGATCTTCGATTTGTTTTTTGGGACAAGAAAGATGAGTGAGGAGGATATGCGCTACCAGCAGCCTGGTTTCGCCCCCATGAACATCTCGCTCGAGCTCGGCGACCGGCACCCGGCCATCAATGGCGGCAGCAAGACCTACGATGACGACGGGCGACCTAAGCGCACTGGTAGGCAACTCGGAGGCTCCTCTATTGTTCTTGTTCTTCCCTCAAAATTGGATCTTTATTGATCTCAGGGACCTTGTGGACGGCGAGCGCGCACATCGTGACGGCGGTGATCGGCTCTGGAGTGCTGTCGCTGGCCTGGGCCATAGGGCAGCTCGGTTGGGTCGCCGGCCCTGTCGTCATGCTCCTCTTCTCCATCGTCACTTACTACACCTCGACTCTGCTCGCTGACTGCTACCGCTCCGGCGATGCCGCCGGGAAGCGCAACTACAACTACATGGACGCGGTTCAGTCCTACCTCGGTGAGTTCGCCCACCTCTTCCGGCGATCTCCGACGTCGCTAACCTTTTTTCTCCTTGACTTATGAAACAGGTGGATTTAAAGTCAAGGCCTGTGGCCTCATCCAGTACGCCAACCTCTTCGGCGTCGCCATCGGATACACCATCGCCGCGTCCATTAGCATGCTGTGAGTCGAGCGCCGAAATGCAAATTTCTTCCTCGTTCGTTCCATGTTTTAATTTTTCATTGCTTCGGTTCCATTTCCATGAAACAGGGCCATCAGGAGGTCGAATTGCTTCCACGAGAAAGGCCACAAGAACCCATGCCACGCCTCCAGCACCCCTTACATGATCATCTTCGGCGTCGTGGAGATCTTCATGTCCCAAATCCCCGACTTCGATCAGATTTGGTGGCTCTCCATCGTCGCCGCCGTCATGTCCTTCACCTACTCCTCCACCGGTCTCGGCCTCGGCATCGCGCAAGTCGTCGGTACGCCACCAAAATCACAATCATTTCATGAGCGATCTCATCTCCTCTGTTTTAATTTGCTTTTCGAACAGAGAACGGGGGTTTCAAAGGGAGCCTCACCGGAGTCAGCGTCGGCGTTATCTCGCCTACCCAAAAGGTGTGGCGCAGCCTCCAGGCCTTCGGCGACATCGCCTTCGCCTACTCCTTCTCCCTCGTCCTCATTGAAATCCAGGACACCATCAAAGCGCCGCCGCCGTCGGAGGCGAAGGTGATGAAGAAGGCGTCGATGGTGAGCATCATCACGACGACGGCCTTCTACATGCTGTGCGGGTGCATGGGCTACGCGGCGTTCGGGGACGAGGCGCCCGGCAACCTACTCACCGGCTTCGGCTTCTACGACCCTTTCTGGCTCCTCGACGTCGCCAACGCCGCCATCGTCATCCACCTCGTCGGAGCCTACCAGGTCTTCTGCCAGCCTCTGTTCGCCTTCGTCGAGAATTGGGCGTCCGCCAAATGGCCCGAATCCGGGTTCGTCAAGCGAGAGATCTCGTTGCCGGTGACGCCTACGAAGCGGTACCGGCTGAGACTTTTCAGAATGGTCTGGCGGACGGCGTTCGTGGTGGTGACCACCGTGATCTCAATGCTGCTGCCGTTCTTCAACGACGTTGTGGGGCTGCTGGGCGCGCTCGGCTTCTGGCCGCTCACGGTGTACTTCCCGGTGGAGATGTACATAGTGCAGAAGAGGATCCCGAGGTGGAGCACGCAGTGGGTGTGCCTGCAATTGCTGAGCATGGCCTGCCTGGTGATCACCGTCGCAGCGACCGTCGGCTCCGTCGCCGGGATCGTGACCGACCTGCAGGTCTACCGACCATTTAAGACTAGCTATTAATTAGTTAATTAATTAACCAAAGACAAAAAAGAGAGAGAGAGAGAGAGAGAGGGAATTTTTTATACCAGTGTTGTTTGAAAAATCTAAATTTAGATCGATATGCCGGTGCTCAATTTTCGAATTTTCAGTAACAAAAATGGAAAATATATAAAATTCTCCGACACCAGAATCTAAATTTTAAATAAATTTAAATAAAAATTTAAAAAATTCATAATAAGCGTCGCGTTCGAGTGCCAAGTGTCCGACCTGTGCTAGGTCAGAATTTTATATTTATATGTGAATTTATTATAAAATTTCTTTACACGGATAATCCGGATTACATGCCACGTGTTAATTTTTTTAAAAAAATATGGATAGAAAGTTGGTGCACTACTCTTAAACACTTAGAAATGGCACGTGGAAAGGCCAATTAAATGTAGGACACGTGTTAGACAGTATGTTAGTCAAATTAACGAGGAAGGTAAAACGCTTTCCGTTGGGAATAGCTTAAGGATTAGACGATTAGTCTAGTGATCCACCAATTAGTGTAGCTTAAACTAAAGCTTTTTTGCCCAATTAAACTAAAGCTAATTTCTATCTTTTTGTTTATTAACCGGCCAAACTGTTAAGGTGCGTTTGGTTCGGGGTATACTTGATAATCTTGGTTATTCATCTAAGGTTATCAATAAAAACCTTGTTTGGTTTAGGTATTCGATGATTCCCAAGTAATGTTCCATTCCCGATACGTCAGCAAAAGGGTCATGCAACCCGGAATCGGAAAACCTCATAAAACTAAGGTTTTTCTTGATTCCGGGGTTAACGAATTTTTTTTTATCAAAAATACCCTTCGATAAGAAAAAACATGAAAAAAAAGAAAAAATGTAAAAAAAAATAAAAAAATGTTTTAAAAATTTTTAAATTTAAAAATTTATTTTTTTAAACAAATAAATATTTTTAAAAAATAAAAAATAAATAAAAAATATAAATTTTAAAAATAAAAAATAAAAAGTTTAAAAAATGTTAAAAATTTAAAAAATTTTAAAAATTTTAAATTTTTTTTTTTAAAATAAAAAAATTTATATAAATTTTAAAATTTTTAAAAATTTTAAAAATAAAAAAAATAAAAATAAAATAAATAAATAAATAAATAAAAATTAAAATTAAAAAAATGAAAAAAATATAAAAAATATAAATATAAATAATATAAAAAATAAAAAAACATTTAAAAAAAATAAAAAACACATAAAAAGTAAAAAAAATATACAAGAAAAAAAGTAAAAAACATTAAAAAATAAATAAATTAATAAATTAATAATAATAATAATATTATGTATAGTTGGTTTTGTAATTGAGGGTAATACGGTAAAATATTAAACTAGGGTATTCGTTAAAACCTTCAAACAAACAAGTTTTTGTTGCATTACCTAGGTTGAACCAAACAACATTTGGTTATGTTTTATTCCCTATAACCTTGGTTATGTGATTACCTGATAATCACATAACCAAGATTATACATGATGACTTGAACCAAACATACCCTTACAGATAATATAATTCAAATAATAAATTTATTTGGCGTACCAAGATGACAAGGATACGAATTTTATTTTTATTTTTTTTATTTTTAAAATTTTTAAAAATTTTAAAATTTATATAAATTTTTTTATTTTAAAAAAAAAAATTAAAATTTTTAAAATTTGAATTCTGATTACAAGAGTCCATCTCTGGTTCGATCCTATTTAATTTCATAAAATTGGCAACGTTGGTCTTCAAAGTGAGTTTTGTTAGTGTGTATTTATGTATCAAGATATATATTTATTTTTTTTATGTATTTTGTGTATAATTATTTAATAAAGATAAGTATTTATTATTAATTATTCACTACAAAAATACCCGTAATTAACGACGGGCGTAGCGACGGAATTTATATTCCGTCGGTGTTTTCCGACAGAATTTAATTGTGTCGGTATATACCGACGGCATATATATCAGTCGGCAATTACCGACGGAATATAAATTCCGTCCGTATATTACCGACGGAATTTATATTCCGTCGGTAATTGCCGACTGATATAAATAATCAGTCGGCAATTACCGACGGAATTTTATTCAGTCGGGAATACGAACGATAGGCAACAGATCTGGAAGATCTGGGTTAGTGGTTTTCGTAAATTACCGACGGACCTAGAATTCAGTCGGGAAACACCGACTGAATTATAGTTCCGTCGGTGAGTTTTCGCCCGCATCCGCTAATTTTAAACCCGCAAAAATTCTATACTGATAAGCTTCACTGCTTACCGACGGAATAGTAATCAGTCGGCAGTTACCGACGGAATTATAATTCCGTCGGTATTTCAGTATTAGGGCACCAAATCGGACGCTTTCCTATTCGCGCGATCTGCTTCCTCCTCCTCTCTCGGCGATTTCCGTCCACGATCGGCGATTTCCCAGCGCGTCCTCTCCTCCCGTTCACCGGCATCTGCAACCAGCAGTCAGGTATGCTCCGTGCCCCTCTCTCTCTCCGTTTTCACACAGCTGGCGGCCGTCGCGGCCTGCACGCGGCGAGCGGGGCGCCGCGGCCTGCTCGCGGCGAGCGGGGCGCCGCGGCCTGCTCGCGGCGAGCGGGGCGCCGCGGCCTGCTCGCCGCGGCTTGCTCGCGGCCAGCGCGGGCAGCTCGCGGCCAGCGCGGGCAGCTCGCGGCCAGCGCGGGCAGCTCGCGGCCAGCGCGGGCAGCTCGCGGCCAGCGCGGGCAGCTCGCGGCCAGCGCGGGCAGCTCGCGGCCAGCTAGCCGGCGCGGGCAGCTCGCGGCAAGCCACCCACCGCCAAGGTGGTATTTGATCGTTTGAGGACTCCTAGGGGTCGTGCCAGTTCCTCTTCTTCTTCTTCTTCTGAGGTGGAGTCATTAAGAAAAGAAAATAAAGAATTGAAGACTCAGATGACTACCATGGATCAGAGGTGGGAAGAGAGATGGGCTGCTCAGGAGGAGACATTGTCCCAAATGCGAGCAGTCATTGCTAGATGGGACCGATCACAGCCGCCCCAGTCACAGGATCCCCAGTCAGAGCCTGGTATTGAGTCACAGGAGACTCGAGACCCATTAGACCCTGCTGATGATTAGCTTCTTCTGAGGTATTCAATCAATTACAACTAAATTTTTTTCTTAGTGCAATCATTCTTGTTGTTATTAATTCAATATTAGTGTTGTTTGATTGTGAACCGAACATATGGTTTATTTTCCCCATCATAAAATTTCTCATAAACATTTAATAACCATTTGGATTAATTATTTATATTTTTAAATCATAGTATTTTTTCTGTCATTTGTCTTATTCTAATGTTTATTTATTGTATTTTTAATTTTTCTTCTGATGTTCCACTAATGTGCAGTGTACAACTTAAGTTTCATTTTTAGTTAAAGCATAAGTTTAATTTATATCACTTTCAGTTTTGCATATTGTTATAAAGGAAGGATTTGAAAATCCCATCACCTCTGACTAAAATATCTGTAAAGTTAAATTGCTCTTATTATAACACAACTATTAAAACTTATAGTAAGCTTATTCAATTGCTTTATGGTATATATAGTAGTTGCTAACAAAGCTATTATTACTCATTAATGATAGCACTATTGTATCAAGATACATACTTCCAAGTTTTTGCTATGTCTTGTGTATTTTCAAATTTTAAATACCAAATGCATGCTGAAAATAAATCTGACACTACCATGAGCATTTGCATACATCTTGCTTTCCACTAATGCTTGAATATGATTAATTGTTTCCTTATCTCTTATAAGATAGAGTAGTCATAACAATTTCATATTCTTATTAGGTTTTAGATTCTTAACAAATTTAAATATTTATCTTAAATTGTATTACATTTTGCAGGAGTTCGTATGGATACAATCACCACCGTACTATCATTGGATATCTACAATATAATCCAGGTATTTTATTACATGCAAAATTACTTATATATTACAATTCTTGAGGTATATATTACATTTATATCGATTCAGTCTGATTATAATCTTTTATATTTGACTTTTACAGGATTATATTTGGATATATGTGTAGGTGATGTATCATTGTAAGTTTGGATATTTTGTATTTGATGTTAACTTGTTAGTACTTTTGGATATTTTTGATTGTCAATATGTTTTGGATATTTGGAATTTTGGAGATATGGGCACTTGTTACTATGTTTTGTATTGTTTTTGACAGTTTTATTATTTGTTTGTGAGCATATTGTATGTTGTGTTGGTTGTGTATTGTATGGATTGTTATTATATATGATTTGAGTTTGTGTTACCATCGTTTGTGATGGTTTGTATTGTATAAAATTTGTATATATGATAATTGGAAAATGCAAAGCAGACATTTCAAAACTTACTGGATATTACCGACGGAATTTATATTCCATCGGAATTCATCGACGGAAATATTCATTCCGTCGGCAATTTATCGAATCGTAACAGGTAGTTACGATACAATCACCGACGGAATAGTAATTTCCGTCGGCGTATACCGACGGAAATCATAATTCCGTCGGTGTCTACCGACGGAATAGTAATTTCCGTCGGTGTCTACCGACGGAATAGTAATTTCCATCGGTAGACACCGACGGAATTATGATTTCCGTCGGTAGACACCGACGGAATTATGATTTCCGTCGGTATACACGGACGGAAATTACTATTCCATCGAGAAATATCGAATTTTGAATAGAACTTTTACGATACATCACCGACGGAATTATGAATTCCGTCGGCAATTTACCGACGGAATTTGAGCTTCCGTCGGTGATTTCCGACGGAATAATAATCCGTCGGTAAACTTTTCTCCGACGGAAAACGTTTCTGTCGGTAATAATTACCGACGGAGTTTATAATTCCGACGGTAATTTCCGACCGAATATATTTTCCGTCGGTAAATTGACCACCGACCCAATTCTTTCCGATAGATAAATCTCCGTCGGTATTCCGTCGGAAAAGGCATTTACCGACGGAATATTCAGTCGTTATTTGCGACTATTTTTGTAGTGATTTATTTTTCTGTACGTATATAATTAATGATAAAGTCTCACAGATTAATGGGAATATTAATCTAAAAATAATTCTTGATCGGACAGATATCTAGAGAGGACATGGATATTGATCCCGTCCGGAAGCTGAGTCAGACAGAGGCTGGCTACGTTGTCGTTGCCGTTGACGAGGGTCGTCGAGATGCGTGGTTGACACTGTACCTCCGACAAGGACTACCACGGGAGGGTGACAGAAGACGATGACGAGGCTGACGAGGTGGGGATCTCCTGTGCACACTCAGACAAGCACCCAGGCCGTTAGAGACCAAGAATCAGGGAAAAAGTCCCCGGGTCAGGCCCTAGCTCCGACGCTCAATCAGATACTTTTTCCCCAGAAGCACAGTGAAAGGACGAAAAGTAAAAGACGAATGTGAAAAGATGAGTGAGCGTACCTGCGTAGAGACAAAGGCTCCCTTTTTATATGACAGTGGGTACTTCTGGAGTCTGACGAGTGTCAGGATTTGTCTGGCGGTGAATGACACATGACATCTTCTTATAGGTCTAAGGAGGGATTGATGTGCAATGAGCCCTAGACCGTTAGCATATTCCCTGACATGTGGTGATTATTCTCTGATAGATTATTACGATTCCCTGGCTTGATTGTCGTATAGTATGCGCTTGCCCCGGTCTGTTAACCCTGGACTAGATCCTCGTACCTGCAAATCTTGACTTATGGGCACAGATTTGCATTCCCCGGCACATTCCCTGGCACATTCCCTGGCTTGTGTTTGTCGCCCTGTAAATCCATATCTGTACGTCCAGCCCTCCATTTATCATTCGGTAGATCCCGGTAAATCCAGACCTGTGCTTACCGCCCTACCAGTCGAAGCCTTCGCTTATCGTTCCTTAAGTCTCGTTCCGTATGAACGGCCCTGCTCTGTATTTTATCCTGTAAGTCCAAAACTGTATCCTATAAGCCCTGAACTGTAAGTCTTAGTCCTCATGTCCTGACCTGTACGCCTTCCTCCTATCCTGACCTATACGCATTGATCCGTGTGTGTAAGCATTAGTCCGCTTACCTTGAAACTGTAAGCCTTAGTCCTCCTGTCTTGTCCTGTATGTCCTGGTCCATATATCCTGACCTGTACATCTTGATCCGTGTCTCCTGTTCTGTCTATCCTATCCTGTGAATCCGGACCTGCAAGCCTTATGTCGCCTATCCTAACCTGTACTCCCTAGTCCGTATATCGCGACATGTACGTCCTTGATCAGCGTATCTTGTTCTGCGTATCTCGTCCTGTAAATCGCGACCTGTAAGCCTTAGTCTGCATATCCTGACCTGTACGTCTCTGGTCCGCGTATCCTGTTCTGCGAGTCTTATCCTGTAAATCCCGACATGTAAGCCTTAGTCTGTATATCCTGACCTGTACGTCTTTGATCCGCGTATCCCGACATGTACGTCCTACCTTCCAAGTTCCTACTCGTCATGTAGGCCTAACCCCTGAATGTCACTTATGCTCGACCGGGACCATCCTGTAACCTGGGCCTTTGACCACCATGTAGGTCGGACTTTTGACCACCAGGTAGGTTTGACTTCTGACCGTCACGTGGGCTTGACTTATGACCGCCTCGTGGGCTTGACTTCTGACCGCCTCTTGGGCTTGACTTCCGACCACGTCAGCTATCCGACCCTACTATCATGCACCGTATCAGATATCTAGATCAACGTTGAGTATGACTAGGTCGAGATAGATCGAGGGATGGATATCTAAGTTATACTTGGGGTGCCTTAAGTTTAGAGGTATACTGGACACGACCCGCTCAAGAGGAGACCACATATTAAGCATCATTGGTTATTCCTCTTATGAACGAGTGTAACTGATCTTTTGACTTGAAACCTTCATTTATTCTATGTGTGGAGTTATGTGCTTTGACACCGTTAAAAGCAGTCTTTAATCGGATTGTGATTAATACGGTAGTTGGGTATATGACAAAGCGTAGAGAGAATAGTGTTGAATCAATAGAGGATTCATCGCTCTCTTGGATTAGGAGTTAACATCCTTGCCGCTTGATAGAGATATTAGTGACTCAAAATCCATGATCATGGGAGGAATGATTTATCATTCAAGAGGAGTCTATTATATCTTAGAAATCAAGTAAAACAATTAATTTGGCAATGATGTATAATGTACCGAATTAATTGAAATATAGGCTTAGATGAAAAGATTGAATTACACAGTAATCGGTTCATGGTGGTTTACAGTTTATGACTGATATTAATTTTATCGCGTTGAATGGCTAAAAACTGTTGTTAGACGGTTACCTTAGTCTGTGTATGGATGTATACTACCTTCGTGTATAAAACCTAGAGAGTCGCATGCATAGCACGTAGATATGAACAATGATATCGGAAGCTAGTCGAGATCAAGATCAAATATGAATTTATTTGATACAAAGAAGAGAGAATTTGAATAGCCATAATCATGATGATTAATGGAGAATTCGAAGAGTATCTTAATGATAATTAATGAAAAATTTGAAAAGACATCATAATGAAGGTTATAAATGAAGAATTTTTGGAGCCTATAATTCTTCATCTTCCTAATTAATGAAGATCATAAATGATGAATTAATTTAGACCTTAATTCTTCGTATTCCTTAAAGGCTATAAGTAGTCATCCTCGGAATGATGCAAGGGTGGAATTCCTTCTCTCGATTTCTTCCTCGTCAACTTCTTCTTCGTGGACCTTCCACCGGAAGAGGTCGGTAGTGCTTCCAAGACTTTGTCGATCCAAGAGACTAGCACCTAACGGATCGTATCAAGTTCGTGATCTAGTGCGCGTGGATACCGCTAGAGGAGTCACACGTAGGACTCTTATCTGTCTTATCTGTCTGTGATATTATTCACACCTATCGAGGACTCGAGGTATGTTTTTATATTATTTTTGTGTAAAACTATATGTACCACGAAAGATCCATGATTCAATATATATCTTCCGCTGCGCTCTGAGCCAAACAGTGGTATCAAAGCAATTCGTGGTTGGATCAAATACTACGAAGCTGATTCTTCAAAATTTATTTGAGGAATCAGTGTTTCGAGATATTTCAAAAGAATCTTAATTTCTTTATTTCAAGTTATATGTCGTAACATTTCATGATAGAAATGAATTTTGTCTAAAACCTGTAGAGTAATACATGACATAAGTAGATTAACATATTAAAATCTCCGAGACCTATTTGTCTTAAAAGACTAAGAGGATTAATGAAGATAAATCTCGTAATGAGATTGTACAAGTGCACAAGAAGTTAATTATGACGAGACATTTTAATAATTATAAAATCCCTTAAATATATTAAAGTCAAGATCTATTAAAAGCCCTTCACTAATAACTATGATGATAGTTAGAGTTTTTACATAAGTCTATACAGCTCAACTGTGGGCTTATGTTAAAATATCTATAATTTATCATAATTATAGTGGATCGACTTAACTCAAATTCGTTGACTTGTTTAGCTCAGCTAAGGTTAACTGATTTGAGGGGCAAGTGTTGAGAATATAAGGCTCAACAAGAACATACCGAAAGTCACATAGATTTGTGATTGGCAAGTTAAGGCCTACTTGATGAATGTAGCATGTAGGTACAGCTCAGCTGTGTGCATTCTATATGATTCAAAGTTTCGGTCCTATTAGGAATTGCTACCAACAAATTCCCGATTATAACAGTGAGGGTTGTTGGACTTGAATAAAATAATAGGAGTTATAAAAGACCTTTATTAAATATATTCCACAAATACTAAAACTCTGCTTTAAATTTTAGATGGCAAACACAAGTACCTTATCATTGCGAAGCATTCTCGAGAAAGAGAATATTCTCTTCGGTTCCAACTACCTGGTTTGGTATAGAAAATTGAAAATCGTCTTAAGGCACGAGAGAAAAATTTATGTGCTCGAAGATGAACCACTAAAAGAGCTTACACCCAATGCTTCATAGGAAGATTAGTCATATTATTCTCAGTATATGGAAGATGCATTGGATGTGCAATGTATCATGTTGTCTTCTATGTCTCCCGAGCTGCAAAGACAGCAGGAGAATATGAGTGCTAGGAAGATTGATCAGCACTTGCGTGAGCTCTTCCAACTTCTAAGAGAGTGCGAGAGTAGTGAGGTATGAAACCTCTCGAACACTATTTCATACCATGTTGGAGGAAGGAAACCAAGTTGGGTCTTATGTACTCAAGATGATAAGGTACATAGAGAGGCTCGAGAACTTAGGTTCCAAGTTAGACCGGGACTTGCCTATTGACCTAATCCTGTCGTCACTACCTCCATCATTTTCTCAGTTTGTGTTGAACTTCAACATGAACAACATGTACAAGAGTTTGACTGGTCTAATGGTAATGCTGAAAACTGTTGAGAAGCGTATGAAGGTAAATCCTTCATTGCATGCAATGATGGTCAGAAAGACCAACAAGCACCAAAGCACCAGGAAGTTTAATCCCAAGGCTAATGCAATGAAGAATCCTAAATATCAAGTTCAGAAGAACCTTAAGAAAGGGATGCAGGTACCCCAATCTGATGAGAAGGAGGTCATGTGCTTCCATTGTGGCAAGAAAGGCCATTAGAAGAAAAACTACTATATTTTCATGAAGAAAAATGCAGTGGAGCGGATGCTTCAGATATCTTTATGATAGAGTGCAATCTTTCTGTTTCTTCATCATGGGCCATAGATTCTGGAAGTAGTTCTCACATTTGTGTGAATATGCAGGGTCTAAGTGATTGCAGACGGTTGTCCAAGGGCGAAAGGACCTACGAGTAGCTAATGGAGCGAGAGTTGTTGCATCAGCTGTAGGAACTTATTCAATAAATTTGCCTAGTGGACTTGTTTTGAATTTAGAAAACTGTTATTTTATTCCTAGTTTCTCAAAGAATATTATTTCGGTGTCAAGTTTAGACACCAAGGGATTTGTATTTCAATCCAAGGATAAGTTATGTTCTTTTTATTTGAATAATATATTCTATGGGAATTGTTCATTAAATAATAGTCTTTATGTTCTTAACTTAGATGAACCGATCTATTGTATTGAAAGTAAAAATAGAAATTATATAACTTAAACTTAACATATCTCTAGCATTGTAGACTTGGCCATATAACCTAGAAACGCATCGCTAGATTACTCAGTGATGAGTATTTGGACTCTTTTGAATTAGAGCCCATAGATACCTATGAAGCATGTTTACAAGGCAAAATAACCAAGAAGTCATTCACCAAGATAGGTGAACGGACAAAGGAACCACTAGAACTCATACATAGTGATGTTTGTGGGCCATTGCAAGTTCAGGGTAGAGGAGCGTATACCTACTTCTTGATTTTTACTGATGATTTAAGTAGATATGGATATGTCTAATTAATGAGACATAAGTCTGAAACTCTGACAAGTTTAAGGAGTTCAAGAATGAGGTAGAAAATTAACATGGAGAGAAAATTAAGGCCCTTTGGAGTGATCAAGGTGACGAGTATCTAAGCCAAGAGTTCATTGATTACCTAAAAGAGTGTGGGATAATTTCCTAACTTACACCTCCTAGAACACTGGAGTGGAATGGTGTTTCAGAAAGGAGAAATCGTACACTCATGGATATGGTTAGATTAATGATGAGTCATGCAAGTCTTCCAATGTCATTTTGGGGCTATGCCTTAGAAACAGCAGCACACACACTTAACCGAGTTCCAACCAAGACTGTAGATAAGACTCCTTATGAATTATGATTCTGGAAAGAAACCAAATTTATCTTATCTTAAGATATGGGGTTGTGATGCTTATGTGAAGAATGAAAATTCTAATAAGCTTGCAGCAAGATCCATAAAATATACGTTTGTAGGTTATCCCAAAGCTACAATAGGATATTATTTTTATCTCCCAAGTGAGCACAAAGTTATTGTTGCTCGATATGCTACTTTCTTGAAAAAGGAATTTATTTCTAAAGAAAGTAGTGGGAGTAATGTAAGTCTTGAAGAAATTATAAACTCTACAAACAGGTTGGAAGATGAACAGTTGGATAATGAGATAGTGTCACAAGTACAAGTATCTCCTTCATCTGAGATTGCTTAAGAAACACGAGATCAACATAAGTCTACAAGAATACACTGAGAGCCAAATAGATATGGTTGACTGGTAACCCAAGATGAGGAAGTGTTACTCATCGAAGATGATGAACCATCGACTTACGAGGAAGCAGTTGCTTCAAATGATTCTGAGAAATGGCTGGAAGCCATGAAATCTGAAATGGACTCCATGTACACCAACCAAGTTTGGGAGTTGGTTGATGTGTCAGTTGGGGTAAAACCCAAGGGTGCAAATGGATGTTCAAAAAAAAGATTGACATGGATGGGAACATAAATACTTATAAAGCTAGGCTTGTGACAAAGGGTTTCAATCAACGTCAAAGAATTGACTATGATGAAACATTTTCACCCGTTGCAATGCTTAAGTCCATTAAAATTTTGCTAGCTATAGTAGCTTACAAGGACTACGAGATTTGGCAAATGGATGTTAAAACTACTTTCCTAAATTGAAGGTTGCAGGAGGAAGTATATATGACACAACCTCTCGATTTTATAAAATCTGAGAATGCCAATAAGTTATGTAGGCTCAAGAAGTCCATTTATGGACTAAAGCAAGTATCTCGGAGTTGGAATCTACGATTTGATGAAGCCATTAAAGATTTTTGTTTTGTCAAAAGTCCAAAAGAACCTTGCATTTACAAGAAGGTTAGTAGGAGCAAAATTATGTTCCTAGTGTTGTATGTTGATAATATACTTCTTATAGGCAATGACATCCCTAGCCGAGAATCTACTAAGACTTGGTTGGGAGAGTGTTTCTCAATAAAAGATCTTGGGGATGCAACATATGTCTTAGGTATTAGAATATACCGAGATAGGCAAAACAGGTTACTAGGGTTGAGTCAAGGTGTATACATTGATAAAATACTGAATAGATTCAGTATGAAGGACTCCAAGAGAGGATATTTACCAGTGTCACATGGTGTACATCTTGTTGGTCCCCGTGGGTGTTTTGATGTGGTCAACCAAGTTGGTTAGGTCTTGCTTTGTGTTTGATTCCTGTGTCTGAGTGTGCAGGAGCTTAGGAGCGCAGGAAGTCGAACGAAAGACGCAGCTAGCGAGAAGGACGACACGGGAAGGGAGCCGACGGGCTCGGTGCGTCTGAAGGACGAGCGAGCTGCGGAAGAGTACTCCGGTGGACGAGAAGAACGTGCGCGGCGTTCGAGGGATGAGAAGCCGGACAGAAGCCTGCTCGAGAAGAAGGCTGGAAATTGGGTTCGGGTGAGTCCTATTTCGGTTGGCCGAAATCACCCGATCGCATGGAGCTACGGAAGTCAAAGCAAGGCGAAAGGATGCTGGAAATAGAGCTTAAGGCGCCTCAAGCCAGACTGGAGGCGCCTCCACCTTGGAGGCGCCTCAAGCTTAAAGGCGCCTTCAACTGGTCAAAAGTGACCATTTGCGTTATGAATAAAGTTTTATCCGCTGACCGAGCTGGAGGCGCCTTGAACCTTGTTGGAGGCGCCTTAGACCCTCGGGATAGACTTTCCAAGAGCTATATAAAGGCCCCTGGAGCTAAGAAATAAACAACAACCCAAGCAATCAACTATATAGTCTTTCCTAGCAATAATTCTAAGCTTCCAAAGTGTAAAAGGCTTCTCCGCCTTCAGAAAAGGAGACGTTTTTTAGTGCACTTTTCATCGCCCTGAATTAACAACCCTCTTGGTTGTAACCAGGTTAACTTCTGAGTTTCTTTTCAGTTCTGTTTCTTTACTTCTGATATTTAATTATTGCTATTGCACTTTTGAGTTGAAAATTCTGAGGAGAGTATAGTTTTTATTTTTCAAAAGCAATTCACCCCCCCCCTCTTGCCGGCCTCCGCTGTACCTACACATCTTTCCAAGGTTATGTGTCCAAGAACACAAGAGAAAAGAAGTAGAATGGACAAGATACCTTATGCTTCTGCTATAGGGTCCATAATGTATGTTATGATCTGTACTCGACCAGATGTCTCGTATGCATTAAGCATGACGAGTAGATATCAGTCAAATCCTAGAGAGGGTTATTGGACTGCGGTAAAGACTATCCTCAAGTATCTTAGAAGAACAAAGAACATGTTCTTAGTTTTTCGAGGACACAAGGAATTAGTCGTCAGAGGATATACTGACGCAAGTTTTCAGACAGATCAGGATGATCTGAAATCGCAACAAGGATATGTGTTTTGTCTGAATAGTGCAGTTGTTTGTTGGAGGAGTTCTAAGCAGGAGACAGTTGCAGATTCAACAACTGAGTCCAAGTACATAGCAGCTTCAGAGGCAGCAAAGGAAGTTGTGTGGATCAAGAACTTCATAGCGGAGCTTGAAGTGGTTCATAGCATTGTTGATCCAGTTGTACTATATTGTGACAATAATGCAGTCATAGAACAGGCAAAGGAGCCAATGTTTCACCAACGATCCAAACATGTACTAAGGAAGTATCACCTCCTTAGAGAGATTGTTCAAAGAGGTGATGTGTTGGTTAGCAGAGTAGATACCAACGAGAATATCGCAGACCCACTCACAAAGGCCTTACCTCTACAGAAACATGAAACGCATGTGAGGAGCCTAGGACTGAGAGTCTGTAGTGCAAGTGGGAGATTGTTAGTGTGTGTACTTATGTACCAAGACACTCCTTATGTATTTTGTGGATAATTATTTAATAAAGGCAAGTATTTATCATTAATTATTTACTTTTCTGTACATATATAATTAATGATAAAGTTCCACAGATTAATAGGTATATTAATCTGAAAATAGTCCTTGATCGGACAGATATCTAGAGGGGACATGGATATCTAGATCAACACTGAGTATGACTAGGTCAAGATAGACCGAGGGATAGATATCCAAGTTGTACTTGGGGGTGCCTTGAGTTTAAAGGTACACTGGACACGACCCGCTCAAGAGGAGACCACATATTAAGCATCATTGGTTACTCCTCTTATGAACGAGTATAACTGATCTTTGACTTGAGGCCTTCATTTATTCTATGCGTGAAGTTATGTGCTTTGACGTCGTTAAAAGCAGTCTTTAATCGGATTGTGATTAATACGGTAGTTGGGTGTATGACAAAGCGTAGAGAGAATAGTATTGAGTCAATAGAGGATTCATCGCCCTCTTGGATTAGGAGTTAACATCCTGACCGCTTGATAGAGATATTAGTGACTCAAAATCCATGGTCATGGGAGGAATGATTTATCATTCAAGAGTAGTCTATTATATCTTAGAAATCAAGTAAAACAATTAATTTGATAATGATGCATAATGTACCGAATTAATTGAAATATAGGCTTAGATGAAAAGATTGAATTACACAGTAATTGGTTCATGGTGGTTTTCAGTTTATGACTGATATTAATTTTATCACGTTGGGTGGCTAAAAACTATTGCTAGACGGTTACCTTAGTCTGTATTGATTTACATTGCCTTCGTGTATAAAATCTAGAGGGTCGCACGCATAGCACGTAGACATGAATAATGGTATCGGAAGCTAGTCGAGATCAAGATCAAATATGGATTTATTTGATATAAAGAAAAGAGAATTCGAATAGTCATAATCATGATGATTAATGGAGAATTCGAAGAGTCGTCATAATGATAATTAATGAAGAATTTGAAGAGTCATCATAATGAATGTTATAAATGAAGAATTTATGGAGTCTATAATTTTTCATCTTCCTAATTAATGAAGATCATAAATGATGAATTAATTGAGACCTTAATTTTTCATATTCCTTAGAGGCTATAAGTAGCCATCCTCGGAATGATGTAGGGGTGGAATTCCTTATCTCGATTTCTTCCTCGTCAACTTCTTCTTCGTGGACCTTCCACCGGAAGAGGTTGGTAGTACTTCCAAGACTTTGTCGATCCAAGAGGCTAGCACGTAACGGATCGTATCAAGTTCATGATCTAGTGCGCGTGGATACCGCTAGAGAAGTCATACGTGAGACTCTTATCTGTCTTATCTGTCTGTGATATTATTCATACCTATCGAGTACTCGAGGTATATTTTTATATTATTTTTATATAAAACTATATCTATCATGAAAGATTCATGATTCAATATATATTTTTCGCTGCGCTCCAAACCCATGCAAAACAAGAGAATTGATGTTAGATCCGTCATAATATGAACATTGAGTTTGTTCAGAGAGCGATAAAACTCAATCAATAATGTATTCTTTAATTTCGTAACTTACCATGAGAAACTTTGGGCGGATAAACTTGCAGAAGTCAATATTGTTAATAATATTTACAGCCGAAAAAAAAATAAGAGAAGAGTAGGAAGGAGAGCTTCTGTAGCCTAATTAATTGAAAGCCAGTGGCGCCTCGCTCTCGCGCGAGTTCCGAGACGAATCATCACCGCCGTCGACCGGCGAGACTTTGTTATTGGGGACGGGAGCGACGGCGGCGGCTCGCAGCGGCGGCCTTTCGACGTCGCCAATCTTGGTGCACCGGTAGGTGCAGGTGGCGAGCCAGAAGAGCCAGGGGATGGCGACGAGGGACATGCCGGCGACGGGGAACCACGCCGTGTCGGGTGACTCCGGCTGCGCGATGTAGAACACGAGCAGGGCGCCGCCGGCGAGCAGCGCCAGGAAAAGGGAGCAGGACACGAACCACACGCAGCGGCGGCGGGCTGTTCCTCCCTCTTCCGGCGGCGGCTGCATCGATCGAGGTTGGCTTCTCGATGATTTGCACGCACGGCTCGATCAGATCACATGATTTGCATGCACGGCACTGGTTCACAATTATGATCGATCAATTGGTAACGGTGATCATGGCCGGAGGAAGAAAGGGATGACAGGGTGTTATTGGGGTAATTAATGGAGGTCAAAAGAAGTGGTGTTCCTGTTCGAGTGGAGGTATTATTTTGATGGTTATTACGTAAAGAGAACGAGAGAAAGAGATAAAAGGGCGGGACACAATCGCGCTATTAGCGTGCATGATACAAAAGATTCACCAATATAATCTTCCATATGTGAAATTAATACAAAAGTTTGAAAATTTTAAGCATACATCTTGTCTATAGAATGAGAAAAATATTACAAATGGATGTCATTATATATATATCAGGTTTCCTAGAATTTAACTTAAAGAATAAAATGTATATTATTTCACAAATTGGAAAAAGAAAATGTATATATAAAACAATGTGTAACTATGCAAAGGCCATCAGGAGTATTTTATGCCTCGACATACTTTAGAGGTATTCCTTCATATCTTACACTATTCTCATCAGCATGCTTAGGCTGTCGCAGAGATAGGGATCGTGACAAAACTGCACAGCAAAATACGTACATTTGAGTTCTTCAATCAGAATGGTAAGGTGTAATATTTTCTAAAAGGAAAACAGTGTATATACCAAATGAACCATCATCAGTCATGTCCTTTGTCTGGTGAAGCAGAAATGTGCCAGAAAGAATTGTCACAAAACCACACATCTCCGTGACAATTCGTGTGGGGTTTTGTCGATCCCAATCCTGCAATAGAAGTATATATATGAAGAAATTCACAAGACCATATATATAGCCAAATGAAAGCTACATATGCTGATATGTAGAATATTAATCAGCAAGAAAGGTAACAATTTTTTTTTAATTTTCAATAGTACCGGTGGCATACAAATTACATACATCATAATTTCTACCTTATGAAAGGGTTTCCTAGTGATATTTATTTTTTTACTAGTGAGTATTTGAATTATCAACACTAGGAATTAGCTCTTGTCACATATCCGGAGGAAGGGTCGGATTTAAATCATATTGATTCTATTGTATGCAATTTTACCATGCATTACAAGAGGTTATTTTCAAGACTTGAACTCGTGACCACAGAGCCACGTAACAATAATTTTACCGTTGCGCCAAGACTCTCCTTTATTGTATCATATCATATATTTCTTAAATTTAAAGTCCTAATTTATCATACCATATATTAACACATCAATCAATATGTGGAGCAATGAACTTTATTGATATTTAGCTTGAACAAACCATCAAATGTGAAGCTTTTGCCATTACATATGCCCCACAAACTTGCCCGGCTTAAATATAAGTTTAACATTGTGTTTGTTATGTTACTGAATACTAAATCTCTCCTAACACTCGGGATATACAAAACATCATCAAGAGTAAATCTTCCATGATAAGAATTGTAGAAAGTATCATGAGGTACTGTTAGTCTAAAATACTACATCCTGGGTTTTTCCATTTGCTGCTAATTCAATAGAAGGAAGACAAGAAACAAAGGGGTGTTGAATAAATGGAGATCTTGTAAAGGAGTATATAAAAGAAGAAAAGTGAACATATGAGAGTGTGCATCGTTTTCTTAAAATAAGATGTAGAAAAATCTAAAACACAGTAAAATATCAACGGAAAGTACATTGAAGAAATGAAGCAGAATCAGAAAACTAGCACAGAATTTTGCATTATCACACCCACTATTAATTTTTTCAATGAGAATACAAAGGAGGTGTAAAACCCTACCTTGAACATGATTACGCTAGCCAAAATGGTCAATGACGTAAACATTACATAGTAAATTGGTGATACAACAGCAGTATTGAAAGTGTCAAGTGCCTACAATATAAAGGAAAAAAAATAGTTAACAATAGTAAGTCTAGCAATATCGAAAGTATCAACTGCCTACAATACAAAAAAAAAAAAAAAGGTTGATGATTCAGAATGTATAGTGAAAACATACCCAACTATGTAAAAAGCCAGTTTATGTAGTGGATCATTTATTATTCAACATTGATATTTTGATATGGAACCTATAGATACATTATGTTAACAAACAAAATTAGGGATTTAAATTTATCATCCCCCTATGTAAACAAAATATGTACTTGAGACAATACTTTCATCATAACATCTTACTAAATCAATGCAATAAGCAAATTCTGCAGCAGATAACTCAAGCCCTAAGTGCTTAAGGCCATGTGTTCTAGTACAGAAATAGTAAGCATAACAAGACATGAATCATGTAGTTCAAGTTCAAGAATTACTAACATAATAGTGTGCAATAAACTAATAATGTAGCCAAGCAATTATTCTGGGACAAATTAGAGAGCATGGACTTTGGTTCAATCTCAAAAAAGTTAACAATTATGCAGCAGATAAAAACACAACACAGAAATCTAAAGCAAAATTTTTCATGAGAAGTCCCCAAGAAATTGCAAGTAAATGACAAAAAAACAGTATCAATTTTATGGGTCATAAACATTGAACAATCTCAGGGATCAGATGGCTACCATTGATATCGATCAGCTGGCTAAACAATTCATATGATGTTTTTATTTTGTGTATTCTGATAGGGTGCTCCACAATTTTCAAGTAAAAAAAGGATGGATAAGCTTCAGTTCGTCAACCGATAGCACATAACAGTTATGTATAACTTCAGAGTTTTTATGTATAACACTTTCTAGCAAACCTATTTCAGTCTCCTAAACTAGATGACTGTTAGTGCTTTGTCAGTTATGTTTTCAGTTGTCACTAATGGCTCTCTTATAGAAATGGATAATAGGAATAGCTGTGTAAATACAAGGAGATAAAACTCCAAGAAGAACAAGGAGAGAGATAAAAGATTGGAATCATATATGATGTGTCCAATTTACTAGTATTCCAATGAACTGAACTATTTCATCTTACTAAGTTGAATAATCAAGAACCTATAAATAGATTCGTTATGACCAGAAGCTAAAAATTATGGTCTTAGAACTTGGAGAACATTTACAGTTAACACCTGAAAAAAATATGATCAAAAGGTAGTGCTAAGAAAATTAGCGAAAGATGATCGGACAAGAAGATACTGCAATGAGGGCATATGCACAAGTAGAACTTATGGTGCTAGATAAATTCTTTAGTTATTGCTAGGCTTTTTCTTCAAGCAAACAAAAGAAGAATATCATTGTCTATAAGTACTTGTATGCTACTTTGAATCTATGAAAATCCTTGAGATTCAAGAATTAGGTCAGATAACCTTAAGCGCAGTAAGATTTATGATTAGGCATGCCCAATACATAAAAATCACACAGAGGTGCACACACATGTATATTTAACATGAAACAACCAGCACACTACCTTGTTTAGATAGTTGATTTGTGTAACCACGCAAATAAGAACGATAATGGTAAATGCCCAAGTTTGTGGATATATCAATTGATTCATTCCAGAAAATGTCAATTTCAGCGCAATCCCAAGGGCCTTGACACTCATGACCTGTCCAGTCAAATGTGTTTACACAAACATCATAAAACTCAACAAAAACATGAAGAATGAGTGAATAAGAAATAATGTATGGGGTAAGTGGATACCGATAGAGAACCAACCAACGAACAAACACCAAGATAGAACATTATATTTGTCTGCCCATACTTGGGGATATAGCAGAATATAAGCACAAATGAGGCTGAAATCACAATAGTTGCATAGCAGAGAAAAACTGCAGGAGATGTAAATAAATCTTAGTAACTCTTTAAGTAGTTTGACCAGCAAATTCAAATGGAACACCAAGGAGCATCATAGCCAATAAATAACTAGGTAAAATAAGTGTTAATTAAAGTAATATTGCTTTGCCACCAACAGTATATAAACAGCCAAAGACCTGGTTCGGTAGCAAGATCCCATACTTCTTTCACTGACTCGATATCCCTTTCCTGCGGAGCATGAAGAACTATCATTGTTGATCCCACAACACAAAGCGCACAGCCAAGAATACCGAAAATATGCAGCTTTTCCTGCAGTATAATGTGAGCCAGCACAGCACTGAAAGATAGAATGATGATTTTAGCATGTGAATATTTTGTATAATGTATGAATTGTGAGCCAGTTAGCTACCTGATTATAATGCTAAGTGCCCCAAGTGGAGTTACAAGAATTGCGGGAGCAAATGCATAAGCAGCAAAATTGGCAACTTCCCCAACAATCACTGATCATCAAGTCACTAATGTTAGAGTTCATTAGCACTGAAAGAAAGTGGAAGAGTACCAAAATCATTCAAGGCAACAGATGACCCATGCAATAAAAGAAATAAATCTGGCTAATAAATATGAAGCATACCATCAAACTGATGAACAAGAAAGAAAAATCCTTAAACCAATTTGATAAACAAATTTCTCATTCTTACAAATTTATAAGCAATTTCATCATTTGACATTCAATAGTCTGTGCAGTACAAACAGAATACCACCTCCATTAACTAAACAAAAAAATAATAATAAAAAAAAAGAGGTTAGGGTGAACATACTGGTCCTTGATTTGAATGTGAATTTTCTATATCCATATCACCAGTCTAGCATGTCTTGTTTCCCATCAGTTGACCAGTAGGAAATTTAATACACTCAAGCGCAATTAAGCATTAATTAATTACAAGAGAGTACGATCTCCTAATAACTACACATATACTCGTGGTCATGGCATTTACTAGAAAAGGACTATGCTAATGCAACATAACAATGAAAAGAATAAAGTAATCTTACTAGTAATCATGCCTGCCCACCAAAGTGGCTCATATAAGTAAGAATAACCTCCGAAACCTGTAATCAAATGAAACTTGTCTGAGTTCATGAGTGGATCAAGAACAACATATCAAAGCAAGTGTTTAGATTAGTATATTACTAAAGAGCAAATATCATGAAAGGTAAAGAGAAAATAAAATAAACTATTTAATTAAAGGGCAGCCCGGTGCACGAAGCTCCCGCCATGCAAGGTCCAGGGAATGAGCCATTGTACACAACCTTACTTTGCTTTTTGCAAGAGGTTGTTTCAAGGATTCAAACCCGTGACCTTTTGGTCACAAAACAATAACTTTACCGTTGCGCCAAGGCTCTCCTTCAAAATAAACTATTTAATTGAATTCCATAAATAAAATAATGGTCGTCTACATGTTGATCATAAAAAATACAGAGCTGAGTCCTAGCATGACCCATGAGCATTTTTATAAGAAACTCCCCTCTCTTCCTAATCAATCAAAAAGTCATTAATCCAGGCAAGATTTTATCATCCCTTAAACAGAAGAACCAAAACCGATGTCCTAATGCTTAGTGAACAGATTAATCTTGTGACTTCCCACATCTCAAGATAACACGATACATAATTTAATATCATAAGTTGGATGATTTAATAATGTAATATGATTCTGTCCTCCATTCAATCATATAAAATAATAATAATAATATCACAAGTTCCGCAATTTAAGAAGGTAATATGATTCTATCATCCATGCAATCTAATCGGTTTTACTTAAAATGAATAATACCCACACTATATAATGTGGTTCTGTAGGCTTTGTGAGTTTAGAGTTAGTGAAATATATAGTACAGTGATAAAATATATATATATAGTGCGAGAATTTACGAAATCATAGGAATTTTTTGTCACAGCTTCCTTCTTAAAAATTGAACTTTCTCCTTTCATCAATTTCATTCAAAACAATACATAATGAGTATAGAGTTACACACATCTAGAATGATCAAAAAGATTTATTTATTTTTAAAAAATCTACCTAATCGAAACAGCAAGCACTGCCAATAAGCCAATTTTCCTATGCAAATGTAAAAATTGATTCCTTTTGTCACATGTGTTAGCTTCTATTGAAATATTCAATAATTTTATTATACCATGTTTTTAGAGGAATTTAGAAAATTATAATAAGTGTTTTTCTTTTATTTTTTGAAAAAAAAATGTTATTTTATATATAAAAAAAGTCATGTAATCAATTTATAATGGGATTAGGATTGCATGTATTGAATTATGATTTTGAGAGTTAATACAATTTTAATTTACAACATAGTATCAGGGCCAAATTCCTTTTCCCTAAACTTGAAATTCAGGTCGCATCATATCTCACCCCAAAACCCGAAACCAGTGACGGATCCAGACAAAAAAAGAAAAGGGTGCTCAAAGAAGGGAGCTAGAGTTTGTCTTCCTTCTCGCTGCCCCTCAGACTGCATCATACTGGTGGAATTTTCCGGGAGCAAGGGGGTGCTGAAGCACACCCCCGCTCCCCCCTAGATCCGTCGCTGGCCGAAACTATACCTTTTCCCTAAACCCTATACCATGACCTCCACTACCTCTACAAGAACCGAATCTACTATGCCTCAAAGTTTATTATTTGAAAATGTATTTAATTTTACAAAGAATAAGTCATATTATCTATTTATCGATCTATAAAATAGTTAGGATCTCATGTATTGAATTATGTTTTTGAGAGTTAATACGATTTTATTTTACAACAGTTTTCTCTTGACGCTATAACTACCTCCATTCTATCATATTTAACGTTCATCTATGCTTGTGCCTCATCAAACCATACTGTTGCCTTACATCTTGTAATTATTTCTAGAATGTTCCTGAGAGGCTTGACGATAGAAGATTCAGCATATCTTGACCATGCGCCATTACTAGTGATTAGCCATTGACAAACTAATTTCCCTTTCCACGTCATTTAAAATGCCTCCAATTCCAAACTGGAAGGTCAAGATCAATAATTAGTTCAACTGAGTTTATTCATTATATAATTAACTAGGACTTCATACTATTAACACGTCACTCATAACTCATTTTGCAATTGTTTGCTGCAAATATAACTGACACATGTTGGACATGTGTTTTTAATATGAAACTATGTTTATAATCTTACAAATCCAACAATCCCCCGTTACTATGTGAAACTATGTTTACAATCTTCTCACGTCCGATCCTCGATCCACCAAGTCTTCCATCCGACCTACTAGGTCTTGTAACGCCCGAAAATTCTCGAAACTGCATTATAAATATTCTACGATTTTTCTGGAATTTTTAGATATTTTTCCGGAATTTTCCGAGTAGCGGAAGCAGCAAAAATAAATAGAACCGCAAAATAGCTTAGGCGGGAATCGAACTCGAGACCTATGGTTTAGGGATAATGTTAGTAACCGGTTGAACCCAGCAGGGCCGTACTGAGAGAAAGGAGAATCAAATATATTTATAATTGAGTCGGGCCAAAATACCCACTTAATATAAATAGGAAAACATAAGTTGGTTTGGTTTATTTTGTGTTGGTTCGGCAACTTCTCCCGCACCCTAACCTCACCGACGCCACCTCTCCCTCTCCTCCCTCTATCGGCGCAAACCACAAGGAGACCTAGGGTTCTCTCCCTAGGGTTCCAAGGTCACTTTTCGGCGACGATTTCAGCACAAGGATGTTCCCCTCCGCGAGTAGAGCACGTGGACGCGAGCGAATCGTCGAGAAGTCGTCTCCACCGGAATTTCTAGCGATTAGATTTGTAAGAAATCTAGCACACAATGTAAGAAACCCCTCACCTACAGTATAATAGCTACCGTGTGATTTTTCTATGCATTAGTTTAGTTATATGCGTATGTTTTCGACACATAGGGTGTATTTAACCCTCCTCGCAGGTTTAGGGATTTAGTGAGTACCTTTAGATGGGCCGGACACATCTTTTCTCCTTCAGTTGGAGGTTTAGATGCTGTTGGGTGCCTAAAGGTAGTCTCCCTAATAGGGAGGGGAGTTACAGCGCACTAGGTGTTCGATTAAATAACCAGCTTAGAAAAGAATGCAACTTAGGCATTTTTATTAGCACGGTTGAATGCATTAGAAGCATCTAAATTAGTAAATCAGTTTATTCTAGCTTATATGGGACTACGGTCCAATGGGTGGGCTCCCACAGTCGCCTCTAGGTTCAGACAACCTAGCTCTAGGTTCAGATAACCTAGAAAGAGCAATTTAGAACAGTTTAGCTATACTCAGTATTTTAGTTTTCAGTTGGCACTGTACTAGATTAGATATCCATTGGGCTGGGCTCCCATAGTCGGTCCCTAGGTTTAGATAACCTAGTAGCTCTACTAAATTCGGGACTTGCAACCCCGGGTCTAGTTAGAGATGCGCGCATAGCACGTACAGTTGCCGGGCCCCTCAGCAGCATGTTTAGTATTTTCACTTATTATATGTATACGGTTTTCAACCTTTCACAAATTAGTTCGTGAATTCAGTACAATTCTAGCAGTAGCTCAGTTCTTAGTATCAGCTTAGTTTTTCCCTGTGAATATGCATGATGACTTTATGTTCAGCTTTAGATATGCCATGATTGTATGCTTATATGCCATGCCATGCTTAGTTTATTCAGTATATCCAGCATATGTTTTAAACAGCATGATTTAAAATCATATTTGCATCGTTGCATGTTTTGTGAGGTAGATGGTTTCTTACTAAGCTTTTTAGCTTATAGATACTACTTTTCTTATCACTGCAGATAAAGGTAAAGGAAAAGTGGATCAGTAGCGGAGGTTGGAGGGCAATGCTATCAAGATGTGTGGGCAGGAGTTGAAATAAAGATCTTTGGGATCTAAGCAGTTTTACTTCAGTATTAGCACTTTGCGTTTTAGTTTTCATTATTCAGTTTTGATTGTTAAGTGTTATGAGATAGTAAACCATGCACTATGTAGTATGCCAGTTTAGAATGTTAGTAGTTTTATATTAGTGTGATTTGCATTGGTTTAGAGTTGTTGTGTGAGGTTTTGCACGCCAAAGTGTCAAATCGATTCGGCGAAATCGAACTCGATCGGTCTCGCACCGATCAAGCTGGCCTTTGGATCGGTCACCGACCGATCAGATATCTGATGCTCTGATCCTCCGGATCGGTCACCGACCGACCCCGATCTGATGGCGTTCAGAGAGTTTGGTGCACGGATCGGTCACCGACCGATCAGACATACTGGATCGATCTGGCCGATCCGACCACACTGGATCGGTCCGCCGATCGATCCGGAAACAGAACTCAGAGCTCCGATCGATCCGTGGATCGATCGGCAGGTTCGTAGGTAGTTGGGAAGTTTAGTTTCTAGTCCCTAGCTCGGTTGGGATGTTCGGTTTCCCCTCCTTAGCATGTGTACACAGAAGAAGGTCTTTAGACCTTTCTTATCGATTGTATCCGTCCTTAGTAGAGTAAAATTTTAATTAGCCCAGCTTTCCGCAAAGTATAGTTTAGCATAAATTGTAGCGACCGACCTTACAGCCAGTACCGGAAGGTGGGTCGTTACAGAGTGGTATCGAGCGGTGTTCCATACTTCCTACACACACATTGAACCTGCAACTTCCAAGTAAGAATACCTCTACTTTATTTATGCTCCTTGTTTTGTTATTACGGTTCATGTTTATATGTCTATCGCTTGTTAGTATGTGATAGTTTTTAAACATGACATTAGTAGTTATATAACCTGTGATTACATTAATTATGTTATGTTCTCTCGTCTTTAGAAATGACACGAGGACGCCCGGCTAGAAGGGCACTAGCTCTGAGCCCAGAAGAGGCGATTCGGTGCCTCACGGATCTTATAGCATTAGTGGCTCGGTTATGGCACGGCTGAGCAAAGAACAGAAATAGCCACCTTAAAGGCTAATCGTGAGTACCCCACAGTCACCCCGAACCGAATTTGACGACTCCGGTAGTCTTAGAGGTTCCACCACTCCAGCCTACAGCAGCTGAGCCAAGAAAGGAAGCCTATCGATCCAGTGGCGTGAGTCAAGCCGAGAACTTCTCGGGCACTAGTGAACCATGGGATGCACAAGCCTGGTTCAAAACCCTGGAGAGCACGATGGAGCTTCGGACTGGCCGAACACGAGAAGGTGAAGTGTGCCTCCTTCTGCCTGACAGGAGACGCATGTGGGAAAGAATCGAACGAAGCGCCCAGTGAACCAGATGTCATGGGCTGACTTCGAGAAGGAATTCTTCGAGGAGTTCTTTCACATACGGGTTACAAACCGCCACTATGACGAGTTCACTGAGTTTCGTCAGGGCAACCTTTCAGTTGAGGAAGCCGTGAAGAAATTCAACAGGTTGGCTCGTCTATGCCCGGAGCTAGTTAGCACAGAGAAGGAACGAATCCGGTTGATGCTCAAGATGCTGAGGCCAGAGATAGCAGTGAACGTGGCTGGTGGCATACATAGGCCACAAACCACAGAGGAGTTAGTGAGCAGTGCCTTGACCACAGAGCATTACCAGAACAGCATAAAGCAGCAGAAGCAAGTCTCCTCAGAGTCCAAAGGCCAAGGAAACTCTCACACTCAGAAACAGCAAGGCCACAGCTCTAACTGGAAAGGGAACTCCAACAGCAAGCGCAAATCAGGGAGTGACCCAAAAGGAGGACCATCTAGCAAGCGACCCAGTTATCCAAAGTGTGCTACTTGTGGGAAATTCCACCCAGGGGTTTGTCGCAAGGGCACACGAGGATGCTTTGAATGTGGACAAGAAGGGCACATGGCCAAGCAGTGCCCGAACAAGACCGGTCTTCCTCAGCCACAGCAGATTCAGTATGTAGGCCAGCTCAGTTATATCAGATACGGGCCGCTCTAGAAGGTCCACTTATCAGCCAGGGCAGATTAGAAGCCCCTCCAGCTATGGCGAATGCGAGGATCTACTCACTCACCAGAGAGGACGTAGCCAATGCCTCGACAGTTGTCACAGGTCAGATTAGCATTTTTCAGTATAATGCTACTGTTCTATTTGATACTGGGGCAACCCATTCATATATAGCCCGGATGTTCTCCGAAAAATTAGAAATACCCTCAGAGGTACTCAGTGGTCAGTTTTTGACGGCACTACATTCAGGAGAGATCATGGCATCCATGCACTGGCTCAGAGCAGTGCCGGTCATTATAGCAGACAGAGAGCTCTTTTGTGATCTGATAGTGCTAAAGATGACCGACTATGACGTTATCTTTGGAATGGACTTTCTGATCAAGTACGGTGTTATCATAGAGTGCCGTAAACAGAAAGTCATCTTCCAACCTGAAGCGGCAGTGCAATTTGAATACAGCGGGGAACCAAAGAGAAAGGCCAAGAAGCTTCTCTCAGCTATGAAAGCACAGAAGCTACTGGATTCAGGATGTACAGGATTCCTAGCACACGTAGTCAACACCAGTCAGGACAAGAACCAACAGCTAGCAGAGGTTCGAGTCGTATGTGACTACCCAGCAGTCTTCCCTGAAGAGTTACCAGGCTTAGCACCAGACAGGGAGATTGACTTTGAGATAGAGTTCATTCCCGGTACAAATCCTATCTCCAAAGCGCCTTATCGCATGGCTCCAGCAGAACTGAAGGAACTTCAGGAGCAACTACAGGAGCTGCTCGACAAGGGGTCACTCACCATGGGGAGCGCCTGTATTGTTCGTGAAGAAGAAGGATGGAAGCATGCGACTGTGCATAGACTACAGATCACTGAACCAAGTCACGATCAAGAACAGGTATCCCCTTCCCAGAATCGATGACCTGTTCGACCAGCTGAAGGGAGCAGCAGTGTTCTCTAAGATAGATCTCAGATCAGGTTATCATCAGGTGAAGGTTAAAGAAGGGGATATACCCAAGACAGCATTCAGAACTAGATACGGACACTACGAGTTCGTAGTCATGCCCTTTGGCGTGACCAATGCTCCAGCTACATTCATGGATCTCATGAACAGAGTATTCAGGGAGTATTTAGATAAGTTTGTTATTGTGTTTATCGATGACATTCTTATCTATTCAGGAACTCAGGAAGAACATTCAGAGCACCTGAAACTAGTATTGCAGACCCTTCAGCAGAACCAGCTATACGCCAAGTTCACGAAATGTGAATTTTGGTTAGATCAGGTGTCCTTCCTGGGTCACATCATCTCAAAGGATGGTATTATGGTAGATCCCAGCAAGATAGAAGCAGTAAGTAACTGGAAGAGACCTAAGAACGCCAGCGAAATCAGGAGCTTTCTGGGATTAGCAGGATATTACAGAAAGTTTGTAGAGGACTTCTCCAGGATAGCCTCCCCACTGACAGCTCTCACCAGAAAGAACAAGTAGTAATAAGAACGTAGAGCAGCTTTGGTTGGGAAAGAAGGGCGGGCTTTACACAGCAGCTTTGACATCTATAGTGATGCCTCTAAGCTGGGACTAGGAGCAGTGCTGATGCAAAACGGCAAGGTGATCGCCTATGCCTCCAGACAACTCAAGGATTATGAGAAGAATTATCCTACTCATGACCTTGAGCTTGCAGCAGTGGTGTTCGCTCTAAAAATTTGGAGACATTATTTGTATGGAGCTCAGTGCAGAGTGTATACAGATCATCAGAGTCTGAAGTACTTCTTCACTCAGAAGGATCTGAATATGCGACAGCGCAGATGGTTAGAGCTGGTCAAAGACTACGATATAGACATCCTCTACCATCCAGGGAAAGCAAATAAGGTAGCAGATGCACTTAGCAGAAAGTCCAGTGCTACCTTATTATCTCTAGCAGCCATGTCACCAACCCTACAGAAGGAGATCGTAGATTTTGGTCTCGAACTCATCGTTGGACAGCTCTCTACTATGACCTTAGAGTCTACCTTGCTTGGTGATATTCAGTCAGCTCAGGAGCAGGATCCTGAAATTCAGAAAATCAAGCAAGGGCTAGCAGAATCAGAAAGTAGAGAGTCCGATAGGGGGTGTTGTATTTTGGTGAGAGACTCTGTTCCGGATCGGGAGGAACTACGGAGCAGATTTTAGATGAGGCTCACAGGACTCCTATGCGATGCATCCGAGTTCCACCAAAATGTATCAAGAAGAAACGTTTTGGTGGCCCGGGATGAAGCGAGATATCGCCAGATATGTTAGCATCTGCCTCACTGTCGAGGGTCAAGGCGAACATCACAGACCAGGAGGATATACAGATTCCAGAATAGAAGTGGGAGGATATCTCTATGGATTTCATAGTGGGACCGCCCGGAACCACGAATGATTTTGACGCCATTTGGGTAATAGTCGACGGGTTGACTAAATCACCACTTTTAGCTATCAAGATATCCTACTCCATGGAGAAGCTAGCTCAGTTGTATCTCCAGGAGATCGTCAGACTTCATGGAGTCCCACGTACCATTATTTCGAGAGACAGATTTATATCACACTTCGGGAGTGTGTACAACAAGATTGGGCACGGTTAAAGTTCAAGACATTCCATCCAGACGGATGGTCGAGCAGCGAGTAAACCGGTACTCAAGATATGCTCCGAGCGTGTGCCCTAGATTTCAAGGAAGTTGGTGCAAATATTCGAGCTTAGCAGAGCATACAACAACAACTATCGTGCCACTATCGGCATGGCACCTTACGAGGCTCTCTATGGGCGGAGGTGTAGATCTCAATCTGTTGGTATGAGAGTGGTGAGCAGAAGGAACTAGAGCTTCAGACAGATCTAGTAGCAGATACCACAGCAGCTATACAGCAGATCCGCCAGAGGATAGAGACAGCTCGAGCCGCTAGAAAAGCTATGCTGATACCTTAGAGTTTTCAGTTGGGGATTCAGTGTTCCTCGGAGTAGCTCCCATGAAGGGAGTAATGCGTTTTGGGAAGAAGGGCAAGCTAAGTCCCAGATATGTGGGACCATACCTTATCAGCAGAAGAGTGGGCAAGGTAGCATATGAGCTAGAGCTACCCCAGGAAATGTCAGCTGTCCACAACGTATTTCATGTCTCTATGCTGAAGAAGCATACCCCAGATGCCACCCAGGTGATTGAGCCCCAGTCGGTACAGATCCGCGAAGACCTCAGCTATGATAGTCGGCCTATTCAGATAATAGACCGAGCAGTTAAGAAATTGCGGAACAAGGAAGTACCATTAGTCAAAGTCATTTGGCACAATCACACAGCAGAAGAGGCAACTTGGGAGGCGAAGCCACATGAGGTAGAAGTACCCAGAATTGTTCTAAGTTCGAGGACGAACTTTTTATAAGGTATGGGGGATTGTAACGCCCGAAAATTCTCGAAACTGCATTATAAATATTCTACGATTTTTCTGGAATTTTTAGATATTTTTCCGAAATTTTCCGAGTAGCGGAAGCAGCAAATATAAATAGAACCGCAAAATAGCTTAGGCGGGAATCGAACCCGAGACCTATGGTTTAGGGATAATGTTAGTAACCGGTTGAACCCAGCAGGGCCGTGCTGAGAGAAAGGAGAATCAAATATATTTATAATTGAGTCGGGCCAAAATACCCACTTAATATAAATAGGAAAACATAAGTTGGTTTGGTTTATTTTGTGTTGGTTCGACAACTTCTCCCGCACCCTAACCTCACCGACGCCACCTCTCCCTCTCCTCCCTCTATTGGCGCAAACCACAAGGAGACCTAGGGTTCTCTCCCTAGGGTTCCAAGGTCACTTTTCGGCGACGATTTCAGCACAAGGACGTTCCCCTCCGCGAGTAGAGCACGTGGACGCGAGCGAATCGTCGAGAAGTCGTCTCCACCGGAATTTCTAGCGATTAGATTTGTAAGAAATCTAGCACACAATGTAAGAAACCCCTCACCTACAGTATAATAGCTACCGTGTGATTTTTCTGTGCATTAGTTTAGTTATATGCGTATGTTTTCGACACATAGGGTGTATTTAACCCTCCTCGCAGGTTTAGGGATTTAGTGAGTACCTTTAGATGGGCCGGACACATCTTTTCTCCTTCAGTTGGAGGTTTAGATGCTGTTGGGTGCCTAAAGGTAGTCTCCCTAATAGGGAGGGGAGTTACAGCGCACTAGGTGTTCGATTAAATAACCAGCTTAGAAAAGAATGCAACTTAGGCATTTTTATTAGTACGGTTGAATGCATTAGAAGCATCTAAATTAGTAAATCAGTTTATTCTAGCTTATATGGGACTACGGTCCAATGGGTGGGCTCCCACAGTCGCCTCTAGGTTCAGACAACCTAGCTCTAGGTTCAGATAACCTAGAAAGAGCAATTTAGAACAGTTTAGCTATACTCAGTATTTTACTTTTCAGTTGGCACTGTACTGGATTAGATATCCATTGGGCTGAGCTCCCATAGTCGGTCCCTAGGTTTAGATAACCTAGTAGCTCTACTAAATTCGGGACTTGCAACCCCGGGTCTAGTTAGAGATGCGCGCATAGCACGTACAGTTGCTGGGCCCCTCAGCAGCATGTTTAGTATTTTCACTTATTATATGTATACGGTTTTCAACCTTTCACAAATTAGTTCGTGAATTCAGTACAGTTCTAGCAGTAGCTCAGTTCTTAGTATCAGCTTAGTTTTTCCCTGTGAATATGCATGATGACTTTATGTTCAGCTTTAGATATGTCATGATTGTATGCTTATATGCCATGCCATGCTTAGTTTATTCAGTATATCCAGCATATGTTTTAAACAGCATGATTTAAAATCATATTTGCATCGTTGCATGTTTTGTGAGGTAGATGGTTTCTTACTAAGCTTTTTAGCTTATAGATACTACTTTTCTTATACTGCAGATAAAGGTAAAGGAAAAGTGGATCAGTAGCGGAGGCTGGAGGGCAATGCTATCAAGATGTGTGTGGGCAGGAGTTGGAATAAAGATCTTTGGGATCTAAACAGTTTTACTTCAGTATTAGCACTTTGCGTTTTTAGTTTTCATTATTCAGTTTTGATTGTTAAGTGTTATGAGATAGTAAACCATGCACTATGTAGTATGTCAGGTTTAGAATGTTAGTAGTTTTATATTAGTGTGATTTGCATTGGTTTAGAGTTGTTGTGTGAGGTTTTGGCACGCCAAAGTGCTGAAATCAGATTCCCGGGCGAAATCAGAACTCTGATCGGTCTCCAGACCGATCAGGGCCTGAGCAGTGCCACTGGATCGGTCAGCTACAGTATGCTACTGTATCCTCCTGGATCGGTCAGGCGACCGACCCAGCACGATACAGTAGCGTTCCAGGAGAGTTTCAGGTGCCTGGATCGGTCAGCCGACCGATCCAGACATACCTGGATCGGTCTGCCGACCGATCCAGCCACACCTGGATCGGTCTGCCGGTGATTGACTTGAGTGTCAGAGGACTATCGTCGAGGAACCCCTTCCTGACTTGGCACCGACGCTGCTGTGATTGCAGGTTTCACTGACGAGAAGTCCACCAACGGTCAACAGAAGTATCACGTCCCCAGCATCCATCGCTTCGACTCTCGGATATGATCAACTATGATCAACAATAAAACCATTTGAGGGACGGTCATTCCAAGACTAGTCAACGAGGTTAGCTAAATTTTTAAATAATTAGTTGATTATAAATTAACCCCAGGGCTAATCTCATAAGAAACTTAAATCTACAACCAATAAATAATTCACATGATGCATAACCTGCCGATGCATCTATTAAATTTATTGAACCGTGTTTTATTTCGAACAACAAACACAATAAAACTGGAAGACAATGTATTTTTTTCAGCAAGCAATTCTGAAATCCTCAATAGCGCCTGTGATTACATCATCACGTATCTCATCACACCTGTATTTCCAACTTCTCAAGCTCTACAGGAAGAGAAATGAGCAAGCAAAGTTCTACTCCACTAGCATATAATTGCCATTTTGTGTTATCTTCTCGTCTTTGATGAGATAACCGTAGTAGTAAACTTCCTGAATCTAACACAGGATTCACTCAACGAATTCTTTTGATGTTTCCTTGGATTTGCTCTTCTTTGTGAAGAAGAAAGCATAGCAGCCGCTCATCATTTTCCTGCAAACTCAAAATAATACGTTAAAGCTCAGTGATTATATGTTAATGAGAGTAAGAAGAGCATATCTTGATATTTTTGTCTGAAGAATTTACCTTCTACTGCTTCTACTTGTGCTTCTGCTACTTGTTTCAGAGCTGCTTTTGCTGCTGCTTTTCTCCTGGTCACCAAACTCATTTTCCTCTGACTTTGGCGACACTTTTGCCGAAGAATTAGACCTTGACCTCTTCATCTTCCCTCCGCCCAAAACTGGCACAAACGTTTTGAGGAACAACCCATTCATGGTATCATTTCTCGGAAGCCTTCTTGTTCCCTTGCTTTTATTTGTGGCCTTGTCTGCCTTATTATTGGTCCCTTCCTGTCTCCTTTGTGCAGCTTCCTCCACCTTCTTCACTAGCCGGGGAGTCTCCACCATGTCTCTAAATGATAGTTCATAAGCAGACTCCGGCATGCCTCTCACCAAATCCATCATCTCCTGCCTGTACCTGGCAATCTCCTGAGCTCGCAAAGTCGAATAGTACTGCATCGGAGTGCTGCCGGCTGATGAAAAGCCTTTGTTCTTCCACAACAGATTCGAGGAAGTGCTGAAATCATCCTTGTGCTCGCCCTTTCCTTGTTTATAATAACCGTAATCGAGCGATGCTCTTCGAATCAATGTGACAATCTTGTGATCGTCTTCTCTGCCGGACTCAAAGGCATCCTTTGTCGCACTTTGATAATCTTCAACTCTTGGATTTGCAAAACTAAACTGGTTTTGGTTGGAAACGTCTATCATGGTGGAGAGATGGATGAAATGGCAGGGGGAGAATTGGGGAGAGTGGAAATGGCCAAGACAATTCAAGTGCTTCTAATTTCAACACGCGGAGGTCTGGCTTTAATGGAGTCATTGGCTGTCCATTTCCTTCTCTCTGACGTGCACTTCGCGTTTGTGATTTGGCGAGCTAGGTGGATGGGTAAAGTCATGGTTTCTAGATGGTGTTAACGTAAGTGTAGTTTTAACAATAGTGATGCATGGTTAAATACAGCTCATCAACGTGTAGTTGTTCTTAATTTTAATCGAAATTAATTGTTTTTAATTCCTCACAAAAACTGTCTTATAAATACTGGGAATTTGCGGTTACCGAGTCTGCCCGCAACATGTTTGTTGATTCAAACTTGATTCAACTCTGACAACAAAATATAAATATGATGCAAGCAGAGTCGTATCAGTTGCCAATTTGTTAAGGCACTGTATTTGCTTCAGCCATTCAGCCAACAAAGTCATTGCCTCTAGATTCGGCCATAAATGAATCAGAACAAAGTCACAAAGACTCACACCACCTTCCAATACTGCAATGTGTTCAATTTAACAAACTATTGAATGCTTAAGAATATTACGTTGAATATGTGAATAGAATAACGACGTGGAGATGAAGAGATTTTATGAGATTTTAGTCTCATATTAAAGTCTCTTGGCTTATTGTTAGTTTAAATTATGACATATGTATTGATATTATAAATATATGCATAAGAAGAAATTCTCTCATGCATGGATATGCAGGGATGGATGCAAATCCAAAGCCTAGATTGTACTGAACCAAGGTTGACCTCGTGCGAGCACGCCCTACGTACGTCGAATGTCGGACCAATCCATTTTGCCACATGAATATCCTTTTGCTACTTACTCAAGAGTATAACGGAAGCATTAATATGAAATTATGACGATTCCGTAACATCTCGACATTAATATAATGACGACATTAAACTCATTAATGATAATTTTGTAAAGTCTAATGGTAACATTAAACCCATTAATAATGATTCCGTAACATCTCCAGATTAATGAAGACATTAAATTCATTAATGATGACATTATACCCAGTATTAAATGACCATAATATGGTCATTTATTACAAAGAATGTGAGAGATCTTGAGCAAAGTGAGTAGCATAAGGGAAGCGAAAACGAAAGCAAAAGTAAAAGAATTCCTCCACCTCCGTTTCCCGATTCTTTTCTTTCAGTCGTGCATCCGCTCGGCTGAACTACTCGTGATAGCACTCAAGTGCATTCTCAATTCGCCACGTACAACCAGTGCTTGGTTGTGTGCATGATTCTGCTGTTGTATCTTGGAAACAGACAACCCAAGAGAATCTCGAAACACAGTCGGAGGTGGGGCGAATCTGTTTCAAGGAAACTGCGTTGAGCGCAGACCTCGACATCTTGCTCGAAGAATTTCTTTTCCAATTCTGCTACGCACAACATCAACTCCACAACTCGGACCACCGGAAGTTTGGCAAAACCAGTCCCGCTGGTAGCCTAAGATTATCAGCTCAGGTCATCTTGACAATAAGTTGAATTTAATTTGATGTATTTAAATTCGACTAATTCCCCAATATCTCCAACAATAGATTGTCCAACATATTAATCTTTGCATTCATTGATGCATGCATTAATGTTGTGTTTGTCTTTGATGCGGTCTGAAAATCAGAGAAAATGACGTGTTAATTAGATGGCTCTGAGGTTGCCTGTAAAAAGACTCCCAGCAAGAAAGACTTGGTCCCGCGAGTACACCTGTGTGTCAAGAAGAAAAGTGGAGGGAAGAAAACGTCAGCAACCAGGCCGGGGAGAGGTCTCTAACACAGACACTCCGACGCTCAAGTCAGGCAAGTGATCGGAGAAAATAAAATGTGATGAACCATAGAAATGAATAGTGAGTTCTAAGTGAATAATGATGCCTCATGTACTTGTGTCTTTAGGAGGAGACTCCTTATATAATGTTAATTTTTCTCTATACATAAATATCGATGCATTTCTGAGAAAGAATCGACCATTTTGACATTCTAACAATTTCCCCCAAAATAACACCACTGTTTCTATGTTTTGTAGGGTAGAAGCTTTCGTCACACGAATTGCCTAGGGAATATTCTCTGACAACGGTTACACAAAACTCTAAAAAAATGAATTTTAGGTCATTGGACTGACGGACCATTAATACGCGGTGATGGTAGGCCAACCGAGTCTCCTATAATGTCCGGTCGGACCTCGCTCTTGAGTAGGATCGGGGTTGGCTAGGGAATGATGACCATTTTGAGGACTCGACTTCCGCTTGGACAAGACATCCACTCGAACAAGGCATTCGCTTAGACAAAGTGTACGATCAAGCTAAGAGGACTCGGCTCAGAATTCGATCAGACAAGAGATATGATAGAGCTGAGAGGACTCGGCTCCGGAATTAGTCGAGCCGAGAGGATTCGGAATCCGATCGACAGGAGCTCCAATCGACTGGACCATCCTACAGATTTGTATGATCGTGCCAGCCCTAAATGTTGATCTCTCATTGACTTTGACCATCATATCAACCGACTTTCTTAATCTTAACCAACTTCGAGGATCTTATCTTATTTGTTGTATCAGTCTTAAAGGACATATCAGGGAAATCAAGGATGAAATTGAATGAGAATTAAGAGAATTTTCTTCGTTTACGTATTTTATCTTTGATGATCATTCATCCCTCCTCTCATTGGCGGAGGCAGGGGGGCGCGAAGGGGTGCGGAAGCACCCCCTTGCTTCTGGAGAAAAAAAAAATTAATTATGATTAAAAAA
This sequence comes from Zingiber officinale, assembly GCF_018446385.1. NCBI lineage: Eukaryota > Viridiplantae > Streptophyta > Magnoliopsida > Zingiberales > Zingiberaceae > Zingiber > Zingiber officinale. The sequence continues at coordinate 10,026,113 of NC_056002.1, forward strand.
TTAAGGGCATAATTATAATTGTTTAAAACTATTGGACTTTTTCATAAAAGTGCCATTAAAAACACCTTTTCCCCATTTTCTTGTTTCGATCCTTTTTCTGCCACAGCAAAGCTTCGTTTTCTTTTTTAGCCACCAAACCCTTTTTTTCCAAGCCAATCCTTTATAGTTTATTCTTTAAACCAAAAACTTTAATCGCATTAAGAGATCTCATTATTTCCCCCTCTCCAGTCTCCTCAAACTGTTGCCCTCATCTTTGTCGTCTCTTCACTTCGTCGACGCCTCACGCTAGTGACGCTACTACTGCTCACGATTATCCTTTTCCGTCGACGTTGCTGCTAGCCTGCCACTATCAACGCCGCTGCCATTGTGCTCTGCTGGTGATTCTCCACAACAAGCAAAATCTCTTTAATTTTAGGTGAATCTTGTTCCTTATTTCATCTAATTTCTAATTTCATGATTTATACTTGGTAGTACATTAATTGTTATGTTGATTGCATAAATTAATAATTTTGAGAAATTGACATAGGTTATATATGGAGAAATTTTTAAAACGAAGTATTGAGTCTTCTAAGAATTCTATGGAAGAAAATAGTAAGAAAAAATATTCTCATGTTGAATTCAACCCGGATGATGTTGTTAGTGACCCAGGGCTACGCAAACCAATTAATGAATTTGATATTTCTATTAGAGATCAAATTCGAAGAGAATATTTGATTAGAGGACCTTGTCAACCATTTGGTCATAGTTATCCCTAAAGACAATTTGGTAAAAAGCATAGAAGTTTCCAAGTTGCTTGGTTTAAAAAATTTTCATGGTTAGAGTACAACATATCAAAAGATGCAACTTTTTATTTTTGGTGTTATCTCTTTAAAAATTCTCATAGAGGATGTCGAGTTGGAGATGAGGTATTTACTAATTCAGGGATGACAAATTGGAGAAAAGCAATGGAAGTATTTAATACGCATGTTGATGGTGTAGCTAGTGCTCACAATGATGCGAGAACACAACTTGAGGCTTTTAAAAATCAACGACAAAGTGTGTCACATTTGCTACAAGCACAGGGGCGTGAAATGGAGGTTGCATATCGCACTTGATTAACGACAACTTTAGATGTTACACGCTTTCTTTTGAAACAAGGTTTGCCTTTCCGTGGACATGATGAGTGATTGAATTTCTCAAATAAAGGTAACTTTCTTGAATTGATTGAGTGGTATACCCAAAGAAATGATGAGGTTGCCAAGACCATGAATGAAAATGCCCCTGGAAACAATCAAATGAAGTCTCCAACAGTTCAAAAGGATTTAACATGGGCTTGTGCTGCTGAAGTCACAAATGTCATTCTTAATGATATAAAAGATAATATATTTTCTCTTATGGTTGATGAGTGTCGAGATATTTCAGTCAAAGAACAAATGGGAGTTGTTTTAAGATACGTGAACAAACATGGATGTGTTATTGAAAGATTTCTTGCTATTGTACATGTGTCTGACACTTCTGTTATTTCTTTAAAGAAGGCTATTGATGAATTGTTTGCAAAACATAAGTTGTCATTATCAAGATTGAGAGGTCAAGGATACGATGGAGCTTCAAATATGCGAGGTGAGTATAATGGATTGAAGGCTCTTATATTGAAGGAAAATTCATCTACAAGGTATGCCCATTGTTTTGCTCACCAACTTCAACTAGTTGTTGTTGCAGTTGTTAAAAACAATCGAATTGTGAGTGATTTCTTCCAATATGTTACTATGATTGTGAATATTACTGGTGCTTCATGCAAAAGAAAAGATAAGTTTAGACAACTTGAACATGATAGACTTGTAGAATGTTTGGAGAAAAGAGATATTATTAGTGGCAAAGGAAAAAATCAGGAAATCAGTTTAAAACGACCAGGGGATACTCGTTGGGGTTTGTTGGGATCCTTCGTACGGCTAGAGAGGGGGGTGTGAATAGCCGACCCCAATCTTTCGCGTTTCTTCCTACGATTAGGTTAGTGCAGCGGAAATACAATGTAGAAAGAAAACAGGAGAAGAAAGACAAACCATATAACGAGGTTCGGAGATGAACTCCTACTCCTCGGCGTGTCCGTAAGGTGGACGAAGCCTACCAATCCGTCGGTGGATGAGTCCCCGGAAACCCGGCTAATAGATACTCCTTGTGGGTGGAGAAACCTCACCACAATCTTTGCAACAGCAATAGGAGTACAAATAGGAACAAGAAAACAAGAACAGAAATGTAAACAACACTTGCTTGCCTTCTTGAAGTCAGCAGGAACCCTGGTGAAGCAGCAGCTTCTCGGATCCAAGCCTAGCTAGAAAACCAGCAACAGGAAGAAGCTCACGCGAAGCTTTAGCACCCAACGAGCTCAACAAAGCTCGGCGGGAAGAAGAAGCGAAGCTTGGGAGAGAACTTCCGGAAGGAAGAAGAAGTAGGCAAGTAGTGAACTTCACCAAGTCCGTAGCCCTCTTTTATACTGCGAAGAAGAAGAGAGAACTAGCCGCCGCACGGCTAGATTCTGATCGGTCCATGGACCGATCAGGAACCTCTGATCGGTCCACGCACCGATCGGGCTTCGTCCTCGTCGATCGGCGTCTCGATCGGTCCGTGGACCGATCGAGGAACCTCCTGATCGGTCCATAGACCGATCAGCGCTTTCTCCCGGACTCCTCAGTAGATCGGTCCGCCGACCGATCAGATGGATCGATCAGCAGACCGATCCACGGCTTTCTTCGCGAGGTTGCGTTGCCTCGATCGGTCTCCGGACCGATCAGATTATCGATGAGCCGATCGATTACGATCGGTCACCAGACCGATCAGGGCAACCGCAGTATCACTGGATCGGTCACCAGACCGATCCAAACTTCTCAGCCCTAAACCTAAGGCTTCCACACCAACATCCGGTCAACCTTGACCTGTTGGTACATCATCCCTAGCATCTGGTCACTCCCTTGACCTGCTAGCACTCCCCGCTAAGTGTCCGGTCAATCCTTTTGACCCACTTAGACTTTTCCCAACCAGATGTCCGATCACCCTTGATCCATCTGGATTTTTCCCTTGCCCGGCTTCACTCACCAGGACTTTCCACACTGCCTAACATCCCAGTTAGGACTTTCCCACTGCCTGGCTTCACTCACCAGGACTTTCCAACTGCCTAACATCCCAGTTAGGACTTTCCCACTGCCTGGCTTCACTCACCAGGACTTTCCAACTGCCTAACATCCTAGTTAGGACTTTCCACTGCCTGGCTTTACTCACCAGGACTTTCCAACTGCCTAACATCCCAGTTAGGACTTTTCACTGCCTGGCTTCACTCACCAGGACTTTCCAACTGCCTAACATCCCAGTTAGGACTTTCCCTCGTGCCAAGCTCCCTGCTTGGACTTTTCCGTGCCAAGTCTCCATACTTGGACTTTTCCAGTGCCAAGTCTCCATACTTGGACTTTTCCCGTTGCCAAGTCTCCATACTTGGACTTTTTCCTAAATCAGGTCAACCAAGTCAACCTTGACTTACGGTTGCACCAATAATCTCCCAAACATCTATTTTTGTCCCATATCAAGAATAGAACTCTTTCACGAGTGTCAAACATCAACATGCAACTCAACTAGGTCAACCTTGACCTAAGGTTGCACCGACAATCTTCCCAAGTCAAACATCAAAATACAACTCGAGTCAAGTCACCTCAAGTCGGGTCAACCAGGTCAACCTTGACCTAAGGTTGCACCAACAATCTCCCCCTTTTTGATGTTTGACAAAACCCATAATCAAGTTAGGTTAACCTGATAACCTAACTTAGGTTTTCCAACCATCTTCCAATGTCCAATGTTCTTTCCTTGAACATTCTCTGGACATTCTCCCCTTAGGTTAACCCGATAACCTAACTTGGGTTCTCCAATAATTCTCCCCCTTTTTGACACACATCAAAAAGAATTCCAATGTTCTTCCTTGAACATTCCTTGACATTCTTCCCCTAGCTTAGGTTAACCCGATAACCTAACTTGGGTTCTCCAATAATTCTCCAATGAACACTCTCCCCTTTTTGACACACATCAAAAAGAAAAAGGAGGGTATCAAGGTCAAGAGTTTCTTCCTAATGAAAGTCCCATACCTTTCATTGAAACTCTTAATTTCCCCCTTGATATTAAACTCAACAATCAACTTAGTGATAATCCCATATCACTAATCCTCAAAAGTCTTAAGGAGTAAAAACTCCCCCTAAAAGTCAACTCCCCCTTGATAATTAGGTAAAACTCCCCCTAAAGGTCAACTCCCCCTTTGACCATTGTACCAACAATGTCTTTGAGAGTTCCAAACCTTTAGAAATCCAAAAACACCACTTCCATAACTGAAATTTCAGACAACAGCAAAAAAAAAATCAGAAATTCGGCACGCCCTGATCGGTCCCCAGACCGATCAGCCCTTCACCAAATCGCACTCGTGCTACTGGAACTCACTGGATCGGTCTGCAGACCGATCCACAATACTCTGGATCGGTTCGCAGACCGATCAAATCTTCCCTGGATCGGTCCCCGGACCGATCCAGCCACTGAAATCAGAACTTCTGATTTCCCCTTCCGGAAAATCAGAAACTCCTAATAAATTCAAGAAAATTTCAAAAATTACGAAACTTTGAGGATACATTCCTCATATCATACACTATCATGGAAAAATAGTTTTCTATGAAAATAACTTCCATTTTTCAATCTTGATACAAAGTTCAAAAACTTTGAAATAGTTCAAGTTTAACTCAACTTTGTATCACAATGATCAATGATGAATGCAATCACTAGGAAAGCTTCATCAAGGTTTTTCAAATCAATTTTGAAATGATTTTAAACCCTTTAATTTAGGATCATAATCTTAGGACTATATGTACATGACTTGTACACAAGTTTTCCCTATGATCCTCCATTTCTTGAATTAGGCTCATCTAGGTACAAGAACTATGCACCTTGATCCTAACTCATGATCCTACTATCTCACACACATCTAAAGTGTATCAAACACATCCATGTCAATTTTGATGTGAGATATGGGTTTAGGTATCTTAGACTAAGGTCTCATGCATTTTCTAAACACAAATTTGATCTCAATATCAAAATGTGTTTTTCATCCTTAAATCAATTCAATTGATTACTAATGCAAGAGATGATGACATGGCATAAAATGGTATCATAAATGAAAACATGTGCCAATGTCATGATGTCATGGCATAAAGTTTGAAACTTAAATAAACATGACATAAAAACTAGCCTAAGCATTATCATGACATTTCAAATGATAATAAAACTAAACATGATGTCATGACATGTGAGGGCAAACAATCATGGCAAGATTTAGCATAAATAAATATACCTAGATTACCTATCTAAGTATCCTTAACCACTTGGCTAACTTCAAATTTAATCCTAGATTGCCCCAAGATGCCAAAATCCTAATTTTGACACTTCTTGAACTCTAGATTAATTCATGCCACTTAAAGATCAAATTTATCCTCAAAACTTGGCATGTTTCATTTTTCCTCGAGAGTTCTCTAGATTTTCCCAAATTGTGCCAATTGAGATTAAAAATGAAATTTCCAATCTTTAGGCACATTTAACTCTTCAAAGGAGTAAATGATAATTCCATTTCATTTTCAAAAGTTCTCAAAATCTTGAAAATGCTCCTTGAGTGTCAATTTCCTCAAAGTTGGGTTAACTACCCTTCTAATCGGAATTGACACTCTCTAACCCATCTATGGGGTAGAGAAGATGCTCCTAGGAACCCAATACCTATTTGAGCTCATTGGGTTCAGTAAATATTCACTAGGGATAACTTCCCTAGCAACCCTCCTAATGACCCTCTTAGGCTTTGAAGCCTTGGTCATTTGGGACTCATCAAGATCAACTCTAGGGGTGACTCCCCTTGTGACCTTGGTGGTGGTCTTCCTAGCCCTAGGTTTTGTTCCATAATCGAATGGAACATTGTGGTAAGTGGGCTTGACCACTTGGGACTTAGATTTGTGACCCAAACCTTTCTTGTCCTGGGACTTTTGACCCTTAGGCCCTAGAGTTGACTTCTCTAAATTTTTAAGGGCCTTTTCTAGGGTATCAAGCCTTGACCTCAAGACTTGATTCTCCTTTTCTATTACCTCAAGTTTTGATTTGTCATTCTTTCTTGAGGTGTTCCTAGGCATGTGTCTAGTTGATTTAGGGTTTCTACCTAGGTTTTCCTTAACCTTAGAAGTGTTAATCCTAGGGTTAGCATTCCTAGTAGTATCCCTATCTAGGTTGACATGTTTAGCACCTAAGCACATGTATTGATTTCTAGTGTTAACATGCTTATCATTATTGACTAATGCAATAAAATTACTAGCATGTATCCTACTAGAATTGCACGAATGAGCCTTAAAAGATACCTTAGGGTTTGCCTTAGCTCCCCCTATCGATGTGCATCCCTTGTCCTTGTGAGGTTTCCTCCCCTTCGGACATTGGCTCCTATAGTGTCCCCGTTGCTTGCATTGAAAGCACACCACGTGCTTCTTGCCTTTGCGTGTTGGGACGCCGGCTTCCTTGACCTTTGGTGCCGGTGGAGTCTTTCTAACCCTCTTTGGACACTTGCTCTTGTAGTGCCCAAATTCCCTACACTCGAAGCACATTATGTGTAATTTGCTAGAAATTAAAATGCTTGAGTTACCTAGGGTTGAGGATGGATGAACGCTCTCATCTTCATCCCTTCCGGAGGTAGAAGCTTCTTCTTCTTGCTCCGATCTTGAAGAGGAACTCTCCTCCTCTTCTTCTTTAGATGTTGAGTGGCCCTCAACTTCTAAATCTTCTCCTCCATGATGTGAGCTACTTGGCTCACTTAGCTCCTCTTCATGGCTTGAATTTGAGCTTCCCTCATGGAACTTGGCCAAGTTATCCCATAATTCCTTGGCATTGTTGTAACCTATCTTACACAAGATGTTAGTAGGCAATGAAAATTCAATTATTCTCGTTACCTCTTCGTTGATTTCGGATTTGTGAATTTGTTCTCTTGTCCACTCCTTCTTCTCAAGTGGTTTTCCTTCCTTATCCACCGGAGGAGTAAAACCTTCTTGTACACAAAACCAATTCATTATGTTAGTCATAAGAAAGTACTTCATCCTTACCTTCCAATACGCGAAGTCGCCGCATTCGTAGAAGGGTGGAATGGTGACGTCTTCTCCATAGAGATCCATTCTCTAGCTTTGCTCCCACGGGTGTGAATCCGATGAAGAGCAAACCTTGCTCTGATACCACTTGTTGGGATCCTTCGTACGGCTAGAGAGGGGGGTGTGAATAGCCGACCCCAATCTTTCGCGTTTCTTCCTACGATTAGGTTAGTGCAGCGGAAATACAACGTAGAAAGAAAACAGGAGAAGAAAGGCAAACCATATAACGAGGTTCGGAGATGAACTCCTACTCCTCGGCGTGTCCGTAAGGTGGACGAAGCCTACCAATCCGTCGGTGGATGAGTCCCCGGAAACCCGGCTAATAGATACTCCTTGTGGGTGGAGAAACCTCACCACAATCTTTGCAACAGCAATAGGAGTACAAATAGGAACAAGAAAACAAGAACAGAAATGTAAACAACACTTGCTTGCCTTCTTGAAGTCAGCAGGAACCCTGGTGAAGCAGCAGCTTCTCGGATCCAAGCCTAGCTAGAAAACCAGCAACAGGAAGAAGCTCACGCGAAGCTTTAGCACCCAACGAGCTCAACAAAGCTCAGCAGGAAGAAGAAGCAGAAGCTTCAGGCAGGAGAGAACTTCCAGAAGGAAGAAGAAGTAGCTGCCGAAGTAGTGAACTTCACCGAAGTCCTGTAGCCCTCTTTTATACCTGCGAAGAAGAAGAGCAGAGAACTAGCCGTTGCGTCGCAACGGCTAGATTCCTGATCGGTCCATGGACCGATCAGGGAACCTCCTGATCGGTCCACAGACCTCGATTCTGATTCTGATCGTCCTGTGGACCGATCCAGCTGCCTGATCGGTCCATAGATCGATCAGTGTCTGATCCTTCGATCTGTAGATCGGTCCGCCGACCGATCAGGGCGGTCAGCAGACCGATCCATGGCTTTCTTCGCGAGGTTGCGTTGCCTCGATCGGTCTCCGCCGATCGATTACAATCGCGAGCCAGCGATCGATTACGATCGGTCACGGGACCGATCGTGGCAACCGCAGATATCACGAGATCGGTCACCGATCGATCCAAACTTCGACCCTAAACCTAAGGCTTCCACACCAACATCCGGTCAACCTTGACCTGTTGGTACATCATCCCTAGCATCTGGTCACTCCCTTGACCTGCTAGCACTCCCCGCTAAGTGTCCGGTCAATCCTTTTGACCCACTTAGACTTTTCCCAACCAGATGTCCGATCACCCTTGATCCATCTGGATTTTTCCCTTGCCCGGCTTCACTCACCAGGACTTTCCACACTGCCTAACATCCCAGTTAGGACTTTCCCACTGCCTGGCTTCACTCACCAGGACTTTCCAACTGCCTAACATCCCAGTTAGGACTTTCCCACTGCCTGGCTTCACTCACCAGGACTTTCCAACTGCCTAACATCCTAGTTAGGACTTTCCACTGCCTGGCTTTACTCACCAGGACTTTCCAACTGCCTAACATCCCAGTTAGGACTTTTCACTGCCTGACTTCACTCACCAGGACTTTCCAACTGCCTAACATCCCAGTTAGGACTTTCCCTCGTGCCAAGCTCCCTGCTTGGACTTCTCCGTGCCAAGTCTCCATACTTGGACTTTTCCAGTGTCAAGTCTCCATACTTGGACTTTTCCCGTTGCCAAGTCTCCATACTTGGACTTTTTCCTAAATCAGGTCAACCAAGTCAACCTTGACTTACGGTTGCACCAATAATCTCCCAAACATCTATTTTTGTCCCATATCAAGAATAGAACTCTTTCACGAGTGTCAAACATCAACATGCAACTCAACTAGGTCAACCTTGACCTAAGGTTGCACCGACAATCTTCCCAAGTCAAACATCAAAATACAACTCGAGTCAAGTCACCTCAAGTCGGGTCAACCAGGTCAACCTTGACCTAAGGTTGCACCAACAGGGTTCACATTACATGACTATTATCCGTTTGATGTCTACATGGACTTCTGTTTTACAAGTGCTTGAAAATGTGTATGATGATGGTACTAATGATGATAATAGTGGTATCACCACCAGTTTAATTGATAAGATGGAGAGTTATGAATTTGTGTTTGTGATGCATTTGATGAAATCTTTATTGGGAATCACAAACGAATTGTCACTTGCCTTACAACAAAAGGATCAAAACATTGCACTGACTGTCAGTTTGATCAAGACAATGAAAGTTCGATTACAAAAATTGAGAGAGGAAGGATGGGAGAATTTTTTGGACGTTGTCAACAAATTTTGTAGTAACCATATGATCCCAGTACCGAATATGGAAGAAAATATGAGAACTCGTGGTCGCAGCAAAAGTAATGGATAAATGATTACTAATTTTCATCACTATCATGTTGAAATTTTTTATCAGGTATTATTTTTAAATATTTTATTGAATTTTAATTTTCTAATAATGTTTTTTATTCATTTTTTACTGTTACAATATTATGTTCTTGATATGATGGTTCAAGAGATGAGTAATCGGTTTTCAGAATCAAGTATGGAGGTACTTACTTGCATTGCTTGCTTAGATCCAAAGGACTCTTTTTCTCAATTTGATATTGGTAAGCTACTCCACCTTGCTGAACTTTATCCGGAGGACTTTTCATTGACTGATCGTGCAATACTTGAGGACCAACTTGAGACTTACATTCAAAATGTACGAGGTGAATTTTCTATGATTGAAGATTTGGGAAGTCTTGCTAAAAAGATGGTTGAAACGGGAAGAATACAATTTTTCCATTGGTATATCGTTTGATCGAGTTAGCATTAGTTTTACCAGTTGCAACTGCTTCTGTTAAAAGAGTTTTTTCTGCGATGAAAATTATCAAGACTGATTTGCGTAATAGGATGGGGGATGAGTGGATGAATGACAGTTTGGTAGTATACATCGAGAAGGATATTTTTGCTACAATTGAAAATGAACAAATTTTATAACATTTTCAACAGATGAGCACTCATAGGATCCAGTTGTCTCCTCTTATTTATATGTCTAGATCTGATACTGGTGGTTCAAGTATTAAAAAATAATTACTTTATTGATATGCACATATTTTTATGTCTGTATTTAGTACTGTTATCTTTTAATATATTTATTTGATAGTAAAATTTTTTTTTAATTTTTCTTTGAGCATCCTTCTAAATTTTTCTCTAGATCCGTCACTGCCTCCTCTATTCACCCGATAAACATAAACATCGAGATGGCGAGAGTCTTTTGCAATCAGATCTGTTGGTTATGGCTAGTGTCTTTCTCAGCCTAGTTAACTGGAAAAGAAAATCATTGACCCGATCAAATTGTAGCATGACCCTCAATAAAAAAAGGTTGCATATAATTTTTTTTAAAAAAACTGAGAAGCAGCTTAAGCCTTAAGGGTTCAATTCCTGAAGACAACGTTCGAAGTACGGTGAAGATGTCGCAAGATATTTGCAGCCTTAAAAAATATGAGGAAATTTTGGCAGGTCAAGCGCATGGTCAACTATGGTTTGCACGCTTGAATAATAAATACGAAGAAACAAAAAGCATGTGATGCAAGATCGGCTTAAACAGATCTCTCAAATTTCAATGGTCACACTTTTTGACTTAAATATTAGAATGATATCCTGTTTAATTTGAATCGAAACTTATTCAAAAATTTAGTAAATTTCAAATTCAAAAAAATTCTTTTTATTATTCTTTAGTAATTTTTATTTTTTTAAATATTTAAGTAATTTTTGATATTCCAGATATTTATAAATTAGTATTGATTTATTTAAATATCTATTTAATTGTTTGAACAATTATTTTTAACATTTTTTTTATATAAAATTTTGAGGCCCGACGTAAGTAATAAAGTAAGAAACAAACAAAGTTGAATAAACGCGTGTGCGCGACTTTTAGCTGGTGCTACATTTTCGCTGCGGGCGGTATTTACTATTTACGTGTGCAGCTGTTGCACGAGGAAGGAAGGATTCAATTCAAGAGACAACCCAAATTGTTCAATCCGTCTCAAAATAATTGCACGTTTCTCAGAAGAAGGCCCTGACGTAAACAAAAAAAAAGATATTCTACTTTTTTTATTTGTTTTTTTTTCAAAGTTTTAATAATAGTTTGTTTTCTATTTGTGAGAAACGTGCGAATTTTCCATTTAATTTTTAAAATATGAATTGAACGTCAGAGTGAACTAAGGCTCGATTTGGCGTTGCCACAGAAGTAAGAAACTCATCACAAATCTTTATTTTTGGCCATTCTCAATCTAACTCGTTAAATAATCTTACTATTTTAGTAAGTAAGAATATGACCTTTACTAATTAACTTTTAATTAATTTAGTAAAATCTAAAATTAAATTATGTTAATGTCGATTTTTTTATATTGAAAATAATTTTAAAATTTATTAATAATTTTCACAAACACATTAATTAGGGATGATCTAAAATTCAAGATTCAATTGTAGTGTATTATTAAGTCTAGAGTTCAAGACTCAACTACAATATATTATTAAAAAAAAATTCATTAATCAATTAGAGATCTAAAGTTCAAGATTGTGTATTATTGAAAATTTTTCTTATTAATCAATTAGTAATATAGAGTTTGAGAATTTTTCTCATCATTAATTTTCTCTATTATTTTATATAAAAATTCTCTTTAGTTACATATTTTAGAATTGATAACACTATGAACAAATAAATTTTTACAAATACTTTGTGTTTAGAAAATATACTTTTCTTAGCTATTTTTAGCTAAGATCAAAATATGATATTAAATTAATTTTTTATAAGGAACTTTTTTTTTATTAGGTGTAATATTTGTTATTAGTAATTTAATATAGGATATAAATAATTAAATTAATTTTTTAGCATTCATGTATTATTGCTAGTATTGTTTTAATGAATGTTACGTATGTATATTAATCAATAATTTTGAATATAATACGTAAACGAAATTATGGAGGATATAATTTGAATAATATTAATTAATAATAATATTAAATATAGCATGTTTGAATGTCGGGAAATTTAACGATCGATGTCTCAAAATGATGATCGCATATACAAATAAATCTGTTAGTAAATTAGAATATGTGATATAAAATATCCAAGGGTATATATAGTAATTAATCCTTTCTAAAATCATAAAGCGCTCAAATTTAATTATATATCAAATTAAATTTTTTTGCGCTGATCTTTTAAGTGTTATAGTGTTTTTCAGTTTGTTTTGATTTATAATTATTCAAATTGAAAATTTATATGGTTTAGTCAATTACAATCAAAGTGGCTTCTGGTCGAGAATTTAAACAATTCTTTTATTTATTTTTATTATTATTAATTTGGATCGGGTAATGGACATCCTAATCTACATGGATCTTTTAAGTACCATATTTTAAGTACCATATTTTATTTTTAAGTTTTATTCATGTGATCGAGTTGGGATTCTGATGACAAAAATTACTTTATTAGGTAGGCAGGATCAATTTCCACGGATTTATTTCTTTGAGAATAGACTGCTCATTACCTGATTTAACTTTGTTTTTTCATTTGGTTGTAGTTCGGTGATGAACATTGAGGATGAACGAAATTAGTGTTTGCTCCATTTAACGCATCACTCTCATCCCTGGCCAATTGGCATATATCTTTTTACAGGTTTTTTTTAGTATTTTTAAAAATTTGATGTGTATTTTTTTTTTTTTAGTTTTTTAATTATTTTATTAATTTTTTACATGCAGATCTGAGCCTGCATGGGTATGGGTCAATCAGTGTAATGTCAGTGACAAAACATGCTTGGGCCAACTTGACTGATAACTAAATGGGTCAATCGGATGTCAGGCATGACTGATTCACATCGACTTTGTACTGTACCGGTAATTTTAGAAAATGACGAAATTATATAGGTAAGTTGAAAAAAATTGATGAAATCATGTATGTTATATCAATTTTACCCCTATTATTATTCCTAGTCGAATCGATTATTTTACCAATTGAATTATTTTTCTTCATCGATCGATTTCAATTAAAATCGATTGATCAACCGATTTTAGGACCCAGAGATCTCGAAATTATATGAAACCAAGTTCTTAAAAAATTAATCATGAACAGTATTATTATTCTCAATATATTGGGTCAAATTGATATTTGAGGGTATGAGTATCATCACAAGAACTAGACGAACACATAGAAACTAGTTTCATATAATTTTGAGATCTCTAGGTCCCGAAAATAGTTGATCAGTTAATTTTGATCGAAATCGACTGATGAAAAATATATTCAATTGGTAAAAGAATCGATTAGACTAAGAACAATAACGGGATAAAATCAACATACATTATGTCACGCCCCGAGGGTAAGAGTGTCCAATCGAAAATCGGACAACACCTCCCCAGTAACAGTGACAATTGGAATCAATATACATCCATACTCAACATATAAACATATTCAACAACCCACACCCACGCACTTTATAAGCAGCTCACACGACTGAAAGTAAACACAACCACGCAGTTTATAAGCAGGCCACATGGCTGAAAGTAAACACAGTGGAAATCACAAAAAAAATATACGAATGTAAAACCAACTAAACAATTACCCAAAATACCTGCAATCACTAAACTAGACTCCAAAATCCACATCAACTAGTTACAACGCAAACTCGCGAGAGCACTATACCACTCAAACAGAAATAAGACCGAAAAGAAAACTGTCCTCGAATGCATAGTGGGACTGGTAGCTAGGACTCTCCAAGCATCCTTGATTCATCTGCATGCTACCTGGCGAAAGAAAAACTAGTTTGTGGGGTGGTGAGTGCTGTGACTCAGCGGGTAAAGGAAAGATAGTGCATAAACATAATATACAAATAGAGAGTGAGCCAAAGATATACAGTCTCATAAGGGAAATATCAGATACTAATATAAAACTGTAATATATGTTCATACCTGAAACCATATCCTAGGCTAGGTAATAGAAGATCAGGAGTAATACTGAGCGACTACTGAACTATTCATCACTACGAAGGTATCGGGTGAGGTAAAGGCATTCTATCAATAAGTAAACCGGAGCCGAACAACATGCGATCAATACATATATAGCTCAACAAGTATAAATATATCACATGGCAAACGAACAACTGTAAACATAAGAAAGCAACAACAGCATAAGTAGGTATAATAATAATTAAAGAGTATGCACTGATGGTCACTCCCGCCCATCCCTCTACATCACGACCCCTGTATGATCGAGAGACCGGGTCAGTGACAAACTGTACAACACTCCAGCTACCACTCTCTTGAGTACTGGTTGAGTGGACAGTGGCATAGTAGCTAACTAGCTACATCTGCGATAGGGGTCCCTGCTGCCCGCAACTCCAACTTCCTCTACTCATGAGTGAGCGAGTGGGGGCACGATAGGATAAGCGGCATCTGCTCCAGCTACCACTCTCTCGAGTGGTCGAGCGTGCAATCCTGGTCAATGACTCTCTCGACCGCAAGGGAGAATTTATCGTTAACATGCATGCGATGATATGATGCGCAAAATACAACAACCATCATATACATATAAACAGGAATCAGGTATGCTACATGAAGCCAGCATGCTGAATACAGTACATAAATAAACAACAATCAAACCATACAAGGTTGGTATCTAATATCTGCTACACATCATAGATGACAATAAGAGACTGTATGGATATAGAAATGAATATCTCAAAGGTTTGAGTAGAAGTATCAAGCACAAGAAAAATACGAGTAGAGTCAAGATAAACACAAAAACTATCTGGATAAATAGTTCATGCACTAAAATCAATATACTAAAGAGACAAAGCAGGAAGTACCCGCCTTAAATGTAGATTGAGCTAAACAATCCCCCGCGTCGAAGTGCTCATCTTGAAACAACGTCTTGCAAATCATATACTGTACAATTTAGCTAATTTCATAATCAACAACTAGCTAAATTCAAATCTAATTTAATTAAGGAAAATCCCTAATTCAACTATGAATCTCGATTCGCCCAAATCCATTGGTTAAATTAGATTTAACCCAACCTTATCAACTCTTTAATTGATTCATATAATAATCCATTTACTAATAAGTCAATTCAACATAAATCCAACATACTTAATTCATCCAATTGATTAATTTAAGTTTAATTATATCATCCAACAAAATCCAATAATCCTCAATCAAAACCGAGTATGTCATCTTCCAATTCACATTCATATTAAGTAACCCATATATAACCAAACCTAGCACCATAATCAAATAACAACCAAATCATCAACAAAATGCACACTAATCTCCAAACACACAAATGAATCAATTCTATCAGAGCAAATCAATAGCAGATTAGAAGTAGAAAAATCCAGAGGAGAGTCACTAAAGCACACCCACCCTAATATGCAGACAAAAATCAAACGCCTATGCTTCAGCCAAGAATTGTTCTGTGGAAACCAATCCCTAGCTGGCTATTTCTTCTCCAACTCGGATCTCTAACGGCAGATGCAACAAAGAAGGTCAACGATCTTCTCAACGAGGTTCCGTCAGCACATGGTTTGGATGCCTCACCTTAGTCCTGATCGGAGAAAACCTTACATCGGAAACCAAGGAGACAGAATCCAAGAATCCATAATATTTCCACACAAATCATACCTAAATAATCACCGTGGTGCCCTAGATGTCGAATCGTCGACGATCGCACACAAGAAATGCCAGAGGAGGTGATAGCTCCTCCCCTCCCGACAATGGCGAAGCTATCAGAATCGATGACGCTGTGGCTCGGCATCCGTCGAGCGACACGGTGTCGGCAGTGTCCGCTGGCAGCATGGCATCAGGTGGTGTCGGCGGTGTTGGGCAGAGGAGGGGAAAGTGACGGGGAAGAAGGTGGTATCACGCGATGGTGCGGCATCTCGGGTGCTCGCGTGAGGAAGCGCCGGCGACAGTGGTGCTGGAACTCGCGAGAGGGAGAGGGAAGAAGGCAGTCGATGATGGATTTGGGGAGAAAAGGGTTCAGCGAAGGGGGAGGAGGAGGTGTCGCGAGGTGAGGGCTCGGGGAAGAAAGGGGTCGACGGTGTGGGAGCTAGGGTATTCCAAACATGCTTTCTTACAACCCAATAATTGATCCCCTTAAAATATGTTATATGAGCTCCGAAAATTTTTAAGAAATTTCTAAAAAATTTTAAAAAATCTAATAAAATTATTTCTCAAGTAACTTTATTCTTTATTTAATATTTGAGTACTATATTTTACATATTATTTCATCATTTTTCAACTTACCTACAGGATGTTATCATTTCCTAAAATTCTTACTCGGTTCAGTAAAAAGCCGAATTCACATCATTAATCTATTTTTGCCTTGTGCAGCTTAATCAAGCCTCTTTTGAAGACAAAGTTACCCCTGAATACCAAAACATGTTTTCTAGCTGTCAGCGAGGACAGCCTCCTAAAAATTGGATGAACGAAAAAGTTTATAATATAATACATAAATACCTGTAAATTATTATCTCAGTTTATAAATTAAATTTAGTAAGAATGAGACCCATGCAGTAATTTTTATATTAGATATTAAATTAATAAAAATTAATATTATATTTGATGTTAATTAAAAGATTAAGAAAGATTTATTTTTTAATATCATCAATTAAATATATTTATAAAAAAAATTTTATTCACGGCGTTATTAATCCTAATATATGAGACTAAACAAATATGATAAAACATAATTTTATATAAAAAAATACCTCTAATAGGTTAAATTTATTTTTTATGACCTTTTAATAACTGGAGCCGACTTTGGGTTTAAGTTAAAGATGCTAATTCAAAGTTGTTTGATTTACAAAACATATTATTTTAAAGTAAAAAATTCAAATAAAAAAATAAGTAGATAGTGAGCATAGGGATCAAAATAAATCGGGTTCAGGTCCGATTTTATATTTTTCATTTCTATACTTACCAAATATAGGATAACCGATGGATATACCTATACCTATTAAAGAATGAATACATGTTGAATTTATCTCTCTTTTTTTTTTCAAATCTGTAGTAAAGCTGCTAGTATATGTTTCCGATATGGCCTTTGATCTTGTCTGAATGAAGGAAGCTGGAAAGTCGGAAATGGGATGACTGTTGAAGGGATGAAAACTTTGATCATGCAAATAAAACCTAAACCAGGGAAGGAGTTCCTGGCGTTGACCCTCTAACGCTCAAGTCAAAATCAGGAAGAAAGAATGAAGTAATCAAGAAAATAGAAAATCTTGCTTTCCTCATACCTGACATCCCCTTTTATACCTTTAATTTTCCTGTGATCGTTCATCTACCCTTATTTAATGATATTAATTGCCAGAGGAAGACTTATTTATCTTGACTTCTGTGCATTAATGATAAGTGTAGTGTTCTTCTTTGCCTTGGCTTCTTTGTATTTAATGATACATGACATGTTCCCTTTTGTTTTCTCGTCTCTTCCTGTATAGCGTCATTCCTTAAGCCGGACGGGCAGTCCGAGCGGCTCGTTTCACTACAGACCGGCTCATGATGCCCCGACCGACCGGGTGATGTTCGCTCGGCCACTCCTTTGCCGATCGGGATAACTGTGAGCCCGGCGTTGACCACCTTGGCTTTTCCTGACACCGTGTCAATTGACCCGTGACAGGTGGGCTCTCCCTTATCACCGCATCACAAGCCTCTCCCTCAAGTCTAGTCGAAGGAGGTTATAGGTTCGACTAACTAGACAACTGGTTCTTGGCTATTTTATACGTCCGATCATAATATACTGTTGGATCGTGAAACGTCGATAGAGGGGGGGGGGTGAATATCGATTCGAAAAACAACGAGTATAAACGCAGCGGAATAAGAAAATTGAACACAGTGGATTTACTTCGTTCGGAGCCTGTGACGACTCCTACTCGAAGGACCGTACTCCGTGAGTACTTTCGTTGGGCAATTCACTAGCAATTCGAAATATAGATTACAAGTTAAGTACAATATTGCTAATAAGGAAAAATTACTGACAATAAAAAGACTTAGAACAGAAAGGAAAAGCTTGTCGGAGATCGCAGCGCAACAGGAGCACAAGGAAGCAGATTCTTCGTTCTGAGAGTTGTGTCCTTGAAGCTTGCTCACCCCCTCCTTTTCTAGCCCTTTGGAGGGGTCTCCGGAGGTTATCAGATCCCAAAAATTCGGATCAGATGAGGAGAGTTCGAATCTGGCTGATCCGAGTCGTCTCCAACTACTTGTTTGACACAGTCAACTTCCGAAGGTCATAACTTTTGACTCTGAACTCGGAATCAAGCTCTGTCAGTTGCTACGCGTGCAGAATTTGAAGCTCTACATTTGTATCTACAAAATAGAGTTATAAAAATATATGTATAGACATTTTATATAGATTTATGAGTTAGGTCTTGTCTTCCCGAGACCAGAACCTAGTCAGGGTCTCAATTTAAGGATCCAAAATGGACCTAAACTGGACCGACGCCTACTGCCCCTTAACTGGGATGAGTCCTCACATTCACTCTCCTCCAGTGACTTACCTTTACTTACTTGCCAGACATTCGGTCAGCCCTTCGACCCGTCTGGACTTTGTGTCAGCTATCCGGTCAGCCCGTCGACCTAGCTGGACTTCGTGCCAAGCGTCCGGTCAGCCCGTCGACCCGCTTGGACTTCGTGCCAGCTATCTGGTCAGCCCGTCGACCTAGCTAGACTTCTCGCCAAGCGTCCGGTCAGCCCGTCGACCTGTCTGGACTTCGCCTGCACACTCGGTCAGAGTGTTAGATCAACAACAAACCTAACTTAACCTATTTTGTCATTCATCAAAACCTGAGTTAGACCGTTAGTGCTAACCGCACCAACATATATGGTCCCTCATTTTCTGATCGGCGCATCAACCAACGCCACTCGGTCTATCTGTCCATGGCCAACAAACGGTCGGAGGGTCTCTATGCCAAGCGGGACAATGAGCAGTGACACTTGGGAGAATCTTAAGACGCACTTCTTCGAGTGATCTTGGTCGTTATTAACGTCACCCATATCTCTCGAAGCCCGTGCAAATCCTTGACAATCATGGCCAAGCACACACCCATACCTTTGTAATTAAGCACATTAAATGCTCCCGATGATCGAATGACACGTGTCTACTACTGCCACCATATGCCCAATGTGACAGGCGGATATTCATCAGTCCCGAGACGCGCGCCATTTCGAAATGAACGACTAGATCTACTTTTAGGTTTTCGCACCGCCGAATCGAATGGTTGATAGTAACCGACCGTGAGGTTCAAAAGCCGCGCGTGGGCCGTCGTCTTCAATTTGTGTTGCCTTCATCTGCGAGCATCTCGGAAAGACTGCACTTTGCTCCTTCACGATCTTCCTCCGGTGATCTCTGCAATCTTTCTAGTAAGCCATCATCCCCCTTCGATCGAAGCTGCTCGTTGCTCTTAGTGTCCCCTTTCCCAGTCGCATTTCATTGCTTCCCGTTGATTTTTGGTTTCGATGGCAAGCTCCTCACAACCTCATGCTTCTGTCTCTGGGCTCTGGTACACATCCCTTGAGTCCAGGTTAGACGGAGGCGATGTTGAGAGTTTGAGAGACGTTTTTGAAATTCCTTCTGATTACCAAATTGGCCTACCCTCAGCTTTCGACCGTCTGAATGAACCACCACCTAGTTTCGTAACCTTTTTTAGGGACCAATTTACCACTAGTCTGTGGTTTCTGATCCACCCTTTTTTCTCAGCTGTTTGCAAATATTTTCGTATCTTTTTACATTAATTAGTGTCAAACTCCTTTCGGATGTTGTATGAGGTCATCTTCCTATTATGCCTGCATGACATTCCCCTTACTCCTCGGCTCTTCTATTATTTCTACTATCCCAAGTTGTCCGAGCCAAGGACTTTTCTTTTCCAAGCCTGAGTGGGCCATGTTTTCTTTGATAAGATGTCGTCCTCCAATAAACATTGGAAGAACTACTATTTTTTTGTTCGCTTTCTCGAGTGGTCTGACTTCCCGACCAGATGGTAATTAGAGGCTCTGAATCCTCCAGAGCTCAAGAAATACAAGAGTCGCTCGGACTACCTTCACGCAACTTCTTGCTTGGTTGGTCAGAAGTATCATATACAAAAGTTGCTACTGGAGAGTGTTCGGCCCGAGCCTGATCCACACAAGACTTCCGTGTAGCCTAGGTGTTGGCGCGGGAAGCATCCAACAGCCGAACCTGTATTTTGATTATGTTAAAGGGTTCAAAGTTAGGTTGTTTTGTTATCTAACGTGTTTGAATGAGCTTGCAGGAAAGTCCTAAGTGTACTTAGGAAAAAGTCCTAGCTGCGGTTAAGCAAATGGAAAATCCTAGGGGGAGGTAACCCTAGGTCCTAGGGGGTGGTAACCCTAGGCGGGAAGTCTTGGCGGGTCGAGGACTTGGGCAAAAGTCCTAGAGTCGAAGACTCTAGGTGGAAAGTCCTGGTGTCACGAACCAGGTGAAAGACTGGGTGGGTTGTGGAGCGGACATCCAGTAGAAAGTCCTAGAGCCTCGGACTTTGAACAAAAGTCCAGTTGGTCTAGAGAATCAACTGGCAACAGGTAAACTCTCCTGAGTGGAGTAGGTGAGGATGCATTTCCCGGTGAGGGAACAATAGACGTCGGTTCAACCAAGAGTTTCCGGTCAAAAATCTGAAGTCAGAATCGGACAGTCTGATGATTGTCAAATACTCTATTTAACATGTTCATATTGTGCTAATTTTGTTTTGTAGGGTATAGTTGGTTTGTTGAACTAACGTATCTTGCAGGAAGCAAATTGAATAACTTTACCTCGGATGAGCAGTACCCGAGTCACCCTCTATGGAGCTTGGAGGCGTCTTGGGTTGTATGCAGAGACTGCCTCGTAGCTTGGCGCAAGGGCGCCCTCATGGAGCTTGAGGGCGCCCTGGACATTGGCGCAAGGGCACCCTCATGGAGCTTAAGGGCGCCCTGGACCTTGTGCGAGGGCGCCCTCATGGAGGTTGAAGGCGCCCTTAGGTGGATAGGCTATGACCGGGTCGGAGCTCATCCTCGCTGCGGATTCGACGTGGATGAGGGTGCCCTCCATGCTGTTGAGGGCACCCTCCACAGGCTATAAAAAGCAGTCTCGAGCAGCAACCTTAGACAACAACGAAATCGTAATCTATCTTCTCCGTGCTGCTCAAAAGATGATCCAGAAAAGCTATAGCAAGATCCCGATGACCAGGAGTTTCAAACTTATTATTTTCTGTTGTCTGTATACACTTTATTACTGCTTTAATTGTACTTCAAACTGTAATATTCACATGCTTATAGTGATTGCCCAAAGTAAATGTTCAACGAGCGTAGACCTTGGAGTAGGAGTCACCCCAGACTCCGAACCAAGTAAATCTTGGAGTTCGTGTGTTTGTTTGTTTATTATTTCCGCTGTATTTTACTTTGAGTTTTCCGAAACAAAAGTGAAAGCCACGAGTGCTATTCACTCCCCACCCCCTCTAGCACTTTCGATCCAACACTAGGTACACCCTTTCTTGGCCTAACTTTTGAATCTGATTGATTTCTTCCTTTCTTGTGCAATTGAAGTCATGTTGCGTGCACGTCTGACCGGCAAAGCCAAGATTGCTGATGCTGAGATCAATGCGGCAGCCGTGACTGAATTGGAGAGCCACGGCTTGCGGCTGATCGGCTCACAAGAAGACCCGCTCAGAGAGAGAGAGAGGGAGCGCCAGCACTGCCTAGAGAAGGGATAGAAAGCAGAACGCACATCTGTGGAGCGGTTGGTGCCTCGAATCCTCCCCATATACGGCTGTTTGAGATTCCTGTCGAGGGAGCGTCGGACTCAACTTCTTCAGGGGAACCCCTGATAAGCCGCAAGAGATGTCGGGCGGAGGCCACATCACGATTTGCCTCCTCCTTGTTGTGGACACCCACCAGCACTAGGCCGCGCCTTCCTTCCGCTGAGCGGGTTGAAACCTCCACGCCAGCTCCTGCCACAGCGACTATTCTCCTTACGGCATCCGATCGGATACCGTCCCTATCCGATCTACCCCAGGGAACCATTTGCGCTCCGCTAGATGCCTTCATGCCATCACCTAAGATTCAAAAGTCAGGCATCCGACCGACATCAACATCTCGACCATCTGGAAGGGCGACTTTGTCCCAATCAACTTCGAGCGGCCGACGTCACATTACGGTAACCCTCCATCTTCTAACTGAGGAATGACGTGAGTCAGACGATGCTGAATCTTGAGCCCCCGAGCATCAGATAATCATACAGGGGCTATTCGTACAGATATGGGATGACGCTCGAACCCGTGCAACGATCATGCCTCCGGGGGCGCTCGCGGACAGTTATACCCAAATGTCTACTGGGGTAACTTTTTTGCATGTTCTTAATTTATCTCCGATCGACTCTTATATGTTTTTAGTTCCTCATAGTATTAGGTGGAGAGTCAAGCCATGTGCCAAAGGCTTACTTTTTTGGAGCAGGAGGTTAAACAGTTGAAGGCGTTGAGTGGACAATCGTTTGCTTCTCAGAAGCGGCTGGAGCAGATGAACACTGAGATGACTCAGCTAAGAATTGATTTGGCTAAGAGTGTCGAGCTGCTGGAGGCGGAGAAAGGAAAAAACGCTGAGCAAGCCACCCAAATAGCTCGGCTTAATAAACAGGCCAACACCTTTGAAGCCAAAATCCATTCGGCCAACACCAAGAAACTTCAGGCTATTGAAGATCTGGAGATAAAAAAATAAAGAGTTTAGGGTGTTGGCTCAAAACATGAAGGATGTTGAGGCCGCGCTGAAGGCAGAGCGAGATGGACGATCGACCGAGCAGACTGCAGCAAAGGCCCAACTCGCCACAAAGGATGAAGAGCTGACCAAGTTGAAGGAAGAGTTGGACGCCTCCCGAGCAGCCCTGGAGACTTATCAAGGAGCTGAGTCGAGTAGGTTTGACCTTATGAAGTAAGCCTATATCCGCTCAGATGCCTTTAATGACAAAGTCACCGATCGGGCTCTTTATCTATTCAACCTAGCGATTAAAGGGACATTCGGGCAACTCAGGGAAGATGGCTACCTCCCCCGCCGCTCTATCAAGCCAGGTCATCAGTCAGGATAAGTTGACTGCATCGCTGCCTGATGATGTATTAGATTATCTGGAGTGAGCTAGTTGAGAGTTAGTTTTGTAAAATTTTGAAATTTCAATGAATGTTTGTCCGTCTCGCGAGCCTTATCTTCTTGTATTTTAAATTTTCAACTCGATATTCAAGCGTCGTGTACTTCCGATCGGCAAAGGTTTATCTACTTAGCCGATCGATCTGATTTGTTCTCATGGTTGCTTGACCATTTTAGCGTAGACGAGGGTTTAAGGTCGCCGCTCGACCGTTGATGAAAACTAGGGTTTAAGGTCGTTGCTCAATCGCTGATGTAGACAGGGGTTTAAGGTAGCCGCTCGACCGTCGGTGAAGACTAGGATTTAAGGTCGTCGCTTGATCGCTAATAATGACAGGGGTTTAAGGTCGCCGCTCGACCGTCGGTAAAAATTAGGGTTTAAAGGCGCCACTTGACCGCTGATGACGACAAGGTTTAAGGTCGTCGCTCGACCGCTAATGTAGATAGGGGTTTAAGGTCACCGCTCGACCGTCAGTGAAGACTAGGGTATAAGGTCGTCGCTCGACTGCTGATGACAACAGGGGTTTAAGGTCGCCGCTCGACCGTCGGTGAAGACTAGGGTTTAAGGTCACCACTAGACCACTGACGTAGACAGGGGTTTAAGGTCACCGCTCGACCGTTGGTGAAGACTAGGGTTTAAGGTCGTCGCTTGACCGTTGATGACAACAGGGGTTTAAGGTCGTCGTTCGACTGTCGGTGAAGAATAGGATTTAAGGTCGCCGCTCAACTGCTGACGTAGACAGAGGTTTACAGTCGTCGCTCAACTTTTAACTTGGCCTGATTGACCCAAGAGTCTAGAGAACTTTGGTTTTTATTCATGTTGGCCCTGCATTCAGAAAGCATATACACATGTACATTTATATTTGCTCACGCACCTCTCACCCGGGCCTGTAGGATTGAAGATGATTCGCGCTC